>NC_133698.1:8034404-9234404 GCF_048934315.1 Petromyzon marinus
GACAAACACTGCATTGGATGTACAGTATGTGGAGGAATTTCCAACATTACAAATGAAAGGGCAGGGCCTTTTTGAGAATCTTTTTTTAAAGTAGAAGATGATGCACTCCATTAGTAATTATTTTAATGTTTAGTGTACAGTAATGTATTCAAGAAACTTGGTAATTTTCTGCACGTCTGAACTTTTGCTGGGAAAAAAAACCCATGAGCTATCATTTGTGGCCAGGTCGTTTCTGAAAAGAGCTATATAGCTCAGTGTGCCTTAACTGATCAAATAAAAAAGAAAATTGCGCAATGGTTGGGTAGTTGTTCCATCATCTCATCCCCCAGTTCCGAAAAAAATAGAGACGAAAGGGTAAACACCCCCCGATCAGCACCGGTTGGCTACGTACGGCACGAACGAAGTTCAACATACGTGCAATAAAACAATTAAGTGTAATTAAACGAGTGTCTCCCCCTCACCACCACCACCAACACCTCACCGGTCAAACGGCCTTGTTCGCATCGAAGTCCCCCGCCACCCCCCCCCCCCCCCGTTGGATCCCTGACGGAAACAGCTGGCGCGCGTCATCCTCGGCCGCGACTTCTTTGATTTGTTGGCTCGGTGGGACAGACACCTGCGCGCGTGACAGCTCCCTTGTGTGCGGTGGGCCCGGAGCGCGCAGATGGAGGGAGTTGCATTTAGATGCAGTGTGCGCGCGCGCGCGCGTGCACGCGCGGGTAGGTGGAATTCGGTGCTCACACAACGCATCGCACAACTAACCAATAATAACACGCCGACGCGCCCGTTGAAATTCACAATGGGACTCGAGGGAAATGAGAGTTTTGTTGAGTTTGAAGCAGAGTCATTTATCTCCGTGGTTCGTGCGGGGCGATGCTGAGATGAACGCCGTCGTCGGCATCAAGAAGGTGATCTGACTGATTGCGTGTTGACAAAACGCAGCCCAATGACACAATACACTTACAAAGTGCCGTCCGCTGTCAAGTCCGCTGCTGCTTGGAGGTTGTCCGTGCAGCAGTGCAGGTCACGGGGAGTTCTTTGACCATACTGCACCACGCCAATCAGTGCTGGTTTGACGAAGGTAGAGGGATGCATGGAAAAAGGTGAATAGAGAGTGCAGTCTAACAGTAGATTGTTCTGCCCCGTTCTTCTGCGTGCATGGCGGTCACCCTTCCAAGCACTATCCAGGTTCAACTGATTTGCTTCCGCTGTCTGATGAGGTCGCGTGGTGTGCAGCAATGTTCCAGTATCAGGGACAATGCAACACACGAGATTGCGATGTCTCCCATATTACAGAAAAGGTGAAATGCTTCTCAAGTTATGTAATCCATACTGCTCGACCTAGTATGTACAATTGTGGATAGGGGCACGATGTATAGATAAGGGCACGAGTATATGAAATAATAAACATACACGGCAGTAGTGCATACACATTCTCTTAAATTGCACATGAGCAGGCATGGTTTCAAATAATAGTTCCTGATCACACTTTTAATGACAGTGGTACATTACTTTGTACAAATGTGTACTCGATGCTTAACCATGATGGCATTGAAGAAAATCCTTGGATAAATTATTGCACAAAGCAAGCTCACGATTTTCACATTGCTTCGTCGATAAATTGACCTAGAACGATGCTGAGCATGGATTATTTACATTCATAATTCAGCGCTCAAGGGATCAGCTTTAGAGTTTCAATAACGGAAATTATGTTAATAAAACATTACACAGTAGATGTGTATGTGTGTTTGTGCGCGCGGGGAGATCTGTGGTGTCGTCTTCCGTCCACTGCTTTATCACCCCAGCAACCGGCGTTGATTTTTCGGCCATGCAGACCACTGGAACGAATATTTTGCATCTGGTCTGGGCCTCTCCTAGTTCTGCTCAACATCTTTGCGAACAATACAAAGATAGAGAATAATACATGGTCAGATATCATCATCAGCCATGGTCAGTCCACTGCTGGATGAAGGCTTTCCTCCTAAAGCTGTCAACAGCTCTTATGTCGTTGTAATGGAAAAATCACACCTTGTACCAACACAAAAACTGATTTTCAGCTTCTTTGGTTCTTTCGGTAAAGTCACGTAGAATGAGAATAAAATAATAAAATAAAATAACACAATAAAATTCTCACGACGTTGATTTTCAGGTTTACCTATCACCTAAACTAATAACTAAACTCTTTTATTTTACCAGGTAAGGCCCGCACTGAGCTCTATAGCTCTTTTTTCAGAAGCAGCCTGGCCAAAAATGATAGCTCAACGAAGTGGCTTATCACGTGTAAATTTACAGTAGCCAAATGCTCTAAACGCATGTTCATTCTAATTATGGAGGGAAAAACTGGAGAACTTGGAGAAAAATACACGCGACCACGGGGAGAACATGACAACTCCAAATATACAGGTGTCAGGGTCGGGAATCTAATCAGCTGCGCCCTGTCTACCAGGCGAGGTAGTTAACGTCTCACCACAACGACACCCCAACTGCAACTTGAGCCACTGCAAAAACGTGGGACATTCTGTCAGTCGCAAGCAGAAGAGAAGGTGGGAGGGTCTTGAGTTTGGGCTTGAATAGGAGCAGGAAGTAGACGGCATCAATGGGTGGGGGGAAGGGAGTTCCAGTTGATGGGTGGCAGTAGAGGAGGAGGAGGAACCGTCCATTGAGCGAAGGTTCATAAGGACTCCCAACTAAAGGACTTGGTTGATGGAGAGTTTAGGAGCTACACGCACATTTTGTCAACAGTTAGCAGGGGAAGGTTCGAACGAAACCCATCATGAGACTGCATTAAGGCAGGATGTTGCAAGTGGTGAGTAAGGTTGAATTAGTTTAATCATTATAAATGTAGAACTTTGTGTCATCTGTATAGAAGTAACGGTCTACATCAGGGACGGATTAAAGTTACGAGGGGCCTAAGGGAATAAGAGGGATGAGCATTTATTTTATTGTCCTTCCCCCGCACCTCTGATGAGCACGGTTGACTACCTACGGTGTTAAGTAATTTCCACATGCTTACATATTGCAACTAAAATTAAGTAATCAAACATATGTATCTATTTACCTATGTAAAATTAACACATTTTTTTCGATTCAAGGGTAAATTAATCAAGCACAAAGTACTCACTACACCAATTTCTTCAAATAAACATGTTTTCCCGAGCTTTCGCTGTAGCAAAGTCACGAATGATGTCTGCCTAATTCAAAGACAAACAATTTCCGATGGCCGTGCTACCGTCGTTCAGCTTTTACTAAATAAATGTCGACAAAGCATGAGGTCCTACGGCCTGTGGGTTAATCTGGCCCTGGTCAACATAGAAGTGATGGGTCAGCATATCAAGTGGTACAAAATATATGAGAAGTACAAAGGACAGGGATATAGCCTCAAGGGACATCATGGCACACGTGTTTCAGAGAGTCCCTGTATGGTAGAATGAAAGGAGGAGTTTCAGTGGTAGGAGTAGAAACAGGCGATAGATGTTTTTAAGGCATCTGAGTAGTTATGGGAACGTTCAATGAGGATGGAGTGGTCAATGTTGGAGGTTGTCTAAACAAATAAGGGCAATAATTAAACGTAGAATAGGAGTCTCCATATAATCGTCTTGCTGGAATCGAGATTGTATAGGGTAGTGGAAACAATGTAGGCAGGGATGCATGTAGAGGTGGAAGTAGGTGACCCTCTTCAAGACTTTCTAAGGAAAGAATAGTCTGGGATAGGATGGACATTTTCAGAAATGTTTGGGTCCAGATGGCTGGAAGTTACACTTGCCCCAACATCTCCCCATGCTATCATCATCATAAAACTGTAACTAAACCATGTGACTAAAGTTAATTTGCAAGGGAGACCTGAATCACACATGCATTGAATATACATGTAAAATAACAGACGAAATTACAGTTAAATACATTACCCATCACAATACTCATAACAAAATAAAACAAATAAAAATGACGTGATTAACTGATCTTATAAGGCAATCACTGAGAGTATAGCACCAACATAACTTTCAAGGTCAAATATCAACTTTTTGTGCATGTATGTTTGTTGCATTTAAAACACGTCACACACAAACTTTATTCTGAAGTAAAATCATGATTTGCCAAAAATGTGTGGAGCGAGAATTGAAGCTATAAACCAACATGACTGCATGTGTCACCTTGGTATGTGACATTAAACTCATCGCGATTTGAAAAATACAAAATTAAGTTCATACTTCTGATATGTACCCCAAAAACTGAGGCTATAAATGCAATGGGTATGAGCAAGGCTTTTCACCTGAGCCTGAAATGCATTTGATATACATTGTACCTTAATGTAAAGCCTTTAAATTCTGGAAGTGAACAATATTTTTTATTCTTCTGGCAAATACTGATATTTCAAGGTGCCTCTTTTGTCCTTATTCTACCCCACTTTAAAGACTTTATGCAACGGTGTTGACTGTGGGCATTTCAAAGGTGAAATTAAATCAGCTGGGTTTTTATTAATCATCTGACTACAGTCAGCAGTATTCCTTGAAGGGCTGCTTTTTTACTTTGGTGCATGATCTGTAATCTCCCAAAATAGGTTAATGCAAATACATGGCAATTATATAATTATAAATGAAACACCACTTTACTGCTACTCATATTTCATATTGCCCTCAGTGCATTCTTGGTCATTACCCTGTTGTCTAGTTGTTAGATGCACACATTTTGTTACAATAATGCACAAGTATCCAATTAACCTTTTTTTTAAGGCACAGCACACATGTAGTATCAGTTCTACAAAAGACCTGTAATGCTCGTTGTAGCCTTGCGTGCATTCTACACAATACGCGTTGTTAGACAAATAAAAGTGGTAAAAACGCAGCCCTGAAATTGCATGCCCATGCCACTGGTGGTGGAAACTAAAACATTTTTTTTATTTTACCAGGTAACGGCCGCTGAGCTATATAGCGATTTTTTTTTTTCAGAAGCGACCTGGCCACAAATGATAGCTCAGCGAAGTGGCTTATCATGTGGAAATGTATAGCAGCCAGATAATCTAACATACATGTTTCTAAACATGGAGGGAAAAAGCTAAGGGACCCGGAGAAAAAAAATCCACGTAACCACGGGAGAGCATGCAAACTCTCGAATATACAGCAGAGTTGGGATCGGAACCCACGACTTAGGGGCCTCCATGAGAGGGAGTTCTGTAAAGCCCCTCAGAAGAGCTAATATTGCCCTGCTCTTCCACAGCGATACAAGTACATTGTATATATAAAAAAAATATATAGACATGCCCCACGTGTACCCTTAAAAATGTTCTGCGCATTTGTTGATGTGGACAATCACATGCATGTCAGCTTGACACGCACTCAAGTGACAAGTCACCCACGTTCGTGTGGTGAGGAGCAGCAGTGGCAGCAGTTGTTTGTTGTGCGGGGCAGTTTCCAGCCTGTGCTCCGTGATGGAGTGTTGTGTGCCTTCACGGAAGACGGAGTTTGATGCATTGCGCGGAATACGTCGACATATGTAACGCTGCTGCAGAAATTGAACATGCAATGTAATTGGTTTAATTGGAAGCACTGTTTCTAAATCTGATTGAAATCCTGTGAGCTGCGCAGCGTATTAATTCTGAAATTCAGTTGTGTCTTTTTTTTTTCAGCAAAAGTTATTTATTGTTTTTCATGAAATCCCATATGCTTTCGAATGCCTTTATAACAATGACATACAAAATTGATGCCGAAAGAGAACAGTACATGTCTATTCTCGTTTATGCTTTTGCCTTTCGGCTAAACTATTGATGGGCTCATAATTAATCAGATTACTAACTGGCATTTGTATTCCCATTATCATTTCCAATCCCATTATCTTTGCAAGCCACTAAAAATATAATCTCGGGCAATTATGGCCTGTAGTAACCGGATTGTGAGCTCAGCAGGGAGATGTCATCTGTATATTAAGCTGCATTTTCACAAACACCACTTGGTATTTCCACACTAAATCCCACACAATGCAAACACAAAGAAGTTCACTTTAGTTTTTTTTATATATAAGAAACAGCCCAATTGTAACAGTTTAATTTCACCACAGTGAAATCATAAATGGAAAGGGTAATAATAAAGTTTTCAATTTGAATGTCCAATTCGTGGTTGAACCGTTTTTTTGTTTTCAAATCAAATGCAACAATTCCGATTCCTTTGTTTTATTGCCGCAGCGAAATTATTCCATCATGATTAGAAACTCATCGTGTATTTCGATATTTCTTCGTGGCGTCTAAAACGACGCATTATTATGGTGTTGTGCATTACTACAGTCATTTGTTATCTGCTGCACATTTTAAGTGGAACTTATGTACCGCTACCATCTTGCCAGAAGTGCCCGGGAAATGGGTCGTGCATTTTAAGGGTCTATCTTGGTCAAATAAAGATGAATAATACAGGTGGGTTGAAGCGGCGCAAGCCTGTAATACAGCGCTGTGGATGCAAGGGTTGGTGGATCATACAAATTATTGTGAAACTCCCTTTACCATGTGCATCGAGGAAGAGAAAACCCTGGCTCACCAGGAGAAGGTAGTACAGCAAGTGAACTAACCGCCACCAGTTTTCCATTTGTTCGGGGATAAAGCGTCGCCCCCCTACCGCACGTGGTGCTCCGGTTTCCTCCAACTTGTATAATAATAAACACTGCTTTTTGTCTTTTGTTTTGCTGTCCTTCCCCACACCTCCTATTAGCACGCTTGGCTACGTACGGTGCGAAGGCAGTTCAACATGCAAATGTACTCATTAATTGGCCGAAAGCATTGTAACATAACATTCTGATGCTGAACCGTTCCGAAAAAGAGTCCGCTGATGCAGTGTGGCTTACCTGGACAAATAAGAGTACACATTTTTATTTTATTTCTGATGGCGTATATTTTGCGTATCAAATACTGAACGGAGCTGTGCACAACTACGAAACACGTTTTTTTTTTTCTGGGGGAAATGGCAAGATATTAGGCACTGTATGTGAATTGCACTTGCAGTCACAGTGTTGGGTAATCGTGATTCAGCTCTACAATTGACCTCTGCCTAGCATGGAAGTCACCAATTGAAATGCCCCTCATCTCCACAGTAACATTTTAAGACTGTCAAGCATTGCGATTTAGAGTGGACCATTTTTTCCCTCCATGTAGATAACGAATAAAGTGCGATGAATTCACATACATGGGCCTGTTACCTCCATTCCACTTTGGTTGGCACCAGCTGTAACTTGTAATAGCAAAAATAATATAACACCCGAAACCACATTATGCTGATGATGTTTTGGTAAGACCATTGTGTGTTTGTTTTTCAAGTCTTGTAGCTGTTTCCTAACATTTTGGCTGGCATTTACAGTTTAGTTATTGCTCCCACTACGTTCTCACTCACTATTTGCACACATTACTAAACTGGACCAAACCAGCGCGCAACCAGTTTCATTTTGCCTAAGTCGATGGCGCATAGCCATCGCTATTTGTGACCTTGTTAAGCACGGTTAAAGTGCTCATTATTCAATGATTACTCTCAATTAAAAAAAAGAAACGGTTAGAAACAAGTAATTTAGATGTGGAAAGTTACTGTTCTACTGCGAAAGCATTTGTGCATACAATCGTTATCAAAACTCAGAAAAGATCATTACGGACGGAGCCGTGGCACAATGGTAGGCGCACTGCACTCTGTACCGGTGACCTGAATGCATTCCCAGCCATGGCTATCATCAGTGGCGAGTGACATCTCGATCGGTTCTGAAACACCGATACCCTCTTTGCCAAGGCGTACTGACGAGGCGAGTGAAGTATAATTAAACAACCCCCATATCCGACGTCAGAATCAGAATCTTGAACTATACTGGAGAAAATCTGATGAGCTATAAAGCTCTTTTTTCACAGATGTCCATTTTGTAGACATACCCAAGGGAGGCCTTAATTTTGCAGTGGTTTGATTTAGGGCTCTGAATTATTATTATTTAATAGTTATAACATTAACGGTGGCGAGATGTTAACTCCATTGCTTGATTTGCAGGAGGTCGTGAGTTCGATCCCGACCCTGACGCCTGTATATTTGTAGTTTTCAAGCCTCTCTCCCCGTGGTCACGTGGATTTTTCTCCGGGTCCTCCTTTTCCCCCCCCCCTTCACATTTAGAAACACGCGTTTAGAGTATTTACATGTAATAAATGTCCACACGACGATAAGCCACTTCGTTGAGGTATCATTTGTGGCCAGGTCGCTTCTGATAAAAAAAAAATATTCAGGAAATTCACAAGAGTGAATTGAATGTGGTGGCAAATATGTATTGTACTTAGATATGGCAAGCTTTTCTGACGGGGTGGTGGGGGGGGCTGCTATTAAACTGCACTGTATAACTGTGATAGAACTGGCTGGTGTGGCCAGCTGTGGAATCAATCATGCTTAACAAACTATACAGGGGAGAGACGTACTCGTTGGTGAAAATGCGTGACTACTACAATGTGTCTCTAGGAAGTAGAATTTCACGGAAATCAATTGAGAAACTACAGACTGCGTTAACTGCAACCAGACGCAGCAAACACAAAAAAGGTACAATTCCGTAAAAAATGTAGTTTGCACAGCGAAGGAAAACGTAGGCACAATATGTGCACTCACCTTTCGTACTCGCGTCATTTGAATAATAGCTTTAAGACAAACAAGAGTAGGTCCTTCAATCATTCGTATCCCAGCATAAGTATATTTTACATGAAGTGACTTTGTACTTGAATTTGTTGACTGCGGTTTACCAGTTTGGTATATATTGTGTCTTAGTGGTAAGCAGCCATTGTATGAATTCATTTTTTGCAAAACACTGAATTTAAAAACCGGAAACCCGTTTATGAATTAATATTACAGACAAAAAGTATTGAAGCAAAGCACTTTTAAACACACGCACTTAGTTTATTGTTTTTTTTTTGCTGAAGAACTTAGATGAAATAAGGGCAAACATAAATGAAGACCTTCTTCACGTTGTCCTCTGCCCTGTAACTGTATCGCTCTCTATCAACTATTTTATTTACATTTCTGTCCATTAGCCTCAAAGCCCTCCCCCTCACCTCCCCCCATCTGACAATACCCTTTACTAATCCCTATCCTCTCTTGATCCCAAGATAAACATTCCCTCTCCTAGGTTTTACAGCAGCACCTTGAGGTACAATCACGCTCAGATACCATGATCAAAATGTATTGTATTGTGTACATTCAACCCAGTTCCTAAGCTTGCCTGTACCTATGTTTCATAACATTAAGCCCTCTTTACCTATGGCCAGAAGAGAGACCGTGAAGGTTCATGGAGGGCTGCAGGGCCAGATTTTGGGTAGGGTAGTGGCACAAATATATTTTTTTTCAGGGCCCAAAACTCCAGAGGGGCCCATGAAAAAAAAAACAGATTGTTTACATGTATAGTTAAGTCAAGTAAGACTAGTTTTTCAAATTGTTGTTTTAATGTCAACAAAATAACCACTACAATTAAGAAATACTACCTCTATTAATGGCTGTTTTAAAACCTAATTTTAAATTGATCTGCCAGATTTCTCCATCTGATGTAAAAAAAGCCTCGTAATATTGCACTCACGCTGTACAAGCTCACTTTCTAGATAGAGCTTGCAGGCTTAGTAACACAACCAAGACAGCAGGTCGAACAAAACTCTGGTAAATGTTTATCTGTGTTTTTATGTGTGTGTGTGTCTGTAGGGGTTGCATAACGCTGTGTGGAAGCTACTTGGCCTGTTAGTCCGTACAAAGCTCCATTCAAGTCTTCTCAGCCGCACTTATGCCCTGTCTTCTTTGTGCTTCAGAAAGCTGGACCCTCTGAAGGAACATTTTCATGGGTTTAACACATTCAGGCCGGCCTGCCTACGATCCATCCTGGGTTGAACCAGGTTGAATTGTCTGAGGAGCTGGCGGATCCTTAAAATGTCTGAACACAGTCCAATCGGTGAGCTCCTCCAGGAGGCAAGGTTGTATTGGCTGGGTCATGTTGCCCAAATGCCCAGCCACCGCATGCCAAAGCAGCTTCTATTCTGCTGGATAGTGGAGGCTAAATCGGTGCGGCACGGGCTAGAGAAAAGATGAGCTTATGTGACACTGGAGGGTCTGAAGCTGAGTGGACTTGCCGAGGACTGGTACCAGCGGTGTTAAGATCGGCTGCTGGCAATTTGGAGGCAGTCGCCCTCCAGGAACAACGGAGGGCATAGGAGCGATGCTCAAAACACCGAGCTAAGCTGGATGCCTAAAATGCAGGAAGTTGGCGCAGTAGGGGGGCACAGGTGGTGCGTCTGCCAGTAATATAAGTCAGTCAACCCATGGCACCGGGTCTATCCCATGACCTCCTGCCAGCGTCAAAGTGCACCTAGCCTGACACAAGCACTGTAGTGATGTCACCGCCACTTAGTGGGAAATGGCGGCTGTTGTTTGTATCTCTGTGTAAGGCGAGGGGAAGCGGTGGCATAGTGATCAGCGTGCTGTGCTACAAACCTGGCATCCCGAGTTCAATTCCCGCTCACGGTCAACACCAGTGACGATTATTTATTCCGGTCTTGGGCCTCCCCTAGGTCGACTCAGCCTCAAATGAGTACCTGTCGCCACTCGGGAGAAAAGTTGCTTGACATGGTGATGGTCACCCAATCGCCTCGTGTACCATGTTGGCCTTCATAGGTGCTTTCTTACAGCACTTGCCCAACAGTTTGTTAAGGCTACACTGGGGGTCTTTGTCTTTGTTTGCAGAGGGGAAGAGAAGATGGGGTGGGGTCTCTTCTGCGATGGCGTGCTGGGGACAATTATACCTAAATCCAGCCTGGGAAAACGTCTGGCATTGTTTCAGTATGCATACACTTTGTGAAGCAGACTATTCTCAAAGCTGCGTTACATATTATTTACTATTAATGTAGGGCTTTTGTTTTTTATTCGAGCTATTTTCTTCCAAATATGAAAACCGTTTTTTAGTGTTTTTTGTTGTATCAACAGCATTATAAAGGTCTCAAACACAGCGTTATAAAGGTCTCAAACACAGCGTTATAAACGTCTCAACACACAGCGTTATAAGGGTCTCAACACAATAAAGTGGGAAGCATGGCGGATGTGTACATGTTCATAAACCTAAAAAAGCATCAAACATAAGTGCAGTTTCATGTTTGCGGTGAAAAAATATATTAATAAAAAACACCCACACACAACTACTGTATTATGCCAACATTCATTCTTGAAAATCCATGCTATAACCTTCAATGTCCTTATCCAACTCTAGTTGTTATTTTCCAGTAGTCACCACACGGCTTGAAGTCCCGGCTTGTAGATGCCAGATTTAATCACACTCATCCGGTTGGTTCAAGTATTCTGGGATGGTTTTCAGTGAGGCCTAAGCCTGACTATTTTTTGTTGTGGTCTTTTGACCTAATTTTGCCAGGCCTACATTTTTATGGAGTCCAGTCAAACTCAAATGATGAATATGTCCAGATCGTCTCATACTATTTTTCATAGCGGATGAGATATTGGGTTTCTTGTCATTTTCTTTGCTGAATACTTGAATTACCTACTCTGTGTATTATTTATCATTATATACTGACCTGTCTATACGGCCTATCGTTAGTTGTGAGCGTTTGCAGGTGGGGGAACAGTGGGCACAATGGTTATCGCACTACGCCATGATCCCTGTGACCTGAATTAAATGTGATCACAGCAAACACTAATTGGTAGTGATATCTTAACTGGCAACCCCGCCCCTGCCTGCCTCAGCTAACCACATGGATCAATGTGGTGAAGTATGCTTTAAACAAATCCTTACTAACACGCTTTTGGGAGACCTTCATCCAGCAGCAGATTGAAGAAAAAGCATCTAAATACTCTATTATCATTGTTTCACTTGCTTGCAGCATCAACAATGCACGCGGTGACTACCGGCGAGATATTTCATCAATTCGCACACAAAGTGGTGGAATGATATCTATTTTTTGGAGGGCATGGCTAAGGATTTACGGAAGCCGACGTGCAAAACGAGTTTTCTCAATGAGTCACTCAAGGTTGTGGAGCTATAAACAGAGGTGGCCCTCTTTGATTTCTGACCATTGTGCCTGGTGCTGTCTTGGAGCTCAATCGTTCTACATGCAATTCCCATTTGCTCTCATTATGCAAGGTGAATAAACATTCACCTTCAAACCAGAATATAGGGGTGGAAAGAGCAGAGCCTGAAGGAAGCGTTTGGATGATAACCCCTTGGTTGTAAAGTATTCTTATAATGTTTTGGACTTTTACTTTAAAGCCATATTTATACTTTTATATGACAAGGTGTTGATTCATTTGTTGCCAAGCCAATGTGAAAGCAGCATCTTCAAAAAAGTGCATTCAGTTCAGTTTTTACTCTTTCTTAACGGATGCTATAAAATACCCATATGCACATTGTATGTGTCCATATGTTTGAATCATGCCATGTGTATGAGAACATTATTAATCTTTTTGTAAGAAAGCTTGGATATTTGCTTCCCATGATCATATCCCATGTTGATAACCTCTGTGCTGTTCTGTATATTTAATCTTCAGTATAGTCCCTCTGTGCCTAATTTGGCTGCAACTGGAGTCCTACTATATTAGCATAACTCTTCGTATATGTGCCCATCATATACTGTGCTTGTGGCATGCCCTTAATTATTTTCTATCTGGATTTGTACCACACAGTGTATTCTTGGGACGGGTATTCCCTTGGATTCAGCTATGTAATATTTTGTGGTTTCTTTAATTTTGGCAACAGCATTTCATTGATGCCCCATACTTACATACATACAAACACACAAACAAAATAAATAACTCCCGCTTACATCAATGTAGACCTCTGAGGCGAGTGTTGTTAGCGAACACCTATTAAGGCCGGAATAGTGCATGAGGGGGGTGATGTGGCGAGCACTCCACCCCAAATGCCTTTGCATCTCCAGTGTCGATGTTTGTGCACCACATCAGGTCCTCCTGTGAGCCTCTGTCGACAGTAGGATAATCACTGAATCAGAATCTTTATTTATCGTGGAGAAATCCGATGAGCTATGAAGCTCTTTTTCACGGATACCCACTGTCCCCCCCCTCCCCCACCCTCGGCACGCACATATTCCCCATTTAGTAGTAGAGACTGATGGGGCAAGTATGGTCAGCGAGTATCTAAGACCATACTTTTATTTCCACCACAATCCCAGGTGATGTGAGTTAAATTATTGGCTGTGCAATTATGTGCAATATAGTTATCTGAACTCACTCTGGGTCTCTTGTAGGTTGACCCAGCCTAAAATTAGGATCAGGTACCATGCGTGAACATCAAGGAAGACAAAGGTGGTTGGATGTATGAGTACCAATATGTTCTTTCAACCCATTATAATTTGAGATTTATAGTTGTGTATAAATTATTACGTAACTTTTTTAGTCAGCAGCTATCTCCATGCACGGACAATCTGAATATAGCAAGGTAGGTATTACCTTTGATAACACATACAATTGGAATCAGTGGATTGACTACTCATATTGAAATAATAATAAAAACATGTTTATGCATGAAGTACATTTCAGCATTAATATACAAGCTCCAGGTGTGTCGTGCATGGTTTGCCACACTTAAATCAAAGCAGCTCTTTAAAACTAAGAGAGTTAAAAATGTGATGAACATTTGAAAGCTCGTAGCAACAAACACAGGCTACTGCATTTTCAGAAGTACACGGTGAACTTTTAAATATTAATATTTGTCTGAGGACACTTTGTTTGAATACAGTATCAGCATTACACTGCACACTCTATACCTACTGCATAAGTAAATTCACTTTGGAAAATGTTTTTTTTTCTCTGAGTGGCATTCAAGTGTGTGCTTACAAAATCGTATCTTATACTTTTGCTCTTTTGATCTCGCATATTTTTTGGAACGAATGTGTTTCGGGCTGCGTCGGGTCCTTGGGCTTAGCTTTGGGTGGGCAACGCCATGGTGGAAACTGCTGGAGAGTGGTGAGAGTGGGGATAAGGGAGGCATAGTTGGGGGTGAGGTTTGTATACAGTGCAGTATATAAGGCACCTTACAGTTCGTTGGGTTTATCGTTAATGCCTGAGTTACACAGAGACAAACTAAAACACCTGTAGAATTCATATTATTTGGGTCTTTCGGGTAAAGTCACATAGATAGGTTCAAAGAAAAGAACAAAAAAATTACATACAAAAAACTACGACGTTTCGATCACAACACAAACGAACGTCATCAGGAGGATAAAAGAGGGGTAAAGCTGCTGTTGCTGCTTTAAGTCAAGCTTTAACCTGTAGAATTAATTCTTAGAGTCCCGTGTTAATTTCCAACACTGAGAGAACAAGACTAAAACACCTTTAGGATATTTTTTTAGGATTCCGTGGTAAAGTCCAAAGTCCGAGAGCCAGATCAATGCATAATTATAATATACTATCATTTTGCCCGTCCAAGGACGGGTGTGTTTAAGTAAATCTGAAACTTGCAAGCGAAAAGCAGACCGCGACGTGATATATTCATTGCATCAAACCGTGTGGAATTTGTAAGGGCGCGGTGACAGACTTATTTCATTCAAAGGTTATAATCCCTTGTTCATCATGACGTCCTTTTTACTTTGATGTCTCAGTAGCGTTACAGAGATCACGTGACGTGAGGGTTCTGCCTTTGTAGTGAGGGTTGTCAGTTGACACCGAGGAGGGGGGAGGAGGCGCCTCGCCCCCCCCCCGTGGAGTGACGTCACCCGCTGATTATTATTAATGGCCGGGGAGTGTCCATTTGGAGGACGTCACCTGCTCATGATTATTAATTAGGGGCGCTGGTCGACGTGGTGTGACGTCATGCGCGTTACACACTCACATTCTTGGGTATGGTTTTATTGTTAATGCCCAAACTACGATGAGCTGGACGCAGGACGTTTTACAAATCTTAGGATGTCTTTAAATAACTTATTTGATGATACTTCACTGGCAGTGTTGCACAGGCACAAATAGCAAAACAAACTCAACACAATCATCACTAACACTGCCTTAACAAACGAGTATATAACAGGTGACCTTTCTAGCAATGTCCCTTCTCATGGCACGTAGAAAGCGAGGCGAGAGAGGTCAAGACACCTTTAGATTCTTAGGGGTCAGTTTCAACGCCTGAGGCTCATAGGCAATTCCTAGAGTGCCATAGCCATGGATAAAGGCGTAATATAGCATATGCTCTGTTTACGTTTCAGTAATGATGTACAAATAAAGGCATAGGTACCTATATTGAACTTCACAGACATAGTATGGTCGTTTCATTAGAAGACATTGATTTGATATTTTCTAAAATAGGATTGAGTTTGTTTTTTTTAAATGCCACATTGGGTTTATTTTTTTTGTTGTTTAAAGAAGGGATGGTGGAATTTATTTAAAGTGTTGATTGAAGTTTAGTCCTATAAACCATATTGGAAAAATAAGATCAGAATGTAAGTTGTGGATGGTATGCCATTTTTGCGCTTGGCTGCTGATTCGAGGCAATATCCAGTTTTGAAGAAAGACACCCTCATCATTATCATCATTACTACGACCGCTGGTTTATTGAAAGATCGTATCCAGACATCTCACTTAAAAAGTCTAGACAGAAAAAAGCAACACAGACCATGCGTAATCCATCCCAAAGCAGAAAAAAACAAAATCTCGTCTCCAAAATGCAAGTTCGTTTTTGAGAGAGGACGTGGCGTGGCGTGACCTGGAAAGCATAACAAATTATTTAATGAAGAGAGAGCAAGTTGATGGCCAGCGCTTAACAACCATCCGCAAGTCACAGAGCAAAATACATTGAGCAAACACCGAAGAGTGCATAACTGTGCACGTTTGGTTCAAAGCGAACAGAGAGAGAGAGCGTGAGAGAGCGAGAGACTGGGGGGGTGGGGGTGGGGATTGTACGCCATTAATCAGCCATCGATTGTAGTGAATGCATGAGCCTGGGGATGCGGCCGAGGTATCGAGATGTGCCAAACGGCACCGCTAAACCTGATATTTATAGTAGATTCCCCTGAACAAGTGTTGTCGCCGAATGACTCATGAATTTCAACCAAAATTAATGGTATACTGTAATGTATTACACAATATTGGTCATTTTTATGCTTTCCAACTACAGCTGACAGTTTCTGAGACATCTGTAACATGGGGTCATGACAACTGTCATTAAGATGCTCCCATATAAATAACATTTTGATATAAAGTAGTGTTCTTATTATGGACCTACGTTAAACAAAACTTAGTTAATCGATCAAAACAAAACTTTTTTGGTAACAAAAAAAAAGTGTGCTAATTGTTTCGAGCCTTCACCTCCTGGTGGTGACATCAAAATCCACGTGGGGGCACAACCTTATGACATCATGACACGTGACGTTATCTTGCGACGTGTGACGTCTACCCGATATTCGACTCAACATTCAAGATTATTCGTCATTATCATGAATAATCGATCCACTGTAGGGTGAATACACACACACAAGCTGCCACCATCTCTCACGTCCCAGCTATGTAACAACAGCAGCCGCCATTCACCACTAAAGCGGCAGTGACATCACCACGGCGCTTGTGCCAGGCTAGGTGCATGTTGAGGCCACGTTAAGTGTGGAAGGCTCGTCGGCAGGTCACGGGACAGACAGACGCAGGTGCCATGAGATGACTGGCAGATGCAACGCCTGCACTCCTCACTGTGCCAACTGCTATGTAACAAGACAGATATCCCCCGTATGGCCTTAACAGACCATTGGGACAAATACTGTTAGCGAGCACCTATGGAGGCCGGCACGGCACACGAGGCAATGGGTGGCCATCACCACGCCCGACCGCCTTTGTATCCCGAGTGGCAATGTTAACACACCGCACCAGGTACTCATTCGAGGCTGTCTCAATTCAGGGGAGGTCCAGGACTGGTTCAGATAATCGTCACTGGCGTTGACCGTGAGCTGGAAGCGAACTCGAACCGCCAGGTTTGTAGCGCAGCGCGCTAACCACTATTCCACCGCTCCCCCTCTGTTTACACGGACAAAACAAAGACAAAGATCCCCCGTATAGCCTTAACATACTGTTGGGGCAAGTGCTGTTAACGAATAGCGCCTATGAAGGCCGGAACGGCACACGAGGGGGTGGGTGGGCAGCACCACGCCCGGCCGCCTTTGTCTCCCCAGTGGCAATTTTTACACATCGCACCAGGTACTCATTTGAGGCTGAGTCGACCAGACGCACACATATAGACAACAACAACAACAGCTGCCATTCGCCACTAAGTGGCGGTGACATCACAGTGCTTGTGCCAGGCTATGTGCACTTTGAGGCCATGTGAAGTGGCTCGCTCGCAGGAGGTTGAGTCTACCTAGGGCAGACTCAGGACCGGTTCAGACAATCGTCACTGGAGTTGTCTGTGAGTGGGAATCTGGGCAAGTGCTGTTAGCGAGCACCGATGAAACCCAGAACGGCACGCGAGTGGATGGGCAGTCAGCACCACGCCCGACTGCCTTTGTCTCGCCGAGTGGCGATGTTGACACACCGCACCAGGTACCCATTTGAGGCTGAGTCGACCTAGGGGAGGCCCAGGACCAGTTCAGATAATCGTCACTGGGTGTTGGCCGTGAGCAGAAATCGAACTCGGGTCGCCGGATTTGTAGCGCTAACCGCCCCCTAACACTCCCCACGTAGCACACCTGCAGAAGGAGTTTTCATTGTTTTGTTTCACCTCCGAGATCGACGTTCTCTCGAGGGGATTCCCTCCTTTGGCTTGACAGTCATTGTTCTTACCCACCGGCTGTCATCCCTGCGGGCAATGTGTCCTGCCAAAGACCCTAACTTTTCCTGATGTGTTCAAATATGCATTCTGTAATCTGTTTATTCGCATCTGTAAATGATGACAAACACCCCATCACGACGCACATAATCGTCTCGTTCGCTTAGTTTACCGATTGGGATTTAAGACAGGCTGACCACAATATAGTTCTTCAGGAATTGGTGGTTTTGCATAACGCCGAAGGCTGAGAGAGCTGTGCACATTCCTGTGGCTTGTTGAAACAATCAATTTGTTCCTCATATTACATCTCTCAATACAACTGCAAGTGTACACATCTTCAGAGGAGTGTTTTTGCACATTTCAGTTTTTGTTCTGTATTTTTCATTCATGTTCATGTTTCCGATTGATACATCACTGCGGGTAGTGCAAATACATGAAGAAGAAAATAATGATTCCAAGGACAAATCAATGTTGGATAAGTTGTTTAAGAATCCATGCATATGCATGCTTTTTCTTGTTTATTAAACACGCGCGGGAAACGTTTCTCTTTGTGTTGTTGTTTTTGCCAAGCATACCGTCTGCTTCAATGTGGATGCGATGGTTCACATCTCTCTTCAAAATCCTGTCTCTAAACCTGGCCAAGTGTTGTTGCTGGGTCGTGTGCTGGTGGTGGATGGAAGTGCCTTCTAGAAGTGGCGGCGGTGGTGGTGGTGTAGGCGGTTGTAACGGCGCCCCGTGTCGTGGGAGGAGGGGGGTTCGGGGTATGAGAGAGAGAGGTGTTGAAGAAAGGTTGGGGAGGGATGCTGCTGCGCTTGACACTTTTTAGCATCCAAAATCCCAGGCACGTGCCTCGGTGTGGGCGTGGGGACGCTGTGCCCGCGCATGAGGCCACGCGTGTTACCACCGCAGCACCCAAACACCCCCCACCACCACACTACCCCGACACGACCCCCACACTACCCCGACACGACCCCCACACTACCCCGACACGACCCCCACACTACCCCGACACGTCCCCCACACTACCCCGACACGCCTCCCACACTACCCCGACACGACCCCTACACTACCCCGACACGTCTCCCACACTACTCCGACACGTGCCCCACACTACTCCGACACGACCCACACACTACCCCGACACGACCCCCACACTACCCAGACACGACCCACACACTACCCCAACACGTGCCCCACACTACCCCGACACGTCTCCCACACTTCCCCGACACGTGCCCCACACTACCCCGACACGTCTCCCACACTACCCAGACACGTCTCCCACACTACCCAGACACGTCTCCCACACTACCCAGACACGTCCCCCACACTACCCAGACACGTCTCCACACTACCCAGACACGTCTCCACACTACCCAGACACGTCTCCCACACTAGCCAGACACGTCTCCCACACTACCCAGACACGACCCCCACACTACCCAGACACGACCCCCACACTACCCAGACACGACCCCCACACTACCCAGACACGTCTCCCACACTACCCCGACACGTGCCCCACAAAACCCCGACACGTCTCCCACACTACCCAGACACGACCCCCACACTACCCAGACACGTCTCCCACACTACCCAGACACATCCCCCACACTACCCCGACACGTCTCCCACACTACCCAGACACGTCTCCCACACTACCCAGACACGTCTCCCACACTACCCAGACACGACCCCTACACTACCCCGACACGTCTCCCACACTACCCAGACACATCTCCCACACTACCCAGACACGTCTCCCACACTACCCAGACACGTCCCCCACACTACCCCGACACGTCTCCCACACTACCCAGACACGTCCCCCACACTACCCCGACACGTCTCCCACACTACCCAGACACGTCCCCCACTCTACCCAGACACGACCCCCACACTACCCAGACACGTCTCCCACACTACCCAGACACGTCTCCCACACTACCCAGACACGACCCCTACACTACCCAGACACGTCTCCCACACTACCCAGACACGTCTCCCACTCTACCCAGACACGTCCCCCACACTACCCCGACACGACCCCCACACTACCCCGACACGACCCCCACACTACCCAGACACGTCTCCCACACTACCCAGACACGTCTCCCACTCTACCCAGACACGTCTCCCACACTACCCAGACACGTCTCCCACACTACCCAGACACGTCTTCCACACTACCCAGACACGTCCCCCACACTACCCAGACACGTCTCCCACACTACCCAGACACGTCTCCCACACTACCCAGACACGTCCCCCACACTACCCAGACACGTCTCCCAAACTACCCAGACACGTCTCCCACACTACACAGACACGACCCACACACTACCCCGACACGTGCCCCACACTACCCCGACACGTCTCCCACACTTCCCCGACACGTGCCCCACACTACCCGACACGTCTCCCACACTACCCAGACACGTCTCCCACACTACCCAGACACGTCTCCCACACTACCCAGACACGTCCCCCACACTACCCAGACACGTCTCCACACTACCCAGACACGTCTCCACACTACCCAGACACGTCTCCCACACTACCCAGACACGTCTCCCACACTACCCAGACACGACCCCCACACTACCCAGACACGACCCCCACACTACCCCGACACGTGCCTCACACTACCCCGACACGTCTCCCACACTACCCAGACACGACCCCCACACTACCCAGACACGTCTCCCACACTACCCAGACACGTCCCCCACACTACCCCGACACGTCTCCCACACTACCCAGACACGTCTCCCACACTACCCAGACACGTCTCCCACACTACCCAGACACGACCCCTACACTACCCCGACACGTCTCCCACACTAACCAGACACATCTCCCACACTACCCAGACACGTCCCCCACACTACCCCGACACGTCTCCCACACTACCCAGACACGTCCCCCACACTACCCCGACACGTCTCCCACACTACCCAGACACGTCTCCCACACTACCCAGACACGTCCCCCACACTACCCCGACACGACCCCGACACTACCCCGACACGACCCCCACACTACCCAGACACGTCTCCCACACTACCCAGACACGTCTCCCACTCTACCCAGACACGTCTCCCACACTACCCAGACACGTCTCCCACTCTACCCAGACACGACCCACACACTACCCCGACACGTCTCCCACACTACCCAGACACGTCTCCCACTCTACCCAGACACGTCTCCCACACTACCCAGACACGTCTCCCACACTACCCCGACACGACCCCCGCACTACCCCGACACGTATCCCACACTACCCAGACACGACCCCCACACTACCCAGACACGTCTCCCACTCTACCCAGACACGTCTCCCACACTACCCAGACACGTCTCCCACACTACCCAGACACGTCCCCCACACTACCCAGACACGTCTCCCACACTACCCAGACACGACCCCTACACTACCCCGACACGTCTCCCACACTACCCAGACACGTCTCCCACACTACCCAGACACGTCCCCCACTCTACCCAGACACGACCTCCACTCTACCCAGACACGTCTCCCACACTACCCAGACACGTCTCCCACACTACCCCGACACGACCCCCGCACTACCCCGACACGTATCCCACACTACCCAGACACGACCCCCACACTACCCAGACACGTCTCCCACTCTACCCAGACACGTCTCCCACACTACCCAGACACGTCTCCCACACTACCCAGACACGTCCCCCACACTACCCAGACACGTCTCCCACACTACCCAGACACGACCGCTACACTACCCCGACACGTCTCCCACACTACCCAGACACGTCTCCCACACTACCCAGACACGTCCCCCACTCTACCCAGACACGACCCCCACACTACCCAGACACGTCTCCCACACTACCCAGACACGTCTCCCACACTACCCAGACACGTCTTCCACACTACCCAGACACGTCCCCCACACTACCCCGACACGTCTCCCACACTACCCAGACACGTCCCCCACACTACCCCGACACGTCTCCCACACTACCCAGACACGTCTCCCACACTACCCAGACACGTCCCCCACACTACCCCGACACGTCCCCCACTCTACCCAGACACGACCCCCACACTACCCAGACACGTCTCCCACACTACCCAGACACGTCTCCCACACTACCCAGACACGACCCCTACACTACCCAGACACGTCTCCCACACTACCCAAACACGTCTCCCACACTACCCAGACACGACCCCCACACTACCCCGACACGACCCCCACACTACCCAGACACGTCTCCCACACTACCCAGACACGACCCACACACTACCCCGACACGTCTCCCACACTACCCAGACACGTCTCCCACTCTACCCAGACACGTCTCCCACACTACCCAGACACGTCTCCCACACTACCCCGACACGACTCCCGCACTACCCCGACACGTATCCCACACTACCCAGACACGACCCCCACACTACCCAGACACGTCTCCCACTCTACCCAGACACGTCTCCCACACTACCCAGACACGTCTCCCACACTACCCAGACACGTCCCCCACACTACCCAGACACGTCCCCCACACTACCCAGACACGTCTCCCACACTACCCCGACACGTCTCCCACACTACCCAGACACGTCTTCCACACTACCCAGACACGTCCCCCACACTACCCAGACACGTCTCCCACACTACCCCGACACGTCTCCCACACTACCCAGACACGTCTCCCACACTATCCCGACACGTCTCCCACACTACCCAGACACGACCCCTAAACTACCCAGACACGTCTCCCACTCTACCCCGACACGTCTCCCACACTACCCCGACACGACCCCCGCACTACCCCGACACGTCTCCCACACTACCCAGACACGACCCCCACACTACCCAGACACGTCTCCCACTCTACCCAGACACGACCCCTACACTACCCAGACACGTCTCCCACTCTACCCCGACACGTCTCCCACACTACCCAGACACGTCTCCCACACTACCCAGACACGTCCCCCACACTACCCAGACACGTCCCCCACACTACCCAGACACGTCTCCCACATTACCCCGACACGTCTCCCACACTACCCAGACACGTCTCCCACACTACCCCGACACGTCTCCCACACTACCCAGACACGACCCCTACACTACCCAGACACGTCTCCCACACTACCCCGACACGTCTCCCACACTACCCAGACACGTCTCCCACACTACCCCGACACGTCTCCCACACTACCCAGACACGACCCCTACACACTACCCCGACAATTCCCGACAAATTCACCACACTACCCAGACACGACCCCTACACTACCCAGACACGTCTCCCGCACACTACCCCGACAATTCCCGACAAATTCACCACACTACCCCAAGACACGACCCCTACACACTACCCCGACAATTCCCGACAAATTCACCACACTACCCAGACACGACCCCTACACTACCCAGACACGTCTCCCGCACACTACCCCGACAATTCCCGACAAATTCACCACACTACCCCAAGACATCCATCACCTCCCAACACGGCTCATCTCCATTTCTTATACTGTGCTTCTTCCTCTTATACTCCAACCCCCCTCTCTCCCCTGTCCCATAAACACGAATCCCCCCACCCCCTCCTCGCACCTCCCACCCAACTAATCCTCGTAGCCGGCACAGGTCACTCCCCGAATACATGCTGGTTGTCATCAGCAGCAGCAACAGCAGCAGCAGCATCATCATCTTGACGCAGCGCTCGAGCAGAGGTGTACATGGTAGCAGTATAGACGCAACTCAGCGCACTCACGCACTTCTAGCACGCACGCACGCGGTTACTCACGAGCGCGTGAGAGTGTACGTATGTAGCGCGCTCTCAAATGTGTTATTATTACTACTAAACACGAGTGACGTAGTTGCCATTACCGTCGCCCCGTGGGGTCCTGCCTTGGCACACACAGTTACACACACACACGGAGGCGCGCTCTCACACACACACACACGCGCAGGAGTTCGCGCGCGCGTTCAGGCAGCGTACGCGAGCGCACCGCACGGAGGAGACCAGGAGCGGAGAGAGACATCAACACGCGCGCTCCCAGCCCGAGCAGCGTATGGCATGTGGCTCGTCAGCGTCCTCCTTCTCTGCCCAGTCCTAACCGGTGGGTTCGCATGCAAGCCACCACCACTCGTTGTTACTTTTTGTTGTTGTTTGTAGCTGCTGCTAATCCAACTGATGTAACAAAACAAAACAAAAACCTCGTGCGTAAACGGCGAAGATGGATCCGTGGGTTTCCTTGCGTGCGCAGCGCGTGAAGGGCGCTGTTTGTGAAGCGCTCCAGTCGGTTGGCACCACAGCTGGTCCGCAGTTTTAACGCACATGAACCAGTTGATTTTTGTTGTATACGTGAAGCGAGTACTTTACACAAAGGAGGTCATTCGACGTGGCAATTGGCGATACGCGCGTATCGTTCCAGTGCTTGCCACCGTGAGTACTTTTCTCTTATCAGAGTCTCGCCGAGTCTAACGAACGCACTTAAAGGTTGCACATTGCGAGCGAGCGAACGCGGGCGTCGAGGCAGTGAAATGTGTTTCGGTGATACTTTTGGAAGAGGGGCGGACGCGGTGGAAATCCCCAGCTGTGAAGCATGCACGTGTGCTCGTCACGTTGAATTCGCTGCTAAAGTTGATAGAGCGTTTGATGGGATTTAATTGCCTCCCATTACATCGTCTTGAACCGACCTTTGGAGCGTCTGAGTTGCAGTTTGTTTTAAATGGGGGGGGGGGGGGGGTGGGGGGGGGTGTTGCGGGGGTGTTTTTCTCTCTCTCTCCCCCAGTTCCGTTGTAAATAAGCGCACAACATCGCTAGTATTATTATTATTTTTATTGTCGAATTATTATCGAATATAATAGCCACGCTCCCGTTGGGTGTCCGGCCGGGCGCTTGAAACCACTGCACTCTGCAACCGCTCGCACCGCTTAATTACGTAGTGGCTCGCTCGCCACGCTGCCTGCAATGCATTTATTTTTATGCGCTATTCACACCGCCGTTATAATTGAAGCTGAACGTGCGAAAATTCAAGACACGCAACTCGAGGGAGACGCCGGTGCACGCGTAGAGCGAAAGTTTTTTTTTCGTGTGTGTTGCCGTTGCTTATTATTGGATCATTACAAGTATAATCTATGTTTCAGAACACATGCGCCCTATGATGTTATTTTTTTTTTTTAACAGCCCATTGCGCATAGGCGAGAGAGCGCCCCCCCCCACCCCCAACTCCACCCCCCGTCAAATCCGATGCGAGCACCGCTTCGCACTGGAAATGCGTACAAAGTGCGCACCGCATCTCATTACGCATATCGCTAAAGTTTGAAGCAACGCGCCGCTATTTGCACGCGCGCCGCTCGCCGCTCGCCGCCTTGTCCGTCTTCACAGCTGACGCCGATCCATCGTTCCTCGCAGTTCGTTTCCAATTATCGTGATACATGCGACAACACGGCGCTTTGTGTGGCTGTGCGCGCGCGTGCGTCTGATGTTCCGCCACCGGAATCCATAACGTTTAGGTCAGTAGGGACGTGCCATCAATTTTGTTTCTTGCCGAACAAATCATTTCCAATGAGCCGTGGGAAGGCCCCGATGCGCGCTTTTTAATATCGATTTTAGCGCAGTTTTTTTTTTTACCTCTGCCAGCGAAAGCTCTCCTCACATCATCTCTAGAAAGCCGGGGCTAGGGTGGGTCGTTCTCCATGTAATGTATTTGATCCCAGCTGCGCCGCCCCGCAGATCCTCAAGGAATGGTTGTGTGTGTGTGTGTGGCGGAGGCGGCGGCGGGACACAGCTGCGGTTTGCGTGCGCGCATCTATCTCAGGAACCACGAAACGCACACAATCTTTTTGACGCACACTTTGAGAACGTACAGCAGCGCGGTGGCCCTTTTTGCGTCAGAGAACTTTAAAGGCGCCTCAAGCCCCCCGAAGACCTAATTAATTTTGTTCTGTTTGCGTCTGCCTCTGTACTTGAAACATGCAACGTTTCACGCGTAAAATGTGGATATGATCAAAATTAAAAGCGGCAACACATTGTATTGCTATTGGGCGGGGGGCTCTGGCGGATACTGTTGTTGCTGCTGCTGCTGCTAATTGCTAGTTCTATTTTCATGTGCAGTGTGTAGCGTATGTTTCACCAAATGAGTTTTGCAGGAAATGTCTGCCTGAGCCATATTTATTGAGCGCACATTGCCGTGACTGCTACTCCACATGGCTGCGAATAAAGTGGTTCATTTGGCACGGACTTTCCAGCAATCTGAGATCAATAAAATTTAATCACTGATCCAGTTAAGGGACTTTACGTGGCTTTATTTATGGAACCCCACTGTTAAAGCGGAGCTTTATTTTATTACAGCAGATGGTCCCTTGGCCAGCCACCTTATTTTGAAACTGGCAGCAGTATTAGATTAACTGTTGGAAAATCCAAAATTTATAATTTCAGACCTCACACATATTTAAATAAATTACTACTCTGCATGAACAGTCAGCACAAGGACATAGCGCGCGTTCACATATCAGTAAACAACAACAACAACAACCGCCATTCGCCACTAAGTGGCGGTGACGTCACCACGACGCTTGTGCCAGGCCATGTGCACCTTGAGGCCACGTGAAGTGTCGAACGCCCGCTGGCAGGAGGTCACGGGGCAGACCCAAGTGCCACGCGGGTCGACTAACTAAGATGTGTGCTGGATAGCCGAGTGGTCAGTATACCTTCTGCGATGTGGCATTTTGCATAGGACTTTTGCAGGCAAATTCCACTCCCACTGCTCTGGGGACTATTGGCTTCTAGCACGTAGACATTGAAGCTCCTGTGACCTCATTTGCAAGAGTAAGTCGCAGATTTTTGGAAACATCCCCAAATTGAAACAAAAATCACGCACATTACTTTCAGATAAAACACGGCTAATTGCATGATATTTGATCACATGCTTATTTTGGGCAAAGAGGTCGTGTTCATTCGCGAATTGCACTTTACAAACTAGAATCTAGGACATGTTCCTGGCCACGAATACCTACAGCAAATGGGTATTTGAGTCTGGCATGCATCCCCTCCTTAGGTTTACTCAGCCTAAAACGAGTACACGGAATGGTGTGTCGAAGCCAGCCCTCGGGAGGAAAAACTAACTAATGAGTGTGCCTGTGATTGGCCCTACCACTCCAGTGTGCGTGATTGACATTATTAAGTCCTCCACCAAAACCATCTTCCGCGACGCTGTAATAATAAACATGATATCTTTGTCTCTTTCTATAGCGTACATGGTAATTAAATAAGATTATGGTTTAAGGTTGATGCATTGTGAAGGCTGGCTCAAATGTGAAAAGACTGTTGACATTATCAAGTGCTATTGAGGAAAGCCATGGTCATTTTATAACTTGAATATTACTATTCTTGGTTCTTTCGGTAAAGTCAAGTAGAAGGGAAACAATCAAATAGGAAAAATATAAAAACAATAAAATGTATTGTTTTAAACAATAAAATAATAAAAATATAAACCAATATATATTTTTAAAATATTTTTCTTATTTTATTGTTTCCCTTCTACGTGACTTTACCGAAAGAACCAAGAATATGAATCCCTGCAGTCACGAAAGCTTTAAATCAAAATTTGAATATTACTTTCAAATTGTGTTGGGTTTATTTGGCAATAAATCCTAACACCTACCCAGAGTACCATTGAATTCTTTACTGTTGCTGTGAGGATACCAGAGATTTCAGAAGTGCTTAGAGAGCTGTATTGTGTATTAAAAATATAATTTACGGCCCTTTGTCAATCCACTGGATTCATCTTGGGGGTTTGTTTGACCATACTTCGTTGCTCTTGTCCAGTTGAGGAAGACTGGGGCCTGTGCAGGTATCACTGCTGTTGTTATCCTTGGCTAGGAATTAAACGTAACTGGCTAAATCAACCACTGCACCCACCACTCCACCCCATGTAGAATATAGGCGAGCTTATATGCTATATTTGGCTCATTACATGTTTCAACCCATTTTAATACATAAAGTAAGGTATCGTTTGAGTTAGAATTTGTACATTTCAATTCATCCTTGAATACAGGAGGAACACATTTAAATCAGAATGTGACCGTTTGTCCGAACTACATCTGTTGAATGCACACTGCAGCATCGTAGATGCAACACATATATAACGGATATAAAAATGCCACTCGGAAAATTTCAAAAGAGTGTTTTTTTCTCTCGCATTGCTTCTGTTAGAATTCCTTTATCGCACCATCTGTGCTCTGATAGCAGGATTTATTCATAATCTGTGCATTATGGCAAACAACTATCTTTGCAAATGGGATTCCGTGGAGACTGGGGTAGCTGTTCCCATCGGCTGTGACTTGTATTGCCAGGGGCAGTATGCACCACAAATGCTTTGACACAATGCGAAGCCGTGCGTCTGCTTGTGCCCCGACATGTTAAAATGAATGTTTCACAGTTTATCATTGACGAGTTGTGACTGTGAGCGCGTGTGCGGTTTCGCCCGAGCTGGTTTAAGCGAATGTATTCTAGGGCCCTTTTGGTCAGGGTCATGTTGTTTAGGTCCTCGACTAATTAACGAACTAATGTTTTCAAGCCCCGAGGGGACCTCTTAGTTTGAGGTTGTGTCCGCTTGCAGAAAATGTAAAATGAACATATGGATTGATGTGAACACTTTCAAGAGGTCATTTTCTGAAGGTGGATGTGTAATGCTTGTGTTGGGTGACGTGTGGGCCAAAATCAAGTAGGTGTTTACATAACACATGGTTTTCACGAAATAGATCTGCTTGCTTTGGGTTGTAAACGTCCGGCAAATTACTTAATCCAATGGACAGTAATTTAGGACACGCTTGTGCGTCCAGCGTATTCTTTAAACAAAGCGCATGTTCACATTGTGCAATCGCATTTTAAGCGTTTGAAGCGTTTGGACATAACTACAGTACATTAAATGGGCTCCCAATTAATAACACATTTTAAGTAGAATAATGTGGGTTGTTTTCTTCCTACACTCAGCTCGAACCTGTGATATGCAATCGGTGGAGAACATCAATTTTGTTTCAAGCACATGCACATGCCTTCAAACTGATTGCACTCGTGAATACCGGAGAGCCTGTTAGGGTAAAGGTCTTTTTGCGTCGGGTACCAAACTGATGCCAAACTGATGTTAAATGCTACAACAGTGTCCAGTAATTGGTGCATTATCTGCATCCAAACTGATTGCAAATTGTATGTCTTCTCTGAGATGGGCCAAAGCAGCCGTTCTGTGTTCTGCATAATGTTTGGTAGACTTCAAGAAGAGATGGACACATCTGCTTAAATATTTAAGGGTTAACGTCAGTTTACGTATCATTTTTTCAATTTAGTTTTTGAAAATCAGGTTTAAATACAATTTTTTTTAATCAGAATCAAAATAAGGGCGCAAGATAGATTTGCATTATGTTAATTGGCATGCGGTGTCTTTTCTATTAATGCTTTTGCAAGCTGAATGACCCAGGCAACACAGAGTAATACATTTCACACATATAAGTCGTGACTACTTTATTATAACTGTATACTTGTGTGTTCATATGAAGTAGAAATACTATAGACAACTGTGTGTGTATATATTTATGTGTGTTCATGTGCGTGGATGGGGTGTCGTATGAGTTCAAATCCTAGCCACGGCTAAGATCAACAGAACTTTTGTGTCACTATTTGGCTGGGGCCTGCGAAAGGTGGAGTCAAGTTGAGTGTAGCATGTAAGCATCAGCATTGGGGGAGATGGACATTGCCTGGGCGTGGCACTAGCCACACCATCTCTGACAGGTCCTAATGGTCGAAAAGGCAATATGGGAGGGGGATCTTCGTTTTTGTGGAAGACAAGGTGTTGCCAGGCATGCCCACACCACACCACCTTGTGCCGTGTCGGCCTTATTTACGTCCTCATTAACAGCACTCGTGTATATTCTTGGTTCTTTCGGTAAAGTCACGTAGAAGGGAAACAATAAAAAAATAAAAAAATAAACAATACAATTTATATTTTTATTATTTTATTGTTTCCCTTCTACGTGACTTTACCGAAAGAACCAAGAATATGAATCCCTGCAGTCACGAAAGCTTTAAATCAAAAGCACTTGTGTATGTATATATATTTGCCTATGCCGGGAATTTTAGTTTTTTGTGATTACATGTATGAGTGTGTGTGCACGTGTGAACACAAATATATAGTAAGTAACCTTTACTCTGTCAAGTGAAAGGAGACATTTTAGCACAATTATCCCAAAATGGAGACCAGGAATTTAAGAGGCTTAAAAAAATGTAGACATTTTGAAGCAGTTTTTGGATGTTACATGAAATGATTGCGGTGGACATGATATGTCTTAATAGCTATGTACTACCTACACGATTATTAACGCAGTCAATGATTCCGAGGCATGTAATTTATTCCAATTCCACTCTTTTTAGAGCAGAAATTATCATACCACACTTCATTGTTGTAGATCTATATGTCTGAAATCGGCTCAAACCTCCCGTGAATCAAAGTGGCTTCTGTGTGGCCACCCCCGCCCCCACTCTCAATCCCTCCCCTCTCCCCGCCCCCTGCAAAAACGCACACCGCTCCCTGCAGCATCAAGGTCCCTTGTTTAGCCTCTTCTCCGTCCATATCCTCATCTTTCCTGATCCATGGCCAAATGTTGTCCTAATTACTTTTCCATCCTTGACTCTGATCCTCTCGACGTGGTGTGCCACGGGGCAATTTAATGTGTTTTTTTTATGCATATACACATTTACACCTATACTTACGTAAATGTACGTAGATGCTGTCGTGGTGTGTAATAACACTCCAGCCTTGCAATCCAGGGGTCGGTTTTACCGGTTCATATAACCCCGTGAGACATCTGAAACTGCGGGTGAGTATCTCACACCGCGTCGCCTCCCCCTACTCAGCAACAGTGAGAGATATATATGTATGGGTGCACACAATTGATTGGCTGGCCGCTTGTGGTGGGGTAAAGTGTGAGTACCACCACCTCTTTCGAGGTATCCGGCCGGCGTGTAGGCTTTTCCATCATATCCTCTGTCGATTTGGAGGTCCTTTCCACCTGCAGTGGCGTGAGCGAGACGTTGCAGGGCTGCAACCTTTTGCAATTTGAACACGCGTACAAACGTGAGCTCTGGGACACAAGGTGGACCGCATGCGCCGTCGAAAATGTGTTCCTTGCATCAGCATTTATTTAACCTGCGCGGCAAACAAAACAGATCGCTCAACCTTTGAAGAGCTTAAACTTTGGTGCATTTATTTAATATTAAATATATATATAATTTGAAGCCTGTTGCCTCGGCTCGTAGCGGGACTCGGGTGCCTTGGTGGTGGGTAGGGGGGTGACATGAAATAATGTTGAGCTGTGACTTCGCCGGCAGGTTTTGTTGCTGGAGCTTGGTGGGCTAATAAAAAATTAAACACCGCTCCCCCCACCCCCCATCTGAATGCATAATGAATGTCATCAATAGCAAACCAACGCATGCATAGCCAGCACTTTTTTGTTAATGTTAACTGAGGGTTGTTTCTTTCTTGTTATTTTTATTTTATTTCCCGCAACCGTTGTTCGTCCCTCCAGTGCTCTGCGGCATTTTGGGTTTTACACCAATGAAGCATAAACCCACTGGTAAACTAAAACACACTCTGGTTTTGTTGTTGTTGTTGTCGTCTCCCCCAATCACGAGCCACAACAGCGCCATTCCTCTCTGGAGGATATCGTTTGGAAAGCACGGCCCTTTTTTTATTAGAGCTATGCAAAATGCTAATATTGATGTGGCGTGTACAGTCTCCATTGTCAAGCCGCTGATGGTTGAGGGCCTCACCACGCCGTGTGGGTTCGTTGGGGTTATTTTTTATCATACTAGTCATTGTGGGTTGTTGAATGAGATGAGCGTATATGTGGGAGCATAGAAGTACGGCACAATAATGTATTTGACCGCACTTCCTTCGGAAGCCCCTTTGACAACTGGCTCTTGCATAGTGGTCACCCAAATTGCTTAGCTTCCAAGATCTTATGCGATTGAGTGCATTCCGGGTGATTCGGTCATCGGATGAAAATAATAATATTTTGGCTCGCAAAGCTTAACAATGATCTTTAAGTGCGTGTTCTTTATGTGGCAACGCCTTTTTTGGTGTTTTTGTTATTGAAATATATGACATGAGAAACTTCATTATAACACGAGTTCAACTGTTCTCGTTGCTAACTCAGTCGTTGACATTGCATTTCTTGACAGTGACCTCAGGCCAATACAAACTTCGGTATTATTAAGCGTGACATTTATATTTGTATTCCATTTCTGGTACACTCACATGATGAATACTTAGCCACTGCTATGTGACACACATGCAGCAGGCTATATATTATTTAATTGATTTCACATGCCCGTTTTTTATTGTTGTTATACGACCGATTATATTCCTATGAGCCCTCTGTTATGACACGTATGGTTACAAAATATAACATTTAAAAGCTCACTCTCTATTGGACTCACTATTCAGCACTCACCCCTCTCTCTCTCATGTATAATAATTAATAATATTATTTTACAGCCCTTTGTGAATCCATGGATGGAAGCCACCCCTTGCCATATCAGTCACAGTAGTTGTTTTACCCTACGCTGGTGAATAGTTTTGTTGTACCGGCTCAAAGGTTCTCGCCGTTGATTGTGGCCACGGCTGGGAAACTCATTCAGGTCGTCCAGGGTACACAACGCACCACCACCACCACCACAGTTCCCCCATCCCCCTCACCCCCACCCCCCCGTTAAGAACTGCGAATCCAAAATAACTTAACATTCTGGTTTGGCCAAATAACCCAGCACTAATTGAGCCAAAAATTTCGATCATCTTAGTGATGCACGGCACGCCACTGATGTGTGACGGCTGCCCGTAAATTTAGCCACGGCGGCGGCGGCGGTGGTGGTGGTGGGCTCCACGTTCATAAAGTGCCTCTGCTGTTCGGTGCCGTACTTGTGCCGTTACGTCGACGGGACCATGGGTGAGAATGTGGGCTTAATCTATTTATAAGGAACAATTAATGATACTTGCTTTGTAAATGTAAATACTCAACGCCTTGCTGAGCTGCTTCTCATAATTTCATAAATTAATATTAAACATCATACGCGTCATTATGCGTGTCCTCAGCACATACTAATTATCACACATTTGATCTCTCTTGACGGGATTGCAAAGGGAATGCAATGCTATAGTAATGGCCTTGACAATGTGCATGTGGTGATGTTCTTGGTTCTTTATATTTATTCTACAATCTCAATGTATGGTTATTTGATTAAGCAATTATGCCCTTAATTAAAACAACATTGCAGTTGACTGGCTTACAATATGTTTACATGTGTGCATTTAACTTTCATGCTTTGGTTTAAGGATTATGTTTATGAAAGAGAAAAAGTAGGTGTCGTCAATGGAAAATACAATTTTTGTGGCCACAATTATGCCATTTAATGTCATAAATATCGTGAACTAGTTCATATGGCATCGTCTCTGTATACTTCACCACATTGGTACCGTGACATTTGTAAAAAAAACATTCAGGAAGATATATGAATTTTAAGAATTAACAAACATTCCTTTCTTATTGAGCGGTCTTCACCTTGGTTATTTTTTATGATACAGCTTCTCTCTATAATGCTACCGATAGAGCAGTGAGATTCTTTGTGCTCAAATCATAAAAAACGGCCTGAAGGAAGCTAAAATATATGACCCTATTCTCACATTAACATGCCATTGGTGCATGTTTATTTAAAAAAGAGTTACAACTAGGTCTTCTGTGAGGACATCAAGCCTGCAGTAGAATTATCGGTATTATAGATTCTAAGGATAGCACAAAAGGGGTTTCCTATACCAAGGCATCTGTAAAATGTTATCATGGTCAAAAACAGACATTGGATAGATTAATCCATTAATCATGATATTAATTTCTGAAAACACGCGTTGCTTTTATATATATTGCATCGCTGGGATATTAAAAACTATATATTCACACGCGTAGTAAATTAAGTTAAAAGATACAGGTGCAGCCCTGGAATATCCTGCTCATGCCATTGCTGGTGGAAGGGTCTCCACTTGAGAGCGCTCTAGATATTGCCTCCAGAGGCGAGTTTGGCCTACGCTTCCACGCTGGTCAGATGTTCTGGAACAGGTGGGGGGAGCACCGACATTTTACCCCTCCATATGCGACTTGACGATCGATTGTGTGGACAGAGCTGGTGGGGGATTTGTGAAACCTGCACCGTAGTTTAAACCGCCGCGTCGGGGAATCCAATCAAATCCAGGGTGCTAACCTAACACACACGGCAGCGGTTAATGCACTGCGTATTAAATGTAAAATTAACCGAGAGCTTCCTCTGAGAGGGCCCTCTCCATGGCATGCTGTGTCCGTTTGTGTCACAGCACGGAGCAATGAGGTGGGCCCCAGCCTGCACTACGCGGCCGGCTTCCCCCAGCAGGTGACCTTTCTGGCACCGGCGGGCACGCTCCTGCCCTGCCCGGTGTCCGGAACGCCCAGCGCTCGCATCTCGTGGTACCGCGAGCTGGGGAGCCCCGCGAGCGACGAGTCCGAGGAGGTGCACGACTCGCTGGGCGTGCGGCAGCTGCATCCCAACGGCTCCCTGCAGCTGCTGCCCATGACGGGAGAGAAGAGCGCCGGCCCCAGCCTCCACGACGGCACCTATTACTGCACGGCGGAGAACGCCGCGGGCAGACTCCGCAGCCTGCCCATTCGGCTGACCGCCGGTGAGCCGCGTTGCCTCTTTGGTCACTGCGTGCACAAGCTCGCTCGCTCGCTCGCTCGCTCGCTGCCGCTGCTGTGTTGTGGCAGGTTTCGCTCCCAGAGGGTAAGGAGACTTCCACCGGGGCCGTCAGGGCCAGGTTGAATCGGTGCTCGGTTGAAATCACCATAGAGAAAGTCAGGTTGATTGGTGATCCAGCACGCACTGATTCACTCCGGTCACTCGCTCACCGATGGCCGGTCGCCGCCGTATCGCAATTCGAGCGCGACTGTTATGGCTGCTCCTCGCCCCATGGATCGCATTGGCTCCTCCGCCCCATGTTGAAGCCTCAGTCTAACAGATCGACCATTTCGTCTCATCCATGCTGTGTTCAACGATCGAACAGCAAGGTAAGATCTCGCATCTCCGTCTTACCTCACATTCCTTCACTTTAGAATTCATTCTGAGGTAAGATCTGACATCTCATTCTACCCTCACACTCCTTCACTTTATAATTCATTCCTAGGTAAGTTCTCGCATCTCCGTCTTACCTCACATTCCTTCACTTTAGAATTCATTCTGAGGTAAGATCTGACATCTCATTCTACCCTCACACTCCTTCACTTTATAATTCATTCCTAGGTAAGTTCTCGCATCTCCGTCTTACCTCACATTCCTCCACTGTATAATTCATTCCTAGGTAAGTTCTCGCATCTCATTCTTCCCTCACACTCTTTCACTTTATAATTCATTCCTAGGTAAGATCTCGCATCTCATTCTTGCCTCACACTCCTTCACTTTATAATTCATTCCTAGGTAAGATCTCGCATCTCATTCTACCCTCACACTCCTTCACTTTAGAATTCATTCCTAGGTAAGATCTCGCATCTCATTCTTGCCTCACACTCCTCCACTTTATAATTCATTCCTAGGTAAGATCTCGCATCTCATTCTACCCTCACACTCCTTCACTTTAGAATTCATTCCTAGGTAAGATCTCGCATCTCATTCTTGCCTCACACTCCTCCACTTTATAATTCATTCCTAGGTAAGATCTCGCATCTCATTCTTGCCTCACACTCCTCCACTTTATAATTCATTCCTAGGTAAGATCTCGCATCTCATTCTACCCTCACACTCCTTCACTTTAGAATTCATTCCTAGGTAAGATCTCGCATCTCATTCTTGCCTCACACTCCTCCACTTTATAATTCATTCCTAGGTAAGATCTCGCATCTCATTCTACCTCACACTCCTTCACTTTATAATTCATTCCTAGGTAAGATCTCGCATCTCATTCTACCCTCACACTCCTTCACTTTAGAATTCATTCCTAGGTAAGATCTCGCATCTCATTCTTGCCTCACACTCCTTCACTTTAGAATTCATTCCTAGGTAAGATCTCGCATCTCATTCTACCTCACACTCCTTCACTTTAGAATTAATTCCTAGGTAAGATCTCGCATCTCATTCTTGCCTCACACTCCTCCACTTTATAATTCATTCCTAGGTAAGATCTCGCATCTCATTCTTGCCTCACACTCCTTCACTTTATAATTCATTCCGAGGTAAGATCTCGCATCTCATTCTACCTCACACTCCTTCACTTTAGAATTCATTCCAAGGTAAGATCTCGCATCTCATTCTACCTCACACTCCTTCACTTTAGAATTCATTCCAAGGTAAGATCTCGCATCTCATTCTACCTCACACTCCTTCACTTTAGAATTCATTCCTAGGTAAGATCTCGCATCTCATTCTTGCCTCACACTCATCCACTTTATAATTCATTCCTAGGTAAGATCTCGCATCTCATTCTTGCCTCACACTCCTTCACTTTATAATTCATTCCGAGGTAAGATCTCGCATCTCATTCTACCTCACACTCCTTCACTTTAGAATTAATTCCTAGGTAAGATCTCACATCTCATTCTACCCTCACTCTCCTTCACTTTAGAATTCATTCCTAGGTAAGATCTCGCATCTCATTCTACCTCACACTCCTTCACTTTAGAATTCATTCCTAGGTAAGATCTCGCATCTCATTCTACCCTCACACTCCTTCACTTTAGAATTCATTCCAAGGTAAGATCTCACATCTTTTTTTCCTTTACTCCTCCACTTTAGAATTAATTCCCATATTCTGTTTCACCCCCCAAGTTAGTATGACCTTGCTCAATTCAAGAAGTGTGACGACTCTCATCCATTGCAACATTAACAGTGCTGTTCGTTGCTGGTCACTTGGCACTTTGGAAACGCTGGACCTCTGCTCAACAACTGCGATAAATATAAAATATAAATAATAATAATAATTCACCCTGGCACACTCGCTCGTGAGATACCAGACATGTGAGAGGACTCAAAGTTAATAACGTTCGCGTGTGGATATTGCGGGTGACACTGGTAATTTGATAGCGCCTCAGTTCCCCGTACCTAAGTAACATAAGTAAACCGTATCTGGTTTCAGTTTGTACAGGTGCAGAGCATGGTCTCATTTCATTTTGAATTGTAAAGCGGACGCTTAAATGTTGTTTTCAAGAAAATGGTGGCCACGGTAAATCTTCTTGCACTGTCGCCAGTAAGTGCTGATGAGAGTGTTTTGCATGTGGAATAATAATGATGTGCCCTATTTAAATCTGCAATACGAAACATAGGTGTAATTTAATCTCGTTGTATTGGTTTTTTTTTTCCGCAGTGTTGATGTTGGTTAGGGATTTTTGTTGTGGCAATGCAAGATGGTTGGCTTTATTTACACATCATTCCTCAATGTTTCGTTGCTTACAAGAAGCGACTTTTCATGGCGTGTTTTTTTTTAACATGTTGTTTCACCCGCAAAGTTTACGTGAATGTTACTTAATGCTTTGCCCAGAAAAAAAAAACGCACACGTTCACGCAAAGCCTTACGTCGCACCATATTGGGAACGCTTTTTTTCCCGACCTGAATCCTGCTTGGATTCCTGTCCGCCTACCCGGCGCGTGCCCAGGTGCGCGGAAGTGACGTCACCGCAAACACCTGCGCGTTGACGTCACCCGCATCCCACAGCGTTGAGCAACCCCAACGTCACGCCTCCCCCTCCCCACCTTGGCTGTGGATCCCCGAACGCAGGCAAAAGAGGAGAAAGATAGAGCGGGGTAATAGAAGAGGGAGCCCGAGGGGGGAGGAAGAGAAGTAAAGGAACGCGGTGGAGAGAGAGTGAATGGGTGTAAAATTGAGATATGAGAAAGAGAGAGAGAGAGCAAAACAGAAAGAGGAGAGCAAGCGAAAGCGACAAGTGGTAGGGAGGGAGGATTTGGGAGTGGCGAAGAGAGATTTAGATGGGTGAGGGATGAGAGAGGAACAGGGAGAGAAGGGGGAGGAAATTGGGTGAGATACCGTGGAGAGAGGAGAGGAACATAGAGGAAGGGAGAGATGGAAACGGGGGCAGAGGAGTAAAGAAACAGATGGAAACTGAGACACAGCGAGAAATCGATATAATTTGGGATATACAGTACGGAGGAGGTAAGAGGATGGTGGAGTGAAACAGGGCACTAAGATTAAAAGATTTGCTGGCTGGCTGGCTGGGAGAGATGGATGGACAGTCACGTCCAAAGGATAAAAATAACTTCAATTGAAGGCAGTTGCTTATGAACACGTTTGCATATGAATAATCCCCTGCTTTTACAGGCAAAATTGGTCCACTCTAATATTCCATATATCTATGTCAGGGTGCGGCAAATACCCATATCATTAGCAGCACTTCTTTATTAATTTAATTCAAGGAGTATTTAGCAAATGAGTGTGGACAATTTTAAAGATACAATTTTAAAGTTAAACTTCAACATTGTAATAATTTTGTGTCATAGGATAACGCTCATTTTGATACAAAAAATGGAAACTGGAAAAGCACTCTCCAATGACCGTCACAGACCCGTTGGTGAAGAGAAAATTCATTTGGCCAATTGAACTAAGGCAGATTTTTTTTGGATGGTTATAGAATGTCTTAGGAATATCCAGATAGGTTTGTAGCTGAATCGCATACCGTACAAACAATAATGCTAAAGGTTTTGTTGGCACAGTCATTAAGTGACTTTAAATCCAGAAGAAGCAGAATCGCTTCTCATCGGGGTGATTTGTCCTCGTTTGCCCATCGAGGTTAAAACGAAAGGTCTTGAGAGGTGCTTGCTCAGTACCTTGACAATAACAGGCATCGACATCAAAGCCATCTTGCCTGAAGTCACCAACCCCACTGAATGTGAGACGTTTCTTTTTGTACCAAGTGGAAAACATTAGTTATTGAAAGCCCGACACAGGCTCAAACCCCAAGATGCCGAGCAAGCTAGCATGATATCGTGTGACCTGGTTCATTAGTGTCTCAGCTTCCTTTCCATCACTGGGGGTGCCAATGGGTGTATTGTGAATTTCGGGACACTCAGCTTTCCATGGGAAATTGATTTATGGTTGGTTTGGGTCAATGATTTTGCTCTGATGCGGATTTACCAGTTACGATTTAACATCCATCCACGGAGGCCTAAAACAAAACGCTTTAATGCATTCTCAATCGTTTGTTAAGGGGTCATTTGGGGCAATAAGCGTTGTGTGTGACAGTACAAATGGCCTCGGCAGCATTTAATTTCCATAAATATGAAAGGTATTAATTATACACAGTAAATATTTCATTGTTGCAATACCCAAAACTCTGTAGGGGTTTGTATGACCATACATTCACTATGAATGTATAATCTCTCCAACTTTCTGGGTCTTTGTTTTTATTTTTTGGCTTAGGATTGGCAGGTTGGTGACTCAACCAACCTGCTTGTCTTAAGAAAATTCAGTTTTATATGATGGTGGTTTTATATCACAAATTCATCTTCCTTGCAAACTGAATTTCCATTTTCCAAACTGTTCAACGGCGACGAGGACTAATCGGCGCCAACGTTCCCGTGCGTGTGCTTTGCGTCGTTGTTGTCGTTCCCAAACAGTGTTTCGTGAACCGTACACGGTGCACGTGGAGGACCAGAGAGCCATGTTGGGCCAGACGGCCGTCTTCCGCTGTCTCGTGCCGCCCTCTCTGAGCGAACACATCTCCATCGTCTCATGGGAGAAGGACACTGAGCCCATAAGCTCCGGTCAGTCTCCACCAAGCCCTGCTGCTTTCTGCAGCGTAAACACCGCCAAACCCAAAACTCTAGAGTGCACCTGAGCAATCGTCAAGGCACATGTTTTTTTCATTCATGTGAATATTTTTTTTATATTGCATGTTGCCATTCTGCTGTCAGTCTGCATATGCCTAAAGAGATGCTGTATGCTCCCTACAGCCTACTTTATTTGGGTAAGCTGAAAACAAATATTCATTTGTACTTCTCAACACGCCAAAATGCCCTTTCTTTGTCCTAAAAGCAGTGATAAATAGCTTATAAATTCTTTTTGATAGTCAATGGAGGTTTTTTTTGCACCAAATTTTGACAGGGTTAAATATGGGTAGGGAAACTTGTCAGTTCATGATGCATACAATATCTCTTTGGGATAGTTAGGCAAGTTAAACACTGCATTCTTGCTGTGTGTACAAGTTTATGTGATGATGCTACACGTTTTATGAGGTTATTTTTTTAAAGCATCCACTTGATAGCGTGGTATGCAACCTTGTATGCATCGCGAACTGACATTTCTTAAAGAGTATTGAAATAAAATGAATGCGTTACGTTTTGTAAAATACATTGCCAAGAATTGCGAGCTGTGTTTGCAATATAAAGGGCCTTGATGCCAAGAGTGTTATTTTATCGTAATACAATGGGAAATATTTTATATATTCACTGTAATTTCTTTTAATATCTTGTTCTGTAATATATTCAAATTTGCACAGTAATAAAATGTGCATAAACTAATAGGTATTACCATATATTGATATTTACATGAAATAACACATAGTATGTGAAATGTAAATACAAATATGTACTTTTATATGTGTAATGTCCTTTTATTTAGTTATGCATCTTGGCATCTGCAGCATTTACCAAACCAAGTGTTTGCTAAGTTCATATTTTAATGGTTTTAATATCTGTAGTGTTTAAAGTATTTACAGATCATGAATAAAAAGTAAAAAATTAGACCATATCCCAGTGTTCAGTTTTTCACTGCAGTGCATAACATTTTAATTTTAATTGCCTTCCTGTAACAACAAGGTTCATATTTTTTAAACTATATTCATAACTCAAAATAATTACCATAATTAACAGTGGCGTATTGTAAGTGCAAAGCCAGCAAATGCGTAACCACATACATATTCATTATGGACTTACATGATTAATAAAGGTTGACTTTTTCATTTCACTTTAATAAGTGTCCTATGTTTTTAGACAAAGAAAGGGAAATGTTGCGTGCATTTTTTGACCTTTAATCTGAGTGTTGGTTGGACAAAGCATACAGCATCTCCTTACAAACCACATGCAAAATGCGGAATGGTATCCAGGCACAATTGACACACTACCTCAACATGCACACTGAAATCCAGTTTTTATGAAAATGCATTTTCAAGAAAATATGACTTCGTACGACTTTGCTTTATTGCACCTGTTTTCAGGTGAAAAAGTACACGTGCTCTTTCTGTGGCTACACACGCGCACACTAACAAGGCTTTCTGAGGATGTTTGATTCACTGTGGCGAAGCAGCAGGAGACGCACGTACACGATGTTGGTCACGATAAACAATTATCAAATAGTTGCTGTCTAACTGTGAAAACACCACCATTGAAAGCCCTGTAATTTTCCTGCTACAGCAAGGCTTAAGGACATTAAGTGCTCAAAACATTGCCTACTGAGCAGAAGGGCTTAATGACGGTAAGTCTGGACTGTGTTCGTATGTGATATTTTCAAATGTTCTGTTATAACACAATGATTTCTCACATTTAATTTCATGCTCTGTTGACTGGCCAAAATTGATGTAAAAAAAAGAAGATAAAAAACCACCACAGCATTCTGCTGTCCCAAGGCTACACAGATGAAATGAATTCATAAAAAAAATTGAGCTGTGCATACCAATGAAAGCTCAAAATGCAGTCGACATTATCAGCCGATAAGGAAATCTTGTGATATTCTAAGTCCCATCTGAAAGGAATTAAGCTGTTTTGTTTTGACCCCTTATAGAAACAACGCTTTAAAGATGGCCACTAATATAATAGGATATTTAAAGATGACCTTGCCTTGCATAGTGTGCATTGCGGTCACATAAACTTCTGGTAAGTTAATTTCTATAGCCGCTTATCGCATGGCCTCCAGCGCCTCTGATGAATGTTTTCCTATTCCATTTTCTGTGAAAAGAAGATATTTGAAGGGGAATGATTGTGGTGTTGTCACGTTAGGGACAATCGCCTCCATTCTAGGGTGGTTCGGAATGGCAGCGTTGCTATAATATGACTGATTAATCTTTGATGAAGCATTTTACACGGGGTTTTCCAGATTCTACCTGCTATTGTTGTCACAGGCACATTGCCTGCATAACAAATGGATTTTACTTATTATTTAATCCCTGGCTAACAAACAAACACATGGTAGATGGACCTAATCTGATTAGGCATATGATTTCAAAATAGTTCTGGAAATTGATAATATTAAAATTGTCCTTATGCTCAGCCTTTGATGTAAACAGATGTGACAGAAGTGCTCTTTTGTAGGAAACAAAATGAAAGAGTTGTTTAGTCGATTGATGGGGATAAGTAGAACAACAACCGCCTTACAGCAGAGTCCACCATCTTTGCCTAATCGAAATTCAGAACTCATCTTGCGATAAAAAAAAAAGTAATAAATTTTCGTTCGTACAAGTTTTTACATATATATACGGAGAATGAAAACAAAAACAGATTTCAAATTAGTCGTACACGTTGATGTGCGTGCCCAAGTGCCGGATGCGCCGCTTGCCGATACCGGCGCGTGGAATGGGTAATTAAATCAAAATAAAAAAAAAAAGATGCACGGGACAAAGACTGTGAGCTGAATTTAGAAAACTTAAAGATGACCAAGTTTCTTTCATTGGCTTGACGGCTGCCCTCCTTTCGAGGGACATAACTGTTAAGCGAAAAACACGGCGTGTGATGGCCATGGGTTGGGGGTACATGCGGAATCGGTGAAATCGGCAGAAGGTTGACGAACGGCTCTCTGCTTGCAGCTCGGAGGAGAGAATACGATCCCAGAGGTTTGAGAGTGAAAAGCGGATGGGAGGCATCGTCACCGGCAGTGATTTCTTTTTTATTTCCACTCACATATGGTCGATGTCAAAAAAGTGTTTTTGTATTACCAAACGTGATTCAATGTCTCAGTCACATCATTAAATCACTTTTGGTAACTGGAAAGGCAAAGAAAGAAAGTTAGAACTGCAAATGATTATGCAGTAAAGGTGGCATTTATTTATTTTAAACTGCTATTTATTATATTATTGGTTCTTTCGGTAAAGTCACGTAGAAGGGAAACAATAAAATAATAAAAATATAAAAAATACAATTCTCACGACGTTTCGACTGCAACACATGCAATCATCATCAGGTGTGAAAACCACAGCAAGAACATTTATGAATTAGACATTTAACAAAATGTTTATAAACTCACCTTGTCATGGTCTCATATATGTATGTTTTCTTAATCATCCGAATTGTTTTTTTATGTTAGCGCAATCACAACTCAAAAAAATATGCTGAGGTTTGCAAAATTATTATAATGTATATTTTAGACCCTTAGATCTAATCAAAACCCAACATCAAACCAGCCTCTATATAATTATTTTATAATTGCCATTTTATAGAATATACATATTGTTGGTATTTCCCAAATAATTGGTACTTATAAGTGCTACTCAGCATTACTTGTGATGTTCCAAAATGTATATACTTTAATTGTAGATAACGATAATAGTAGTAATACGTGCACAACGATGCATTTTTTTACGATGAATGCTAATACGTTCATCACCGATCGCGGTACGAGAAGTAACGCTTACACAGAGGTAATAAATATTCATGTGCACCAGCTTTGTTAAAAACATGAACATCTGTGAGCCTTGGGGGGCCAAAACAGTTCCTTCAATCGTATTCAACGCTTCCCAAGCCGATGAACACACTTCTTCCATGACACATGCCTTTTTAGTAGCCTGATGCCACCGATTCCTGGGAGTAGACTCAGCATGATTTTCGTTATTTCTTGTGGCCACAAGCCAAACCTTGATGTGGTATTTTTTACAAGAATATATATGACATCACCTGTCAGTATTAACAGAGATAAAGCAAAACAAACCATTCCTTTAAGTGCATTCTACATTTGTCATATCTGGTCAGGCATGTGATCAAGGTCACATGTATTTAGGCCATATCCTAAGCCAAAGCCTTAATTGTGAGGATAAGGTTAAGGCATAACCCGAAGCTTTTTGTAGTAAATTTTTTTAAGTTATGGCCTTACACTTGAGAAGTTATAAATTGGAACTTTAAAAAGTCCTGCTCAATTAAACCCAAATTAAAAACCAATGTTAGAATTAGTACTCAATCAACGTCTGTATTTAATGCTGCAAAAAACTGGAACATGTTAAATAGAACAGATTATTGTTACTTATTGCTCATAACCCGGCATGTGAACAATGCGTTACAATTTCGATTTTAAGCTTTCGTGACTGCAGAGATTCATCTTCTTGGTTCTTTCGGTAAGGTCACATGACTTTACCAAAAGAACCAAGGAAATTCGTTACAAGCGTGTGCTTTAATCATGATAGTTTTACAGAGCTTTGCAAATCCACGGGTGGCTTAACGCCTCCCGCACAGTGTTAGTCGCAGGGGTTGTTTGTACTTTACCACAGTGGTTGGTGTGGGTTGATGAGAGGAAAGGGATGGCCCAGAACAAGTTCCGATATCATCACTAACTCCTGTTAGCCATGGCTAGGAATCGAAATCAAGAGTCCAGTTAACAATGTGGTGCGCTAACCACCGTGACACTCCTGCATGGCGTTCGTGTTGTAATGTGACAATGGGTATCAAGCTTTAGAGAGGACAGGTATAACGTAGCCGTTTAACTTGGAGAAAGTGCCTTTGTTAGGGTTAGCTTCCACCAGAGACTTGTGGACAAAAAAAACCCCAACGTTCTTGTTGTTGTGATGATTCATTTTGTGTTCGTGTTTAACAGGTAATTTGTGTGTCCATGGGGAAATAAGCTATTAACATAGGGAAATAAGCCATAACATTGCACTCCTAGGAAATGTTGACACAATTTTGAGAGGAATATACACGGAAGAGGCCAAGCTGCCGATTACAGAAATACTGGGACAAAATAAAAAAAAACAAGCACATAGCTCGCATCCAAATGTCACCATTGTGTCCATGCAGAGAGAGAGAAAGATTAATTCAAGTGTATGATTCATAAGTGAGATTCAGTTTCAGGGACAGATATTCAAATTATCTCTGCCATGTAAAGCCTGTGCTTAACATGATTTAAAATATCGCATTGGCTTTCATATATATAGACCTAAAATGTGATTGTTGTCGAAAATGGATGATTTTATGGATTAAATTATCCTTGTCCCGTGTTGTCAGATGAAACGGGAGTGAGTAGTTTTGGTTGGATGGTTTGGGTTGGTTGGGAGGCCAAGAATCTACGCTTTGCAGTCTAAAGTTCATTCGTTTGGAGATTGACCTCAGGTCATTGACAGATTTCAAAGGAAATGTTAGTGAAATCACATCCTTGTCTGCTCGTGTGCGCGTGTGTGTGTGCATAGACAAAAGATAGTTCAAGCGGACGCTGGCATTATTTTGCGTGCCGGTGTCCTGACCACAATATTTTTTTTTGTTCCTCGTTTGGTGCATGCCTCCAAATGCCGATGTTCCGGAACGCTCTCCAACATTGGGAGATTTTTCACACGAATCAACTGGGAAGACCCAGTAAGAAGGCACTCATAAGTACAACGTGAAATAAGGTCTGGAAATGAATGAAACCGGAAAGAAAGAACTATTTACATTGCCTTATTGACGCGGCTTTATCATTTTATTTGATGAAAGTATTATTATCCTTTGGAACGCATGCATATAAGTAGAACCACGTGTAAATATTAATGAGCAGAGTACGATAACACTTGACGAGTATCCTTTGCCCTACAGGGCAGACGCGGTTTGTATATTCAAATGTGTGCTCAAACTCCACTTTCTTCAGTCGCCAGTTGAGTGGCATGATTTTTAAAGGAGCCCGGGGGTATTTACTTAATTCTAATTTTGTGCTTAATATTTAACACATGTGATGTTCTTTTGACCGCGCATAACTTGGTATCTTTGGATCAAGTCTTATATATAAAAGCACATCAATATGGAAATATATTTACAAAAGTATAATATTTGTAACTGCACAATGACCATGAAATTTCATAATGAATACTGCCCCCCCCCCCCCCCCCGCATGACTACATGCTTGTCCCTCATCTCCCACCAGCCCCCACCAAACCAACTTTTTGCGACTCTAAAATAATCATGATCCTATCTTAATGTGTCTCAAGGTTTCATCTACTCTGCATTGAACTCTTTTCCCAGTTCGGATTGACCCGAGACCATTCAAAATGGCAAAGGTACTGTAATGACGTCATTACACGTGTGTAATGACGTCATCACACACGTGTAATGACGTCATCACACACGTGTAATGGCGAATAAGGAGCGGACAGATTTTTCATTTTTAATCCACAGATGTCATTTCGGGAACATTCGTGCCCTTGGCGATGTGTTCCTTACAGTATAATAAGAACCACATCATCATCATTATCAGCCATGCTCTATCCGCTTCTTGGATGAAGGCATCGCCAACTTGTAATTCCTCACGGTCTCTTGATGCAACAATCCACATAGACAACCGTTTGTGAAATTCATCGTTCTGAAAATTGCAATTGGAAGTGTGGTCACAGTGATCAGAAGCACATTATCATCAGCTATGGTCTGTCCTCTTCCCGCGGTCCTATAATATAACAATCCTATAATGCAACAATCCGATTCCTTCCCCCATACCTCTGATTCCTTCCCCCGCACCTCCGATTAGCACGGTTGGCTACGTACAGTGCAAAAGAAGTTACAGCTTCACGATGGCTGTACTTTCGGCATATATCCCCCCATGGGTAGAAATGTCATCATCAGGCTCAACCATTGGCCACCTTCCCTTCTGGGAATGTGTCCGGCCTAAGGTCACTTATTGCTCCTAACAGCATGATGGACTCTAATTGGTATTTGTTGTCTGAAATATGTTATTCTTTTTTGTATCTCAGTGTAATTCCAAGCATGCACTTCTCCAATGCCTCGAATCATTTTCCAGGTTTTTATTCCATTTTTTTGTTGTTCATGTCCACGTTTCCGATCCATATCTCATAGCAGGTAATATGTATCGATTGAAAACTTGCTTCTTTAGGTATATTGGTATGTTGCTTTTCATTATCAAGTTCAATTTTCCAAAGCACTCTAACCTGCTCTAGCTCACCTCTTTATTTAATCATATTGATCCCGCTCCACCTTCAGCAATTGAAATTGATGCAGTAATCCGAGCCATGTCAAGCCGAGGCCTCAATAACAAATATTTAAGAGAACAAAATGTATGTTGTTACGAGGACGGATCGGCTCAACTACAATTACGTGAAGAACGTAACAAAATTACGAATCGGAAGAGGAGTTCGGACGAGGAGATGCGCGCTCTCACCGAAAATTATTCCCAGTGACTTCAAACAATGTCTTCTCAAAATTGGATTGCAGAACTAGAAGCATAAATATGAACAGTATAACGCCTTGAACCAATTGGGATTTGCGGATGGCATCGTCATTCGAGGCAACCAATGCAAGTGGATTGCAGGAAATTACTAAATAAACTTTGGTAGAGCAGGCTGCAAAGTTGGGATCAAGATGCAAAAAAAAATGAGTGAAGCAGAAGTCACGCGCACCAAGGTTGCTAAAAATATAAAGATATTTGTTTGAGGATGTAACTGTAAAGCACCTCAGATGATTTATACCAGAACCTCGTAATTGAATGGATGAATGAGCAGATATGTTATATACGTTGCTGAGTTATTTTCTCCACTATGTGCATCACACATGAAAAGTTAAATGCAGCAATAATTAAAATGCTTGCATGTTGCTCGTCAGCATGGTTACATTCATCTCCGTTACTTTGCTCATGTGCTTTGGAAGTTATTAAATTTTCGATTACTAACATGTGCACGATCGCAAAAAGTATGTTCAGCCAAAATGACATTTATTATAGAGATTCGTGTCACAAAAAAAAAAACTTGGAATCGAAAAACAATTTACTTCGTAATTTTTTTTCTTACTTTCCTTTTACCATTCCGGAGCATTAATTCAAAACTGTTCACGTGAAAGGGAAACGCAGCAGTTCCCTCACGGTGTGTTGTATGTTTCGATTTAATGTGGATGTTGTATGCAGGAGCTTTTCATTTCATGGCACCGTTCGCATATAGGCAGCCATAGGACAAAACATTCACTCGATACATCCGCATTTCATTTGTTTACGCTCCTAGATGGGTGATAACACTTAGATCCAATGCATCGTCGTCTTTTTTTTTATGCAAACAGAGAGAACTTTCGATAATGATATGCAATTCGGGTGCTATTGTAACCGTTTCTGCCGCCATTGTCTCCATTGCCTGCCATTTCATTCTTGAATATTATTCTGAAATGACAAGCTGTTGGGTGTTATTAACTCCAGAATATTAGTGTCATATCAGATTTTTGCCTGATGAAACACACGCATGTGCGTGCACTAATACCCACAAACAACATTTTCTATTGTTAACATTTCCTCGTATAAATGTCATGTAATGCATTAAAAAAAAAGTAATTTCAACAGAGTGCCATTAGTATGGAATGACTACTCCATTAAGACTAGTCATCTCTCCAGCCAGAGATGTAGGGAAGCATATGGTGGGTGACAAAGCCAAGATTTAATCATGGAGCTTTAGCCAGGCACACATGTTCACTTATACATGTGCACACATTCACATTAGTGCACACATTCTGCAGACACTGGCTGTTTGTACACGTGTGTGTGTGTGCTTGCGTTTCAATGGCGTGTGGAGCGGTGGTGTAGCGGTTAGCGCGCTACGCTCACAGCCAATCACCAGTGACGAATATCTGAATCCGTCTTGGGCCTCCCCTAGGTCAACTCCGCCTTATATGAGTACTTGGTGTGGTGTGTGCACATCGCCACTAGGGAGACAAAGGCAGTCGGGCGTGGTGCAGGCCACCCACCCCCTCGTGTACCGTTAACCGGCCTTCATAGGCGCTCGCTAATGGCACTTGCCCCAACAGTCTGTTAAAGGCTATATGGGGGTCTTTGTCTTTGTTTTTTTGTTTTGATGGCGCACACTGGACATTATATTTCACACTGTTATGCATTGAGTAATGGTAGGAGATGCCGTAACTTACTTAACAGTCAGATCCCTTGCCTCGCTGTAATGAATGACCACACACTGATAGTTCCGGAACACAAAGCAGACACCGTTATTCAAGACGCAGCAAACAACGCGAAGATGGCAAGCAACGTGCCAAGCTTCTGTCGCCGATATTTCAAACCGCTATAAACGCACATGCTGGATATTCTATACAGACCTAGTTGACCTGGGAAACCTTCTCAGTGGGAGAAGCTAATTTTAACTGGAGCCAATTTGAAACACAGTTTGTTCGATTCACACGCAGATCATAAGTAAAATTTTATACGTTCTATGTACCACCCACTGACGATATATCTCAATCTTCTTCATTCCAATGTAGAGTTACAAAAAAAACTCAACACATTACTGAGTTAACTAAAAATGAATATAAAATTGTATAATACGTGACGTTTTGGGAAATGACCCTTCTACGTGGACGAATGTGTCCCTGAGTTTTGTTTGTTGTTGTTTTTGCTTGTACATCCCCTGCCAATGCAACATGACTATATATACAGTGAGGGAAAAAAAAGTATTTGATCCCCTGCTGATTTTGCCCACTGACAAAGAAATGATCAGTCTATAATTTTAATGGTAGGTTTATTTGAACAGTGAGAGACAGAATAACAACAACAAAATCCAGGAAAACGCATGTCAAAAATGTTATAAATTGATTTGCATTTTAATGAGGGAAATAAGTATTTGACCCCTCTGCAAAACATGACTTAGTACTTGGTGGCAAAACCCTTGTTGGCAATTACAGAGGTCAGACGTTTCTTGTAGTTGGCCAAAAGGTTTGCACACATCTCAGGAGGGATTTTGTCCCACTCCTCTGTGCAGATCTTCTCCAAGTCATTAAGGTTTTGAGGCTGACGTTTGGCAACTCGAACCTTCAGTTCCCTCCACAGATTTTCTATGGGATTAAGGTCTGGAGACTGGCTAGGCCACTCCAGGACCTTAATGTTCTTCTTCTTGAGCCACTCCTTTGTTGCCTTGGCCGTGTGTTTTGGGTCATTGTCATGCTGGAATACCCATCCACAACCCATTTTCAATGCCTTGGCTGAGGGAAGGAGGTTCTCACCCAAGATTTGACGGTACATGGCCCAGTCCATCTTCCCTTTGATGCGGTGAAGTTGTCCTGTCCCCTTAGCAGAAGAACACCCCCAAAGCATAATATTTCCACCTCCATGTTTGACGGTGGGGATGGTGTTCTTGGGGTCAGAGGCAGCATTCCTTTTCCTCCAAACACGGCGAGTTGAGTTGATGCCAAAGAGCTCCATTTTGGTCTCATCTGACCACAACACTTTCACCCAGTTGTCCTCTGAATCATTCAGATGTTCATTGGCAAACTTCAGATGGGCATGTATATATGCTTTCTTGAGCAGGGGGACCTTGCGGGTGCTGCAGGATTTCAGTCCTTCACAGCGTAGTGTGTTACCAATTGTTTTTTTGGTGACAGTTTCCTTGATATTATTGACAAGATCCTCCCGTGTAGTTCTGGGCTGATTCCTCACCGTTCTCATGATCATTGCAACTCCACGAGGTGAGACCTTCCATGGAGCCCCAGACCGAGAGAGATTGACAGTTCTTTTGTGTTTCTTCCATTTGTGAATAATTGCACCAAATTTTGTCACCTTCTCACCAAGCTGCTTGGCAATGGTTTTGTAGCCCATTCCAGCCTTGTGTAGGTCTACAATCTTGTCCCTGACATCCTTGGAGAGCTCTTTGGTCTTGGCATGATGGAGAGTTTGGAATATGATTGATTGCTTCTGTGGACAGGTGTCTTTTATACAGGTAACAAGCTCAGATTAGGAGCACTCCCTTTAATAATGTGCTCCTAATCTCAGCTCGTTACCTGTATAAAAGACACCTGGGAGCCAGAAATCTTTCTGATTGAGAGTGGGTCAAATACTTATTTCCCTCATTAAAATGCCAATCAATTTATAACATTTTTGACATGCGTTTTCTGGATTTTCTTGTTGTTATTCTGTCTCTCACTGCTCAAATAAACCTACCATTAAAATTATAGACTTATCATTTCTTTGTCAGTGGGCAAACGTACAAAATCAGCAGGGGATCAAATACTTTTTTCTCTCACTGTATCATTATTAAAGATTCAGCTCTGAGTGATTTAGCCATTCACTTCGTGAATTTCATAGAGACAGCCTTTAAATGTATACTCGGGGCAGTGCGAAAGTTATAATGGTTCATATCCCAATTATGTTGCTAGACACCACCAGCAAAGCGTCACGTGATGTCAGGGAACAGCCCCAAGAAGATGCTCTCAAATAACTATCTTGTGGAGTCACTTCAATAAGATGATGCTCCCTTGTGCCCTTTAGTAATATATATATAGCGCTATCCTGCAGGAGCCGCGATGGATTGTATTTAGTGAAAATACGAATTTAATTTAACGGGGGACTTTTTTTTTCTTCTTCATGTGCGCAGTCTAATCATGACCGAGGTGAAACCGTTGCATCTGCGAACTTCCGAAAAACCTGACTAAATCTCTCGTGTCGACTCATGCTGGAACCCTGCAACTCAATAGTCCCGGCTCAGTGCTCTGAAAGCCGTTACCGTTCCCCAGGTGCACCATGCAGAGAAGCATTGTGAAAATCCTAAAATCCACCGGACTGCAGGATAGTCATAAGCTCGGCAAGTGGATTTGTGAACTCACCTGTGTAAACATTTGAATGTTATTCCCTCGTGTGGGGGGAGTTTGCTTGCTGTGTGTACGTTGGTGAACTTCTCTCGCACCGCACGTAGGCAACCGCGCTGAACGCAGGTGCGTGGAGGAAGGACGTGCAAACTAAACGTACTGAAAGCATTGTGGCCAGCAGCACACCCAGCCACATTTGTCTCCCCAGTGATGATATTTACACGAAGGAACAGGTACTCATATAAGGCTGAGTTGATCGAAGGGGGGGGGGGGGGAATCAGTTTTTTTTATTCTTCTCACCACTGATGTTAGCCATTTCCAGATATCGAGGCCAGGTCACAGGATTCATAGTGCAGTGCAATAAGCAACATGCCGCTGTTCTGTACTGATTGTTTAGCACACACTCGATTGCACGCATGCGCGGTGTATCATATGTTTGCAATACAAGTGTGAGTTTGTATACGTCATCGTTATATTGCACAACCTCAAATTGATCCCCCCAAAAATGCCCCTTCTCCAAATAACGATGCTGGCACAAAGGGCCATGTTAACGTGGGCGTGTGGGACTCTTTTCTGGCGTCAACTCCGCGTGAACCTGAGGACCGCATTGTTCCAACAGCCGCACTAGCCCCACGACACGAATTAATCAACATCATAGTTACATGCGGCGTGTTGGCATGCCACTTTTGCCCTTCGGCCAACATAAAACATTCAAAAGGTTGAGGTTTTAAAGTGTTTTATGGTTCTGAAGTGGAAAGTGGCCATCCCGTTTCGCCAGCAGTCGTACCAAATGTGCCCAGGATAGGCAAGCGTGCACACCGGGTCTATGCGCATTCATTCCGCGTTGTTTCTTTTACTCACTTAAACACAACTGGCCATGACTTGTGGCAAGATGGGTGTGTGTTTTTTTTTGGGTGTTCAGGTTTCGCAGATACATTCACGAATGCGGCGTGTGTACAACACGGTCTGAGACAAGAGATTGGTTGGTGCGCCCCTGTATAATCCAGCACTTTGGACGCAAAGGTTGCTGGATCTCCACCTTGCCGGCGGAGATCCGCCTTGCCGGCGGAGATCCACCATGCTACAGTATGTTTAGTAAGGAAGTACAAGATTCACTATTTTCTCATGGCTTTTACTTAAACGTTATTTCATTATATTTGCATTTTATTTTATTGTACAGTGTTTTGAGTGGAGGTGAAATGACATTTAAAATAAATAGGGTTTATACGGTTACGGAAGACACACGTATATGTTTATAAAACTCCCTAATCTTCCGGGCTCTGAAGAGGTCAGGATATGGCAGTGCAGTGAACGGGTTTGTGAACACTTATGTACGTGTGGACCTTTGGACGTTATGCCCCTGTGTTTTGCATGGGGTTTCTCTGTTTATCTCCAAGTTTGTCCCTTAAGGAGTGAAACATATCTTCAAAATGAATTGTCCAAATATTCCAATGCAATGCAGAATCGTCCAGAAACAAAGTCCTGATACTCACTGAGGCTTTTTTAAAAGTAATATATGGCACTGTTATTAGTGACATTAACCGTTGCATGGATGGTATTCTGGCCTGCAATCCCACCTCCAAACTCATCATGAAAGGACTTTGCATTGTGCATTTCTTCACACTGCAACTCAGTAGGAAGATATGAAAGCGTGCGAGAATATAAAAGACCACACTGTTCCAGCAGTGACTCTCAAGGTGTGTTGTCCGCGCACTAACGCACATTTCCTTTGACCAGCAACCGTATTCATAAAACAAGCAAATTGTGTCCAAACTCCACAGAGTATTACGTGTTGCAGGGGACAGTACGCCATGTTTTTTTTTAATTGATATTACCCATGTCAGCATCTGAGGGTGCATCCGTCACTGAATGCTGGCTGCAGAGACAAATGTACCAGCTCAAGCTTCACCACACCAGAAGTTCCTATCCGCAGAGAGCGCATGGAGGCCCCGTCCATTATGAAAGAATTATAATTAGATGGCAGCTTGAATTGCACGGCTTTAAATCTTATCAAACATTCCTCATCTGCTTACGTGTTTAAACTGAAGAGCCTGCAGGATCTCCTAACGAAAATTAACAGAAGCATTCTAAACAACCACACTCAGATGTCGAAGAACACCTGGGACTCTGTTAAATCTCCTTCATATATGATGCCCCGTCACCACCACAATGGCAGACATGCAGAGGTTGACAGGGATGTGACTCGCACAGTAACATCTACATATTAACATACGCGTGTATCGTTTTATCTACCGAACTCTGTTGTCTTGTTATCCTCGAACAATGGGTGATAATTTACAGACAACCTTTTTTTATAACAATAGGTTTTACCCTTTCTGGCAATAAAACAGGTGTCAAGATGTTAAAACACCAAACAGAATCCTTATTCAAGGAATCCTGTCTGCATTAACCACACGTACTTGTGGTGAACATGCAAACTAAATACATGCTCTGATAATATATGCATTGTCTTTGAAACTGATTGGTCCACACCAATATTTTGCTGAGCACATCCCTCACTCCACCCGACTTACCCACTAGCCCACTGGGGTTTATTAGTAATAAATCGGCATTTTGCGACCCCCACTGCCACTGTGTAGCATATTATTACGTGCCAGGGACTCTATGCGATGATAGGACAATAGTCTGAGTCTATAATTCGCAATAAATAACGGCAAAGCAGTTATAAGTGACTCACATAATTGTGCGCGGTTGCGTATACAGCACACGACTTCCCTGAAGGCATCAACACCTTCAGCGAGCGCGATGCCGATCACACAACGCGGTTCCAATTCGACCCTCGATCGATGGCTGCGCCATCACCGCACACGCGTAGAATAAAAAGCAAGGGACAAGTCCTTACTTACTAACAACTCCTTTTCATTGCTGGAGGGGTTGCCCCTCCTACCTGAAAATCCTGGCTCTGCCATTGCCACTACTTCACCAGAAGGGAATTAAACATATCTTCAGATTAACTGAAATTCGTGTAAAGCTTCGGTCAGCCAAGTGAATGAAGCCTAACGAGACAGATTCATCCGATATTTGTCGGGTGCCACAGCACCAAACCAAAGCTGTTCAGATCGTTACACAAACAACTTGGGGATGTATTTATTCGTGTTAAGTTGGTTTTCAACACTCTGCCATTCGGTTGTAGTTTTCTGACGTTCACGCTTTCTGAAAACGTAAAACGACGAGCGTCCGACGCTGCCTTTACTCCGGTAACCCATTGGTCGCGGGAGGCATTGAGCGGTTTTGTGCGAAATGACATCGGGAGACCCTGCGGCCATGTCCACACGCAAGCCGGGGACACAAACGGAGGGCGGTTCGCGACGTTCTCCAGCGCAGTTCCACATGCCGTCGCGTTGAGAAGATACATCGGTCGGAGGGTTTCTTTTAAATCAGGCCAGCCAGTGCGTTACGAGGCTTGCACCTTCTGTGCTGGCCAAAGTGCGCTCACCGGCTCGTCGTGCTTACCCAACTCGGTTCATCATAATTAGCATGATTGTGGATCAGCCACGGACTCACACGAATTGTTCCCATCCCTCCTCGTGGTCGCGCGACGCAGCAATCCATCTAGCTCGTGCAAACGAGCCGACCCCATTGCTCCATCTCCGCAAAGGTCGACTCCCCTCCGCTGGCTGCGGGCATGCCGGTGGAACTGACGACAGTGCAGTGGTGCCCTTGGATACAGATGGTTCATAGTGAGCATGCGGCGCAGCATCGGGTTGAGCAAGTAACTCGAGTTATGAACTCCTGGCCGTGGCTAACGTCACTGGTGATTGATATCTGAAACGGGTCTAATATCCTCCTCTTCACGAACCTACACCCCACTGAAGGAGACATCACGGCGATGACACTCGCTGCTGCTCCTGACGCGGCTGTCCGGCCTCGACCACCTTGAATGTGAAATTGCAGTGATTGCTATGCATCGACATCGGCAGCCACACGAGAGAAGGAAGAAGACGAAGCCACGCTGACCGGCGCAATGAAGCATGATGAGTAGTGGGCTGATAAAGGGCTGTACATGATTAATTATTTACAATACAACACTCACTTCAAGAGCGCCCAAAAAAAGAATGTTTTATAGATTTTTTTTCCCCCAAATCATCATTTTCTGATGGCTCATTACATCGCACGCGAAGTGTTGGCGCCTTCCCCTCCCCTGAAATAATCCACCCGTTAAAAAGATCGCGAACATTTTCACGATTGCGGGGTTAGTTACTCGTACGTTCAAACGTGCAGGATTTCAAAATCGTAAGAGGCACAAGCGGGGAGTGTTTAAAGCGTCTATTTTTATTGCAAGTTTCACCCCCCACCCCCCCCCCCCCCCCCGGCCGACTTATGGTTGAAGTTGCGCGGCAGTGGCATCGCGGGCTTGCGAGGAGGAAGAGGAGGAGGGGGGCGATGTTCACGCAACAGTCCGCGACTTAAGAACACCGCGGTGTGTTGCAAAGACGGCGCCACACGGCGTCAGCGAAAGGTGGACGAGCGTGCTGAGCACACGCATCTTGTACACTCGTGAGTTGCCATCCCCCCCCCCCACATCCCCCCCCCCACATCCCCCCACCTCGCACATCCACATCCCTCCCACATCCCCCCCCCCACATCCCCCCCCACACCCTCCCCACATTCCCCCCACATTCCCCCCCCCACATCCCCCCTCCCCACATCCCCCCCCCAATCCCCCCCCCCACATCCCCGGGCACTGCAGGGCGTCCCCTTAATTTCCTCGGTCCGATTACTCGCGCTAATCACGTTACACCTGCTCCAGACAGCTGCCTCTCTTAAAGCGTTGGGGATGAAACGGAGGAGGGGGGGGGTGTGGTGAGGGGGGGGGGGGGATATATCTATATCATTGCAAAAACGTGGAAAAAATAATGCAGCTGATAAGGGATTGAGATGGCGTTTGCCCACCATTGGTGTGTCTGTTGTTTTTTTGAAGGCTACTTTAATGAAAAGTCAACTTGCTTGTCTGCGGGAGTCACATTGCGTTGAGACTTCGGTTCAAATCTACCGAGCCCCTCATGGTCAAATTTAGCTGGTGAATTGACAAAGCACACAACCGTTCTGCAATGGATTTCGGAGACCCTGGGAAACCATACTTCCAGATTACTACCGAATCGTTCTTTTTGTTGTTGTGGTCGTCTTACGTACTGCTGCGAAGATAATGATATATTTATTTCCAAATATATACAGCGCCCCTTATGTCGCAGAGGCTTCATGAGGGGTTGTCTGAACGTACTTCTCGACGCTGGTCTGTGCACATCGATGAAGGTCAGAGCGAGTGCGGTGCCCAAGAAACGGTTCAGATATTTAACAACGCCACTGATGTTAGGTGGCGGCCAGGGCTCACTCAAGTCTGCCGGATTCATAGCACAGTGGTGCAAACCGCTCGCCTCCAACCTACTCATTATAAAAAAACAGGTCCCTGCAGGGTGGGCTGGTAGGAACATTGGAATTGTGCGCAATTTTATTTTTACACCCCAACAGCACGAGATTTCACTTCGTTAAAGTATTGAAAGGAGACGGACGGACGGACACATTAATCTATTGCAGGCTGGTACACTCAGTCTACAACTTCGTTCCTACCAGTAAAATAACTCCTGTTGTATTTGTAACAATTAATTGTCCCTGTGTAATTCTCGTAATTCTTGATTCATAAATCTAATGTTGTACGGGTCTTCATCTCAAAATAATTCCAAATGGGCAATTCAATTACATTGCCATTAATGATGTATACTTGTATGTCGGTGTGTGTATGTGTTATGGGGAGGATCGGTAGTGTGGCGGTTAGCGCTACGCTGCGCTACCATCTCAACGACCCGAGTTCGATTTCTACTCACGGCCACCAACACCAGTGACGATTATCTGAACCGGTCCTCGGGCTCCCCTAGGTCGACTCAGCCTCAAATGAGTACCAGGCGCAGTGTGTAAACGTCGCCACTTGGGAGGCAAAGGCGGTCGGGCGTGGTATTGGCTACCCACCCCCTCGTGTGCCATTCTCGCTTTCATAGGTGCTCGCTAACAGCACTTGCTCCAACAGTCTGTTAAAGGCTATACGGGGGATTTCGTTTTTGTTATATATGTTATGGGACATATGATATCTGTTTAGGTGCCTACCACCAAATCAGCCACAATGTAGATCTCGGAAGCTGAGCAGAGTTGAACCTATATAGTGCGTGGATGGGCGCCCACCATGCATAACAGGTGTTATAGGCTGTATGGTCATCACCAAAATCAATTTCTGTACTGTACGTCTAAACTCCTATATCTTCACTCCCTACGGTCACCAACCCGCACTGACCAGCATGGTGAGATGTGGTCAAACAACGGTACACAATGGCACAAAGAGCAAGGAACTGAAATTGGGACTGCACATTCGCTTGTTTTTTTTGTACACGCACAAAGGTATACTGAACAACGAGCGTTAAAAACAAATAAACTATCAATAGCTATCAGTCATAACACTTCTCTGCATCGTTCGTTTACCTAAAAGTACGTAAACATGAGAGAATATACTTTAAATTAACTTTCTTATTATAATCGTAAGTCGTACATTAACCCTGCACTTAGCTTATTGCAAATATATTACAAATAAAACCAATTTTCTACGGTAATATTTTAATGCTATGCTATTAAAATTAACTGCGGGCCTCAAAAAAATATTAAATAGAGGAAATGATGACAAAAAAAAATCGTCTTTATTTTAATCGGTTTTACCTTGCTGAGCTGGGCAGGGCAAAATGAGATAAGGGCCACAGGGTTGAGTGAGGATACAAAGACAATGGCTTCATCCAGCATAGTTGGGGTGGGGGGGGGGTCTTTATTCTTGGCTTGAACTCTGCAGCTCCAGGTCCTTCTGTCAAGCGCAAGTTGTCTCCTTTCTCCTGAAAAAAAAACTCCCCCAAGGCAAGTGTGCCGTATGTCACGTTTGGCAGGAAGGGGCCTTTTTTGTCTGAACGTCGCCATGCTGCCATAAGGATTATGTAGGTTCACATGTCACACACAAAGCGTTAAAAATAATGGAAACAAGAATCCACGGCACCTTTGACCTGACCCCCATAAACTTGGCTTTAATAAGCAGATTAAATTACAATCTGTAAAGCCACAACATCTCGTTTGTCAAATATTCATTTAATTTTTTTCAAATATATTATTAGAGAGTGCAATAGACGAAGCACAAGTAAAACATGAAAAAACTATATAAATTGAAGACCCCTCCCCCAGCAGTCACCCAGTATGAATGCATATTTAACGTAATTATTCAACTTCAGTGTCTCGCAGCGTGAGGTTAAGATAATTCTAAACCAGTCCAAGAATGGAGTTTTGAAACAACTGCCACTTGCAAGCAATGACCTGGCACACCCCTAGGCCAGCAATTATTTTCAGAGATTTAAATTGCCCTTGTTACTTTTAAATTATGTAAATGCTGTGAACGCAATACAAATGTCAACATTACATTTACTTTTTCGATTTAAAGCTTTCGTGACTGCAGGGATTCATGTTCTTGGTTCTTTCGGTAAAGTCACGTAGAAGGGAAAAAAATAAATAATAAAAAATAAAACATAATAAAATAGAATGCTCGCGACGTTTCGGCCACAACACAAGTAGCCTTCCTCAGGTGAAGAAACAGAACTGTCAGGAAGACAGCGTCTTAATGAACACTGCTAAGCTTGGCAGCATATTTTAAGCTGGGTGGGGGGAGCAGAGCGCCTTGACAAAGGAGTTTACATATCAACAGAATAATTTAGCATTGAAGTAGCTGTGTTAATGTGATAGATTAGCAGGATGTTAAAGTCAGAAATTAGCATGTAACTGGGAGATTAGCATGATGTTAGTGTGAGGGATTAGCATGTAACTGGTCGCAGAAGTAGCTATGTTAAAGTCAGAGTTTACATATCAATAGAGGTATTATTATATTGACACTAAATACAATAAACCGATGTGAAAGAACTAAATATAAACTACATCAATATAATCAATGTACTCAATATATTCTCCAATCAGCTGAGCTATTAACATAAAGTAACTGGGTATACACAGCACTATATAATGAATACCATATAGTAAACTTATAAAAAACTAAAATATAAACGACATCAATATTATCAATAAACTCAATATACTCTCCAATCAGCTGAGCTACTAACAATAAGTCATTATACATTACAATTCTATTTCGAAAAAAGGGGCGGTTTCTTTTTTCCTCAACGTTAGCACCACGGAAAGCGACGAGCTTTGTTCAGACGGATGAGTCCATCTATGCTCGGAACGGAGGATGGGGGAGAGAGAGAAATAGCCACGATGCGCTGCTCTGTCCTGTGTTGCGTTACAACTATGCTATAAACTAGACTACTATACATTACAATGTTATACCTTCCAATCTAAACTACATTGTATAATATCGTTTAAACAGCCCAATGTAAGCTCTAACATTATGCATTATATTGATATGCCTCCAACTAAACTTATTTCTACATTACACGACTATACACCGCGATATACACTGCCATAGACAAACTCCACCATTGAATTATACAATACGTTACTATACACTACCCTATACTTTAGACTATAAAAATATTATACTTGTAATATTACACTATGTATTATTCTACCAACCCTACTGTATACCACACTGCTGTATTTTCACTATACAATTACGATACTATATATTACCTTGTGAATTATGTTAAACATTACACTGTTATACTATTTATTATTATACAATATGCTATAAACCATACCATTGACCGTCGTGTGAAAGGTACTAAGAGGCAGTGCCAGCGAATGGACTGCGGTCTGAAAGTCACCGTAAAATACAATCAATCAAGAACCGAAATGGTTTATCACGTCTTTCCAATTATTACTAAGCCACAATCCATCTTCTCGGTTGAAATTGTCTCTGTGTTTGTATATGTGGATGGCCTCATGAACGAATCTCTCATGGTAGCCGGATGGCTTGCAGAGAACCTCTGTCTTGGAGAAGTCAATGTCATGTGAGCCCACTGAACTATAACAGTGATCTGCCACAGCTGAGGTGTTCGTCCTACCGTGTATCAAGTCTGCTTTATGTTCACGGATGCGGTCCGAGACATGTCGTTTGGTTTCTCCAATGTAACTGCTACCACAGAGGCAACTTAATTTGTAGACGCCCGGGTACTGTATGTCTGGAACCACATCTTTTACAGACGGAACCAGATCACGGATTGTATGTGCTGTGTTGAATCGGACCTGGATCTTGTGTTTATTCAGGATTTTGGAGATCTTTTTTGTGACCCCCGCAATGTAGGGTAAGGTGATGGTTTTTAATGGCTCCTCAAGAGGATGCTTCTTCATGGTTGGAGTGATGGCTTTGCGGATTGTGTTGTCGGAGTAACCATTAGCCTTGAGAGCTTGGTGTACGTGCTTGAGTTCACTAGCAATGTGTTCCTGGTCGGAGATGCATTGGGCTCTATGGTATAGAGTCTTGATGAGGCTGACGCCAATGTTTTCATGGAGAAATTTGAGTCTGACGCCAACGTTTTCATGGAGAAATTTGAGACTGACGCCAACGTTTTCATGGAGAAATTTGAGACTGACGCCAACGTTTTCATGGAGAAATTTGAGACTGATGCCAACGTTTTCATGGAGAAATTTGAGACGGACGCCATCCAGACTGCCACTCTACGCCTGACCTTATGGAGGAGGTACGTGGATGACACTTTTGTCATCTGGCCACATGGCCGCCTGCTCTAGACCAATTCCTCGACCACATCAATTCCATACCCCCAGCCATCAGATGGCAAGCTACCCTTTTTGATGTCCTAATTAAAAGGAGACCTGATGGTTCAATGAGCCACTCTGTCTACAAGAAAGCTACCCATACGGATGCTTACTTAAAACCGGATTCCCACCACCATCCATCCCAGAAGAATTCCCTCATCAAGACACTATACCATATAGCCGAATGCATCTCTGACCAGGAACACTTTGCCAGTGAACTCAAGCAGGTACACCAAGCTCTCAAGGCTAATGGTTACTCCGACTACACAATACGCAAAGCCATCACTCCAACCATTAAGAAGGATCCTCTTGAGGAGCCATTCAAAACCATCACCTTACCCTACATTGTGGGGGTCACAAAAAAGATCTCCAAAATCCTGAATAAACACAAGATCCAGGTCCGATTCAACACAGTACATAAAATCCGTGATCTGGTTCCGTCTGTAAAAGATGTGGTTCCAGACATACAGTACCCGGGCGTCTACAAATTAAGTTGCCTCTGTGGTAGCAGTTACATTGGAGAAACCAAACGACATGTCTCGGACCACATCCATGAACATTAAGCATACTTGAAACACAGTAGGACGAACACCTCAGCCGTGGCAGATCACTATTATAATTCAGTGGGCTCACATGACATTGACTTCTCCAAGACAGAGGTTCTCTGCAAGCCATCCGGCTATCATGAGAGATTTGTTCATGAGGCCATCCACATATACAAACACGGAGACAATTTCAACCGAGAATATGGATTCTGGCTTAGTAATCATTGGAAAGACGTGATAAACCATTTCGGTTCTTGATTGATTGTATTTTACGGTGACTTTCAGACCGCAGTCCATTCGCTGGCACTGCCTCTTAGTACCTTTCACATGACGGTCAATGGTATGGTTTATAGCATATTATATAATAATAATAAATAGTATAACAGTGTAATGTTTAACATAATTCACAAGGCAAAATATAGTATCGTAATTGTATAGTGAATATACAGCAGTGTGGTATACAGTGGGGTTGGTAGAATAATACATAGTGTAATATTACAAGTCTAATATTCTTATAGTCTAAAGTATAGGGTAGTGTATAGTAACGCATTGTATAATTCAATGGTGGAGTTTGTCTATGGCAGTTTATATCGCGGTGTATAGTCGTGTAATGTAGAAAAAAGTTTAGTTGGAGGCATATCAATATAATGCATAATGTTAGAGCTTACATTGGGCTGTGTATACGATATTATACAATGTAGTTTAGATTGGAAGGTATAACATTGTAATGTATAGTAGTCTAGTTTATAGCATAGTTGTAACGCAACACAGGACAGAGCAGCGCATCGTGGCTATTTCTCTCTCTCCCCCTCCTCTGTTCCGAGCATAGATGGACTCCTCCGTCTGAACAAAGCTCGTCGCTTTCCGTGGTGCTAACGTTGAGGAAAAAAGAAAAAAGAAACCGCCACTTTTTTCGACATTGAATTGTAATGTATAACGACTTATTGTTAGTAGCTCAGCTGATTGGAGAGTATATTGAGTTTATTGATAATATTGATGTCGTTTATATTTTAGTTTTTTATCAGTTTACTATATGGTATTCATTATATAGTGTAGTGTATACCCAGTTACTTTATATTAATAGCTCAGCTGATTGGAGATTATATTGAGTACATTGATTATATTGATGTAGTTTATATTTAGTTCTTTCACATCGGTTTATATGATAGGTCGTTAGTTGCAGTTATTTAGTGTCAATATATTAAATACCTCTGTTGATATGTAAACTCTGACTTTAACATAGCTACTTCCGTGACAAGTTACATGCTAATCCCTCACACTAACATCATGCTAATCTCCCAGTTACATGCTAATTTCTGACTTTAACATCCTATCACATTAACACAGCTACTTCAATGCTAAATTATTCTGTTGATATGTAAACTCCTTTGTGAAGGCGCTCTGCTCCTCCCACCCAGCTTAAAATATGCTGCCAAGCTTAGCAGTGTTCATTAAGACGCTGTCTTCCCGACAGTTATGTTTCTTCACCTGAGGAAGGACACTTGTGTTGTGGCCAAAAAGTCGTGAGCATTTTATTTTATTATGTTTTATTTTTATTATTTTATTATTTCCCTTCTACGTGACTTTACCGAAAGAACCAAGAAGATTACATTTGCTGTAATGAAATGTTATCTTACCGATGTAACTTATTGACTATAAAGTAAACACTGGACAAAATAATTAACACCTACCTATCCTCACACACACGGATGCACCACACCGAAACTATGAACCCAGCCGCCCGAGTTCAATTTCTGGCCACAGCTAAGCTAACATCACTGACAAGTGATGTCTGAACTGGTCCTGGATGCCCCAACTTTACCATTCCACACTGAGCGAAATGGTGAAGTATGCTCAAACAACCCAATTGACTGACAAGGGCTTTCATTCACCATCGTATTCACAAAAGGCTGTAAATCATCATTATTATCTTCATACCTTAAGGCCAATCAGCATGGGATCGATGAAGTTGGATCATCTTAGGTTGTTTCCTTTCTTTGGTGTGGTGCTTATGCACTGAGGCCACGTTTTCTGCACAGCTGATTTACGCCCACACAGAGACACAGGCAGAAGATGGTTTGGGTGGGAGAGGGGGACATGGAGTGGGGAGCAAGGGGATGCTATATCAGCGTGAAGATGTGGCAGAGGAAACGTGTGTACATTTTTTTGGTGAGGCACACTCCCCTTGATGTCCATGCTCAAAATATTTCAACCAGGATGGTCAGTATGTGGGTCAGTGTGTGGGTCGGTAAGGGGAGACCCAGGGCCAGTTCAGATATCATTCACCACTGGTGTTAGCCATGGCTGGGAATCGTGCGCAGGTTGACAATTTCGTAGTGCAGTGTGCTAACCACGACATCAACAGAAGGCGTGTACCGGATTAATTGCTCTCGTGGCAAATGCTGTGTTCGGCAGACAGGACGAATGTTCAGCGCGAAACTAAAAGAACACCAAAGGAATATCAAATACTCCGAAATACGACTGTCGGCAGTGGCAGAACACGCGTGCCAACAAGGACACTCAATTGATTTTGATAATGTCGAAGTTTTGTGCAGAACTAGTTGCTACTGGCCAAGACTGATTAGAGAATCTATCGAAATTGAGGGAAATGAAAAAATAAGTGTAACCGTTCGGATAGCTACAGACTTAGTACTGCTTGGAAGCGAATCATTAAAAAATAATCCACTGTTTAAATGCATGCCTATATAGGTCACCATACGTGAATGGGGATAACCTGTGAGCAGACAATAACAGGTACTAATATTTTAGTGCACAAACGACAGGAGGTACAAAAACAACGGGCATGCATAATGTACGTTGATTACCATATGAACAACCTGACCGACAATGGATACCCAACCCCACCACCCCCTTTGCACGTGAAAGGCTCCTCTGTCATCACATCTATCCCTCTGTTTAAGGAACGAAACGGGAGGATTTCTCCAAAAATGTAGCTGCCTCTTGATGATGCCAGTTGTAATTACTGGCGAAACGTCGGACTCAGATTGTCAATGTTGTGGATTTGCTCTCCAACACACCAGTGTGCTGAACTAGTAACGAATTGACACGTTCTGTTTACGTGACAAACCTTACTAATTGGCTGTGTCGGGTGGTGGCGGGTTTAACGACACATTTTTATTTATGCCATCTAACCCAAAAAAAACCTGTATTATGGATATTTACGAAATATTTACAGGTCTATATACTCTGTCCCAAATTATCTTAGAAAATGTGTAATATAAGAATATATTTCACCCTACTCAGAGATTTTAAAGATTGTTGGCTTGTGCTACAACATTGTTTTCATCTTTTTTTTTCTCGGGGAGAAGCTTTGAGAAGATTGAAGTCGAAGGTGAGGTGTGAGCATTTTATTACGGCATACATTTTAATAGTTAGCACGCAATACGTTAAGTTGAAAAATGTATATATGTGCAAATGCGATCTAAGAGCGAGGATTACTGTAACCCAGGTGACGGAACAAAACTATCCCATCGTGGGGGTTTTCCAAATCTTCCCTTCACCCATCTGTGTCCAATTTAACTAACCGATGATGGAATGGAAATCACTGTCCTCTCACAACCAAATTGGGCACACCTGGCATATTCAGTTGCACAAACACTGAGGCTTTGAACATCTCAGCTCCAATTGCAAGATTTTGACACTGGTCCTGTACGCAAACCAACACTAACGGAGACAGTTGTTCCTATACACCAGTGGCTCTTAACCTGGGGGTGCGAGATGCCATTTCTGGGGGTACGAGACATGGCCAGATTTATTTAGAAGTTAAATAATCGAAAGACAAATTTAGCACGGGCAGGTGAGTACTACTTTATTTCATCAGACCAATTGATTTATTAACATTTTACATTGTATTCTTGGTTCTTTCGATAAAGTCACGTAGAAGGGAAACAATAAAATAATAAAAATATAAAAAATAAAATTCTCACGACGTTTTGACTGCAACACAAGCAATCATCATCAGGTGTGAAACCCACAGCAAGAAAGTTTTTTCATCATCAGGTGTGAAAACCACAGCAAAAAAAATGTTCTTGCTGTCGTTTTCACACCTGATGATGATTGCTTGTGTTGCAATCGAAACGTCGTGAGAATTGTATTGTTTAATATTTTTATTATTTTATTGTTTCCCTTCTACGTGACTTTACCGAAAGAACCAAGAATATGAATCCCCGCAGTCACGAAAGCTTTAAATCTAAATTTTACATTGTTTTACGATCGAGAACCAAAGGGGTGCAAGACTCAATCTAGATTTGAAGCTTTCGTGACTGCTGGAATCCCAACTCTTTGGTTCTTTCGGTAAAGTCGCGTAGGTATAAAAAATAAATCACGACGTTTCGATTGCCACACCAGCAATCATCATCAGGTGGGAAACCCCCAGCAAGGCTGCAGTAAAGGTTAAGAACCACTGCTCTTATAGTTGAAATCCTAGAGAGGGCTTCAATTTGAAGGTAAAATATTCCAACTTATTTACGCCTCGAAATGCTGCCGATATTGATTATATTCGTCACTGCATCACAGTTATATTTGTCATTGAGCTGCGAGCGATAAATGCGTGAAATCTAACAGGTGTTCATGAACATAGCACACAATTTTAAGGAGTTATAATTAGGCAGCAGTTTGAGGGAGATCATTGAAAACTATAGATGCGCACGCTTGGTAGGATGAAAATTAGGAAGGTCACATCGCACAAGCCTCGTCCGTCTGAACCTCCACGTGTCCACGAAGGCGATGGCGACACGCAACCTAGCGAGATGTGAGGGAGTCCCAGGTGTTTGGCAACAAACTCGCATGTGATTGATTAAAATGCTTCTGGTTATTTGCTGGTGAAGATCGCTTGAGATGTCTTTGCATTTTGGCAAATAAATTATGTTTCTTCACATAGCGTCAACATTCACCGCGCGGTTCAGACTGCTGTCTGATTACGAGTGTGTTGAGTGTTTTTTTTTTGTCGAATTAGAATGCTTTCATAATACGTGATACCTTTGTGGACACCATGTAGTTTTCAATATTGAGTGCCACGGCTGTCGTCAGTTGTACTAATGAGTATAAGAGTATTTGGATGAACTATTTCCGAAATGGAAAGGTCCCTTTTAACAGTTCCACAAACAGGATTTGAGCTTTAAAAAAAAATGCAATGTATTGCGATCATTTAAAGCCGTTCATAGTTTAGATTATAAAATGGCGCCTTGGGATTGATGAAAATGTAGAAAATTTGACAAACCCACTTCAATGCACAGGTTGCAGTGAAGGTGTTAAAATGATGAGCCATTTCATTAAATATCCTTCATTGAAGTGAGTTTGGGTAAAATTCATTAAGGGTGCAAAATTGTGGCACGTAGCATGGACCGGAGTCAACTCGGTGTCGGAATTAATTCGCGAATTAATTTATCACTCGACTCGTCACGTACTGCATGGGGCCATTTAATCTCAAACTCACTTGTTACGTATTAAAGTCAGGTTAGAGGTCGTCAAGCTGATGTTGTATTATACGTGTATTAATTCAGGACAGGAATGTTCAGGGATTTAATTTGCATCTGAAAAAAAACAAATATGTATTTTCGTGATATATGGACACCATAGAGCCTTGATATTGTAGTGAAAGTAAATTTCAAATATATTTTAGCCACTTTCTATGAGGCCATGGAAGTTTGATGAAGGTAATATTTTTTTAACAAAAATACAATAAAATACTTTCCGCATAATGTTCTTTGTATAGTTTTATATCTGAGTTAATATCAGTTTGAGATGGAAGTTCCAGGGTATACCCCTCATACAAAGTTGCCTCATGTTGCATCGTGGTAAAATCCAGTTAAAAAAAACCTACGAAACATACAGCATGGAGAGAACTTCACCAAACAACGGATTGACAATTGTTTTGAAAGTTAGACGTTAACTTCATTGAAAAAAAATAAAAATAAAACGGAAGGGTATTACGCGTCCCAGTAAAACGTGCACTGTTGAGCGAATGTTGGCATAAGGTTGCAACCGTTGGACCAACGTTGGCCCAACGTTTGCCCAACTTTGATCCAACAGTGCATGTTTACTGGGAAATTTGCTAAAGATACGACAGAAATCTCGGTCAAGCCACGTTAGCTGATAAGCAGCAGGGATCTTCTATTACCGCAGGTCTCTTTTGTACTCAGTTAAAAGATGTGTCCACCGCTGAAAATCGTGGCCTCATGGGATTGAAAGAGGTATGTCCTGCACATGCAAATGTAGTTTTGAATATAAAGTGGACAGATCAGATGGATTAAACATAAACTGAGGTCGTATATCTAAGAGACTGTTATAACCATTGCTTAATAAGATACAGTATATGTTTTAATGCATGGGTGGGTCTTATCATTAGTTCAGTGTTTATCACTGCATTGGCTCTGTTATTGAAATGTTTGAAACCAAATGATGTATTAAATGGTCATGTGCGGTAACTGATGTGCATTATCATGCCTGCAATTTGATACATTATAATTGTGCATCAAATCAGCTAAATAATTCTGAATATTTTCAGTCCCCTTCTATACTGCACCTTTTGAAATAAACCCATACTTGGCTCACGGTAGTTTTATCATTATTGTTTTAGATGACTCTCCAAATGAATGCAGTACCTTTTACTACTGTATATGCATGTGTTGAGAAATAATTGACCGTAGCAATTATAATAATGAACATTTTGTTTTTAAAACGATCTATCTTCCAATTCGGCAACATGCCTTCTTGCTATCACCACATCCATTGAACACATGTTTGCGGTGCAAAATTCACTGAGAGAAAATATAAAATTTCTGAACAATTGTGATCTTTGCTAGATTTGAAGCTTTCGTGACTGCAAGGATCCATACTCTTTGGTTCTATTCGGTAAAGCCACGTAGGTAAAAAAATAAAACAACAAAAAAAATCACTATTTGTTGCCTACGTGACTTTACCGAATAGAACCATCTTGGCATTGCTCTATGGATACACTCAGTGGTTGAACTTGACATGGGGAGATGTGGTGAGAGGGAACAACAACAACAAAAGTCGATTGTTTATTAGCAACTGGCTAAATCTGTTTTGACAGGTCCCAGTGATGAAAGAGCACTCAAAGCATGTGGCTATGTGGCCTTTTAAGCGGAACACGCACACAGCTAAAGAGTAACAATGAAGCGTAGTGTCGTCTCATCACTGGTGTCGCGATCGGTGGCCAACGCAGATCGATATTGCGTCTCCCCGTGTGGCTCGCAACAGCTGCAGTAAGCGTCTTAGTCTGGCGGACAAGGATAAGCCACAGAAAAAGGGGCACGTTGCCACACCAGCGGAGCCTGCAGTGGCGGCGAAATCCGCTCGGAGAGAGAGAGAGATGGAATGGAAGCGGGGGAATTTTTTTTTTAACTCGCGGCAGCTGAGCATAACCAGAACAGGTGCTTCTGTCAGCTCTCGTTAGAGGCTCCCCCCCCCCCCCTGCTGAGAGGGCGGGGTTATCCCAGTGGCACGACTACATCCGTGTGAAGTGCGGTGCAGCTTTTTATTATTATTATCATGATGATGATGATGTGAAATTCGAGAAGCACGTGTGATCAGCTGCGCTTGGACCCAGCGCGTGCAAATGTCGCCCGTTTTCTGCTCGTAGAGGTGGAAAAGTTGAATGTGCCACGTCCAGCAGCAATCGAGTGAACACGACCGTAATTAATTTGCCACACAACAAGAAAAATATGACAGCCACTCTTTTGTGCTGTTATGGCCAGATGTTCAGCTGGATTATCCAATGAGTACGTTTAATAAAATTCACGGAAATGCGTTATAAAAGCACTTGGCCTTTGTGCATCATGCAAACACCATCAGCAGCTCCTGAAGAACTGCATTGTGATCATCTTGCCTGAGGTCACCGTCTAAATAAATTTGAGCCAATGTGACCGACTGATGGGCAGCAGTGAGACATACAATTGTTGACTGGTTTTGTCCTTCACATGACTCATCAGCATAGTATGCGTAGTCACCACTACTCTGTACTGCAAAGTTTCTCGCTGTGAACTGTGTATTTAGTCTCCATGTTTACTCTGTGGGGCCTATGAACTTGCCTAAATTCCAACAATAACCAATTTTGTAAAACGATTAGATTATTTATTTTTCTCGTCATTTACAAATTTGATTACTATTATTATTGGTGAGTAACAGCAGAGGCTTCGTTTTCGAGGTCGATGATTTCGAAGCAGTGGCCGTCAAGGAAGGAAAGTGTGGGCCTTATAGATGAAGTTAGTGATGATGGTGTCGGTGGCAGGAGAGGGGGGTGGTAGTAACATATGTTGGAAGGGTGGGAAAAACTCAAAGGCCATTAACAAACGCAATGAAAGTAGACTGGATCCATTCAATAAGCGTAATGTGTTAATTTCAGTTTGATTCGTGTTGCTATTGCAATGAATTGGCCAGTTTAAGTTATTATATCGGTCGATTACAACAGAACACAGAAGTGAACGGAATGACGTGAATGATGCAGATATAATTATGCTCATTTCCTTTCATTAAACAACCACGGAAAGAGGGCAAGGGACTCGGAAAGTGCAATTCCAATGAGGGCATTGGCATGAAGCGCATGCCCACGGTGGAGACGTTTGCAGAGGCTCCACAGTGAATCCTTTGTTCGTTGGGCCGATGCATTCACGTCAAGGCAGCAGGTGTTGTGGCTTGTTGCACAGCGTGTGCAATTGTGAAAGAAAAAAAAATGGGAAACTCAACGCGTCCGTCAATGACACTGCCTTCAAACGAAACAATATATTTATAGAATCGTCCACATTTTTGCTTGTTAATTGCGCTCGGGCCACTCACTGTGAAAGCAACATCGTCAAATAACGTGGCACTCGAGGCGTGCGAATGGTTAGCGCTGTTTCGTTGGGATATCTTTTTTTGATGGCCTTTTGGTCACACGCAGCACGACGACTGCTTGGCGCATGCCGTGTGGAATAGTCGCCATGCGCTGTTCTTCGACCGCGGTGGTGCATTTTGTTTCACTCGCTCGCAGCGAATGGAAGAAATCTCATCGTGCTCAAGATCACCCAAAATGAGCCTCATTACAATTTTTAGTTTTTAAAAAATTATGACCGCGAACCTCTTTACCGTAAAGTAGCCTCATGGCATTGAAGCGAATCACTTCGGTATGCTATTACCGTCATCGTGCCATGGTGGTGAGACGTTAACTACCTCGCCTGGCATGCAGGTAGGCCGTCGGTTCGATTCCGACTCTGATGCCTGTATCGTTGGAGTTTGCGTGTTCTCCCAGTGATCGCGTGGATTTTTCCCTCAGCTCCTCCGGTTTTTCCCTCCACATTTGGAATCGACGTGCATGTAGAGTATTTGTCTGCTATACATTTCCACATGATAAGCCACTGCGTTCAGCTATTATTTGTGACCAGGTCACTTCTGAAAACGAGATGTATAGCTCAGTGGGCCTTACGTGGTAAAAATAATAACAAAGGTTTATAGATTTAAAGCTTTTGTGACTGCAGTAATTCATATTCTTAGCTCTTTCGGTAAAGTCACGTTGAAGGGAAACAATAAAATTATAAAATATATATAAAACAATAAAAATTCTCACGACGTTTCGACCATAACACAAACGGTCATCATCAGGTGTGAAAAATCGCTGCCCGTGGTGCTAACGTTTTTTTTAAATAAATACACCATTTTAAAAATAATTAATTTGATACAGACCGCCACTTCTTTCAAATGTTTCTTGCCGTTGGTTTTTCACACCTGATGATGACCGTTTGTGTTATGGTCGAAACGTCGTGAGATTTTTTATTGTTTTATATATATTTTATTATTTTATTGTTTCCCTTCAACGTGACTTTACCGAAAGAGCTAAGAATATAAAGGTTTATAGGATTATCAGCAGCAGCAATGCTCAATCCACTGCTGGATGAAGGCCTCTCCGAGCCATCACCACCTCTCACAATCCTGCGAATGTAACGATCATTTAATGTTATATTTTAAAACAGGCGACAGTTTTGCTTGCGTGTTTGATGTTTGATATCTTCAATACTGTACTTTATGAGGTCTCAGCAAATACTCATTTGTAATAGGGTGTTCACGCAGTGTGTGAAATGGAGAGTAATGTAAACCGTGCTCTAGAGGCATGCACACCTTGTCCGAAGATGAGTGGAGGGGCTCTTGTGCAAAGGGGAATAGTTATGCTTAATGTGCGGTGGCTAACGGAGGGGAGAAAAGCCCACCGGTAGTTTTCAAGCAGTAGTAGTTGAATTCCTGGTTGTGTGACCAAACCCTGCGGGGCAATGCTCACTCTGCTCAAGACTCACTGACTGTGTAAGGCATTTCACTCTTAGTGAGGCAGGCATTTGCAAGCGACACAGTGCTAATCTAAGACAAATGGGTTGGATTATTGGGATGTAATTACAGAGTGACCTTCTTACGATGGAACCTTTGTAATCCAGTGTTAAATACAGTGCACAACGACTCATCTGGTGAGTAGTTTAGGAGATTTGGGGATGTTCTGAACGTTTTTTGGACGGCTTATTCCAGGCGAACACAAATCTTGTGGACATTACATTTTTCGAGTAGTTCATGACTTTGAAACATATATCAGCTTGTGTTATGATTTTATTATTATTTTCTCAATGTACTGAGGCTAATTCCAGACTTTCAATCACAAACACTTTTTTTATTTCACAACTTCATGGATTTAATTAGTGCTATGGGGGGGGGGGGGGCATTCTGTTCATGTACCATTACACAGAATGCTCCACTCGGAAACTCATTTCAGTTTCGTACGATATTGTTTTTGCCCTGAGAGCCATGGTGCAGAGAGAGGACACTTGCCAATAACGTCTGGCGAGCCAGCAGGATTCGTTTAGCGCTTCGGACTCTGCTGACGAGTCCCGTAATGGTGAAACTGGTCCAAACTTTGCATGCATAAACAAATGCTTGCTGGTTCTTATTTTTGTGCCCGTCCACTCAAGTCAAATGTCCTTCCAGAGCTTGCATGTTGCCTGCCGCAAGACCTAGCACAGTGCAGGGGCCTTCCTGGAGTAGTGAGCAAGAGGTGTCACATGGTCTGCCTCTCACCACAGTCGTCACAGCTCTCAGCTGTTGTGGAGTACTGCCATTTGGCCCGGTTGAATTTTGACCTGACGGCTTTGTTGATCATAGGTTACACCTGATGTCATGAGTCCTCAGGCATTAAGGAAGATTGAGCCTGGATATTACTTAGATGAGTTGTCGCTTTGTATGTATGTATGTATGTTGAGCTTCTTTCGCGCCGTACGTAGCCAGTCGTACTAATCGGAGGTGCACGTTAGGTTTGCTTTTTGTGTTTAGTTTGTTGTCATTCCCCCGCACCTCCGATTCGCATGCTTGGCTACGTACAGTGCGAAAGACGTTAAACATACACAGGTACATGCTACAGGCGGCTGTGGGGATATGCTACCATGACGGTCAGCAGAGCCTACCGTAGCAAAATCCATTGTTGCACTCATTGTCTATGATCCTCACCTTCACCAGCCCACACTGACCACCATGGTGATGTATGGTCAATGATTCCCATGACCCACATGGCATTGCATAGGCCTTAATCCAGCAGTAGATTGACAAACAGGGCTGTACATGTACACATACATCTACATGCACCACATACATCTGGAAGGCTGCTAGGTTGATAGGGCATATTTTATTTTTGTGGAGGTATAGAGCAGAAACAGTTTATTTGTTTGTTACACTTAACACTACGTGTGTCATCCCAGCAGTGAAATTGTGAACGTGTGCAGTGAGTTGTTCGACAGATCATTTGTAGTTGGATCGAGTCGGTGTGGTAAGCATTGCTGAAGCTCCTTCAAAAAGGGGGATAAATTAGATTTTTTTTCATTTCAGGTATTTTTTTTACACATTACAGCATGGCTATTCAACTACACTCCATTGAGGCCGCCACATGCAGCCAGCCACCCTCAACAATAATCCCCACGAGTCTCTGTCGCTATTTTCTCTTTAGAACGATGTGGCCACTGAACATTTAATGAAAGAGATGTAATAAAATAGACATTTAGAGTCAGAGCGACATGCGATACCATGGTAGGGAGATGTTAACTACCTCGCCTGGTATACAGGAGGTCGTGGGTTCAATACCGACCCTGCCAAATGTATAGATAGTGGTCGCATTGATTTTTTCTCCAGTTCTTCCGTTTTTTCCCTCCACATTTAGATTCAACATGCATTTAGGGTATTTGTCGACTTTAAATTTGCACATTAAAAGTCACTTCGTTGAGGTGTCATTTGTGGCCAAATCGCTTCTGAAAGAGAGCTATATGGCTCAGTGGGCCTTACCTGGAAAATAAAAAAATAGTTTAGTTTGTTGGTATCCTGTATTTTTTTAAAGTACACATCTCCACGCGTTTGTAGTGTCCTATTTTACTATTAGGATGCCCATGAATAAAGCCTAACAGATTATTGGGCCCTTCCTGCTGAAGTAAATTTCATCTAAAATCTATTTATATCTGAGAATAGGTTTTCCCATTTCTTCTGGCAACAAAACAGGTGTTGAGATGTTAAAACACCAAACTGAAAACCTTTTTCAAGGAAACATGTCTGCATTAACCACAATACTTGTGGTCAGAATGCAAACAAAAACATACTCTTCAAGAAAGTTGTCTCTGGTGTGGACCAATCAGTTTCAAAGACAATGCCATATATTATCAGCTCATGTTTTTTTGTTTGCATTCTGACCACAAGTATTGTGGTTAATGCAGACATGATTCCTTGTTAAAGGTTTCAGTTTGGGTGTTTTAACATCTCAACACCTGTTTTGTTGCCAGAAAAAAGGGGAAAACCTATTCTCATATTTTAGTATTGGCAAAGGAGGTCTCATGAAGTAGCTATCTACGTATATCTGTTAGATATACCAGTGTGTCGCAACCTTTATGTCTCTTCTAGATTGAAAACTCGTTTCTTTAGAACTGATTTTTGTGTTTATTTTGACGTCTTTCCCCGCACCTCCGATTACGATTGGCGGTGCGAAAGAAGTTCAACATACATCCATAACACTCCACGGCACTCGCTTTCGAGCTTGCTCGATCTTCGTGGCAGACTGTTTACCCCAGCTGCGACTGCAGGAGTTTAGAGGGCCGGGGGTGGTGGTTGACAGCTGTCTGCCGTACTGCGCCGCGGCCAATGGACAGGGGGAGGGCGAGAGGTGGGGGGGGGGGTGGCGATTGAATCGGCCATTGAACAACAAGGGGACGAGTTCGTCTGTCTGAGCTTGCGAACTGCGAGGTTCTCTTCGTTCCTATAATTAAAACAATATACCACAGCACACCGGGGATTTTACCACGGCACGAGTGTGCCCTGGCACATCGGTTGAGAGGAACTGAGTTATACAGTAATGGCACGATAAGATAATTGTGGTTTTAAGAATTTAAAATTGTCAAGTAGCAGTCATGCAGTACCGAGCGTAATGGGACTGCACAGGCACTTAATTACTGTGTGTGCGTTTTCCAAACTTGTAAAATGCAAAATTCAATTGGAGGGTGCCCTGCAAAATTGTGATAACCCACAAAAGCTTCATTGTCCAAAAAGTAGGGTTTTGTTTGAGAAGACGGGGAGGATTAAGGGAATTGCTAAGTTATTTCTGTGGCCCTATCTGGGGAGAAGTAACAATGAAAATCCATAACAGGTTATCTAATAATAATAATAAAAAACGTGAAATTGTGCCGTTATTAAGTTATTCTAAGACAAGTCATGCAGCTGTGCAACACTGCCTGTGTGTAAGCACATTTATTGTTCACGATTCCCTCTGGCTTTGGAAACTTTAATATAAAATGCAGAAACACAAACTATGAAATACGTGCATTAATATTAAACATGTATAGTAAGCCTTTTTACTTTGCAGGGGATCTGATGTGGATAGATTATCTTTTAGATCTAAAATCTCAAGTGCTTTGAACTGACTTGCAGCATATTTTTATCTGAATTATAAAGAAATGTATAGTTTTGAGGCTTCATATATAATTTCTGAAGACATGGATGAAGTAATTTGTCTGACAGTCCAATCCTTGAGTGATACTCGGTGAATTCCAGGTGCTCGTAATTGAATGTTAGTTTCCCCAAATATGAAAATGAAGTGTTTTGGTAAAATCGACTTTGGAGGACTTGTAAATCTTTATACTAGCATTTTGTTTCATGTGGTGAAGTGAAAGTTTAACTCAACATGTTTTTATTGTAATAATTGTTTTAGAACATCTCTTTTAATAATGTGTTCGGGGAGCCGTGCTATGAATGTTCTTGCCTGAAAGAATTCGACTTAAATGTATCACACATTTTACTATGGCACTGTCAGCCACAGCCGCATTCCCATGAAGAGGATTTTTTTTAATATTTGACTTTGCCACACCAGCTTGGCCATCAGATGAATACTATTATCTAAAGGACGGTATGTCTCTTATTACTTCCAATAAAAATCATGGGAATTTTATTTGAATTTGAGATTATTTAGCCAAAACACTTTACCTACCTTCCTACGCACTGAGTATGCTCTAAAGCTGAGACATAGAGTTTATTGAGTCGATAAAATTAACCAAAAAATGTAATGGACTACTTTTTTTCAAAATCAGAATATGTATTTATACTGGAGAAATCCGATGAGCTATGAAGCTCTTTTTCGCAGATATCCAGCAGATTTTTCGTGGTTGATTTACTCGGGCCCTTTAAAAAATTGGTGGCCACCAACGCATCCTGCCTCCTGAAGGTAGGGAACTCCCTACAAGCCACGTTGAGCGTGATGCGGTTCATGATGCCTATGAAGTCACCAAGCGCCATCCATCGCCTCCCATCCAGAGGCACGTGTGAGGAACCGAGGTGAGACTTATTTCCGTGTCAGAAACTAAACATTCGTTTCTGGTTATTAATTTTTTTTTCAAGAAATCAGAACCAACAATAAGTAATCGAATTGCCCAGCTGAAGTATGATGATCTACAACATGCAGACCAGTAATTGGCTTTGAGGTTGATCAGAATTGGAGGTGAGCTCACTGCAGTAGCACGTCTGCCTACCCAGCCACCCTGTCCAGAGAAACTCGGCCATGCAATATTAACAATTGCTTCAAAATCCTGACGTGACAATATAGCCCCTCAACGCTTCAAATTTTCTGCTTACTTATTGGGAAATTAAATAATAAGGTGACACGTGCTGGTCATGTCTTTGGATTCGTAGCAGGGGAAACATATATACAATGAAATAGAATTGCACATTTTCTGATATTTTCTGCCCCACCTTCGCTTTGATTACCCTAGCAATGATCACTCACTGAATTTCAGCTGAAACGAGAAGCCCAAAAATAAAGAAATAAATAGAACTGCAGTGCTCCCGCGGCATGAAGTGGAGCATGAAATATGGTCTAATTTCTTCTTTTCCAAATCACAGAAAATTTTCATCCATGTGGAACAACACAAAAGACACACGACCATGTGCCGTATGTGCAGATGGTTGTGTGACACATGCGCGCGCATGCACACACGCATGTGTGTGCATGCGCGCGCATACCGAAACGTGCACACACATGCGGAAAATTAATTCAATCAGCGGCCCCTATCTGCTGCAAATGGGCACTATGGCAGCTCCGCTGGAAGAAATTGGAAGTTCCGTAATTTATGTCAGGCTAATGAAACAATTACAACCTGGGTTCTTAGAACTGCTTGCTGCAGGTCTTTTTAGCCTTGTATCAGCATTTATTTTTTTCAAAAGCAAGCTTGAACAACTAGTCGAAAGAGTGAACATTCTTCTTTCCTTTAGTAGGGGATTGTTTTTGGTTGAATTTTGCATGATAATTGGTCCTTTGAGATAATTAATTTGGCGATCGGTTTTGAGTCTATAGTGCGTATACGCTTCTAATATGAATGTCATACGTTACTTTGTTTATTTTGTCGTAAAAACACATGGGTCTTACATGTGGACTTTTCCCCTGGCTTAGCAGGTCTTGTTGTACGATAATTACTTGCTTTCCCACCATCATAACCACAAAAAAACAAGATGAGTATAAAATAATGGAGATTATACTGTATATGCACGTGAATTTGTCATTGTAAATCAGGGTTAGTGCCAGAGGCAACAGTCACCTTGCCAAGGCTGGATAAATGTAATCGGCCACACGTAAATATGTAATCAATGCAATATGCATTCTGAAGTGTTGAAAAAAAGGCACTAAAAATCACCGTATTTAAAAATGAAATGTATTTGGCATACAACACAATGTGGAGCCATTGTGAGATGCGCACGCGTAAGAGACAGCAGTTATCAGGATAGTCACGTTTCTTTGGACATCTCACACGTATGTTGAGGCGTAAATGATGACTCGGAGGCAGATCTTCATGCAGGGGCTTGTGCCAGTTGTTTTATTAAAGACCTTTCTTCACACGCGACTCCGTGTACTGGGGATTTCCCGAGCACACCCGCAGGCTACCCTAGCCTGGTGCCAATTTTCCCCTACCCCGGGGTCCCATCGCTCCCCCAGGTGAAGGGTACTGGGAGGTCCCTAGCACACCCACAGGCTACCCTAGCCTGGTGCCAATTTCCCCCTACCCTGGGTATGCTGGCGTTCCTGGGAATTACTTAAAATCAGTGCGAGTACCACAACTGGGTTCATGATGATAATGTAAAAAAATATATATACCAACCCTGATGCTTTTGGGCAGACACAGCATCACGTCCAACACAAAGTGCACTTCATCCCGCGATACCAGTCCTGTGGAGTCAGACAGGTGGGCCAAAGTAAGTGTGTGTGTGTGTCACGGGGCAGCTTTTAGCGCGCTGCGCGTCAAACCCAGCGAGCCGGGTTCGATTCCCTCTCACGGCCAACACCAGTGACGATTATCTGAAGCGGTCCTGGGCCTCCCCTAGGTCGATTTGGCCTCAAATGAGTACCTGGCGCGGTGTGTAAACATCGCCACTGGGGAGACAGAGGTGGTCGGGCGTGGTGCTGGCCACCCACCCCCTCGTGTACCGTTCCGACCTTCGTAGGTGCTCGCTAACGGCACTTGCCCCAACAGTCTGTTACAGGCTACACGGGCGACGGCGGCGGGGGGAATCTTTGCCACTCGTGTCAAGGTTCTGTTGATTTGAGTGCTCACCTCGGCCTATTGTGCACAATGCTCCAGTAACGTCACCATCAAGCGTGGTGTCCTCAGGTGGGCGAAGTTAAGCCTGCTGGCATGCCTCTGCCTCCTTGCGAACGGTGTGTGTGTGTGTGTGTGCGTGCGTGCGCCGTTCCCACCTGGGGAAGGTTGTCGCCAGCTTTGCAGGATACTACGAGGGTCATAGGGCGCCGTGCATATTTTAGAGATTTAATTTTCCAATGCCAATTGTCGTCAGCCGAGGAACCTTTGCCATTGAGTGCTGGGTTCAGCGTGCGCCCGTGACAGTTCTGCTGTCACTCTCAGGTATTTGTGAGCACAATTAATACTGCGAGTACATTTTTTAATGTATATATATTTTTGTATTTACAACCAAGTTGCATGTATCTGAACACATCTTTTTAGTGATATTGTGTTGGCAGGGGTGCACAAAAACCCAACACTTTCCTAAAATGATAAAATATAACAGGTAATCTTTTTTTTAGCAATGGCCCTTCTTCACAGCGGAGATACGTGTCTATAAAGATGAAATCCCCGCTATCAAGACGGGGCACGATAAATAACTTTAGTGAGAGCATATCTCCTTGCCTGACTCTTCTTCTGATATGTTTCTTGCTACTTATTTTCAGGGAAGCTCGTTGTATTTGCGTTGGGGTTGTTTTTTTTGTTTTGTTTACATGTGTATTAATTACATTAAAAATATTAAACAGGAATTTTGATTTAAAGCTTTCGTGACTGCAGTAATTCATATTCTTAGCTCTTTCGGCAAAGTCACGTTGAAGGGAAAAGATGGCAAGCTACCTTTTTTGGATGTCCTAATTAAAAAGAGTCCTGATGGTTCAATGAGCCACTCTGTCTACAGGAAAGTTACCCATACGGATGCTTATCTGAAACCGGGTTCCCACCACCATCCATCACAGAAGAATTATCTCATCAAGACTCTGTATCATAGAGCCCAATGCATATCCGACCAGGAACACATAGGCAGTGAACTCAAGCACGTACAGCAAGCTCTTAAGGCTAATGGTTACTCCGACTATACAATCCGCAAAGCTATCACTCAAACCATGAAGAAGGACCCTCTTGAGGAGCCTTTCAAAACCATCACTTTACCCTACATTGCGGGGATCACAAAAAAGATCTCCAAAATCTTGAATAAACACAAGATCCAGGTCCGTTTCAACACATTACATAAAATCCGTGATCTGGTTCCATCTGTAAAAGATGTGATTCCGGACATACAGTACCCTGGTGTCTACAAACTAAGTTGCCTCTGTGGTAGTAGTTACATTGGAGAAACCAAACGCCATGTCTCGGACCGCATTTGTGAACACAAAGCAGACCTTAAACACGGTAGGACCAACACCTCGGCCGTGGCAGATTATTGTTATAATTCAGTAGGCTCACATGACATTGACTTTTCCAAGACAGAGGTTCTTTGTAAGCCATCTGGCTACCATGAGAGATTCGTTCATGAGGCTATCCACATATACAAGCACAGAGACAATTTCAACCGAGAAGATGGATTCTGGCTTAGCAATCATTGGAAAGATTTGATAAACCATTTCAGGTCTTAATTGATTGTTCAGGCTTACAGTGGCTTTCAGACAGCATACATTAATTTTTCGTCTCCCCCCTCCTCTTCTCAGAACATAGATGGACTAGTCCTTCTAAATAAACTGCCAAATCGCTGTGCGTGGCGCTGACGTTTTTTTATATAAATAAATACACCGTTTAAAAATAAATAAATTAATGCAAACTGACACACCTGATGACGACCGTTTGTGTTATGGTCGAAACGTCGTGAGAATTTTTATTGTTTTATATATATTTTATTATTTTATTGTTTCCCTTCAACGTGACTTTACCGAAAGAGCTAAGAATATAAACAGAAATTGTTTATTTTAAATTGCAATTTAAGCTTAATGCTCCTTTCTCCACCTCACTAGGAGAAGCAATGGTGCAGTGGTTAACCCCACCGTATTGTGAGTCTGTCAACCTGGATTTGATTCCTGGCCAGGGCTGACATCTGAATCGGTCCTCTTAACCCTCTTCATCAAGCCTCACTGGCCGGCATGGTGAAGTATGGTCAAGCAACTCTGATGACGGGCAGACATAGCATGGGTCGGCTTTCAACCAATGCAAACTGACAAAGGCCTGAACATTAGTAATATAATACCACAGCACCATTATATGTCCCCATTTACAATTTTCTACAATCTAACGGGCATGGATATTTCACCCAAAACGCTGTAACCAGGTGATCCCCCCCCCCACTCCCCCCTCCCCCCGTATAATTCACATAAGGTGACGTATATAACAGTAATTTCACTGCTTGTATGCTGGGATTCTTGTATCGATCTGAGACGGGTGAATTGAGCTTCACTGCTTTGTGCCTGGCTGCATCCTGAGTTACCGACTGCCCGTTTTGGGCACAGCGTGATAAACAGGCCCAGAAATGAAAGCGAGCAGGACAAAACGTACGTGTCCCTTCGCAAGCAACATTGGAGAATCCTGACTGGGCGCGTTTCTTCGTTTCATCGTTTGCCTGTTGGGATGGCCACTTTTTTTTTCCCCCACTTTCTTAGAGTTGGTGCCATCAATAATAATAATGATACGGCCACAGATTCAGTTCTCCTGAGCTGGTGGCTTAGACAAGACTGAGAATATGGTATATGCAATTTGGTGGGCATGTGACATGCTTGCAAGGCATGGCGGGAGTTGCGCCTCCCTGCTGTTTGTGAGCTGCCGACCACTATGCGTCATTAAGTCGAACACCCGGGGAGTTGAATCACAACTAGCCATACACTGGAGTACAAAACATCGATTCAGGCCTTACTTTGATCAAACATTTAGTTCAACTTCAATTATCCTGAGCTTTTGAAATGAAATGTGTTTGAGCATATATAATACGTTCTAACGCATATATCTGTCGCTACACATTTACTGCCAGATATCATTCACAAGGGCAGGTCCTGCATACGGTTGGTACATTTTGTCTGTGCACTACCGTAAATAATCATACATTGATGTTTTGACGGCATGGCTGTAATTGTCAGCAACATTGACTTTGGCTGACCACTGCTTAGATATTATTTGGACCTACATGCATCTGCATTTTACACAACTCAATATGCATGTTCTTTGATTTGTTTTAATTCACAAATGAATAGGTCGCTATGTGAACGTAGTATGTTATAATAGCAATTCACAGCCCTTTGTTAATCCACTGCTGGATGAAGGCTCTCTCACACAACGCCAGTGATAGAGTTATTCGAAAATACTTCACCATACAAGTCAGTGCCGGTTGGTGAAAGTGGGGGTTCGCTACGTATGTATGTTGAACTTCTTGTGCACCCTACACGACCGACCGGAGGTGCTATGGCTGGGTATCAAACTCAAGTCGCTGGGTTCGGAATGCGTTGTGCAAGCCCTTGCACCGCTGCTTCACCCCATGGATGCAAACATTTTCGCTTTACGGTCGGAAAACGATCGCCTGCTGTTTATTTAATGGTGCGGACGAGACCAGAACGTCTACCTACATTCAGAACCAAAGCTCGACATTTTGGTTGGCACCCGAGGCAAGGCCCCAACCTCCATGTCCACCATTACTCCTCACCCCCACCCCCCTTCACCTTCACACTGCGGTGCCACCCAACAAAAAATTTGAGCCGGCGCTGCTTCCTTACGTTACCAGAAATCTGTCAGCAATTCATGGGGCCCAGCCCGCTCTCGCCCTTGCTACAACACTGAGGACAACTCCAGTCGCAGCAATGATGCTGGAGAGCAACTGGGCGCATGCGGCAGTGAGATGGATTGCACCTGCACGGGACTGCAGGTACCTGACATCAATTGGAGGGAGCCTTCACTCAGTAGCTGAGTGAGAATAACTCACGGCGCCGACGGTGAGAAATGAACAGCTTTCAGTTGCGCACAGTTCCTTACGTGTTACGTATTATACGCTGAACTTCTTTCGCACCGTACGTAGCCAAACCGTGCTAATCGGAGGTGCATTGCTAATCGTACACGCAAGGAAGTTGACGCGCAAGGGAGTTATACTCATTGGGGAATGATCGTCGTTTAAGGCAAGGAAACAGCAACACACCATCATCTGCGTTGGACACTCTTTTCTGGTTGCCCTCATTATAAACATTGAATTCAGTTTAATTCTAGGTATGTCATTATACGGCTAAATTCAGCATGACAAAAAAATTACTGGTATGTTTATACTTGTAAACTATGCCATTCAATCATATGTTTATGTGTGCGGTATTGCACTGTCTACTTGCAGTCTTCTTGTTTTCATTTTATTTGAGGGGGTAAAGATAATCTTTGAGCTTTATAACACTCAATGCATGCTGGCATGCATGCACGCATTCCTAATTAGACTAATTTACTTGTGTCTCCAATTAGTTTACTTTTTTGTTCAATTTGAAATACAATAATGATTGTCCATGGGAGAGCCCTGGGTCCGCCCCTTGCGAAGAGTGAAATTGTACTGGCAATCCCCAAATAATGCAAAAGAAATGCATCATCAGCAGCAGCAGCGGCACCCATGATCTCTTCACGTTGTCATCACTCATGGCCCCATGACGCCACAATCCATCTCACTCCTGCACGTGAATTTGATCTCATAACTCCGCCTCCACATTGGCCATCATCTCCGGTGAGTTATTTCTGTTTGGCTGCCAATCTGTCACCAGTCTCAATCCGTCAGCCGTCATTGCTTCCGACGTCGTGGCCCACCCAAACCCACTTACTTACCTGAGCAATTAATGCGATATCTCCCATTTGTTTTTGCTCCCTGGTCTACGAGTTACGTGTTGGCATCTCGCGGTGTAATTCCAGGCGTGAATCTCTCTTTGCTCTCTTGTACCCCTTTCAGCTCTTGTGCCATTACCTTTGTTCGTGTTCCTGTTTCTGTTCCATATATATATTATTGTAGGTAATAGCTTTGATCAACAAAAACTCTCTTCTTCCCGCACACCGGTACGTTGCTTTTCACAATCAAATTTGGTTTTACAAAAGCATCCTTGCATGCATACTCAACTTTATTGAATACTTTGTATCATGCGCTGCATTCAGCAATTGCCGTTGGTATACATCTTTGGCTTTTGTTTTATATTATAATAATCATTTATCACTTGTAACACGCTCAGGTTTCATTCACTGTCTGAGAGAGAAAGAGAATGGTTCAAATGTTTTTTGAAATCACAGACGAGGAGGAAGGCGTTAAACCCACCACCACCCGAGACAGCCAATCAGTAAGGTTTGTCACGTCAACAAAACATGACAATTCGTTACTAGTTCTGTACACCGGCGTATTGGAAAGTAAACCCACAACATTTACAATTCGAGTCCAACGCTTTGTCGGTAATTGCAACCAGCCTCAACAGGCGACGGCCAGCGTTGTGGAGAAATCCTCCTTTTCGTGACAAACCTTACTAATTGGCTGTGTCGGGTGGTGGCGGGTTTAATGACACATTTATATTTTCGCGATCTAACCGAAAAAAACAACTCTAATGGATAACATTGGTCGTGAAAGCCTACGTGTTAAAGGAGGAAGGCCGACAAAACTGGCGCTGGAAATTTCCCAAACTCTCTGATCCCATATATGGATATTTGGCCGACTACAATTGTGTTTCTCCAACGCAATTATTTTTGGAAATAAAACAAAAATACTATCCAAACTATTCCAGAGTATCTACATCATTAGACCTCCTTTGCCAGTAGCAAAATGTAATAATATGGTTTTTCCCCCTTTTTTTCTGGCAACAAAACTGAAACCTTTTTACGAGGATTCATGTCTGCATTAACCACAATACCTGCAGTCAAAATGCAAACAAAAACCATACTGTGATAATATATGCATTGTCCTTGAAACTGATTGGTCCACACCAATCAGTTGGTGTGGACCAATCAGTTTGTGGTTAATGCAGACATGAATCCTTGTAAAAAGGTTTCAGTTTTGTTGCCAGAAAAAAGGGGAAAAACCCTATTATTATATTCCAGAGTAATTCCCACTTTGCCCTCTGTTGATGTAGTTATTTATTCACTCCTTAACACGCATTTGTTTACATCTTGAATCAGAGTAAGGTCATTAAAACTGCATACAGCTTCCTGTAGAGGTTCGTTGTAACTCGATGGATTGTGTCCGATTTGTTAAGCCTTCACACAGTTTTACGCTGGCACGTGGAGGCGACCCCCTCATGCAATTTTTACGGACAATGGTTAACATCTCCTTGCAAAGAGCATGCAACCCTCATGCTTGTGACAAACACAGCCAGAGCTAATAGTTTCTCACTCAGTATTTTCCAGAACACTGCTCAACTGGCTTGGAGTAGAGATTATTAGCATTAGGCACGACCATATAGTACAAGGTAGGCCTATCAGTAATAATAATAACAACACTATTTTTGTAATCCTGTCAACGGGTTTATGAACATTAGATACAATGACTGGCTGAGATGGATATGGGACGCTCAAATAATTCACTTAAAAGCATTCCGGACTGTTCTGGCTGAAATGAAGCACTTTACATAAAGCACATATGTAACAAATTGGGAAACAAATCAGAAGACTATTTTGGATGCACTTTATGTCCCCTGAGTCACCTAAACCTCACAAAACAAAGCCTAAAAAATAACTAAATACATTACCACTTTTACTTACCATCAATGCTTGTTCGGACCTTTATGACAACAACACGACTGCATATGTTCACGTCATTCTATAATTAATTGTGTTAAGTTGTACCTTGCATTATAATAATACTTATTATTATGAGTCAAGTAGCTAGCAGTGATACTAGAATACACTACAGTCTATCATTGCCACGAATCTGTGCCTTTGTATGGCTCTGCCCAAACTAATTGCTGCCCCATATGGCCTGCACACCGGGTTTCTTTGTGCTTTGATTGGGTCAATTGAAAAGGACACGGGAGTTTGATAAGAGCACAGTCTGCTGTCTTCACCGCAGTGAATGTCTGTGGGTGCAACACTGATGATGACCGTTTGCGTCATGGTCGAAACGTCGTGAGAATTTGTATTGTTTTATATATATTTTATTATTTTATTGTTTCCCTTCAACGTGACTTTACCGAAAGAGCTAAGAATATGAATTATCGCAGTCAAGAAAGCTTTAAATCAAAATTTAACTCCTATACCTTTCCTGAACACCAACCTTGCGAAATTCCTAGGCCTACTCCCTATAAAGTGGGGCTTAATTTTATCACGATTTTTTTCCCGAACACGTGATGTCACATTTGCCACGTGATTTTGGACATCGCAGACATTTGTTTACGTCCTTATTAAAGACGATTTATGTTAAGGACAAGGAAGCTTAATTATAGTGCTGTCCTAAAGGACATCCAGTAACTCTAAGCACTATTCATGCATGTATTTTGCCCACCACCACACACGACCACACAGACCACCTCATTGTCATGAGGACAAAATAAGATTAGATGGATGTGGCGTGCTAAAAATTATTCCCGGATACAACGTGATGGGAAGGTTGCACACAGCGTTGAAATACGGCGTTTTTTTCTGGAAGACTTTGCTGTTTTTTCCAAGATTTTTCTGTTGCGTGTAGTCACTTTAAGATGTTTCTTGTTCATGTTTTTGTTTTGTTGCGGTTGCACCCGACTCAAGAGTCGCAAGGCTCACAGGGTTATCTCCATATATAAAAAGCAAAGTTGTGAATATGTGTGTCTGTTCAAAATGTTTAGCGTACTTCCCGACATGCAACAAACTAGAAATTTGCCATGTGGGTACTCTCCAGACTGTACACCATGCAAAAATTAAAAAACACACTTTTTTGGGGGGGGATCTCAATAATGATTTTTTTTCTTTTGCACTGCAAGTGAGCTGTGACGCCAAATCTGTCACGTGACCCGCGCATGTGGAAGCGTAACGCATTGTAGTGTAGTGGTTAGCGCCCTGCGCTACGAACCCTGCGACCCGAGTTCGTATTCCCGCTCACGGCCACCACCGGTGACGATTATTTTTACCGGTCCTGGGCCTCCCCTAGGTCGACTCAGCATCAAACGAGTAACTGCTCTGCTGTGTGAACATCGCCACTGGGCAGACAAAGGCGGCAGGCGTGGTGAATCCAAGTCCCGGGCGACGCCGGGTAGTACAGCTAGTACCTAATAAATGAAACTGAAATGTTCCAACTGAAACTAAGCACCGGCTCGAAGAGACAATATGGAGCCTCGAATGAATGAGAAGTCAGGTGGTGAAATTAGCTGGACACGTTTTCTGTCCATGGCATTTGTGTAACCAGAGATAGTCTTGCCAACCATGCATAACAAATTGCTTTCCCTGTGTCGTGCTTGCTTTCTCCAATCCAAGTCAATTCCCAAAAATAAGTTGTGGTAATGAATGCGAGTTCAGCAATTACTGGTGACCCTGGTGCAGAAAATACTTACACTTCAGAATAAAACATTTGGTATAAGTATTATTAAGTCTGTATTTTTTTAGGTCAGTTTTCATCAAAGATATGAAACAATTTGAAATGTGTAATGTCGCATGATGTTCATTTATGCTAATTTATATAATGAGATAATTTTCAAAATTACTTACCATGCCTCATTAGTTTTAATCGGTGAAAAAATAGAAAGTATTATTTATGGCTTTGACTACAAAATGTGCATTTGACACAAACGTGTATCTACGTCCACGTATACTTTATGATCACCAGCTAATAAATGCACATGACATAGTTGCTGCTGGAAAACACTTTTATTTTTTTGTCACACGGAGCACACGGATGTAAGTTTTGTTTTTATGTTTTTGGACGTCAAGTCAATTTTCTTTTTTCTTTCACTTCTGACGCCTTCCTGACACAAATCTGCCAGCCAAATGGACGTGATAATTTGATGCCTTTTGGAAATCTACTGCTGGACTAAGGTATTCCCACACCATGCCAGTCATGGGGGGTTTGAGCATACTTCACCAAGCTGGTCAGTGCTAGCTGGTGAAGGACGGAGTCCAGGACTGGATTGAGATAACACTCATCACTGATCTTATATTCCGTAGGTCAGACTAGAAATTAGTACCACGTAATATGAAAAAAACTTTAGTCGTAATTATTTATTTACATGGTTAATAATAAGAGTTAGAAAAAATCCCCAACTCATTTCAAATGGTTATCACATAGTTCACTGTTATTGGCCACGTAAATAAATCAGTGCCACCAAAGTGTTGCCACCTCGCGTGGCACTGACAAGTGAAATATCTGGTCTGGGGTCATGGACTATTATACATGGCAGAGATTTCTAGCATTGTGCGCTAACCATAGTGCCACTGCTCTATCCGCTCTTGCTAAATATACCACGACAGTTTAATTTCATTTACCCTGCTCCAGACCCAAATATGTGTGACAACTGCGTATTCACATATACAAAGATTCCTATTTGAGCACGACTACAGTTTTACACGTGTATATAAGCTTTTTTTTTAATGCGGCCAATGGGTTTCATGGCTTTTTAAAATGTGTTCCAGAAATCCCCTGATCTTTGCTATCTTTAATACCTTGGGGGACATGACATTTGTATGGAACAGTGAGGTGTCGAGTGTAATGAATGTGCCATACCACAGCATTATATTCCACACAGGCACAACCACAGCATCGCAGGTTCTCCGTTATGGTTAATAGAAAACAACATGCCTCAATTACGGCCATGGTGGACACGAATTCACCCTCATGGAAAGCTGAAAATGCATCTGGTGAGCAATGCAATGGCATATTTTTCCTTTTGTGAAAGTTATATTCTTTGCAATAATTCCTTTAAATAGTGGGATTTGCTTCTTCATGGGTAAAACGCCTCTTGTCAAGATGACTCAGTGTAGCAAATAGAGGTTATGTCTGTTTCCAAGGGATCACTACAGTTTTAGCGGAGGATTTTTTTCCCTTCTACATTTGGGGTGGCACTTAAATGGACTGTGCACTGCACAACGGATTTGACTCTGGAACCAATTAGTGATTTTATTTTTTTTCCCAAACGTCACTTTCGTTATTTTAAACAGAGACGATAATTCAAGGAATTGCATAAAACGTGCAAGAAAAGTCAGATTATCTTATCAAACACAGATTTGTCGACACAAGTGCTGGATAGTACAGGACAGCTCGAGAATGAAAACATATATAACTACTCATATATAGCTTTCCCTCTCACTTTATAAATACAAAGACAAAGATCCTCCGTATAACCTTAACAGACTGTTTGGGCAAGTGCTGTTCTCGAGAACCCATGAAGCCTGGCATCGCACACAAGGTGGTGGGTGGAGAACACCACGCCCGGCCGCCTTTGCCCAGTGGTGATATTTACACACCGCACCAGGTACTCGTTTGAGGTTGAGTCGACCTAAGGTAAGCCCAGGACCGTTTCAGATATTCGTCACTGGTGTTGGCCGTGAGCGGGAATAGAACTCGGGTCGCCGGGTTTATCGTGCAGCGTGCTAACCACTACACTACCGCTTCCCACACGTTATAAATAAACACACACACACGTACTCTCCCCTTGAGCCCCCCGAGTCGGGAATTGCACTTTTAAAAAAATGTTCATTAAAGTGTTAATCCTGGTAAATTTCATCTTGCTTGCACCTTATCACAATATTGCATCGCAATCCCCCTTTGTGCAATAAGGCTGCCTTCACGTGGGGCTCTGCATCCTAGACATTCTCACTCAGAATCCTAGTGGACACCGAGAAGCCGGATTCACATCACTTCAGATGCATGTATCATCCCTGTAAGGAGATGAGGTTCTGCCTTTTTACGTCCGCACGGGCTTTCAGTGATTCATACAGGTATACTAAGTCATGTCCACCTCTTGCTTAGCTGTCCATATTTTGATCATTAAGAATGTTTGCAGCTCTATTAGCAAATACTGTATATATGTACCGTATATACAGTGAGGGAAAAAAGGATTTGATCCCCTGCTGATTTTGTACGTTTGCCCACTGACAAAGAAATGATCAGTCTATAATTTTAATGGTAGGTTTATTTGAACAGTGAGAGACAGAAAAACAACAAAAAAATCCGGAAAAACGCATGTCAAAAATGTTATAAATTGATTTGCATTTTAATGAGGGAAATAAGTATTTGACCCCCTCTCAATCAGAAAGATTTTTAGCTCCCAGGTGTCTTTTATACAGGTAACAAGCTGAGATTAGGAGCACTCTCTTTAAGAGTGTGCTCCTAATCTCAGCTCGTTACCTGTATAAAAGACACCTGTCCACAGAAGCAAACAATCAGATTCCAAACTCTCCACCATGGCCAAGACCAAAGAGCTCTCCAAGGATGTCAGGGACAAGATTGTAGACCTACACAAGGCTGGAATGGGCTACAAGACCATTGCCAAGCAGCTTGGTGAGAAGGTGACAGCAGTTGGTGCGATTATTCACAGATGGAAGAAACACAAAAGAACTGTCAATCTCCCTCGGCCTGGGGCTCCATGCAAGATCTCACCTCGTGGAGTTGCAATAATCATGAGAACGGTGAGGAATCAGCCCAGAACTACACGGGAGGATCTTGTCAATGATCTCAAGGCAGCTGGGACCATAGTCACCAAGAAAACAATTGGTAACACACTACGGCATGAAGGACTGAAATCCTGCAGCGCCCGCAAGGTCCCCCTGCTCAAGAAAGCACATATACATGCCCGTCTGAAATTTGCTAATGAACATCTGAATGATTCAGAGGACAACTGGGTGAAAGTGTTGTGGTCAGATGAGACCAAAATGGAGCTCATTGGCATCAACTCAACTCCCCGTGTTTTGAGGAGGAGGAATGCTGCCTATGACCCCAAGAACACCATCCCCACCGTCAAACATGGAGGTGGAAACATTATGCTTTGGGGGTGTTTTTCTGCTAAGGGGCCAGGACAATTTCACCCCATCAAAGGGACGATGGACGGGGCCATGTACCGTCAAATCTTGGGTGAGAACCTCCTTCCCTCAGCCAGGGCATTGAAAATTGTTCGTGGATGGGTATTCCAGCATGACAATGACCCAAAACACACGGCCAAGGCAACAAAGGACTGGCTCGAGAAGAAGCATATTAAGGTTCTGGAGTGGCCTAGCCAGTCTCCAGACCTTAATCCCATAGAAAATCTGTGGGGGGAGCTGAAGGTTCGAGTTGCCAAACGTCAGCCTCGAAACCTTAATAACTTGGAGAAGATCTGCAAAGAGGAATGGGACAAAATCCCTCCTGAGATGTGTGCAAACCTGGTGGCCAACTACAAGAAACGTCTGACCGCTGTGATTGCCGAGGGTTTTGCCACCAAGTACTAAGTCATGTTTTGCAGAGAAATCTTTCTGATTGAGAGGGGGTCAAATACTTATTTCCCTCATTAAAATGCAAATCAATTTATAACATTTTTGATATGCATTTATCTGGATTTTTTGTGGTTATTCTGTCTATCACTGTTCAAATAAACCTACCATTAAAATTATAGACTGATCATTTCTTTGTCAGTGGGCAAACGTACAAAATCAGCAGGGGATCAAATACTTTATTCCCCTCACTGTATATATATATTATTTTGCATGTTAGCACTCCACTAGGCTATGCCACTGATTATAAATCAACTTCTGGCTGATGGTTAGCAACAGTGGCGTAGGTGTCCCCCCCTGTTCAGCCTATTAAAGTTATCTTAGTAATGCATTTGTGTGCAATCTCCATGTCTAATATATTGAATGCTAATGAAGAGAGCACAGTCAGGGGTCAGATGCTCCAGAGCAGTCGAAGCACCATTACTGTCTCTGCGTAGCATGGGGCTCGCGAGTTCTTATAATTGAGTTGCTTTCTCTTTTATGTTCCTACTGGCTTCTACTCATTTCCTGTTTCTCAAATTCATTTTCAGAACAGTGGTTCATGACCACGGGCAGTGGCGATGGTGCGGGGGTAGCCGTGGTGTTGGTATAATAGGGTGACATTGAAAGCCTTCGGTCACACCCTGCGTGAAACATAAAATTCAAATTAAATATCCTAACACCTGCAAAGCCAGAGCCTTGGTTATTTTACAGTGCAACGTCGAGCAACTTTTTTCAAATGAGATACAGCAAAACTTTGCGTGCAAAAGTGTTCAGATTAAACTGATACTAAAACAAAAGATTCATCGCTTACAGGATTGGTATCCACTGTGTTTTGCTGTCACACAAAAGTGACTATGAACGTCTCTTTAAAATGAGCTGCGGGCAAATTTGAAATATGCAACTGATTCTAATTCATGTTGCTTTTATTAGTGAAGGTTATTGCCTGTAATAGACTATGGGACTGTGACATGACTAGCTACCATAATAGCATATTACAGTAATGATCAAAGCACCCAGAATTTTGATTGGTTCTCAGATTTCAATCATTGCTTCCTAGCACGAGAGCACATACGTTTTGAAATTCATGCATATGAAATCCATTTAAATGCGAAACCAGCTCGTGTAAGCATTTCAGGTTTCTCATTGAATGCAGAATATGTTTACGTCTACGCTATATGCTTGTCTTACAAATGCACACGAGAAGAGACACGCTGCGCTCTTGAATGAACACAAAGCCCCGTTCATTTTACACAAAATAATTAACATTTCGTGCAGAAGGTGCAGTAGGGTTGAACACAACAGTTATTTTGATTCTTTACACATTGCCACAATCAGCTTCTCACAACATGAGCACCAAACAACACCACAGCAATTAACCTATTTATTGATTACTTTAATCATCAGTTATTGGTTCAGGTGATCGATTATAATTTGTTACCACCAAAGGTTAAGGTGGGGGGTGGGGGGGTGTGCAATCAATGAATCGTGTCTTTCTGTCTTTTCCTCGGATATCACTTTGGCCGCTTTAATAAGTATTGACATTTATTTTTTACAGATAGCTCATGGCCATATTGTTACACACGTGGGAATGCCTCGTGGATAAAAAAAGGCCGAGCCTACGTTGTGCCTACATGCTCCGCCGTGTACATTATCCACGTGTGGATAACATAGGCGCCGTGGTGGCTAGGAAATGTTAACGTCATTGCCTGGTGTGCAGGAGGGCCGTGGGTTCTTTTATATATACTGTATGGAGATTATGTACAGGGTCGAGCAGTCGTTCAGTGGTTAGCGCACTTGCACTATGAACCTGACGAGTTAGATTCCCGGCAATGGCTAACAAAAAGTCGGGGTGATATCTGAGCTGGTTTCCTGGGTCCATCTATCACCAACCCACACTGACCAGCGTGGTGAAGAATGGTGCAGCCTTTCTCCGGCAGTGGTTTCATTAAAATAAAATGTCCTAAACGAGCATTATTGCTTATGGATATATTATAATTAATTGGTAGGTTATGTTCTAGCCCATTCAATTGATAATCAAAAGTATGGTTTAAAATCTACCTGTAGTCAGACATTTTGAAGGTTGCCTAATATAGCTCCAATGATCAGGCATGTAATTGATCAGCGCTCAAAAATTTGACACACTTTTTAACCCCAAATGTTATGATTCGGAGGCCACAATTCGATTCAAATATCGATTCTTATTTTTTGTTGCATTTACTTTCCATGATTTCGAAATGCGGCCAATTTGTCCTTCCATTCACAATGCAAAACATTTGTCATGACCATCACAAGCGAGATATTAAACGTTGAATCGATGCACTGCTACACGCTCATGATTTATCACGAACATAAGTGCATTGATGCTACGATAAACTTTACAAACACAATTAGAATGCATAAGACTGATTGCACATTTCCTACAGCAAAACACGTCGACTGCCATCTCATATGCTTCATGTGTAAGCATGCAAAGGTACATTTAACGATTTGATGACGGCCAGGATAACCGTGAATGGTGACGCACACCTGCGATCACACCTGTACATCTGCAATGCAGGTGTGCAAGTATTTTTTATTGGTGGATCGCGCAGCCATTGTGTGAGGTGACCACAGGGAAGGAGCATGAAGAAAATTGTCTTTCAATAGAGCGACCCATTACAGTGCATTGCGTTTATCTATCATCACGATGGACAGGAAGGAAGAAACCATGTCTCTGACTTTACTTGCATTGCTATCTGCACTCTCCAATATTAACAAGACACATACTTTTTTATTTAAAGCTTTCGTGACTGCAGGGATTCATATTCTTGGTTCTTTCGGTAAAGTCACGTAGAAGGGAAACCAAGAATAAGACGCACTATTTTTGCAGCCAACATCACGATTCATAATTGTTTTTTGGCATAGGCCACATAATGAGCTGGCCAATTTAATGTCCGTGAAGGCCCTCCACCACCCCAGCACGGTTGTAATTGCCACGTTAAACTCTTGTGCCCATAATACATTAATTTGTTTGGCTACGTCAGGTGGTGGAGGGTCTTACGACACAAATTTGGTTAGATATCTTACATGACCTAACCCAACAATCAATCAGGAATAATATTACGAAGTTTTGATTTATTCCGACAGTGCTTGTGCAAAGCCAAAATCACCAACCTATTCCTTATGGAAGGACAAAAACAATTAAGGTAATTTAACATGCATTGTTGAACCTGTGACCTGAACTCTTTGCCTCCTGACCTTGAATGCCCTCTGCAGATTCCATCTCTTGTCCCCACACGGAGATAAATCTTTGTGATTGCACGCGGGCGCAACGTTGTACCGTGAAAATCCAAGGGTCATTGTTGGCGTGTAAAAATGTTGTCGCGATAATTCACCGTGGCACCGTCACACCCATTCACGAAGCCTCAAAGATGCACGAATCTCGAGACGGTGCCTCGCTGCACCTCTCTGATTGAATGCATCCACGGTAAAATAATGTTTGTATACATTGTATCAATCAATATAATTCAGTTTTATACATAGGGCATTACCATAGACATATATATACATTCGTATTGATTGATGATGTGTTTTGTGTTTATTAACATGATAGACAAGAGAAAATAAATCGTCTTTCAAAATGTTCTTAAACAATATACTTTATGTCAGTGGATGTAAAAGTAAGGATTGCTGCGATCTAACATAACATATTAACAAATTCCGTTTCACTAATTTAAACCAGCCAGGTGACAGCCTGTAGAGTCGATGACTTTTGCAATCATAAGTCTGTGAGTTAAAATTCTGGTTTAGGGTTTACTCAACCTATCATACCTCTGGGGTCGTTAACATAAGTATCCTAAGTATCATATTATAAGTTAACATAAGTTAACAAGCATCATATTGTGTAGAAGTCTACAGTGGTTGTTTCTATAGACACTCATCCCACCATAGGAATGCTGAATTTCTACCAATGGCTCTAGGCTCTAAAGAGAAAATGTGCACTGCCTCAATTTCTAATTTGAGCAGAACATCGTTTTGACTGGACTAATATTATTATTATCTAATATTTATCGTTAAAAGCTGGTGGGCTGAAAAAAAAAGTTTCTGCTTTCCGTATTGGCCTGGAAGATGTGTTTAAACATTTAGTGTGAAGAAGTGAAAGCAAAAGGTGTTCTTGCCGACTTTTTACGGCTGATTTGTTGGCCGATTTGTTGGCAAGTGCCCTCAAGCGTATTGTCTTGGTTTTTTCTGTAAAGTCACGTAGATGTAAAAAATCAAAGTAAATAGAATAAAATCAATTAAAATTATAAAAAAAAACTACAACGATCGCTTGTGTTGTGATCCAAACGTCGTAGTTTTTTTATTTGTATTAATTTGATTTAGTTTTTTTTTCTATCTACGTGACTTTACCGAAAGAAACAAGAATGTTAATTCCTGCAGTCACGAAAGTTTTAAGTCGAAATTTACCCTCAAGCAGTTTTGCAGACAGATGCAGTGAATTGTGCATGTAGATTTTGCTGTGAGCCCACATCTGTATCCGCATGCGTATCGACGCACAAAGGGGGTTCGCGCAAGAATGAGGCAGGCGCAATTGAAGGAAGGAACAATTCAATTGGACGCGTGTTGATTTTGAATCGGAGCTCCTTTTGTGTCAGGTGAAAATACCTGCTGGGCACCAGCTTTGAAAATGAATACCTCCGAAGTCGTGAGCACCACGCACGGGATTCTACACCTGGCCATTATTAATGATAGTTCCTCACTTTGTAACTCTGCCAAACCTCTGCCGAATATGATAAATAATTGATGGGCGCAGTGTGGCATGCCTGCTGGAAGCCCCTTCAAGGCACAGCACTAATTGCGATTTCCCAGGGTTATACATTATTGTATCTACTATGTGCAAAGCCCCAGATTTTAATCTTGCCGACATTTTTAATAATTTACGACTATATATATTTTCCCCCTTACAATAGTTTATTTACTTATTTCATTGAATAATTGATTTTTTGTGGGCAGCAGAATATATCTATTCTGACTACAACATTTTGCATAACTCTTCCAACATTCATTAAGCTTCATTTTATTTGGACGGCAACATGTCAGGTCTCTGTTGTAAAAAAAAAAATCTTGCCTCAAGTGGCGATAACCAGAATATAAATTCTCTAAATGCAAAGTTGCAGCTTTGCATTTTTTTATGTTTCGTGGTTGAACTGCACGGCTGTCGAACGAGTATTCAGATTGTACCGCTCGTTGTTCGGCACGATGTTCGATGATGTGTTGCTTCACGAGTTGGGAGCACGTGGAGTGAAGCATCAGACATCGTGCCACACGACACACGGGTAAAACGGAAATACAGGGTGGCCCAAAAGTCCCCGGCACATAGGGTATTTAAATTATTTTAAAATCGGCATCGAAAAAAATGCCTATATTATTTGCTTATTATTTTATCCATAATAGAGGGTTTTTTGGGGGTTAGATCGCATTTAAATATAAATGTGTCGTTTAATCCGTCACCGCCCGATACAACCAATCAGTAAGGTTTGTCACCGAATACAAAACATGCCAATTCGTTACTAGTACAGCACACCGGTGTGTTGGAAAATAAACCCATAACATTTACAATTTGAGTACGATGTTTCGCCAGTAATTACAACTAGCATCATCAGAGGACAGCCAGATTTGTGTAATTCTGTAATCATTATTAATATATTTTCGTCTTATTCATGTGGGATCACCTCAAATTGGTTGTTTACAGAACTCGACATGCATTATTGTTCGTGGAAGTCAGTTAAAATATTTGTTAAAATAAATTCAACAACTCTGTGTGATCTCACCATTGGAACCTCCTTTGCCAGTAGAAAAAATATGAGAATTGATTTTTTACTCTTTTATCTGGCAACAAAACTAACACCTTTTTTTACAAGCAGTCATGTTTGCATTGACCACAATACCTGCGGTCGGAATGCAAACAAAAAACAACAACTCTGATAATGTATGCACTGTCCTTGAAATGTATTGGTCCACACCCGAGACAGCTTTTCTCAGAGCCTAGTCTCACATGGTGTTGGACCAGATGACGCCAAAAGGCGCCAAAAGGCGTAATCTGGTCCAACACCCTGTGAGACTAGGCTCTGAGAAAAGCTGTCTCGGGTGTGGACCAATCAATTTCAAGGACAGTGCCAATACATGATCAGAGTTGTGTTGTTTGTTTGCATTCCGACCGCAGGTATTGTGGTCAATGCACACATGACTCCTTGTAAAAAAAATGTGTCAGTTTTGTTGACAGATAAAAGGGTAAAAAAAACAATTATCTGCGTGATCTGTTCAAATATAGCAACCTATACGTCCTGACTTTTGGGACGCTATATATAAGAGTTCATTGCATTGCTGCTGATACAGAACTCGTGCACTGTAAATGTTCAATATGTCCATGGCTTTGTTTTACATCACTTGGAGAAAATAACGATAGCAAGTTTTTTTAAGCTATACTAATCTTTTGATTTAAAGCTTTCGTGACTGCAGTAATTCATATTCTTAGCTCTTTCGGTAAAGTCACGTTGAAGGGAAAAAATAATATATATAGAACAATAAAAATTCTCACGACGTTTCGACCATAACACAAACGGTCGTCATCAGGTGTGTCGGTTTGCATTGTTTTATATATATTTTATTATTTTATTGTTTCCCTTCAACGTGACTTTACCGAAAGAACTAAGGATATACTAATCTTATAACCTCAATGACAGAAACAAACAAAAACACGTTTCGACTTGAAACTTTCGTGACTGCGGGAATTCATATTCTTTGGTAAAGTCACGTAGATAGAAACATAATAATAAAAATAAAATGAATTAAAAAATAATAGAAATCAAAATAAAACCAAAACACTAATGTAGACTGTAGCCTGGTTCTTAATCAGAGTGAGTGTACTGGCAGTCTAGAATGTAGACTGTAGCAATGGTTATTAAGCTGAGTGAGTGTACTGACAGTCTATAATGTAGACTGTAGCCTGGTTATTAACCTGAGTGAGTGTACTGGCAGTCTATAATGTAGACTGTAGCAATGGTTATTAAGCCGAGTGAGTGTACTGACAGTCTATAATGTAGACTGTAGCCTGGTTATTAAGCTGGGTGAGTGTACTGGCAGTCTATAATGTAGACTGCAGCCTGGTTATTAAGTATGGTGAGTGTACTGACAGTCTATAATGTAGACTGTAGCAATGGTTATTAAGCTGAGTGAGTGTACTGACAGTCTATAATGTAGACTATAGCCTGGTTTTTAAGCTGGTTAGCGTACTGGTAGTCTATAATGTAGACTGTAGCCTGGTTTTTAAGCTGGTGATCGTTTTGGCAGTCTATGATGTAGACTGTAGCAATGGTTATTAAATTGCGTGAGCATACTGGCAGTCTATAATGTAGACTTATTTTTTGTTCTTTCAGTAATAAAAATAAAATAATAATAAAACATGTATTTATATTTTTATTCACTTTATTTTTATTATTATTTTTATATCTACGTGACTACCGAAAGAACCAAAGAATAAAAATACGTTTTACTTTGCAGTGAATAACTATATACTAGGACCGATTACATATTGAATCGTCGATTCAAAGCAACATCGAATCGATTCATTTATTCATATTAATTCTTCAGGCTCGTGATACACGCATAAAATGCGCGTGCAAGAATGAATCCATGTCAATTTTGTGCACATGATGCGCTCATGTCACATTCGGGCAAATGGAGTGAACAACACTCTCCAAGCGAACGATGATACATCAAGTCGCAGCTGATCAATGTATACATCCTAATCTGAGGATTGTTGCCACAGTGGTGTAATGGGAAGGGCACTAGACTAACTTACCTTATACACAGGAGTCCATGGGTTCGACCCCGACCCTGATGTCTGTATAGTTGGCGTGTCTTTCTCCACGTGGTCGTTTGAATTTTTCTCCGGGTCCTCCAGTTTTTCCCTCCACATTTAGAATCAACGTGTGCTGAGAGTATTTGGCTGCTATACATTTCAATGTGATAATCCGCGTCGTTGGGCTATCATTTGTGTCCAGGTCACTTGTGAAAAAGAGCTATATAGCTCAGTGGACCTTACCTGGTAAAATTAAAAAAATGTTTGAATAGTTTACATCCCCACCCCCACCTCTGTCCACCCAGCAGTCTAAATGGGTTCAACAGAATGAGACAATTGGAAGATTGCTTGCGGTGAGGCACTGCGTGGATAAATCCCACCTCTTCCCATACATTTGACAAGCGTGGAAGAGTCGGCCAAAAATATTATTGTGATATTTCCCTCTAGTGTAGGGCCTTCCGCTAGCGGTTGCACGAGCAGGTTTTTTTATTATTTAGGTTATGTTGGCTATTTGTGTCCAGGCCACCTTTGAAAAAGAAGATAATAGTTCCGTGCACTTCAATTAGTAGAAAAAATCGTTTAGGTTTATTTGTATTTTTGTTATGATTTGCTTACCTTTACTATACTTTTCACTCCTATGGTATTATGTATTGTTTGTTATTGTAGCGTTCTGACCCACCGTAACTGAACATCCGTGAAAAATACCTTTGTAGCTCATCGAATTCCTCCAGTATAAATACAAATTATGATTTTGATTAAGTAATTGCAAGGTGCTTCATCTTAACCTCGTTTTTTTTACTGCACGAAATGCAGAGGGGATTTCAAATCTTCCCGCGTTAAATCTTGATTTAAAGCTTTCGTGACTGCAGCAATTCATATTCTTAGCTCTTTCGGTAAAGTCACGTTGAAGGGAAACAATAAAATAATATTGGGGTTTCATAAGAGGCGTTTTGCCGTGTGCACAGGTGGTAGCAATAACCACAGGGCAGCGCGCAGTGATATAAAGGGTGAGGCCGTTTCGATTTAAAGCTTTCGTGACTGCAAGGATTCATCTTCTTTGGTTCTTTCGGTAAAGTCACGTAGAATGAGAATAAAATAATAAGAATATTATTGCGTTATTTTATTTTATCAATTTATTATTTTATTCTCATTCTACGTGACTTTACCGAAAGAACCAAAGAGGGTGAGGCCGTTGTTGGACCTGTTGCCTGATATTTTGCAGCACTGGCAATGCATAGGCGAGCGTCAGACAAGTCACGACAGTCCCATCATAGAAACCAAAAATCGCAGCGTGCCTTCAAATAAAACGGTTTGATCGTGAGCTGCACGTGTTGTATTTCACCACACCTTGTATAATGATCGTGAGTTTCACGTGTTGTATTTCACCACACCTTGTATAATGATCGTGAGTTTCACGTGTTGTATTTCACCACACCTTGTATAATGATCGTGAGTTTCACGTGTTGTATTTCACCACACCTTGTAAAATGATCGTGAGTTTCACGTGTTGTATTTCACCACACCTTGTAAAATGATCGTGAGTTTCACGTGTTGTATTTCACCACACCTTGTATAATGATCGTGAGTTTCACGTGTTGTATTTCACCACACCTTGTATAATGATCGTGAGTTTCACGTGTTGTATTTGACCACACCTTGTATAATGATCGTGAGTTTCACGTGTTGTATTTCACCACACCTTGTGAAATGATCGTGAGTTTCACGTGTTGTATTTCACCACACCTTGTGAAATGATCGTGAGTTTCACGTGTTGTATTTCACCACACCTTGTAAAATGATCGTGAGTTTCACGTGTTGTATTTCACCACACCTTGTATAATGATCGTGAGCTGCACGTGTTGTATTTCACCACACCTTGTGAAATGATCGTGAGTTTCACGTGTTGTATTTCACCACACCTTGTGAAATGATCGTGAGTTTCACGTGTTGTATTTCACCACACTGTATAATGATCGTGAGTTTCACGTGTTGTATTTCACCACACCTTGTAAAATGATCGTGAGTTTCACGTGTTGTATTTCACCACATCTTGTATAATGATCGTGAGTTTCACGTGTTGTATTTCACCACACCTTGTAAAATGATCGTGAGTTTCACGTGTTGTATTTCACCACACCTTGTAAAATGATCGTGAGTTTCACGTGTTGCATTTGACCACGCCTTGTATAATGATCGTGAGTTTCACGTGTTGTATTTCACCACACCTTGTTAGGATCGTGAGTTTCACGTGTTGTATTTCACCACACCTTGTAAAATGATCGTGAGTTTCACGTGTTGTATTTCACCACACCTTGTAAAATGATCGTGAGTTTCACGTGTTGTATTTCACCACACCTTGTAAAATGATCGTGAGTTTCACGTGTTGTATTTGACCACACCTTGTATAATGATCGTGAGTTTCACGTGTTGTATTTCACCACACCTTGTTAGGATCGTGAGCTGCACGTGTTGTATTTCACCACACCTTGTAAAATGATCGTGAGTTTCACGTGTTGCATTTGACCACGCCTTGTATAATGATCGTGAGTTTCACGTGTTGTATTTCACCACACCTTGTTAGGATCGTGAGTTTCACGTGTTGTATTTCACCACACCTTGTGAAATGATCGTGAGTTTCACGTGTTGTATTTCACCACACCTTGTAAAATGATCGTGAGTTTCACGTGTTGTATTTCACCACACCTTGTAAAATGATCGTGAGTTTCACGTGTTGTATTTCACCACACCTTGTAAAATGATCGTGAGTTTCACGTGTTGTATTTGACCACACCTTGTATAATGATCGTGAGTTTCACGTGTTGTATTTCACCACACCTTGTTAGGATCGTGAGCTGCACGTGTTGTATTTCACCACACCTTGTAAAATGATCGTGAGTTTCACGTGTTGTATTTCACCACACCTTGTATAATGATCGTGAGTTTCACGCGTTGTATTTCACCACAACTTGTATAATGATCGTGAGTTTCACGTGTTGTATTTCACCACACCTTGTAAAATGATCGTGAGTTTCACGTGTTGTATTTCACCACACCTTGTATAATGATCGTGAGTTTCACGCGTTGTATTTCACCACACCTTGTAAAATGATCGTGAGTTTCACGTGTTGTATTTCACCACACCTTGTAAAATGATCGTGAGTTTCACGTGTTGTATTTCACCACACCTTGTATAATGATCGTGAGTTTCACGTGTTGTATTTGACCACACCTTGTATAATGATCGTGAGTTTCACGTGTTGTATTTCACCACACCTTGTTAGGATCGTGAGCTGCACGTGTTGTATTTCACCACACCTTGTAAAATGATCGTGAGTTTCACGTGTTGTATTTCACCACACCTTGTATAATGATCGTGAGTTTCACGTGTTGTATTTCACCACACCTTGTATAATGATCGTGAGTTTCACGTGTTGTATTTCACCACACCTTGTAAAATGATCGTGAGTTTCACGTGTTGTATTTCACCACACCTTGTGAAATGATCGTGAGTTTCACGTGTTGTATTTCACCACACCTTGTAATGGCCAACAAATGCTGTCGCCGTTGGTGGCAAAATATTGTTGTCAAATAATAATAATGATGATGATGATTAGCTGCAGTCATTTTTGTTTATTTTCTTTTCTGCAAGAATATCGAGGATTGTTTCGTCGTGTGATGGCAAACTCACGTGTAAATGTTTAGGGTGAAACTGCTGCTCTGAATATTTAGTTTATGCATTTCGTTTATTTTAGTTTTCATTTCCTAATTTGTTTGTGTGGTTTTTTTTATTCATCATTTCATTTGTTTTTATTTGATTTATTATTATCGCATTAATTTGACATTATGATTGCATTCAACAGTCAGACGATACGGCTGGATACGTTCCAAGGCTGGTAATTATCCAACAACATACGTTCGTAATTAACAGTGAGCCATTTAAAAAAATATATCTTTAAACGGACTCCATGATTGACAAATGCTTTTGACAAAAAAACACAGTACCTTGAACGCTCGGCAGTAATTAATGTTGAGGAGGAATGTCATTTATTTGATATATTATTGCAGAATGTGTGTGCAGACCGTAACTTGGAAGTCGAAATTTTCATCTGGTTCCGCATCATTCAAGTAAACCTTTTGAGACAACCGGTAATGCGTTACAATTCAGAAAATAAAACAAGATCATATTACGGAAGTGTTTTACGAACCCCTTAATTTATAATGAAATGCTACTGTCGTTTTTTTGAGAAAGGCGTTTCTTAAAAAGGGAATTTAAATTTAATCACGGGAGGCTTTGAGGTAACAAACACATCCGGTGTGTGTGTGCATGTGGGTAGTAACTCCGATTCCCCTGTGTGGTTCAGCTCTCTGTGTTATATGGCATTCCCATTTCTCTTCAAACCCAAGTCCTCGACATCGACGGTGGATGTGCATTAGGTTAAATTATATTACTTTACATTCTGAGTTCATGGACTATTAACCTCGGTTTTCATCATAGTTCACAAAGGGTTTATGATACGGCGGCCATTGATTTAGTAATATAATCCACTGTTATTGTACTTTCTACAAGCCATTGCATTCAAGTCAATAATTTACCTCATTACCTACTCCAAGCACTAGCGCACTCACATACACGCGCACGTGTACACACCGTAGCCCCTACACACACTCACGTAATGTATTAAATATACATGTACAAGCGTTCTTAAGACAGGTCAGATTATAATGGCATGCTTCAACCCGCAGTAGCTACATTCAACTGCACCTATATTCCCCTGATGTCCATCTATTGTTGCAAATTAATCAGTGGGAAGTATGCAATAGCTTTTTAATAGGCAAAAACAATGAAATATTTTTTTGTCTGGGTGTAAATATTATAGTGTTGTGTGAGAATATTTTTGGTTCGTGATATGTGTTTCAGCACAGAGGTTAGGATTCAATGAGTTGGTATTGTCTATCATGATAGAGTTATGAATTATAAAATGAAACCTGCCTCTCCACAAAGCAGGCACCTGCATCACCAAGGACAGGGACTTGTATCATTACAGCTATGACCATGAACAAAATAAAAAAAATAGAAACCCATTCACATCTAATGTAAATCAGTCTCAATCACAAAATGGCCATATAGCAGTGATCTCAGCATGGTCTGCGGATCACACACGCTTGTCACTCTGCATCAGTATAACCATTGGGATAGTGCGCCTTAACCATTACTGCAGCCTTGCGTCCGTGTTTGTCTCAATCGTCATTATTTTAATAATATTAATCAATACATAGCTTTGATGAAACAAAGTAGTTGTACTTACGTGCCCGTGCTTAATTAGTGTTTCGATTATTTTACCTTCTATAAAATCTGGCCATGTCTCCTCGCCCTCCCAGAAAGGGCACCTCGCACATACAGGGAGTGCAGCGTGCACCCCAGGTTAAGAATCACTGCGTTTAGGACAACCCTGTTTTCAAATCACCACCGACATTTCACTAAACCGTGTGACTTAAAATAAGCATTTTACACCATGGTGCCATTCTGGTTGTTCGTTGTCTCCCAGAATGCTTAGCTCTATAGGAAATACAAGATGGTTCCAGTGCGTAGTTTTGCATTGCCTTCTCTGCTAGACATGTATCTGGCTCTTGTAAAAAAATAACAATCCACAATGGGTCAACTCACACTGGGTAAGGATTAATGACCTTTACATTGAGCAAAAGAAGGGCAGGTAAAGCCCTCACTTGAATTGGTTCGGGTATAATGAAATATCGAGGCAAGTCTTGCCTCAAAGTTCTTGTCTCTTTCCTTTCGTAAATGCAATCGCATATGCCTTATGTATAGAATTTCAGCAACTGTATTTTCAAGCATACTCTAGTTATTGTTGATGATTGAACATGCTTTCTACATAATAACACACATCTTTCCATAGTCAAGGGTTATCAATTATGGTTTCTTTATATATTAATTTACCACTACAGCAAATTACAATTCTACACCTTCTTTCAACCTTTGTAGATCATAAAGGGCAATTTTATTTTAAACACATAAAAATAGATGTTATCAGCACGCATTTTAGATTTTATTTCGTTGAATGTTACTAAAGTGAAATGGTTTTTCAGAAAATATATATATTTTTAATAATTTATTTCCAGAATGGTTTCACAGGAAGAAAAAAAATCCCTAGAATCCAATTAAAAAAAGGCTTCATAAATGTTAAATGTGTGAAAGTATTTGTTTCCGAATTGTACACGTTAAGAACCCGTGATTTATGTTCTTTTTCAAGAAATTCAGAATATCTTTGATGAAAAATACAAGAAAAACGAGCAGTAAAAGTGTTGCAATAAAATTGCTGAAAAATCCTTTCCCGTGCCTGGCATTTTGAAAATTGCCTTTGACTTCTTCCTCTTTGGTTAAAGACAAGAATCATGAATCAAAGTAATGAATCTCCCCAAAGGTGGCGGAGGAGAGGAAAGTAGGCAGCCATTAAAGCTAGCTATAGCCCTGAGCCAGATGCATATTTCATAAGACTCTCACACTCCTCTCCTGATCTGTACAGCCATGTCAGCTGCACTACGAGTTATACGAACATTGTAGGTGCCAAATGCACGCCATTCCTCTGCCACTCAGGCTTCTGAGTGGGAGGAGTGGTGGGGAAAGTGATTTTTTAAGGCCACAGTATGCTGTACGTGTTGGGAGAATCAAACGCAATTCTGCCTTATTTTGTTTTTTGCATTCCTGCGCTCATCCACAATTGGATACTTTCTTTGGAATTGCTGCGAGCATCGTTTGATGCTCGCAGCAGGTCCTGTCCTGTTTCCCCTCTTGCTATCTGTAAGTTTAGACGATGCTTGCTCTGAACACGAGCCTATTCCACACGACGTACTAACCCAGTCCTCTACTGTACAGTATTTGCTCTGCTTCACTCCGTTTCTGGTATGCATGTATGTTAAACTTCTGTCACACTGTACGTAGCCAACCGTGTCAATTTGGATGTGGTGTTACCATCGCATTTCATTGTAATGTACATTGCTTTTTATGCCTTTATGTTGGTGATGTCGAAAACGTTTTTTTGGTTTGGCCATGTTTGTTTGTTGTAGTACGGAGCTAGACTGATGACCTTAATCTAAGTTGTCTTGTGGTTGTTGTTGTTGATTGACTTGCATCCCACTGGGATTTTTGCACACAGCGTTGGTGTATGGTGCTTTTTCAGGAATATTTTGCTGTTTTTTCTTGGATTTTTCTGTTTGCACAGTCACATAGTCACTTTAAGATGGTTTCTTGTTCATGTTTTTTGTTTGTTGTGGTTGCACCCGATTCAAGCGCCGAATGGCTCACAGGGCTATACCAAATAAATGAAACTGAAAACTGTTTTATTTGGGTCGTCAGTCACACATCAACGACGTTACTCACACACTTGGGAAGCTGCCATCGTGTAACAGTCGGCATGCTGGACCAAGCTTTCCAGAGGTCGCCAGTGTTTAAAGTTGATCTCCTGGTGTGGCAATTTAAACAACGGTACAAGTTTATTAAAACCCCTAAATCTCTGCCCACCCAGAAGTATAAATGGGTACAATCACAGCTAGTCGTTTGGCATGTTTGCGTGTGGCGGGATACGTACGAGCACCCCCATCTCTTGCAAGGCGGCTGGCCAGCATGGAAGAGCAGGCCTAAAACCCTCTCGAGCCCTTCTGTAAAGCCTCCCTCTTGTAGAGTCCCTTCTGCCAGCAGTGGCCTGAGCACGCAATTACAGGACTGCACCTTTACCAACTTTGACGAACGTGCTAATGGTAATTATTTGTCTAGGCCACACATTTAGTGATGGGAGGTATCGCTGACAGCCATAATATTTTCTATTGAATTCCAAATGTCATAACTTTGTGTGAAGCCCGTGATTGGTCAGTTAATTTAATGTGGTATGTAAAGGCATTCAAACTTGGAGAAATTATACAGTTTTAATGCATGGCATGCTAAATTGACTCCGTCAAAATCCAACGTTTTGTGTTATCTGCTAGTTCATGACCCGTAGGCTAGGAATAACCCTGAAAAGACTAATATGCTATTAGCAGTTTGAAAAAAAAATATGAATTACTCATTTCGAAATCATTTTGGGGGAAATGTTTCCTCCTTAAGCATTGGATAATTTATTGAATGACGATTAGTCGTTCCTTAACTTTTAAACCTGTTAAGGCAGAGCAAGAGAAAACTGAGGGGAAATATAAATGATGCTGTCTCTATTGCTGAAACAATAAAATAAAAAAAGCTATGTTTACATGTGGTCAATCTGCTCTTCAACACCTTTGGTCTCTTTTCTTAATATGACCCAGTCTCTTCATAATACATTACTCATCGAGGTCTGCTTGCGAATGGCACATTCTTGGGCAGTTTTGCTATCTTGGGGCGCCACAGTGGCGAGATGTTAACTTTCTCGCCTTGTATACAGGAGATCGTGGGTGGTTTGATCACAACCCTGACGCTTGTATATTTGCTTACACGTTCTCCCCATGGTCTCATGGATTTTTCTTCCGGGTCCTCCGGATTTTCCCTCCACATTTATAATCAACATGTTTTTTTTATATAATATTTAGCTGCTATAAAAAAAATCCACTTGATAAGCCACTTCGTTGAGCTATCATTTGTGGCCAGGTCGGTTTTTTTTTTAAAATAGCTCAGTGGGCCTTACCTGGTCAAATATATAAATAATTAAGTATGCAGTTAGTATTCAAATAGTTCTGCACCTGCAGTTTCATTGGTAGTGGTACTGCTGATGTTTGCTCCGTGGTCTAACACATAGAATCAATGGCGTAGCCAGGATTTTCAGGTGGGGGGGGGGGGGCAACCCCTCCAGCAATGAAAAATAATAGTTGTTGGTAAGGACTCGTCCCTTGCTTTTTATTAGACGCGTGTGCTGCGATGACGCAGCCATCGATCAAGGATCGAATTCGAACCGTGTGTGATCGGCATCGCGCTCGCTGAAGGTATGCATTCAGGGAAGTCGTGGACTCTGTATAGGCAACTGCGCACAATTATGTGGGTCACTTATAACTGCCATTTATGGACTTAGACTATTGTCCTATCATCTCATAGAGTCCCTGGCACGTCATAATATGCTACACAGTGGCAGTGGGGGTCGCAAAATACCGAATTACTACTAATAAACCCCAATGATCCGATCGAAATTAGGGATTTCGATCGGATCATTGGGGGGGCACGTGCCCCCCCCCTCCACTGGCTCCACCAGTGCATAGAATTAATACATACAGGTCAGCTTATATTAAGCCTAGTGTTCTTGACATTGTCCTCATGTTAATGAAATATACATTTTAATTTTTATAGTGATTTTTGGAATTTCATCATTTGTACTCAGCACTAAAAAAAAAATCTGGTATATATTAATATTCCAGCTATTGTAAAAATGTGTATGCTGTTAATTGATGTGAATGATTTTCACACACTTCACGTTGCAAGCGTACAATTTGTCTAACCTTCATGAGTACAATAATTATATTTCCTTACACGTGACAACTGTGCAAGCGCATTGAGGGACTAACTTCACTGTAACCGATGAGTTACATCATACAACATGGTCGAAATGCGTTGATTAATTTGGAATTGAACCACAGTTCTCGTCTTTTGTGCTCATAGCACAGCGAAGATAAATTAATTAGAATTGTGAAAATGTAGAGACGACTGAGAATCGTTTGGAAATTGTTTCTGTGGTGACAGCACTGTTCTGTAAAAAAAAAGTGTATCCAATGTGTTACTGGAAATATATATCCTGTTCCATAATTGAAATGTTCTGCCCATTTCTGTCTGGTTTTATGTTCATAACTGCAGTTATTTTGCGCTTATGCAGCCGTCTGGAATGCACTTCCTTCCGATATTGGGAAGCCATTGTAGCTCTGGACTGTTAAATCACCTAGATTGAAAACTAATTTCTTTTTAAATGCTTTTTGTGTTTAGTTTGCCTATCTCTCGTGCCTCCAATTAGCACGGTTAGCTACGTATGGTGCAAACGGTCACCTGATGATGACCGTTTGCGTTATGGTCGAAACGTCGTGAGAATTTTTATTGTTTTATATATTTTATTATTTCATTGTTTCCCTTCAACGTGACTTTACGGAAAGAGCTAATAATATATACACAACAGATTATTTTATTAAATTTGCACAACTCTAATTTACAATTTTGTGATTCACATTTCAAATGTGAAGCAATATAAAATTGCTAAGAAAGTTCACGTGAAATTATCGTTTCTCCAGTCACATTTTAAACACACCGTGGATATTCAATTCATTATTTCGTACATGAAATAGTGCAATTAATTTTACTTGTATTTTATTTTTCTTGTTACAACCAAATATTAATTACACTTTTGAGAAATCACAGCCTGAAGGACAGGAAAGTTATGTTATGAATGCATGCATACATACCAGTGTTAATTAAACAGCAAGATATGATTTGAAATAATGAGTTTTTATTTGTTGCTGAAACAATTTTTGTAAATGTGCCTTTAAGGTATGTGCTAATTTACAATGTAATTGACCCGTTTGTGTTTTAATTAAAACATTCTCTTGAGTATGCACAACATTAATTTTGCAAGCACAAGATACCCAAATGTAAATGTACGAAAGCTGAATTAATATTGTGAGCACACGATAACATTAGCAACATAAAATCTGAGTGATTGGAACAGCTAAGCCACTCATCGTACAACTTTTTTTGGTCAATGGGTTTAAAAAAAAATATACCAATTTGAGTTTGTGTGCATGGGGAGCGGTGGTGTAGCGGTTAGCTCGCTGCACTACAAACCCGGCTACACGAGTTCTATTCCCGCTCACGGCCAACACCAGTGACGATTATCTGAACCAGTCCTGGGCCTTCCCTAGGTCGACTCAGTGAGCAACTTACATACATAAGACAGGAGGGTAATGGATCTGTATTTCTTAAACTTAGCTTGTCTCTCTTTTATACTTTTTTACAATATCATATTGATTCTTGAAGAAAATACTGTACTTTAGTTTAATCAAACTGGATATAAAAAAAGATACAATTCTAAAATATTATACAATAGCCTTTTGCCCGTCCAAGGACGAGTGTATTGCAGTAAATCTGAAACTCGCAAGCGAAAAGCAGACCGCGAGGTGATATTCATTGCATGAATTCGTGTGCAGTTTGTAAGGGCGCGGTGACACAGACTTATTTCATTTTAAGGTTATGATCCCTTGTTCATCACGACGTCCTTTTTACATTTATGTCTCAACAGCGTTACGAAGATCGTGTGACGTGAGGGTTCTGCCTTCGTAGTGAGGGTTGTAAGTTGACGCTGAGAAGGGGGGAGGAGGCGCCTGCCCCCCCCCCACGTGGAGTGACGTCACCCGCTAATTATGATGAATGGAGGGGGTGGTGTCCATTTTGAAGACTTCACCTCTTCATGATTATTAATGTGGGTGGCTGTTGGATGTGGAGTGGAGGACGTCACCTGTTCATGAGTATTAATGCGGAGGGCTGGCCGACGTGGAGTGACATTACGCGCGGGACATACAGACATTATTGGCTCATCATAGTAGTAAATGGAGATTCATATTGACATGCGTCCGCTTATATAAGAGGTATAGTCTAATAAAAAAAACATACGCGCTTACACATTTCACTTGTCTCCTATATATCCCGGCAAACATCGATTTCCCGTATCTTTTCTCAAAGATGTCAGCGATCATGGCCTCCCAACGTAGCTCTGTCCATGATTGAAATGACCCTCCTCATGCGTGGGCATAAACACCTGACAGTGTAGTGTGCTATGAAAGTTTATATATTTACAAAACAAATCTTCCCCCTTATCAGGTCTGTCTAACATGCACACGTTACACGCTTCTTATTTTGACTGGGTTCAACGGGGAGATGCGGGACACAAATGGCGGGGCTCGACCATTGCCGCATTCGTGTCTGGAAATGGCCGCGCAATGCATGACGCACGTGGCACGCGCTTCAGTACATGAAACGATCACGAAGTCTTCACTGAAAGAGACACAGCGATGTTGAAGTGCACGTGCCGCCAGGTTGCTAGTAAGTGGAAGTGTCCTGCTCTGAAGGTGCTGCAGGTTGCTGACGACTTTTACGCAGCTATTTCTTCTGGGGATGCGGTCTTGCAGAGGTGGGGCGAGTGCGCTAACCCTTTCGTATGTCATCGGAATGGGAAAGGGCTAAACAAGCGTATGCATGTACTGTATGCATGTCGCACCGTATGTGACCAACTGCGCTAATCGGAGGTGTGGGGGAAGAACGACAAACTCAACACAAAAAGCAGTTCTAGAGAAATTAGTTTTTAATCTATATTTCAAAGTGCATAGCTCCAGTGGCTTCCCAATTTCGGAAGGAAGCGAGTCCCAGGCGGCCACAGAAGCCCATCTGAAAGCGCGCGATGCGGTGACCGCCTTTGTTCGGTGGCCAGCCAAAAAGTCGCTGCTGCGAGGATGACCGGAAAAGGTACTAGTTGGTGGAAGTGTCCCCCTCTTGAAGGTGCTGCAGGCTACTCGAGACATTCAGGCCGGTATTTCTTCTGGGAGTATGTGGTCTTTGCGGAGGTGGTGGTGGGGAGAGTGCAACTCAAAGGGCGCGCGCCGTGTGTCCACGCTGTCTGCCGCCCCCGCAGGAGACCGCTACCGCATCTCGTCCACGGGAGCGCTCTACGTGTCGGACGTGCAGACGGAGGATGGCCTCTCTAGCTATCGCTGCTCCACCCGCCACCGCTACACGAGCGAGACACGGCAGAGCAACAGCGGCAGGCTGACCGTCACTGGTACCAGAAGCCGGCTCGTGCCACCCCTATGGCAACCTGCGGCATCCATCCACGCGTGCACATCATCTGTTTAATCTCTCCGTTCCCGTCCATCCCATCCGCAGGCATTCTCTCTGTTTTGTCTGTTCAGCTAAAGCAGCTAACGATGCATACATTCATCTGTCTGTGTGAAGTTAACCAGATTTCAGATATGTCGTGGTTACTTTGCTCATCACTCCATTAATCCATCCACATGCTCACATCATATTTTGAATCTCTCCATTCTCATCCATCCCATCCGTAGGCATTCTCTCTGTTTTGTCCATTCAGCTAAAAGATCTAATGACCCCACCCATTCATCTGTCTGTGTAAAGTTAACCAGATATGTCGTGGTTTGCATTGCTCATTGCTCCGCTTATTATATAAATAATACTCTCTAAAGTCTACTACAAGAAAATATCTTTCATGTTGATTGTGTATTCGTGCTGTGGGTATATTTCAAACTCCTTTGCATGTATTAATGCATGCTGTTATAAAAGTGTTATCACTTGACTGGAAGTGAATCTGAGGTGGATAATTATCTCGGTAGAAACACTAATTTATGAAATACTGTGTAGTCTCAGAATTACCAAATATGAATATGTGCATTGCTCACAGTGTAAGCACTTTAATTATCCTCGCATTTAATTACTGAGATGTAAGATTAATATTTTTTTAATTAAAATACACTTCAAATTATGGAGTAATTATGATTTACTAGGTAATAATTGGAACATTTGATCATTTATTTCTATATTCTTAGGTTAAAATGATTATGTTATTACATCTCACAGTACGTTTTTTTTATTCACTAGAAACAAGATTCAAAATGAAAAAAACAAACGGGCACCTGAGAATTCAAACGTTCAAGGCAAAAAAAACCCACCACAGAATTATATGTTCGTGGAGTAGTTTTAGTCGTTAGAATTATGCATTTCTAATACATATGTAAACGTGTACCCCCTATTTATCCTGCGTTGAAGGTCATTATGTCACGGTATTTTATTGGCCTGTTACGGCACCGTTCTTACTAATTACCTCTAGGCAACACAAAAAAAACCGCATGCATGTGGATATTACATTATCCTCGCGAGTGATGATGTACTCCTCAGGTGAATCTCAGTTTGCCAACATTCATATTTGAACATTTCCCTATTTATAACTGTGATTAGCCGTTCATGGTGGGGGTCACGGACGTGTGGGGGATACACGCTGCCATCGTGGAGAATTGCATGGCCTTGGAAGGCTTGATTAACGTGAGCTCTTCATCAGCACTTCCTTGAACAATCGTGTAGAGGTGGCGGAGGGGGGGGGGGTGTGATGTGAAAGGTGATAGATTAAATGAGGCTATCCATGAGAGTGGAGATGAATGAAAATTGACAAAACTTGAGAAGTTGCGAGCGTTTAGAATGAGAGGGCAGATGGTGAATAAGATGGGTCGTGGAGATCGTCTACAGAGACGTTATGTCTAAAGAAAAATGGACATCACATTTATCCCTCTATTTAAGACCGAAACAGGAGGAGGATTTCTCCGCAACACTGGCTGTCGCCTGATGATACTGGTTGTAATTAACGGCAGAACGTCTTACACGAATTGTAAATGTTGTGGTTTTACTCAACACACTGGTGTGCTGTACTAGTAACGAATTGGCATATTTTGTTTACATGACAAACCTTACTAGTTGGCTGTGTCGGGTGGTAGTGGTTTTAACGACACATTTATATATTTACGCGATCTAACCCAAAAACCTCTATTATGGATGATATTGGTCTCTGAAGAAAGGACATTTTAATCAACATCATATTATACTTATTCTGTTATAAGGCGGTGTTAATGATTCATGCATTTTTGTTTAATTTTGCACACATTTGTACTTAACTGTACATCCACAATTTCACCTACACGTGCAAAACATTTTTCAACAATTTGAGATATCTAATTGTTCACTGTGGGCCTATGACGTCAGCAGAGGGCAGTGGAGCAACATTCATTGTTGGACTATACTGTACTCCATTGTCTATGCTCCCTACCTTCAACCAACCCACACTGACCACTTTTAAGAAGTATGGTGAAATAACCCCCATAATGAGGGCATCCATAGGGACGTATGCCCTCATCCAACAGTGCATTGACAACAGTGGCTGGGCGCCACGGTGGTGAGATGTTAACTACCTCGCCTGATATACAGGAGTTCGTGAGTTTGATCCCGACCCTGGCGCCTGTATATGTGGAGTTTATACGTTCTCCCCGTGGTGGCATGGATGTTTCTCTGGGTCCTCTGGTTTTCCCCCTACATATTTAGAATCAACGTGCGTTTAAATTATTTTGCTGCTATAAATTTGCGCGTGATAACCCATTTCGTTGACCTATCAATTGTGGCCAGGTTGCTTCTGAAAAAAGAGCTACATAGCTCAGTGGACCTTACCTGTTCAGATAAATATTGTTTAGCTTCAGATCGTAGTTTGTCCAAAGGACAGCCCATCGTCGCTGCGGCCGGCGTCGTTTTACCGGCAACGCGACGCCGGGCCAAAAACCTGCCCGCTCGCCGTTCCCCTCTTCGCCGCCAGAGTTGGTGAACTCCGCGCCGTCGATTCTGGACGGCTTCTCGTCGCACGTGGTGGCGGCGTCGGGTTCGCGCTCCGAACTGGCGTGCACGGCCGCGGGCCACCCGGCGCCACGCTCCCGCTGGCTCCGCGACGGCGTGCCGCTGCCTCCCGACCGGCGGCGGGGCGCGGGTGGCTCGGGCCTCGTCATCACCGACACGACGGTGGAGGACTCGGGGGCCTACGTCTGCGAGGTGTGGAACAGCTTCGGGGTGGCGGCCGTCAGCGGGAGGCTCACCATCAAAGGTGAAGGGTTCCCCCACCCCCACCACCCACCCCCCCACCCGCTCGCCGGATTAAGTGCGGATGAGTGAGATCGTTGCCGTGTAGCGCCGTCGGCGTCATCGGCAGAATCGTTATCAGCGTCGTCATAATCATCAGCGGCAGCATCGTCAGCATCATTGGCAGAATCATCAACAGCAGGATCTTTCGGTAAAGTCACGTTGAAGGGAAACAATAAAATAATAAAATATATAAAACAATAAAAATTCTCACGACGTTTCGACCATAACACAAACGGTCGTCATCAGGTGTGTCGGTTTGCATTAATTTATTTATTTTTAAACGGTGTATTTAAAAATAAATAAATTATTGCGCACCGACACAGCAGGATCTTTATCATCAGTGGCAGCATGATCATCGTCCTTAGCAGCATCGTTATCAGCATCTTCATCCTCAGTGGCAGTAGCATCACCATCATTAGCCACATCGTTATCAGCAGCAGCAGCAGCAGCATCATCAGCAGGATCATCAGCAGCAGTGACATTATCTCCAGCATTGGCATTATCATCAGCACCGGAATCATCATCATCATTATAAACCGTCATGGATGGCCACGGTATGCATGCCCACGCCCAAACCCACCCTAAATTGCATTATTTTGACATGTGGTCTCAAATCCAAATTGTGTTATATTGTATTGTATCGTCAATCATAACAATTATTGTGAATTATTAATCATACAATATAAAACCATCATGCTTTTTTATTGTCCGTATCATTGCCAACATAAACCATTCATATGGTGAGCAATCTAATGACATACCGATTGTATTATGAACCACTTTTATTCAATGAGTGAAGATACTGGCTCATAATTGCCTCCTGTTGGAATTGCTGTAGAAATTATTAATAATTTCATTATTTTGATGGTATCTAATGCCATTCAAAGATTGGGGTTTGAGTCACATCACTGCTAAACCACAGGGCGCCACGGTGGTGGGATGTTAACTACCTCGCCTGGTATACAGGACTGCGTTGGTTCGATCGCGATCCTCATGCCTGTATATTTGGAGTTTGCATGTTCTCCCCGTGGTCATGTGGATTTTTCTCCAGGGCCTCCGGTTTTGTTCCTCCGTGTTCATAAACACGCGTTTAAGAGTATTTGGCTGCTTTACATGTCCACGTGATAAGCCACTTCATTGAAATATCATTTGTGGCCAGGTCGCTTTTGAAAAATAGTTATATAGCTCAGTTGGCCTTATCTGCTAAAATAAAAATAGTTAAATAAAAAATATTAAAAAGTTAAAGGATTAGTTAATACCACTCGGCTATCTAAGTGATCACAAAAGTATTTTTTCTTTAACCCAGAATTTGACCATCACAGAGCTCCCTCCATAACAATATAACAGCAAAATATAGTAAATAAAAAAGGCAATTTGTTGTTGTCGTCTAGGCTCATGGGACTTCATCAACATGAGTTGAAGGCTTTTCGTAAACTGCGCGCGAATTTATCATTCGTCAAACATTCGTTTTGGATGATATTCAAAGAGTTTTTTTTTTACGTTCACGTTACGGGCCACCGACCTTTGCACCTCCCGTTTTTTTTTTTTGCACGTTCGCCGCTTTAGCCCCCGTGGTGGTGAGGGTGGATCCACACCGCCTCAAGACCACGCTGAGCGGCACGGCGGAGTTCTCCTGCGAGGTGTCCGGAGCGGCGGGCGACGGCATGGTCACGTGGTTCCACAACGGCGACCCGCCGACCCCTACGGCGAGCGTCTCGGGGGCCCAGGGCGAGCGGCTGTCAGTGCACGCGGCCGGCAGGAGTGACGGTGGGACGTACCAGTGTGTGGCGCGGGGCGAGGGGGGAGACACAGCCCAGGACTTCTCCATCCTCATGCTGGAGGGTGCGTTGCCACACGCAGCCGATTTGCTTCATCGATACTCGGTGCATTTATTGATTTGAATGTTAAGCCACAGGTAATCAATTGAACCCCCCCCTCCCCCCTTTCTAAAGGAGAAGGGGTGGTGGAGTGTGTCGGGGGGGGGGGGACTTTTACTGCAGTGTGTCTTCTTCAATGGTTCTGGTAAACACTGGAGCAGATAAAAAGAATGATTCAAACTTGCCATTTGAGAAACTGGTCAAACATCCAATGCAGGAACATCCTTGAAAGGAAAGAGTAAAAGAATTGCCAAAGTGGTTTCTTTCTCAAATGAAAATTGAGCTGGTGTCCACTATTGGCCCTGAGCCAATGGTGGACAGGTAGGAAGGAGTCTCTCTCAAGCACAACTGCTCTTCACCACTAAGTGGTTGCTTATTTTAACGACCCCGCAGTGATGATGGGCTGAGTCAACAGCCATACCAAGAAGTAGTTGTTTGAACTCGCATCCTTCCGATTGTGAGCCACTCTCTTTGCCAATGAGGAGCCACCTAGATGGTTTAAGAGAGGACTGACCCTGGTTGAGGCTTTTCTCGACAAGTAAGGAATGTTGCTGTCTCGTTTCATCGCTCTCACTTATTTCCAACGGTTCAAATTAAATGTCCGATGAAAGTTTTCCCAGCCTAAAAAATTCCACACGCACTCTGTGACCCCTTGATAATCAAGCGTCTATGCCTAATGGTTTAATTTATTTATTTTTTACTTTACCAGAGGGGTATACACTGCAAGATGAAGTCAGTTCTTATTAGTGGGTGGTGCGTACTGCGTCGCGATCTGCTTTAGGCTATGAAAATGCCTCCTGACAGATGCTGATTTGCATACAATGGGTAGCCACGCATTTCCAGTCGGCGTCCTATTTGCTCACTTAGCAAGGGGATATAAAAAAAACAATCCCCATGCCACCACAGCAGGTCACCACGGCTTGCTGATCGTGCTGGGTCAGTGCTGATGCAGAACACTGCAAATTGTTCATGGTATATTTATTCACCGAGTGAAGAAATTAATTACTCGAGTAACAAAAGGTCATGTTGTTTATTTATATATATAAAATTACTTTTATTACAATTTAAATGAATGTGACGTGCGGAGTTGGAGTCGCACACAAATGTGACACTTGCTGCTTTGTTAAGGTAAATTGGTTTTTCACTTCATGACAAGTTTGGCTCCCTCTGTCTACATGGTCATGGCCATCATCGTCCGGTCACCAATCATGGACCTCAAACACCTTTTCAAGAATGAGCACACTGTTGGACAGTCAACATCACCCAGCAGAGAGATTGGCCTCCACCAAGAGAATGTGTAATTTCCACGACTCGCTTCGATAAGCCATGCCCTACACTCACCGGAGCAGGACATGTTGACTTTCAGTTTGTGATCTAATCAGCAGTCATCATTACACCTCCAAATCAGTTAGAGCCTCCTGTAAATCACTCTACTTACATGTGGCCACCGCCTCTCTGCCCCCTCCCCCCCCCCTCCCACGAAAACACCCTGCTCGGTACAGCTCACTACAAATTGTTCCTTACTTTCTCACTCCTTCTCTTTCCTCCCCTCTCATCACCCATTCATCCCCAACATCTTGGCCTGGATTATTCCTTCTCCTCCCCGTCCTCCCCCTCCATCTTCTTGCCGCTCATCTTGAGCCCTTGCCCACTTTGCCCGCCTTGGGGACTTCTGTCGCAGCATCCCTCCCCTCTCACGGTCATCTGTGCCCTCCGCCCCCCTGTCTGACCATTTTGTGCAAATGAACCTTGTAGCGGGACCCGGGGTCCCATAAGCCCCCGGCTCTCGCATGAACTGCGTTGCGACATCGTTTTATGTCTGTTGAAGGCGAACGACACGGCAATCTATTCCCCTCGACGAGCTCTACGCGATGCGCTAATGAAAGTTTAAAAGTTTTGTGTCTTCTGCGCATTCGTCCTCGCTGCGCTTGTACGACACGGCAACGGAATGATCCCGGTGGGGGGGGGGGTCGCAGCATTTATATGCGCGGTGGGACGGAATCGCCAAAAATAAATGGGTTCATTACAATTTTGACTTCCGTTTATTCGGGACCCCGGGGTCCCACCATGGCTACTCCCCTTCCCGTGGTGTGCCATGTGTCTAGCACGATGTATACGTAGAATCTAGCGAATAGTACTGCCTATGACGTATGTATAATAAACATGTGCGTACTAACGGCGATGGAAAGTGTGCAAAGCATGGAGAGATGCGTGCTTGAAAAGACACACTGAGAGACATGAAGAGAAACACGTGGCTTGGAGAACATACGCTAGTTAGGAAGCATGTTGAATGTTAACAAATAATGGTACACTTGGACGGGATACATCAACAATAGAGGGGGCTTATTGAGACTCGTGGTGGAGTGGAAGCCAAAGGATGACAAACGCCCCAAAAGCACGTCAGCATGGGGATGGAGGATTGAAATCAGCTGGTGTGCAGACGCGAGATGGATTGTTATATTGAAAGACCCCGAGGGAAGGTGATGGGTTGGGGAGGTCTTCATGCATAGGCAATGGCCTCCCGTAGCTGATAATGTTGAAAGATAGATAATTTGGAGTTTGCATGTTCTCCCCGTAGTCGCGTGGATTGTTCTCCGTGTCCTCCAGTTTTTCCAATTAGAAACATGCGTTTAGAGTGTTTGTCTGCTGTCAAATTCCACACGATACGCCACTTAATTGGGTGATCACTTGTGGCCAGGTCGTCTCTAATAAAGCGGTATACAGCTCAGTGGGCCTTGCCTGGTAAAATATATTTTTTTTTTAGCACGGTTGGCTACGTACGGTGCGCAAGAAGTTCAAGACACACAAATAGACGAATCGATATTCACAAAATGCACGGCATGTACGTTCACAATCGCCGTTGTATTCTTGATTCTTTCGGTAAAGTCACCATGTAGAAGGCAAACAATAAAATAATAAAAATATAAAAAAATAAAATTATCACGACGTTTCGACTGCAACACAAGCCATCGTCGTCAGGTGTGAAAACCACAACAAGAAAATTTGACTTTACCGAAAGAACCGAGAATATGAATCCCTGCAGTCACGAAAGCTTTAAATAAAAAATCGCCGTTGTGTTTTAATTCCGCCCCCCCCCCCTCCCCCCCGCGAACCACGCCGCAGACGGTAGCCCGAAGATCGCCTCGTCGTTCAGCGAGCGCGTTGTAAGCCCCGGGGAGCCCTTCTCGCTGCAGTGCGTCGTGCGCGGCTCCCCGCCCCCCACCATCGCCTGGACCCTCGACGGCGAGCCGGCCCTCTCGCGCGACGCTCCCCACCGCCGCGGCAACCACATCGTCACCCCCGGTGACGGCGCGGGGCCTGCTGCTGCTGCTGCTGCTGCTGCGGCGGCGGCAGGGGCGGGGGCAGAAGCGAGAGGGGCAGAAGCGGGAGAAGGTGGAGGAGAAGGTGGAGGCGCCGTGGTGACCGGCTACCTGAACGTGACGGGCGCGCGCGTGACGGACGGCGGGGTGTACCGCTGCCAGGCCGGCAACGCCGCGGGCCAGGCCGAGTACCAGGCACGCATAAACGTAAGAGGTGCTTAACGGCTATTTCTGTTCTCACACACGCACGGGGGTGCGTGCACGCTCGCTGCAGTGAAACGTGCGCCCGGTGTGACCAATGACGAACCCCTTGCACTTCTCCCTCCCGCCGCCGACAACCCCAAATGGAGGCGCTTTAGGAGATTGAGAGAGGGGCCTAATCTGGCATTTGTTTAAGCGTTGGCAATTGACGAGAGCTGATTTTAAACGAGGCCACTAAATTGAGATATGAGCTCACACATTTTTTTGTACGGTTAACTTTTAAGATCGTGTGCTGACCTCAGTGTCATCGTGCAGTTTCCCCTGTATATATTATTTTAAAAAAATGTTTAGACATTTACCATCAATTTTCCAGGGGTTAACTAAAATTCCGAAAACAATGTGCCTCACTTTTAGCAATCGGTGATTAGTAGTGCAGCTGGTCACTATGCAATGTCGGGCCCTAACTCTGGTTTCACTGTACGCTTGGATGCACCCCAACCAGTCAAAAATCATATCCGTGGTCATTTGTGGACACAACTTTACCTATTGCTGCATGTAGCGGTCAAGAACCCCAGAGTTATGCATCAGTCTCACACACGTACATCGATAACACCAAGACGTACTGTAAAGCCACCAAGATTGTTGGTCACAGTGTTTTTGGTTGGCAACCCAATTAAAGCCGGCACGGTGCACGAGTGGGGTGGTGTGGCTCGACACAATGCTACACCACCTCCTTCTCCCCAGTGCTATGATGTGTGCAGATTGCACCAGATGCTGATTTTAATGCTGAGTTTATCTATATGAGGCCCAATCCAGTTTCTGCTATCACTTGTCACGCATGTTAGCTGCAGTCCGGAATCAAACTCGGTTTTGCCAGCTTCATAACAAACTATATATTTACCGCTGTTGCCTTAATTTCCTCCATATAAATGACAAAGACAAAGATCCCCCATACAATCTGTGTAAACTGTTGGGGCAAGCTTTGTTAACGTGCCTTCATAAATCCTGCACAGGGGTGGTGTGGCCAGAACCTTTGTCGCCGCAGTGCTGATGTGCACACAACGACAATAGGTACTCATTTCAGGATGAGTCAATCTAGGGGAGACCCAGGACCACTTCATAAATCACTTGCCAATGATGTTTACCATGACCAGGAACAAAATACAAGGATGCTGACCACTGTGCCATCACTCCCTATATCAATAACTTCTACAAATCAGACATTAGAATCCTATGCATTTTTTCGAAATTTCTTGTCGAAAATGATTAAGATTCCATGTGAATTTGGCTCATTGTTACGAAACATTAATACACCATGTAAAAATATGTTATATGCAGCTTGGTTAAGCTTGTCGCCTTTTGCTGTGAGATGTTTAAAGTTGTATGCAAACAAATGTTAAGCCACATAAATTAATCAATACTCATTGATAATGCTTTTCAAAAACAAGGCCACATTTTCTTTATTGAGAAATGCCATTGCCCTTTTAATATATTTGACGGCAGTGACTTGGAGAGCCTAATGTGAGATTTTTTAGGCAGCATTTAATCAACTTGTAGACATGCTAAAACTGCTTCCTTCATGCTCTATTCTGGGAAGTTTAAAACAGAGAAGACACTAAACCAGAGGCCTCCGTGTGGGCCGTTATACATCCCTGTTATCGCCAAGTTAAGCACCAGCAATAAACAAGTAATATTACCCCAGTTGTAAACACGCTTTGTACGGTTTAATGGACCTGCACCGTATAAAGGGTTTTTTTTTCCTGTAAAATAAACCAACGTGAGCAAAGTGTCCGTAAAGAGATTTTGCAATTAGAGGTGCTTTTCTTTCAGGTCAAGGTGAATAAGGCTATAATCCATCGGATAGCATTACAATTGTGTAGGTCACGTTTGTTTGTGGACAGCGCACATCTACATTTTATTTCGATTGATAATTATGCAATTGTAATTACTTACCATGGAATGGGCCACTACATAACCTTGTAGTCAGCACAATGACGACTGGGCCTCTTTGCAGAGAGTCAATGATTTGTCTCCTGCCACTGCCTTGAAAATTACATCGGGAATTCCCATAGTTCACTGTCTGCTCTAAGGCAGATGTTAAATGCGCTGCAGCTTTTTCATTCCCACAAATAGCCCACCCTGCGTCATCATCACAGATAAAGTTCCCAATTAAAATAAAATTACCTTCAACTAAATTGGGCCCAACTAAATAATGGCTCGGATGCAAAATATGTCACCTTGGTCATTAATGGTGGCACGACAAAGATAATTAATTTCACTTGGTAAAAAAAAAATTCAGCCATTCAATTGAACGTTTCATTAAGATGCGTCGCATTGATTGCTTGATTAACCATGGCACAAATTCCTGAGCGCTCGTGCAATTCTACCCCGCTGTAGGATCTCCGAGCATCCGCCCGATGCGCAACGTGACGGCTATTGCCGGCAGAGAAGCCTACCTCCACTGCCGCGTCATCGGCTACCCCTACTATTCCATCCGTTGGTTGCGGGAGGGCACTCCGCTACCCTATAACCACAGGCAAACGGTGTTCGCCAATGGAACATTACGCCTGGCAGACGTGCAGAAGGGCATGGATGAGGGGGCATACATCTGCAGCGTGCTGGTGCAGCCCGGAGCCAGCCCAAGCCGGAGTCTTATTGTCACTGTGAAAGGTACGAACTTTTTGGCCATATTGTACAGTTGGTAATTGGATCTCACACTTGGGTAGGCGATGCGGTGTCTCTGTGACTCTGCCATTGCCTGGTTATTACACACACGCTGTAACGTGGCACACAACTGATGGTTTGTGGTGCTGGGGAAACTTGACTCTTAATTTTGATCTCAGAAATTGGCAGAACGATGAGACTGTCAAAAAGATTTACCATCCCTGAGAAATTGGTCATTCTTATTTTATGGGGACCAGCTATACAGGTTACGGCACAGTTATTTAGCCCATCTTAGCAAGAAGAATGTGTTTTTTTTTTCCACAGAAGAATATCATGTAGATTTTGAGATTTCCATATACTCATGGACATTTAAATATAAGACATTTTAAATGCATATCTAATAACATAATAGGATTCAAATAAAATGAAACAATAATACACATAATCAATACAAATATTCCTACCATAACAGTATCTATATTATAGTGAGTTACAGCCTCTCGGGGTGGCCAACGTGAGCTTTAGTCAATAAATCTAAACATTAAATACGAATCATTCAATTATTTTCAAAGATGCCTGGCTAACAATGAGGTTGGTCACGTGACACAAATGCCACCTATCTGCACCGCTTTACCCGTGGCCGCACAACGAGGGCTAAAATTAACTCGGGGTGGGGGGGTCCATTCCTGCGTCCGTCCGTTCGAATGCGGCAGAGCCGCCACTCATCCAGCCATTCGAGATGCCGGCGGTAACGCAGGGCCAGCGCGTCTACGTGCCCTGCGTGATCGTGTCCGGCGACTCGCCCATCCGCATCACGTGGCACAAGGACGGGCAGCCGCTGCCGCCTCGCCTGGGCGCCCAGGTGGAGACAACGGAATTCATCAGCTCGCTGCTCATCCCCAACGTCACGCAGCTCCACAACGGCAACTACACGTGCCTGGCGAGGAACGAGGCTGCCACCGTCAGCCACGGGAGTCAGCTGATCGTCAGAGGTAGCTCCCGCGTTGTCCTCCCCGCTTGTCGGCCGGTGACAGTTACGAGAGGCGCGGCAGATTCGCCCGCCTCGACTTGTTGGTGCAAAATCGTCGCGATTATTTTAATGAGTCTGATTTGTTGGGTTTTTTTGCTGTTTTGTTTTTGTAGCAAATGTAGCGGTCCGCAAGTGATGGCACGGGTTCCATGTTGTTGTATTGTTTGTTGTCGTAACTTTATGACCCGCCCCGACTGGATATCTGTGAAAAAGCTGTATATCTCATTGGATTCCTCCGGTAGGAATACATTTTCGGATTCTAATCTGATTCTGAACTCATTACATGCAAAGTATATGAATTGGGGGGGGGGAAAAATCAGTTCTTACATACATTATTTCATGCATGCATCGTGAACCGATGTTAATATCAATAAATTAATTGACGTACAGTAAAACCTTGGATTGCGAGTAACTTGGTCTGCGAGTGTTTTGCAAGATGAGCAAAACATTTAATTAAATATTAATTTGATAAACGAGCGAGGTCTTGCAATACGAGTAGCATGTATACGCTTTGTCTGCCGAGCGTCACGTGATCACAACTGATATACGAGTGCTTTGATATACGAGTGCTTTGAACGAATTATGCTCGCAATCCAAGGTTTTACTCTTGATACCTCTAGTAGTAACTGTCTCCATGAAGCTGATAGTGCTTTGTTGCATTATGCATTCATCATACCCCTGTCTGTGCAAGATGGTCTCCTGTGTAGCAATAAAAATTTCTCTCGAACCGTTAAAAGTACAACTCGTTTCAGGATATAATGAGCATTGGGCAGGGGTGATCTCCATTTGCAGTCCAAAGCCAGTGATGCGAATATAAATTCAGCATGACTATTGTGGCTCCTGTTCCCACACAGGACAAACGTTTAGAAAGTGGCGATGGACAGATTTTGCATATTTTACAACCCTGGAGGCAGGAGAATAATTATGATGATGAGCCAAATTGATCTAATATTTGAAAACCACCACCTTAAAAGGTTGATCTCACTGCTCTCGTGACTGAGTTATCCCCATCCGTTGCATATGCACACCATGAACTCTTCCGGTTTTATTTGCATTTGTTTTGTTGCAGGCTTACGAAGATACATTCTAATTACCCCTGTGCACCCAGAGCTAATTATGATGATATGGATAGGAAATTCTCATTTTGTTCTTCCGTTATTTATTTATTGTAGCACATATCAGTTCAGTGGGGACCCCATGTGCACAACCCGCACTCAAGATTCCTTGTCAGACAGTGTTCGATTTTCACTTCTCCGCCCAAAGGCTTGAACCCGCGATCACAGAGGCGCTCACGCAGTATTCTCACATAGACGTGGGCCTCAGGAGGTGTCCAGCCCCAGGGCTTTAACTCGTTGTATCAGAGGTACTGACTCGGTTGCCCCTGACATGGATAGAAGACCCTTGCATGACACAGCCTGAGGGCTTAAACTTGATGTCTCAGCAGTGCAAGCCGGTTTTTCTGACCCCCAGTGTAAATGAGTACCCTTCCTATTAATAAGATCAAAGGACTTGTCCTAAATATTGAATAAATTGTAATATGGATTACGATGATATCCTCTGTGTGTGTAACCATATGAGAACCCATTGAGATGAAGCGCATCTTTTTCAATGGGAGACAAAGTAAAAGCACATATATAAGCTCATCTAGCATTGTTAAAACGCTACAAAATAACCATGTAATTAAAAGCCTGATACACACAATAGAAAGGGACGATGTCAAACATAACAACACAACCATCATCATCATCAGTCAGGATCTATACACCGCTGGTTGAAGGCCTCTCTTTAAGCTGTATGTTTGTCGAAATTCTTTTGCACTGTATGTAGCCAAACATACTATTCGGAGGGGCGACATCATGAAGCTGTTGATGATCTTTCACAATCTCGCAATCCAACAGTTCCCTTGGCTCCTGGACGCGAGCTCCAAAGCAATCAGAATGGCAACATCTATTTATACTGGAGGAATCCGGTGAGCTATAAAGCTCTTTTCACAGATGTCCGGTAGGGGCGGGTCAGAAGGTTACAACAACACACCAAAAACGCGATAGGAGTGCAACGTATAGGAAAGGTAAACAATTTACTTGAAAAAAACATCGCAAATAAAACGAATACATTTTTTTCTAGCCAGTAAATTGTGTCCCTTCCATTGGCTGCCACTCCATTGTCAGCCTCAACCACAGGCCACCGTCATTACTCCGAGCGACACGTCCCGGCCCAATACCACTTGCCATTCCTAAAAGTCACGATGTGATATCTTTAACTTGCACATGTTCTGTAATCAATGTGTTCCTCTATCTCTCAGTGTAATTCAGAATCTTTATTTGTCCTGAAGGAATCCGATGAGCTATTAATCTCTTTTTCACAGATGTGAAAATAAATTACGAGCGTTAACCCCTCCACGTTGCTTTACAAACCTTTTAGCTTGAGTTCCATTTACCATGTCAATATCCACATGTGTCATATTAATATAATAACAAGTATGAATTTGCAATTAAGCAATTAATGTAATTAAAACATGTATACGATATATGTTTTCTAATTGGGCTAAATACATTATTGCACATTACGTGCCATGTAGCATGGAGGGCAAAACGCCGAAGATCATATAATGGTTTGGACATTGCAGCAATTTCCGCATTATACCATCAATATACGAGGATTGTGTTGATATAATTAACGATGGATGAGAAGGAAAGAAACGTGATCAGTTGGATGGCCATTGGGGCATGATGAAATGAAGGTGTGTGCAGCAGCGAGATGGATTACACCTACACAGGATGGGATGCGGTCTTAACGTTTGATCCACCAGTATATAGACTGGCAGATGAAACGAGTGCGCAGTACAAATGAGCACTCCCAATGTAACAAATCGTGCCGAAACACTTTGAAAGATGGAATTTTTTACTTGCCTTTTGCACACTTTTCTATTTGTGGCGTGAAATTGGGGTGGGTGGTGGTGGGGGGGATTGGGAACGTTTTATTTTTCTAATAATTTCATAAATATCGATATACAGTGTCAGTGGTTTCAGGTGTGCCTTCAACCCTCACTGGCAAGAATAAAACCCCTCTAAATATCGCAAACCTGTTATTTAGTTGACGCTGCTCCTTACAAAGAGCCATTATGGGAATCTTTCATCACCGTCGGGGGTGCGAAAAGGTTTTTACCCTTTCGATGCATCTCGCTCCATTTGCCAAAAATAACCTGCGCATAATAGCTGATATTTTCACCCGCGGGGGCTAAAGCGCAACGCAAAGTGAAATCGCGGTGCTGGGGCGGTGCATGGGGTTGTCGCTCCAAGGTCTGAATTTCATTGCCGCGCGTGTGGCTTCTCCTGACAGTGCCACCACGTTTCGTGGTTCAACCCAAGGACCAAGATGGGATTTTCGGGAAGCCTGTGGTTTTGAACTGCTCAGCCGATGGCTACCCAATACCCAAGATTATCTGGAAGTACTCAAAAGGTACACGGTTATGGTTGCAAACGACTGCAGTGAAATGCGCGAGAGGATGGGCGGGGGGGGGTTGTTACAACTTGTTTATTCTAAACTGCACATTAACACTAATAGCACAAAACCCTAAAGTGCATTTTTTTTCTATCAACATCGCAAGCAACCATTATGAGGATATTGCAATATCGTTTTATTTTTTTTGTTGCAAACGACTTTAATGCTCATACATTCTCCTGTGTTTCTCCGTGTGAAAATGTTGTCTCTTTTTCTTTTTTTTCAGGAAACAATTATGAGACTCGAGCTAAAATTGCATTATCGTAAAATATATGCTTGGCGGGGGTGGGAACATATTTATAGTTCAATTCATTTTGAGCTTCCATAGTTTGTATTACACTTGAAGAGTGCCATTTCCACCGACACCATTACTCGTGAGCAGTGCGAAAGTATGCGTAGACCGATGATATGACAGCTCATTTTTCTTCTAGCAGCAGGTAATGGAACCCCCCACTTCTCAATCCATGCTGGGGTGAAAAAGAGTTTGAGTCCAGCTGCGCAGTAATGCCCAGGAGAATGCGTGATATGATGGTTTATGAGCCTTTTCTCCATAGGAAGTCGGGTGCCCCAAATTACGTATGGAATGAGGGTGGTTCCAGTAGTTATCTCACACCCAAGGATGGCTTGCGATATCCCAGTGTCGGACTTTAATTTGCAGGATGGGAGAATATTTCTCGCGTCACCAAAATGTCCTCCGAGGGCCGCGATTTAACGGCTCATATGCTTTCCTTTAATATGTGATAACATTTTTACACTGGGTTTTAATATTCCAAAATGACACAGAGGACAATTCAAGAGACCGGCCAACCCCCATGAGGATGTGTTATTGTACCGATATTTTTTCTTTGTTTTCTGCTGACTGAAAAAAAAAAACTATTCCGTGAACAAAAATCGTTCACTATTGGTGTAATGTTGGTAAAACTTTCGTTTATTATTCATCGGGGTGTGGACATTCAGGTGTCCGAGTATGTTCCACGTGCCCTACATATTCTCACTACATGTACCGTAATGAGAGAAAATAATCGTTACTCACCATTAAGAGAGGTTTCCGTATCAATATTTACGAAACACAATGCGCCAAAAAAATCTATGTGTTGACGACAAAACCTGTTATAGCACCTCGAATTATAGCGAGAACGAAATAGTGAATTGTTACGGAATTGAAAAGGTATAAGTCTGAAGCCATGCGAATGAAAAAAGGGCATGTGATATTAAAATAAGAGGTATTATTATCGCTTTCAATTTGCAAACAGATAGAATTTCACTGTTTGGCCACTATTTTGCATAATAAGAAATGAAAGTCGGTTATAGAGTCATTTTTATCCAAAGCCCTCCGGTCTTTGGAGTGAGTGAGTGAGAGAAGCCAGCTGCATTGTCACCAATTGGGGTTTCCACTCGGGACTTGTGTGCTTCAATTTTTTGCTGTTGTGCTCCCTAGGTTACAAGTATAACTTTGTTAGAGAGTACACCAGGGGTTGTCTCAGGGATTCCTGCTTCCTTGTGCCCATGTTGTGTGGAATGACAACAACGTAGTGGTTAATGCACTCGGCTAAGTTCTCAACGACTCCTGGCCTCGCTCAGCAATGGCAGTTGATATCTGAAAATAGTGGGCCCAAGCCTCACCTAGGTAAACTCAGTCTAAAATGCGTTGCAACGTCCACATGGGCAAAAACAAAAGGTGGATAGGTGTGATGCTGACCACACCGCTATCTTGTGTACCATGCAAGTTTTAATGGATGCTAGTTACCTGCAGATGCCCAAATAGAACACATGGCCAAAGAGGTTCTTTATATTTAGTATTGTGTTTTTTTTTTTCTTTCAGCATGTCAATGCATCGCCCTGGTTGTGTATGCCACTGACGGACTGCTTAATTGTATCCACCCGCCCCATCCATGCACGTGTCATTGACAGGCAACGGGAACCCACAGTTCCAGCCAGTGCTGAGTGGGGGTGGCCGCTTCCAGCCGCTCGGCAACGGATCCCTGCTCCTCCGCCAGGTGCAGGAGGAGGATGGAGGCTTCTATCTGTGCCAAGTCAGCAATGGAGTGGGCACCGACATCAGCAAATCGATGCTGCTCAACGTGAAGAGTACGATGCTCACATACACTGTTGCGCCGGTCGCGTTCACGCTGACAGATTTTGACTGTGCAATGAATGGCACGGTGCCATGGGCTGAGACACAGGTCACTTTACCGACACTCGTGAATGGGCCAATGGGGTCTTTTTTTTTTGTGTGAAACCGAAGTGGGTTTGTGCATTCTCCTGTTGTTGTGCTTTTAACCGCTCAGATATCAGCACCGTGGATCTTCAAGGATATTGATAACTAACCCAAAAAGAAAACAAGGTTTTTACTCACTCAGCCTTTAGTGTGATTAGTCCTTATCTGGTTGAACCGCAAATGCAGAACATGTCCCCCCTGTAGATGCACAGCACATGCGGCGTCCCTTAAGGCCTGTGGCAAACACCACGTAATGAGTTTAACTTTGTGTGCTTAATTGGTTCCTTTCTGCACGAGAAGCTTGATCAGAAAAACAACGGATGTACCGTAAAAAAAAATTGTTTACAAACTTGCTTCGACGTTAAGTTTGAAAGTACGTTTATCTAGAATTTAGTTGGTTTCTTGTGAGATAGGGTTTGTGATAATAAAAACTATCTAAATTGCATTGAATTAAGTTTGATCTGTGATGGAATTCTCACCGGGGGGAACGCGTTTGAGCTTGTGCCATGAATTGCAACGTTAATAAATACTCGTCGTGTTACGGTGGTAAGCCGTTGTCGTTGGACTTTTACTTTGCGAGCAAAGCATTGTTGTGCAAAAGAGTTAATCTTGGGAGCCACGTCAGTACTGTGGGCTCAACGATGACGATCTTTCACACGGGGTTTTAGAGACATTATTGATTTGTTGCATAAATAATGTGTTGCCCAAGGGAATGTATTCACCCTTGGTGCAATCAATCGGAGTTTATGATTTATAATGTGTGATTTGGATAATATTTTATTTTCAATTTAAAGCAAAGATAATAATATTTTTACATCATTAATGCTGGTTTGAGCATATTTGGCGGAGACGGACTAAAGCAAGTTAAAATATGTGCATTTATTTGGCGTTGCACAACATTCCGTATACACTTTCTATTTTAATTACAACTACTAATACATGCTAAATATTCAAGTACCGTTGCACCAAGAAAATACAATTGAAAATTCTGAATACATTTCAATATATATGTAATTATTGCATATTTATATCATTTACTTGCCCTTTCAAAACATTCTTATTTACAGCGCTGTATCATGATCAAAGTGGTTATGGTTCAAGTAATTAATCAGCCTTTGATCTTAAAAAAAAAACCTATCAGCATGTGCCTGTAATTAAGGTTTTGGGCAGTGTTGCTACACTTATCCTGCTATTTTAATACTGAAAAAAAATCTAAATTAGGTAAAGGACATGGTACATTTGTAAAAAGAAAATGACACACAAAACACCTAATGACTGCAAACCGGACTGGTCATATTAATCCTTCCTAATAGATCATTACAGCCATCCACTTGATTTGGAGGGTAAACCAGGGGCTTGTTCCAGTCCCGGACAAAACAATGGGTCGTTTATCGCCAGAGGAGAGAGACTACCAAAGCCCCAAGCTCAATCTACTTACTCATGACTTAGCATTCAGGACAACTCATTAAAAGGATTGCATTATTTTTATCACTGCGCGGGATTTGACCTTTTGCACGTGGAACATTTGCACCTCGCAAGCCCGAAAGTTGTTTGGGAAAAGAAAAAAAAGCACAGTTTGTATTTAGCAATACATTAAAATTGCCAAATGGTCATGTCTGTTTTCACGTATTGGAATTAAATAACGCTCTGGCACTTTCCTATCGATTTATGATAACACTTGTCACCACTTTGTGGGGGGGAGTGATTCATAAAGTTTCTATTTGGCAAGCCAACCATCTGTTCAACATGCACCATGGATATATTCCAATGGAATACAAAAACTGTTTATGCCAACATATTAAAAAAAACACACACTTGGTCCAACTGTTGGACCTAAGCTAATAGAATAATTTTTCACGTGTATGCAGACATCCAGTTGATAAATATATATTATGTGGGACATTCATGGTAATTGTCAGTGCTAATGATAATAAAACAAAGATGTACCACCGTGCTTATACGGTATATATGAATAATAAAAACATTTGTGGGAAGCTATGAACCTGCCAATACTTTAACCAGTGTTCCATCAGCAATTGCACCTGATTGAAGCCGTTTTGTAGAACCTTAAAACTGAAACGTATATTTTTTTAGAACATTTTAATGTTCTCTTTACAAAAAAGTGTCACGCTGCACATTTCACATAATATACGTGCCAATAGTATAGTCGCTTTATTTTGTGACAGGGATGGTGTTGACCGATGTGGCCGTTGTCATGATAGTAGTGTTGGCAAACAAGCCTTTAACACGCTACCAATTTTATCCGTAATAGAAGTGTTTTGGCTTGATCGGGTGGTGGCGGTTTTAACGACACATTTATATTTCTCTTCTTTGGTTCTTTCATTTATATTTATTTGATCTAAACCCAAAAACCTCTTATGGATACTCTTTGGTTCTTTCGGTAAAGTCACGTTGGTATAAAATTAAATAAATCACGACGTTTCGGGCGCCCGAAATGTCGTGATTTATTTTATATTATGCCTACGTGACTTTACCGAAAGAACCAAAGAGTATGGATTCCTGCAGTCACGAAAGCTTCAAATCAAGACTCTTATGGATAATTAAGCCTTTGTTTTTCATTGTTGTTGGCACCTGCGTTGGTCCCAATAATTATTGTGAGCATATATTCCACATAGTATCAGTTTCCAACTGCGGGCTGCCGTGATGTTACTGGTCAGCAGGGGCGGAGCCAGGGGGGGTGACAGGGGTGACATTCTGCGTATAAGTGTACGACACTCGGTCTGGCGGACTCCGTGCAACTGCATTGTCAGAGTGTGTCGCCAACCGATGGCGTCTAGTTCAACAGCCTGACTTTCTAATCATTCTTGAAATTAACATTTGTTGAATGTCACCCCGGCCTGAAATCCTGGCTCCGCCCCTGCTGGTCAGTACACTGCTCTTGCGATGTAGTAATTTTTCCAGTTCGATTCCATCTTCTGGGACAGCTGTTGTTACAATGGTGCAAGTAATTATTTTTCAATCCCACCAGCCCTTGTCCACCCTCCAGTATGAGTGGATACACCACGCTTAGTCGGTCACGTGTGACACCCGGGATTTCGCGACCAATGATATCCAGAATAGAGGTTTTTGGGTTAGATCGTGTAAATATTTACATGAATATTTATGCAATCTAACCCAAAAACTTGGATATATTTCCGTAAATATTTACGCAAACATTTACACAATCTAACCCAAAAACCTCTATTATGCATATCACGTGTGGTTGGGTAATGTATGGGGTACTCTAACCTTTTCCCAGATGTCTTACCAGTGTGGAAAAGTAAAACACCCTTTAGAGGGTGCCGGCTGGAGCTTCCTGTGCTGGAGAACATTCCAAAAGCATTGACATGAGCAAGTAATTAAAGGGCTGCACCTTTAAAGGCCCTTTTTCTCCACTGCACTGGTACACATTAGGAGCAGAAGGGCAGAGTTCAATCGAGAGAGTGGAGTTTAGTTTATTTTTTAGTTATCCGTTTACTTGGTTGTTCTTGTTGCAGGGCCGTACATTCGCTCTGCATCGTTTGGCGCCGAATGTAATGGCCATCGCGCGTTCTATTAATATAATTGTGTGCTTGTCTCTATAACATGTATGGATAGGGCTTGTGGTAGTGGATAATGTGGTCGTAGTGCTGAGAGTACTTTTGGTACTCAAGTCTTAATTTCATGCCTTAGGTAGCAATGTGAATGCCTGTGGCCGTGTTAACCATTCGCTATTAATTTGTACGCAGAGTATGCCAATTAAATGCACGGAAAAACGAAAGTATAATATTTGCACTGGGAATTGTCTACACACATCCACCTATAAATAGACAATTTTGCTGTGGGCCTCACTCTCAATGCCCTCTTTACCATGCTAAGGCTCTTTCTAAGTAGATGTCTCTGTAATCCTTGGCTGGATCACACGTGTGATCAGCACAAGTAGAGACTTTGTAAACTTGGACAGCTGTTAACAATTAGCTGTAGGATATTTAGTCTCCATAGGAATTCACAGCATTGGGCCTCACCTCCAATGAAGGCACTAATAGGAGCCTTGGGCCCTGATATCCGATTTGACTTTTAACTCCTTAATGTCAGAAATATAGACTATTTTCACTTAATTGGTTTGGTTCGCGATGTGCGTGGTTAATAATGTTTTATTTCACCACAAACATTATGCCAGTGCTGTGAAAGCTTAAGGATATCTTGCTACAAAAGCCCATATGGGAGAAAGAGTTTTAGGAAAATATTAAATAAAAGTTATGCATCCGCTAAGTTTAGAAATTAAATTTGCATTGTGCCATTTATTCCTTCACGGAAGGCTGACCAAGGAGGTTGCTTATTAACCTTCTGTGTTGTTTTAGGAATGCAGTACATTTGTACCATAGCCAGTTTCATGAGCATTAGCAGTGAGGGCTCTATTTGTCCAAAAATGTTATATATCACTTGCTCAACCAAATCAGTTGGTTGGGCGAATCATTGTGCATCGTCATCCGCCATTGTCTATCCACTGCTGGCTTAAGGCCTCATGCCATCGTCATTTTATCTTGGGCCATCATAATCATCATCGTCATCAATCATTCCAATAGGGAGACCACAGAACTTGAGCAATTGTTGGCAGCAGTAGCTCTGGTAGCCTTTCCAACTTGCCTGAGGTTCACCCGTGCCTCTGTGTGCCAAATCTATGCGCGCTACAAATTCTACAGCATTTTGAGTGAATGATGGACGCAAAATAAATAAATCAATATTTATTATCTCATTCATATATTTACACAAAGACGGTCACTGCATCGCACACTTTTAGATGCGCTTCTGCTGCCATCTGGAACGCTCTTCCTTCCGATAATAGGAAGCCACTGGAGCTATGCACTTTTAAATCTAGTTTGTTGTCCTTCCGCGGCGCACCTCCGATTAGCACGGTTTGCTACGTACGGTGCAAAATAAGTTTGACATACATACTTACATGCATACAAGGAGCATGAGGGTAGCCAGTGAATGGTGTCAGCTTCAGTGGAAACGTCATGAAGCTGGGGCAGAGGCAGTGGGAAGGGGAATTGAGTGGAGATGAAGAGGCATGGTGACAGCGTGATAGGACACATGCAACGTGCGGGAATCGGTTTGAACCTCCGCGAGAGTGTGAAACGTTAATCTCAAAGCACAGATTGATGTTCAATTTACAAACGTATAACTTGCATGAAAGCATCAGCGATGTAATGAGACGCATATATGTATGCAAATGTGAGCTAGAGATGCATGTGACCAAAATAAAATAATTGTTGGAGGGACACCTGGATAACGCAACACGGTATATATATCGCTATTATTGGAAAACTAGGGTCAAAAAATGAAACAGATTTTTCGAGTAGAAGCAGTTTGGCATGTTTGTTGGCACACTAATAGTGTTGGTTAATAACAAAATGTAAATGTTTTAAAAGGTAATTTTTGATAGTGTATTATCAACTCGTCTTAAACAATACTGGGCTGGACATTGGTAAGCTCCGTGTTCTGGTTCAAAGTGATTGGTTTTATGCTTTGGGAAGTTTTCCTAAATCAACTTTAAGCGTACTCAGATACATGGAGGCACACAATCTATCCCAGCCATAGCAGTAAAACGCGTATCTGGCTTCTTATATATATGAAAAAAAATCACTTAAAAATTGCCACCACAGTTTGATAGCCGAAAAACAATTTGTATTTTGGGTGAGCAAATCCAATCGCACGTAACTAATTTTCCGTTCTTGGTTCTTTCGGTAAAGTCACGTTGGAGGGAAACAATAAAATAATAATATATATATAAAACAATAAAATTCTTCAACGTGACTTTACCGAAAGAACCAAGAATATGAATCACTGCAGTCACGAAAGCTTTAAATCAAAATTAAATTTTCCGTTGTTGAACCGACACAACCTTTCCAAATGGCAACACAGCACCAAGATGGACGCCGCCTTGTTATTTAGCACAGTCGTTGCCGGCGTTGGGGCGCGAGGCTTTTGTCGACCGACTCGGCTGCGGGGGCGCTTATTAAGTGGCTCGTGTGCCCCGCACAGTCCCGGCCCTCGTGACCTCGCAGGCCAACGTGACGCTGGCGACCCGAGGCCAGCACAGCAACCTGCAGTGCTCGGCGCGCGGGGAGAGACCCATCATCATCCGCTGGGAGAAGGAGGAGACGCTCATTGATCCCGAGCGCATGTTCCGCTACGTCGTGTACACGCAGGACACGGGAGATGAGCTGCTCTCCACCCTGCAGGTGAGCCCAGCGCTCGTTTCACGTGCTGCGTGTGACGTTGCCACGGTGGTGTTATGGTTGGTGCACTGCATGTGCAATCCAGAGGTCGTCGGTTCGGTAATGTCTTTCTGGCGCAGCTGTTACAACACTGCCCAAGTTTCGATAAAGCTTCCCACCTCTATCCACCCAGCAGTGTAAAAGGGTATATCACAGTTCGTCGAGTATGGTGGGGTAAAATGTGTCTTCCATGATGTCCTGCCAGCGTGGAAGAGTAGTCCAAATACCTTTATCTATTTGTAATGACGACTTGACACACTTCTCTTGAGATGGCACTTTATTGAAGACGCGTTCACTTGACATCAGGCGGAGACCCCCACCGCAACAACCCCGAGTCTCCCGCGCATTTCCCTTTTTTTACCAACACGAGGCCACGCCCCCCCTTCTCGATTATTCTCGCCGACTCTGGATGCTCGCTCCACCGGCAGACTCCACCGTCCTCTTCCGTCATCTGACCACGCTCTCTTCTCGATCATTCCCGTTCATTCCCGTAGCCACCAGTCCCTTCGCACTCACAACTGATACCCCTGTCATTACCCCCCGTGGTTACTAGTCCACTCACAGCGCATGCAGGCTCTGCTGACATTACATCTTTATATGCAGACCTCCATGCCAGACATAAACAAGTGGTCAACAGTCGCCGGTCCCAATACAAACTCCTGGCCATTGTTTATATTGAGGTGGTTCCACCGACTGAGCTGCATCATGGCCACATTGGTATATCTATATTTTCCCAGGAAAGCTTCACGAAGTGGCAAGATGTTAACTACCTCGCCTGGTAGACAGGAGGTCGTGTGTTCGATTCCAACCCTGCCGCGTGTACATTTGAGTTTTCGTGTCTTTCTATCCTCCGGTTTTCCCTCCACATTTAGAATCAACATGTGTTTAGAGTATTTGGCTGACATAAATTTGCACATGATAAGCCACTTCGTTGAGCTATCATTTGTGGCCAGGTCGCTTCCGAAAAAAGGCTAAATACCTCAGTGGGCCTTACCTGGTAAAATAAAAGGATCTTTTATAGTTTTAAGTCCCATGGTCTTTTTCAGGAGGTTCCCTTTGGGATATTTGGGCATTCCTGTTCACGAATTTTCGTGGGAGGAAACTGCAGTAAGCGGAAAATCTTATTTATTTTCTGAGGAACAATTTAAACCAGACGGCAAACATTAGACTGAATAGTCATGCATTTTTTTACATAACCATGAGTGTCAAATCATGACAATTAATCACATTACTTAGGGGGTGAACCATTACACGCCTACATGATACAAACTGCACAGCATAGCAATTGCATGTATTTCTCCCTTTCCTCATAACAGACACCAACTCTAGCCCCATATGAGTCTGCATTAAAGTAAATGGGATAAATATGAGTCGGTTTGAAAGTCGGTGGGGATAGATGCCTCTGATACAGAATGAGAGTAATACACCCCCAAACTGTGCCTCACTTCTGAAGCTTCTGAAAAGCTGTGCAAGCATTTACGGATACACAGGGAATGGATTTACCTTTGTTTGAAAAAAAAAATGTGATGCGCTATTACTCATCAACTTTTTAAGTAATGGAAAAAAATGTGGTCACCTTTTCCTCACGTTTGTATTCAAACTATAAATGTAAGGGACGTTTAATTTGTATTACATTTTATCCACGGCTGTTTTAATGTTTTAAAAAGCAATGAAAAGCGATACACGACAGCAACTGTGGTTGCCAAATCTATGATTTGTCCAAGTGTCCACATAATGTAATTCAAATGTAACATTCTTTTAAGTTAGCGAGTCACAATTAGCATTCATGCAAAATTAATTTTCCAACAACATATGGAATGAAAAAAAATTCAAAACCCTTATTCATAACTTGTTATTCTGATTATAGTTCACTCAAATGATGGAACCTCCTTCCAGGGACCACCTGTAAGGAGATGGAGCAACGAGATTCCTGTACTATTTATGCTACAATTTTTTTTTATTTTACCAGGTGAGGGCCCACTGAGCTATACAGCTCTATTTCAGAAGCGGCCTGGTCACAAGTGATAGCCCAATGAGTGGCTTGTCAAATGCTCTCAACGATTAGTTAATGTGCAGGAGCTGCATGGATGTTGCATATTGAGATCATGAGGGATGTTAATGGCTTGGGAGGCTTTCATCCAGCAGTGTATAGATCATAGTTGATCCTGATGGTAATAGTCAATCCAACCGATCATCCCTTCCTCTTGCAAGCACCATTGGTATAAAGATAACAGTGCAAACCTTTTTAAAGATGCCTAACGGCACCATAGCAATGTAGAATTTTCACAACTGGTGCAGAACCAACACTAATGTTGAGCACTGCATAGCATTGTAATGAGATGCTTTGGTGTTAATAAATAACACATATATGTGGGCAATGCATTGCAATATATATTTTTTTATAGCTCTCACTCAAATTATTAGCAACGGTAGCATCTATATTTAAGCAGGGGATGAAAATGCAGGCCCACTGAGACAAATGATGCAGTGCCTCTTTAGCAATGGCGACCTGGGGTTGTTGCCTCGTCGCTCCTGCGTTGTAGATCCTGCCCACGGTACGCGGAGATTCTGGCTTCTTCACGTGCCACGCCATCAACTCTTACGGCGAGGACAGAGGGCTCATCCAGCTCACCGTGCAAGGTGAGTTAATGTAGCATCCCCCCCCCCCCCAACGTGCTGTTGTGCAGATTTACTCATGCGCGCCGGGAGTGTGGTTATCCCTCACGCGTGCACGGCACGTATATTCTGTGGCACCCTGTAACGATTGACCATGCGTCGCCGGATAATAGAATTTGCCTAGGGTATTTTACGTTGCGTTTCTGACTTGCTTATGCCGATGTGTGTCTTTCAAGCGCAACGTTTTGTTTAACACATTGCGCTTCCCAATGAAAACGAATGTTGAAATCACGTGGTGTGAATGGATGTATTTCACTTCTAAATGCTTGCTACTCCGTAGTGAATCACCATGACTCTTGTGGATGCCAGGTTCTATAGCTGCTTCCAATCATATTCACACTGAATTCACCCAATATCTTTAGAACTCAGAGATAAGCAGGCTTGAGCCATAAATTCATACCAGGTGTTATAAGCAAAGGGCTGCAAGGTGGCCATGATAAGGGAGTAGAGCAATGGGTTGAACCCAGAGATGGTTCAATATATTGGATCTATCCGTGGATTTTATCTTTGATTGCAGAGCTTCAAGTGCTGTCTCCTCACTTTGTTGGTTTTCTCCAAGGTTCCCTGGCATCCTTTCCACATGCCAAACACTCATAAGTGACGTAGGACCCACCTAAAAAAAGGTCTTGAGGAATGTTATTGCATTAAGGTCGGAATTCTCATCTCTAATTCCGATTTCTGATGCCACATTTACTCACCATCCTCTTGTCTCTTGCCTACTGATGCACTGACATCTCCCAGTCCTATGGCAGAATGCTTTCTTTGCAGTGGAACAAAATATACACTCAGAGCAGTGAAAGCATTGCACTTGCATCTCACATTCAATAACAGAGCGTGGTTTATTAATGCAATGCAGATACCACACTGTGATTAACCATCAAAGGCCACATTTGTAAGGCTGCAGAAATGTGAATACAATCTAAGGTGTTTTAAAAATATATTTTCCCTACCTTCCCCAACCTTCCGCACCCGCCACCCACCCCACCGCACTCCCCCCCCCACCTGCCGTCCCCCAAGCAATGGGACGCCGCTTGATGTTGGGAAATGAGGCCACCGTGTGTAACAGCTGTTCATGTTGTGATTTCATGTTCATCAGAGCCCCCGGACCCCCCAGAGGTGGAGGTGAGGGAGGTGAATGCTCGCACCATCACCTTGCGATGGACCAGCGGTTTTGACGGCAACAGTCCAATCACCGCCTTTGACATTGAGTACAAGAACAGATCAGGTGAATGCCTGCTGGGTGTTTCATAAGTGGCATTTTGCACTGATTTAAGGCAGGTCGGTGACAGCTGTAGCGGAAAGGTGGAGGCCCAGAGTTGGAGCGGGCAGGTTGAAGTCATTCATCACCCCCATGTAACGCGCAATTCTCCAAAATAAATGCTCTTAAAACCATTGCTGGCACACTGGCCTTAACAAAAAAACATGGAGGAGTCCATTACATATACATTTCCCCCTATGTCATCACTGTTAAAATTGATAGTTTTCTTCTTTGTTAGGATCTGCTCGTGTGTCACATCCGGCACGACATATAATTTTGACCTTAAATAATTAATTTGATGCTATTGAGCACAATGGAAATCACAAACTGATTTTGCGAGCTCTTTAAGAAATAATGAATCACATAGATTCCTTGTGCCCTTAACCCGTGGTTTAAAATGTACGAACACACTTAATATACACCATTCCACTGACAAGGCATGCCTGTGACATAATCAGCTTACTCTAAGGCCTGCATTGTGGATAACTTGGCCATATGAATGAATCACTATTGTAATTAATGCAATGGTGTTTGGGAATTTCTAATATATGAAATATACAGAATATAAATAGGCCAAATGAATTGCTCCACGGCAAGACAGAGCTCAATGTAAGAGGAACTTTGCATACATTTAGATAAATACATGATATAGATAGATATATAGATAATGAAATGCACCCATCCTTATACATTTTGTATTATTTATAAAACAGTGATGTAATTGAAATTAATATAAGAACGCAATTATATATGCAAGTGTTCATACAATACGCTCGTTTCAACACTGTCATGACCTCAGGAAAACTTATGAGCATGACGCCAATAAAGACGACGACAATGATGATGATGGTGATATCGTGCTTATGACCAGATACTTGGGAACAGAAGCAGAGAACCAAGGACATTTCGTCCACCATCAACCAAGCGACCATCATTGACCTCCATCCCGCCACACACTACGTGTTCCGCGTGTATGCCAAGAACCGCATCGGCGCGAGTGAGCCCAGCAAGGATCTGCCCATCACCACACAAGAAGCTGGTACTTATTATCTGCTTGCAGCAGTCACAGCGGGTCCGGGATGTGCTCCAGATTTGGAGATTAATGAATAAAAAAAATCTGATATAGATACGACATTTTGGACTCTCCGGATATTTTTTTCCGAAGTGCCATCAACAACATGACGTATATGGTGCCAAAAAATGCTGCCATATATGGCCTTGGACGACATCACTGATGTTAGCAGACGGACATTTGACGAGAGTGCATAACATAATTGATCCTTAAATCTGAAGAAATAAAATCTAAATTTGCCCTAGAAAATCTGGAAATATTCAATATTATTTAATTCAAATCCATCTTTAATGGTGACTGCCTAGACTGGACGCCACGGCATGCATTGCCTGGCACTTGCAAAACCCACGTGTACCAATATTAGTATGCAGTTGAATCCCCTTATGTCCCATTGAGACACTGGCCCAAAAAAACACTTTGGTGGATATGATGGGAATGACATGCTTATCAAGTACATACAATTGCACTAGCCCAGTGCTCCAATTTAGATGGCACAATTTAACAATCTGTGAAAGGCAGACATCATTTTTTTCCCCTGTATGTTGTCAATCATAAAACAAAATGCGCGCTAGTCTCAGGTGCACAAGTACTGTTGTAAAATGAAAAAAACATTCCAATTTATATCCTAATGGTTGTTGCTAACAGAATGACATGTACACTAATAGCCAAATGTATATTTACGTTACTTGAACATATTTTTTTAAACCTAGTTGGGCAGCATGTTCATCACTTTAGTGCGTTTGCATGTAGGTATTTATGTGTATGTGCATGAATGATCTTGTGTGTATGTCTGATGTGTGGGAAGCGCCCAATTTGTTCATCTCTCCACGCTAATGTAGAGCTCAAAAGACTAATTTGTAGCTCTGAGTCAGTGTACGGAACATTAACTCATCATTCATGGGGCACTACTGAATATTCTTCACAGCCATATCGGACTCCTTACCCTCGTTCAGAAAATAACCTCCCGGTTGACTAGCGAGCATGTTATGTATATCTTTTCTGCAAGCTTCATTGGTCTGGCCTATAACATGTTTATTTACTTTTCATATCACCGCCACAGCTCCAGATGGACCTCCTTTAGAAGTCATATTGGAGCCTCAATCTTCGCAGAGCATTCGTGTCACATGGAAGGTAATGTTTTGTGTTTCACCTCATTAGCTATGTTCGACGATTGTGAAGTCTGAATAGTATGTGAATCCATAATGTTACATCTACAAATGGCGCTGACAAATATCAACAAATGCCAATAAATCTGAGGTAGTATTTGCAGCCGATGTGTAATGTCATGTCACAACAGTTCCACGATGTTTCCACATCTAATTTATCATGTTCATTTGATGTGTGTACGTGTCTATATTTATAAAAGCTTGTTTGTTTTGTTGGTGGGTATAATCGTTGTTAAATCATTATGAAAGCCATTGCTTTTTTTAAATTAAATGTAGAAGGTTAATTTGTGTACTTTTTAATTGATATCTGATGATTTTATAAATATAACTCTAAATTAATTTCCCGTCTTGCTCCATATCATTTATGCAACTTATATTGGATACGTTACGGCACTTCAATCCATCTTCAATTTCCATCGATCTTTGTAATTGATATAACATATTCGTGCTCTGCTTATGTAAAGGAAGTGAAAGGGGTTTGACACCAGCACAAACACATCACGGATTACAGTGCAATGTAAACTTGTTAAAAGCGCACGTTTAAATAAACCGTTTCAATAAACTGTACAACCATGGTGTCTTCCAAAGCTCTGGTACCCCTGCAGGAGAAGTAAAACATAGTGGGGGGGCGGGGGAAGTTCCTGAATGCTTATTCTTGGTTCTTTCGGTAAAGTCACGTAGAAGGGAAACAGTAAAATAAAAAAAATATCAAACAATAAAATTCTCACGACGTTTCGACTGCAACACAAGCAATCATCATCAGGTGTGAAAAGCACAGCAAGAACATTTTTAAAAAGTGGCGTTTTTTTTCTTCAAATTTTCTTGCTGTGGTTTTCACACCTGATGATGATTGCTTGTGTTGCAGTCGAAACGTCGTGAGAATTTTATTGTTTTATTATTTTATTGTTTCCCTTCTACGTGACTTTACCGAAAGAACCAAGAATATGAATTCCTACAGTCACGAAAGCTTTAAATCAAAATACCTAAATGCTGTCATGAATTCTCTAAAGAATCAATGCCCACTGGAAGAAGAGAGGGAGTTGAACGGGTTCCATATTTGGTGGCAAGCTTCCTCCCTGCCCCTTAGTTATGCACTTCGATGCTCTAGAGCGGTATTTTTTTACAATGTATTGGCCCATTTCCGCAGTTACAGCCATTGTTTGAATTCATGCAGCTGTAATAAATATGGCACTGTATGAATCTGTACGATGAACAGCTCTAAGTTTGACTGTGATGGGTTACATTTATGATGCTCGATCCTTCCACCATGCAACTACCGTCAGGACACCGAGTCTGTGAACGTGAGAAACACGTGAAGATATTTTTATTCAGGTATAATGCAGGCAATGCCACTCATATTGCTGGCTTTCTGAGTTTCTGTTGTGATCATTTTATGTCAGCAATCCTAACAGTCTCTTAGTTTGAGCAAAGGGGAGATAACGCTCAACCATGAGAATATGTAGTGTCGGTGACTCATGTCTTCTTACATTTATGTATGTAATCTAAATATGAAACAGCATTTCAAATCAATCGCGTAAATCTATCTGCCAGATGTTGGGACGTTACGCAAGCTGTGACGTCACCACACCCTGCTTGTCGTTGACTTTTTGGTGACACGCACAACTGATTAATAGAGATATGAAGCAATTGGTGGGACCCCGGGGTCCCATCACTGCCCCGGGGTGGGAAAAACCGCGTAGCGACACGAGTCTTGCCTTACCGACAACAAACTAGCGGTCAATCGATTGGCCTCGTCGAGAGCTACTCGGGGCACTAAGTTTCGTAAAAAGTTGAAACATTACATAAACACGTTAAATTCACTGCCTTGGGGGCGGGGCTCGCCTTGGCAAAGAAGCTGAGGATCGACGGCTGACCGGACGGCGACTGCGGCGGACGCCCCCCGGGGCTTGCGATTGGCCGGTGGGGTGGCGCCCATCGTGTTGATCGCCGCCTGCTGCTGCTGCTGGCGCTTGTTGGCACGAGTCTGGGCGGGCGGCGCGTTGCTGTCGGGATCACGTAGTGGGGCAGACTGAAGAAAAATAATAATTATTGACCTGATTTTTGCGGGACCCCGGGGTTCCGCCAAATGATTCATATGAATAAACACCGTTAATATTACACACACAAAACAAGAACTGTGTTATTCCGAACACTGACTACAATGAAGATGGCATGCATTTAATAATACTATAGCTAATTTTAATTCATATTGCTATATGGAGTAAGTTAATGAGGTAAATTATGCCTTCCCTTGGTAGAGAATTAAAAACACGTCAGGGAACAGCTCCGGTGGATGACATCGCATACCCTCATTAAGTCACTTAATTAATATGGACCTCTGTGCACTTTTTTAAATAATCTCGTTCTGCTTCTCCGCATATTCGTGTATTTTAGCCATTAAAATGTGGCTAAAGGAAGTTCAGCGCGAGAGAAAAACAAAAACCTAAAAACGTTATTATTAGTCGTGCATTTATTCAAGACTGGCAGTGGCCAGAGGTGGCTGTGTGGCTCAGAAGTCAGAGGACTGAGCTAACGCCACTGTTATCCGAGGGCCGGGGTTAGGAAGCCACTTGTGATGAAGCAGGGTTCTCAAATATATTTAGTTTATGGTCTCAGCCAAATGACTGTACTAACAAACAAACAAAAAAACTAACACCTTCAATTTTGTATCTGTGTTTATTAATTTGGCTGTATTCTGGCTCTGAGAATAAAGCATATATATCGATTTTACTGTCAGGGACTAATATTGCTTTCATGTGGCATGGTCTGCGGGAAAGCGCTTCCCCTTAGTGTATGGATCAAAGGTCACTTGAAGGGATTTCAGAGGTAGCTCTATCATATTTACTTCTGTGGGCCGTTCTCTAACACAGAGGGTTGCAGTGCTCTACTCTGCAAACGCTGCAAATGGATACTTGGTCTCTACTCTACTGCAGGCACAGTCGGGAAAAACCTGGGGAAACGTGACAAAAAACAATAAAAAAGATTGGCTGAGACCATCAACTGCCTACGCTTGATAACCTGGTGTAATAATCACAGATAGGTTGCCCACATTCAAGCTCAGAATTTCAGCAATGCTAAAACGGTTCAATGATCTGAGAAAATACGAGAGCTAGTCTGAGTATGCGTTACCATAGAGATCCACATCCATGCGAGTGATTATTTAGATTGTTTGGCTGCTATAAATTTCCACATGATAAGCCATTTTGTTGAACTATCATTTGTGGCCAGGTTGCTTCTGAAAAATAAACTAATAGCTCGGTGAGCTTTGCCTCGTAAAATTAAATAAATAAAAAATGTGTGTGAATTGCTGACCTTTCCTATGCGTTGCACTCCTATTGTGTTTGTATTGTTTGTTGTTGTATCTTTCTGATCTGCTCGGTCATCCTCGCAGCGGATTTTGGCTGGCCATCGAACATTGACAGCCACTGCATCGCTCGCTTTTAGATGCGCTTCTGCGGCCATCTGAAACGCAATTCCTTCCAATATTAGGAAGCCATTGGAGCTTTGCACTTTACAATCTCGATTGAAAATTAATTTCTGTAGATCAATTTTTTTGTGTTTAGTTTGTTGTCCTTCCCCCGCACCTCCGATCAGCGCAGTTGGCTTCGTACGGCGTGAAAAAAAGTTCAACATGCATAAATATAGCTCATCGGATTTCTCCAGTATAAATTAATGTTCTGATTCTGATTGAGTATTCTCACTGCGCATATCTCTGCCTCTGCCCCGCCTGCCGTCTTCGCTCAGGTACCGCATGGGCACCTACGCAACGGTGTCATCCGGGGCTACCAGATCGGCTACCGCGAGGCTGAGCCGGGCAGTGGGGCCTTGTCGCAGTTCAACATCGTGCGGCTGGAGAGCACGGGCGAGCGCGAGTCTTGCCTGCTGCATCACCTCAAGAAGTTCACGCGCTACGCCGTGATGGTGCAGGCCTTCAACCTGGCCGGCAGCGGCCCGTCCTCCTCCGAGGCCTACGCCGCCACGCTGGAGGACGGTGAGAATCTCGCCTGCGCGGATCATCAACTTTTAAATTAAACGATTTTTTTTGTAATTTTCTTTTTTTACCAGGTAAGGTCCACTGAGCTACAGAGTTCTTGTTCAGAAACGACCTGGCCACAAAGGATAGCTCAACTTCGTTATCCTGTATGTGGAAATGTATAGCAGCCAAATACTCTAAACGCATGTTGGTTTTAAATTTGGAGGAAATCAGAGGACCCGGAGTAAAATCTACAAGACTACAGGGAGAACATGCAAACTCCAAATATCAAGGCATCAGGGTCGAGATCGAACCCACGACCTTCTGCATACTAGGTGAGGTAGTTAAAATCTCGACACCGTGGGGCGAGATGTTTTCAGGACCGAATGGAACTTCAAAGTAAACCTTTGTGGGCAACCTCACACGAACACACGCCTCTGGCACTTCTGACAATACAAAACGGGGCCTCTGCAGGTAACCCAGGTAACCCCTTTTGTGTGCATGGTTAATAGAGTGAATCTTTGTGTAGATAATAGTATTTTCCACGTATCAATTTGGGAGGGTGGGATGGGGTGATGGTGGATTATCGGAAGAGCAGATAATTGGAGGGTAGATTTGCAGAATGTCCATCTACCTGCTAACTTCATCATGGACACACTGTCTGTTTTTGGCTTTGTAACAAAGGACAACAGCTAATGGGGTCGAGTTAACATTGGTAGCAACCACAGATCTCCGAATCACCGTTGGTGCTTGATTGTGAGAGTATTGCTAGCAACGGGTTTATTTGTTATTCATTGCATTGTACATCATTTACATTTGGTGTCGGCTATTTAATCGACGCCACAAAGGCGCATCCATCAACGCAAATGAGTTGCCGGTCGTGTTGATGGGTTTCTGATCATTTATTCACGGGAGAATCGGGGAGTTGGGTCGACATAGCAATTGAAATCCTTGGCCGAATTATTGATATACGTTTTCCAAGAGGGACCCCGATTTCACTCACATTCATATTCACTACGTGTGGGAATTTGCACGAGGCCACTAAGTACCGCGACACTGTGTGTGGCAAGAATATTGGAAGATTGGACTGAAAACCACTACTTCAAGATCAAGTGCATTGAGGTTCCGCCTCTGGCAGCCTGGGCCGCTACAGCTTTCAGCTGTGATCTCAGCTTAAGGCACAGCCTGTGATCATGTCGATTACACAGGTTCGAGAAAAGTAGTGTCTACATGATGGCAAATTCTGGCTCTCGTTGAAACTAATACGTAACTATGGATTAGACATCGTTCATATCACTGCTCTATACCTACAAAGGCACATAATGGGATATAATTGGAAAAGCTTAAAAAGGCAATGCTAAACATCACCCAACATCTTACAACTGAATGTTATGAAGTGTAAGAAGGAGTTTTGTAGTCATAGGGTGTAGTTTCTTGTTTTTCAAAATATGTTTTGCTTTGCCAAATGATTCAGAAGCTGGCAGTCACAGTCGGTATTCACTAGGCATGGCAGCATCCCTTCCCTCTCTCCACCCAGCGCCCTTTTGGTTTCGATGAACTATTACAATTCTTCATCGCGATTCGATCAAAAATATCTATTGTCTAATTTTTACCATCCCATTCGCAGTGTTTCACCTTTTTTAATTTCGCGAGTACATTCTAATTCATGACAATGGCCTCGATCAATGGAAAGTGAGAATATAAGCAGCATACAGTTTGCATAAATTATCATGACGACGGCACGCACGGGCAATTCCGTGCGTGGATTGCAAGGCTAAGAATGCAATTTTCACTGCTGAATCGATGCACCGTTTGACACGCCTGTGCGCGCCGCGCAACTAACAACTTCAGCGTTTAAACATTTGCTTTGCGAATGCAGAGGGATGTTATTGATGTCGGGTCACAGCTCGAGGGGTATTGGCCAGAACCATTTGCTGGGGGACTGTGGCTGAGAGAGGCTCACGTTATCTGGTGCTCCCCTTCACGTGCAAGGGAGGGCAGCTCCTCCTTGCCCATCCCCCCTCCCCCTCTGCCCCCATTCCATTCCCTCTCCCTTCAGCAAAATTCGCTCGCAAAATTAGATTGAAAAATGCGTGCAGCTTCTTCGCAGACAAAATGCAAAACAGTGCATCTTGAGTTTTTGTTGTTACATGAATGTGTAACGGGGGAGAGTCAAAGGAGACGGATATTCACAGCAGGAAGCAATTCAAGGAGGGTAAAATGATGATTATTTTCACACTCGTTGCCTCGTAAATGAATGTAAGCCCGTCGAATGGAATAGTCCCAAATTGTGGGAAGATGCTTAGGTTGTTATTCCATTGTTGAAGGGTCAATATTTTTTTATTTGTATGATAAAATAAGGTTGTTCGAGCCCAATTTAAAAACGTGTACAATAATAGATGCATTATGAGAAGGCAAAATATAGTCTCTTTGGCGAAACATTTCTTATGAAATGACGAAGCTGAATTCTTCCGTGTATTATTGCAACACATTTTTTTCTACGTGTTTTTTCTGTCCATATTGCCTTTACCGATAATTATTAACTAAAGTGCTGCATATAATTTCCGAGCTCATTTCCTATTATAGGCATCATGCTTGATGCTCTAATGAACATCCCTCACGTGACCTGATTTGTTAGTGTTTATGGATGAATACAACTCCTATCGCTTGTCCACCTACTTTCAGTTTGTCCACCTCATTTATTGTCACACATTTGTGGATGTTCTCCATATTTTCTGAACTAATATTTTCTATTCTGTAAATGTGGCCGATCGTGGAGATAACTCCTTGTTTAAGTAAATATACAGTGGCACGCATTAGTCATTCTCACTGGGACTCTACTCCTTTTTCCTATTCTTTTGCCATTGATTGATTCAAAGTTAGGTTTTTTAAATATGATTATTTAGTTTTTACATACGGCACATTTCCACTCGCTTTTAAGTTATAACACCAAAGGTTACGTGCAAATCGGAATTAAAGAGTAACATCTGTCCTCAGTTTGGCACGTGAAATAGTTCCATTAAAAAAGATGAATCGGTCGAACCGCAGAAAATGTACGTGATCGCTTTTTTTGCATGTAGGGCCTGTGATGTGCGTTTGTACAATTAAACCTTTGATTTCACACGTAGCGCACGCGGTTCGCTCGTCGCGACACCTGACTGATCAAACGGTAGGTGTGGGAGGTGGGGGGGGGGCCCGCTGGTAACTGACTTTTGTTGTTGCAGTGCCAAGCAAACCTCCCGCAAACATTCAAGCCGCCTCCATATCGGCTGACGCCATCACCCTGTCGTGGTCGCCTCCGCCCCGCGACGCGCACAACGGCCTCCTGCAGGGATACCGAGTCATTTACTACCCTGTTCTTCCCGACGGAGGTAAGTCGTGACATCGTGCGGCGTACAAATAATACAAAAAACAACCCGCGAATGATGGCAAAACAGAGCGAGTTAACCGAGCTGTTCGTCCCATCAAATGTGCCGCCAGTTGGGATGAAATTACCCAGTGTGTATCTTCGACATTCTAACTGCATGCATCTTGATAATAGCGTTGCTATGCCCCAGAACATTACCCCGATAGTGTTTTACTTCTCATAAACATATTTTTTTTTGTCGTACGGAAGCACACTCCTTTATTCACTTCATTATAATTTAAGGTAATGGGATACTGAATGTAAGCAGCTGTTTTCAACTAAGCTCAATTGGCAAGAATACGTTTACATGAAAGCATGATAAAGCTGTCTCGGCGCGAGAGAGGGTCCCATTGTTTTGAGGGAGTGTTTTTGCCAATTGCAGTTGGCGCTTCAGCAGCCTGAATTTGCTGATGAGATGCAAAAGGTTAAAACTGGATTCAATGTTATTATTTGTTTTACGTTAGATAATTCAATGGGTCAATTTTGGAAGATGTGCTACAAAAATAAGTATTAATTTTGATCTGGAAAAAACAGACAAATTGAAGAATGTTATTGATATATCACACTATGTAACACGATTTGTGTCCCTGGGTAGTGTTATTTTTTAATTGCTTATGCCTAAAAAGTATAGAAAATGACTATTATTCCCTACAAAATTTGCTTTTGTGACCAGGACTTTACGTGAAAGAATGACACAAATGCACACCACGTGTTCTCATTGAAAATAGGTACATTTAAAAATATCAATGTCCTGGTCACAAAATCAAAGTTTGTGGGGGATAATAGCATTTCCTGCACTTTTGAGGCATGAGCAATTTGGAAATAATACTTACTATCCAGGAACAATTTTTTTGTTACACAGTGAAATGGTTACCTTATACCAGGGACACCCAACAAGAGCCTGCAGGTCTGATCCACCCACTGACTCGTCTTATCTAACTTCCAGCATCCGCTCTCAAACTTACTATTTAATACAATTACAATTCTTCATCGCGATTCGATCAAAAATATCTATTGTCTAATTTTTACCATCCCATTCGCAGTGTTTCACCTTTTTAATTTCGCGAGTACAGCCTAATTCATGACAATAGCCTCAATCAATGGAAAGTGAGAATATAAGTAGCATACAGTTTGCATAAATTATCATGACGACGGCACGCACGGGCAATTCGGTGCTTGGATTGCAAGGCTAAGAATGCAATTTTCACTGCTGAATCGATGCACCGTTTGACACGCCTGTGCGCGCCGCGCAACTTACAACTTCAGCGTTTAAACATTTGCTTTGCGAATGCAGAGGGATGTTATTGATGTCGGGTCACAGCTCGAGGGGTATTGGCCAGAACCATTTGCTGGGGGACTATGGCTGAGAGAGGCTCACGTTATCTGGTGCTCCCCTTCACGTGCATGAATTAGGGTGTACTCGTGAAATTAAAAAGGTGAAACACTGCGAATGGGATGGTAAAAATTAGACAATAGATATTTTTGATCGAATCGCGATGAAGAATTGTAATAGTATTAATAGTAAGTTTGAGAGCGATGCTGGAAGTTAGATAAGACGAGTCAGTGGGTGGATCAGACCTGCAGGCTCTTGTTGGGTGTCCCTGGTATAAGGCAACCATTTCACTGTGTAACAAAAAAAAATTGTTCCTGGGTAGTAAGTGTTATTTCCAAATTGCTTATGCCTTAAAAGTGCAGAAAATGCTATTATTCCCCACAAACTTTGCTTTTGTGACCATTGCTCTCAACTTACTATTAATACAGCCCACCACAACGTAAACATTAACTGAATGGAGTTAATTATTTCACGCAAGTGTGAAACTGTGAAGTAAACGATCTTAGACTGAACGGCTATTCAGATGATGTGAGATGGGTGGCAGTTAGACGTCAGCGCGTGTAAGTGCTGTACCTTCATGTTTTACATATCTCTCTGTCAATTCAATTTGTCATATCTCTTCTGAATATATCTCCTAGCTGTTATATTTTCTTTCCCCAACGTTACCTCTCCTATATCTCTTTTATAGCTTTATTTTGACTCTCTCTGCATATCTCTCTTTTTATAGATGTTCTAAATACATTTTACTTCTATGTCCGTTTTTATTTGTTTATGAGATATTTACTCTTGATTTGAAGCTTTATTTACTATGTGTCTGTGGCCCAAGGTTCTCCGAGTGTAGTCAATTTGGCATTCTATGCCAAAAGGTTCGGTACCCCCGTGCCTTACGCTGTATGCAAGTGAAACAGATTTGGCTGTTGGTACTTCTTAATGAAATATGAGTGTGCGAAAAAGAGTTTGCGCAGATGGAAGTGGTGAAAACGTGTCTCCGTGCCGATGTGCATAGTTCACGCCTCCTTTCCAAAAAGAACCGAATGTTTTCACTTCTTGAATGGGACAACCTTTATCTGTGATGGCAATTGGTGTGCTCACGCCGTGAATTGCGCCATACCGCCCGCTTGTCAGGAAGAACATTGTGTTAGGTACCAAGAAGGAAAATTAAAATGAGTGTGAACCCATTTTTAGATGTAAAAAGATTACAAATATTACACTGATCATAGTGTTATTCGTAGTAGTAGTAGTAATAATACCTTAATGCCAATGAATTACTCAAGGAAACCTCACTGAATGTCAAGATACTTTAGCGAGATAGTCCTGAATTGGGATGTTTGACAAACGCTATAGATGCATGTTTGGCATGCGAGAGGAAACTGGCATTCCCATTAAAATCCTATGAATATTAGGGGAGAGGGTGACTCTCAGCACTGCCATCTCTTGGCCATATCACAGCCCCACATCTACAACACCTGGCAAGCCCCAGTGATGATCTATCCAGGCTCTAATCAACCCAACGTACATCTAGAGATAGATATGACAAGATCAGATATATTGAGGGTGATCTCGTCGTAGACAATCAAAGTAATGATAACGAAGTAACCTTGTGAATAATATTTTTTTATTCTTGGTTCTTTCGGTAAAGTCACGTAGAAGGGAAATAATAAAATCATAAAAATAAAACATGATAGAATAGAATTCTCACGACGTTTCGGCCACAACGCAAGCAGCCGTCCTCAGGTGAAGAAACAGAGCTGTCGGAAAGACAGCGCTCCAATGAACACTGTGAATAATACTCAGATAAAAAAAACTATTTTCACAAAGTGATTAGGATGTGTGTTGACAAAGGTTATTTATTATGCTAATTCTGATTTAAAGCTTTCGTGACTGCAGGGATTCATATTCTTGGTTCTTTCGGTAAAGTCACGTAGAAGGGAAACAAAATAACAAAAATATAAAACAATAATTCTCACGACGTTTCGTGAGAATATAACCATAAAATTCTCACGACGTTTCGTGAGAATTTTATTGTTTTATATTTTTATTATTTTATTTGTTCCCTTCTACGTGACTTTACCGAAAGAACCAAGAATATGATGCTAATGTTTATGTAATTGATCTAATAATTTAATTATTTAGCTTCCCGTGCTTGTTTTAATTACATGACACGATACATTGTACAGAATATTTTATGAAGCGACGGTGAAGGTTGTTGGTATTTAGACGATGAATGTTGTTGGATTTAAATAAACCTTTAAGAGATTAACATAAACACTGCAGTTAGATGTTCTTTTTTTTAATTTGCTACACAGTAGAGCAAGCTTCTACATTCAAAGAGACTGCTATTCTTACGGATAATACGTGTTAGTTTGTTCATGTGCTCCTTTTAAAATGTATATGGGAAGCGCATAGCCTCACACGTGACATGTCCAATAACAACGCAAACATTCGTCCCCAGACTCTGTTCAGATGTTACCAGCTTGAAATCAGTGCGTAATTAATTTGGACGCTAAAATGCCGTGTGCTCAAAGGTCATGAGTGTTACAGTTTGCTTTATCTTTTCAAGGTAACAAGAAATGGAAGCCAGATGGGAGGGGGAAGAGACCACTAATAACAATAGTAATAAATTACTCGGCATTTCTACTACCGCCCAGGGAAAATAACCCATTGTGACACATAATGCTTTTGAAAAAGCTATTTCTCACTTTATACACAATGTTTTTTTTTCTCTCCCCCTCTGCCTCTTTAAAAAGAATTCCAAAACACCGTAACATTTATGTGATACAGTAAGGGTAATTTACCGCCTATTGTTTGTACTGCGGCGAATTATTAATTCTCGTCCTTCCTCCATGTGCAACACTAAAAATAAACCCGGGGTCTGTACGTGCAGTGAATTGGATAAAGATTGAATAATTCAGTTAATTTCGGACGACTGGATATGCCTTGCTGTGGTGCATCCATTTTTATCAGGCAAATGTATCGAGGCAGCGTAATGGCATAGAGATAATTAAATATTGATGGCCACGCAAAGCAGCGAACACAGAGCTGTACATTCAAATGGATATTCTTGGCAGAAAAAGTTCACGGGCAGTGGCTTTGTATAATGAAGAGCTTCAGTTTGTGATAGATGAGCAGTGTAAGGGGGCCACGCACTAATTTTGCATTATTAACATAACCACAACCAATTTCTGAACAGGATTATAAACTTGAAAGGTGAAAAAGAGACCCGTGTCACATCCATTAATTATCCTAAATGTATGTATATTTAAATAGCGGTGGAATGTTTCACATATTAACGTAGTGGACCATGCTGGATTTAAATTAGTATGTATTATGTATGAAAAAATATATGGTTTTATATATTATTAATGTGTGCATATGAAATTGTGTATTTATGTTTGGATGTTGCTTCTTTCTCTCTGCACCTTCCTCTGCGTATTTGTGGTGTTGTTTATTTATTAAGTCATCCTACTTTGCCAGGGGAATTTTCACGCTTGCTCACACTTTTTATGAGCAAATATGTTTGTATTTACGTATTCATTTTTCTGTTTAATAATTGATTGAAGCTGATTTTTTTATTTGTACAACAAAGCGATGTGGACTGCCCTTTACTTGTGTAGTGACTGACTTGGAGATGTAACTTATTGGAGGCAAATCTTTAATTAAACACCGAGCACACTTTGTACACTTTGTACAATACACACCGTACACTGTTACACACTCTCTGTCTCTCGCTTATACGCAACTCTACACTGGTTGCTAGCATACAACACAACGCTAGCCGTCTGACACTGACAGCGCTGAACTAAGACAGCCAACTACGTCTAGCAGCACAATTATCAAGTGGAGACGACAGCGATGAAGGTGACGTGGTTGTGTCCACCAAGGTGTGGCTGTGTGTTTCCTTCCCACAACACCCCTACAAAGTCGACGATCTTCAACAGCAACGACGACAACGGGGATCCCACTCCAAACGACAGCCCCGAGCTCCCGCTCGGTTCCCCTTTTATCCTGTTATCGTGGCCTCGCTCCGGCTCGGCCACGCCCCCCTTCTGGAACCTACTAGTGGGCTCTCGACGTGTCCCTTCCATAACCTTTCCCATAGATCCCTCTCGGGTCTATCACGTGGCCTGCTGTCAGTCAGGGCTGCTACAAGCTGCAGATCCCCTTCCCTGCCAGCAGCCAGCGCTATGCTACGTAGTGACAAATTCTATGTCACTACACTTGTGAAACTGGGGCAGCGTGTACGCCCTGCGTAACATTTGTGAAATTAAATGAGAATCTGCCCCCAACATATAACCTGCAACCCCACTCGGAGTGATGTGGATTATCGTTGTCATAGTGGCCACAATCATTATTGTTATCATCATTGTCATTTTGGTCATAATAACTTTCGTCTCTATCATCATCATTAATAACCATCATATGATGTAGGAAATAATCGTTTTTGAATTTATATGGCGTGAAAATTCCTCAGTAATTGAAAGCGCTCTACATCACATCTTATCTTCTTTGGTTCTTTCGGTAAAGTCACGTAGAATGAGAATAAAATAATAAATTGATAAATAAAATAACACAATAATATTCTCACGACGTTTCGGCCACAACACAAGCAGCCTTCATCAGGTGAAGGGACGAGACTGTCTGGTAGGACAGCGCTGGAGTGAACTGGTAGGACAGCGCTGGAGTGAACTCCAGCGCTGTCCTACCAGACAGTCTCGTCCCTTCACCTGATGAAGGCCGCTTGTGTTGTGGCCGAAACGTCGTGAGAATATTATTGTGTAATTTTATTTTATCAATTTATTACTTTATTCTCATTCTACGTGACTTTACCGAAAGAACCAAAGAAGATGAATCATTGCAGTCACGAAAGCTTTAAATCGAAATCACATCTTATCTCAAGCATCCAAAGGGCACCCCTAATGGCAGATATCCCTGCGCAGCACATGGCGATTCGGCAGCAGTGGCCTGTAAATGGCCATTATTCTGACATTTGGGTGGGCGATGATTAATCTGTGTGTAATTCCAATGAGTAAAATATAGGTACTTTTTTAGAATTTTGGCAAATTTGGACCATGACACCGGCACACTGTGCAGCTGACTGGATTTTTATGTTTTTACAATGCACATTGTCATCTCGATCATCAACATGCTATTCACAATCATCGACCCCAAAAGGGTTTTTGTGCTTAGTTTGTTGTCCTTCCCCCCACACCTCCGATTACCACAGTATGGTGTGAACGAAGTTAAACATACATACAAACCAATAAACCGATAAATAATTATGCATACAGCTGTGAACATCATAGTCATCGTCGCTAAGCTATGATCTATCAGCGGCTGGATGAAGGCATCCACAAATCATCACTATCCCTCATGGTCCACAATGCGACATTCCATCTGGCTCCTGCGCACAAAGCTGATCACATCGCTCCATCTCTGTGGTGGACGTTCCGTAGTGGCGTGTACGTCACGACAACCAGCCATCATCCCTTTGTGCAATGTGCCCTGTCCAAGTCCCACTATTAGACCAAAACACAGAGATTACTCGCACATGTACCCAACCTTTTTCTGTCACCTATTACCGGCATATTGTGTTTGTACTTGTATTTTTGATTTGTATGTGTTTTGTTTACGCACGGATCTCCCATGTAAAACTGGCTTAACGGGACCATCCGTGTAACAAATTAAACAAATTCGAACCTACTTTTCATAATGACAAATATGATGCCTCTAATTTGTATAGGTACCTCTCTACCATGCTTCGTTGATGACCTTTCAGCTTTTAATCAATTTTCTTCATCAAGTGCTTGTAAAATCAATGTCATATAAAATCACTATGTTACTGTTATATCAATAACATAGCGATGTCATAAAAGAATACGTGCAATTGGAATGTAGTCCTCTTTCGTTCTGACTTGTCCTGAAAAATGATGACCACAACTTAATTGTGTGGGTTTGCATGTGTGTATATATACTTTCTGGTTCTGATACACGACGATCCTATTATAGATACTCCCCACTAAAATAGTTATCATCACGATCCGTGGGCAGCTAGCCCTCAAGTGTCCGCTGCAAAGTTTGTCATTTGTTTCCACTTTCCTCCGTCTCGTGCCGATATGATCAAGCAGTGCCACAACTTTCTGCCACCAATTTCTTCCTATGTCGTCAAGCCATTCTCTGTCAGGTCTTCCTCTCTTTACAGTTCCTTCCATTTTTCTGAACAAAACACTTTTAATTTAACCTTTTGTTACCTATCGTACATCTACTACATATGTGTCGCACTTTGGTTTAGCACGGGCAGCCAGGTACGGTGCTAAAGTTGTTCAACACACATAAATAGTGCCAGTTTCCTCTAAAATAATAGCAAGATATTATAGAGAAGTCAAAGCCTGTATTTATCTCCTATCAAACTTTTGAAATATTTAATAATTCTCCTTGGAAAGATATGGAGCCATCGCTTTCACGACATTCAATCACCTGTTGAAAAGGAAGTAAAAGGCTCGTTATAAATCAGTGGGGTATCTATAAATAGATAACTCGGTATTTCTACTTTAGAAAGGTAATACAGGACTGTGACTACATGTTCCATGTAATACTTATCTTTGCCTTTCACTGTTGATATTCAATGGGTTTTGATTCAGTACTCCGATTAGCAGACACCTCCGATTAGCTTAGTTGGCTACTTACGGTGAAAAAGAAGTTCAACGTATATACATACTAATTTGTTCAAAAACTCAACACATTTGTCTATAGCACTGCCCTAAATAATAATAAAAATGGATATAATTAAGTAACGTTTAAGGCAAGGGGCTCTTCTTCTTATTTTGAAGAGCTATGAATAAGGGCCATTACCTAAAATATTACCTATTATATCTATTTTTGTTATTTTAATGCGATTGACAAATGAATTTACTTTTTGTATTAATTGTGCTTTTGTGCCACTGCTAAATGCGGTATCACTCAAAAAAACTGAACGGTTTTATTCAGCATCTGTGTCACTTTGTGTCTTGTTTTTTTTTTACATTATGATCATTACTATTATTATTATCGGGGACTGATCGTGGTCCACCATTGTTCGATCAGAGCTTGGAGATGTGAGAAACTTGACCACGAGCCAGCTGAGAGCCGACCTCAGGGACCTGGAGAAGTTCACCAACTACAGCCTTCAGGTGCTGGCGTTCACTCGCGCCGGAGACGGAGTCCGGAGCGTGGCCACCTTCGTCTGCACGCAGGAGGACGGTACGTACGGTGCTCCAACCAAAGACAAAGATTCCCCCATATGGCCAAAACAGACTGTTGGGGCAAGCGCCCTTCGCGAGTGGCACCTGTGAGCGTGAGCATGGCGCACGAGGCGGTGGGTGGCCAGCACCACGCCCGGCCGCCTTGCACTTGCTTGCTCACTCCACTGCTGGTGGAATGGCCTCCACTAACTTAAATATAGTATGGAGAGCCCCTTTCAAATATGTTTTTGGCCTGCTCTTCAACGCTGGTCAGACGTTTTGGGAGAGGTGGGAGTAACCCACACTTTACCCCACGGACTTGGCTTGCCAATCGACTAACTCTGGTTGGGGATTTAGGAAACTTGTTTCATCCCCCGCGGGGGGGGAGGGGGGGAGGCGGGGAGGCGGGGGGAGATGTCATGGAACACGCAACCCCTGAATCGCTCGTCCAGTGTGCTGACCATTACACCACAGCAACATCCCTCATGCAAGTACAATCTTTTACTGGACATCTGTGGAAAGGAGCTTTATATCTCATCGGATTCCTCCGGCGTAAATGCAGATTCTGAAAGGAATCATATGAATTCGTGAGAGAGGTGTATATATTTAATTCATTGAAAGCTTTAACCTGGAGAAGCCCTTCACGTAACACATCTCGTTGGCAAGTTGGTCCAGGGTGTCAGGTGACTCGTACGTCGAAGACACGTGACGAAACGTATACAAAGAGATTGGGTGGACATACTATATTTATATATATGAAGAGATAGTCAAATGTTTTTTTAAGAAAGGTATATAAAAACGTAATTAAAATTCACAATATGTTCGTTTTTGATGGTCACCACTAAGATGAATGCATTTTACCTATTACATGTTAAATTATAACATGAGGTAAGACCTTTAAATGTTGCCTGACATTGTGTTCATTTTACTATTCTAATTCCTCCAAATTGTATTTACCACTACTGTGCTTGTGTGTGTGCACATCTCCTTTATATCTTTGTTTTAAAAGGTAATATATTTGTCGTCTGGGTAACACTTAACTTTATCATTATCTATTGCTACCCAAATGGGTATCGATACTAATTAGGGCGCTATCGATCAAGGTCATCAGTATGTGTGTGTGGGTGGGTGGGGGGGGGGGAACGGTTCAATTCTAAACGTCCCTCGGGAGCTGCGGCACTCCAGTAACTAATTGCTAACATCTGCCCTGCCCCGTGAAGCCCCGTTGCTGCTCGCGCACAGGTGCACGTTACCAGCGATTGCCGAGCACATTGGGAACAGCAGCAGCAGCAGCAGTCGTAGTTTTCGCAGGGCGCGCTTTTAGCGCACTTAAAGGGGCGGAGGCGAACACCAACCTGGGACGATAGCCGACTCATCGGGCACCGCCCGTGATGGGCACGAGCCTTCCGAAACGATTGCCGATTCGAAACCCGGATTTTCACTTTGCCCTGCATCCCGATGATCGGTGAAGGAATGCAACAAATCCTGTGTGAAGCACAGAGCCTTGGGGGAAGGCCTACCCGTGGTGTGGGATCGGAGTGGCGTTTATTTAGTTTCGTTTGGGGGGAGTGGGTCTGCATGGAAGCACTTCATGCCGCGTCATGCAAAGTGAGCGCGCACAATGCAATTTAATCAGCGATATTTGCCATTTAAGAGTTATTCAATCAACGTTATTGCTCGCAAATGAAGCCTTTGCAGCCAATCGATAGGGGTTAGCTGTGCCGCGGCACGACGGCGCGTCTCGGATGTGTAAATCTGGGCACGGTCCGCTGAGCTCCAAAAGCCCGCAATCATAACCGAATTGCGTGAAAGTGCGAAGCGTAATTGGCACTGCGCGGGCTTGATGAGGCGTCTTCTGACCGAAGAGCCACCTGATTCCCGTAATCACAGTGACTGTGAAAAGACTGCCAAACAAAAATTATCCCTGTCTGAAACGCAGAGGGTTTTTTTTTTACTTTACTTAATTTGTGGCAGTGTTACAAGCCGGAAAAAAAAAGTCTAATCGCACTCATTAATTAACAATGTTTTGTTGTTTTAGTCCCCTGCCCACCTGCGGCTGTTAAGGCTGCGCCTGCTTCAGCCAGCAGCGTCGTGGTGTCCTGGCTTCCACCCGCCAAGCCCAACGGGATCATCCGCAAGTACATCGTGGTGTGCGCCTTCCCCTACGTGCCCCACCCCGTAAGTCCTGCAACCCCTCGAGCACGCTGGTGCACTTTCGTGAAAAAAAAAACCGCGGCATCACAAGTTTATACATCTTGCCCATGCCGAAACCTCAGGGGTCAGCAACAGTGATGAAGTGGCATTGACATTGAAGCACCATTAAATCCGCACCGGCGGTTTGAGCATGTCACATTTTTGTCCACGCAGGCTGAAATTCGTTTTGAGTTTGGCACGGAGGTTTTTCGCGACCAGTATTGTCAATAATAGAGGTTTTTGGGTTAGATCGCGTGCATAGAAATGTGTCGTTAAACCCGCCAGCACCCGACACAGCCAAATAGTAAGGTTTCTCACGTACTAGTTCAGCACACCGGTGTGTTGGAAAGTAAACCCACAACATTTACTCTCCAACAGACCGGTGTGCTGAACGAGTAACGAATTGGGATGTTTTGTTTACGTGACAAACCTTAATAATTGGCTGTGTCGGGTGGTGGCGGATGTAACAACACATTTATTTTTAAGTGATCTAACCCAAAAACTTATGTTATGGAATGATTTTTAAGCGGGGTTCCACTCTACGTGTCAAGGTTTTCCGCAAAACCAAACCTTTATCTGAACTGGGATATTCTCTCTATCAAAAAAATTATCAGTGAGAAACCTGGCAAAATGTGTGCGCTTAAGACTCAGTTCTGTCACACTCTCCTAGTTTATTACGTAGAAACGAACAGCTGTGTGACCATGCGTAAAGGATTGTGCTGCTCATTGCACCTATAACATTTCCTCCTGTAATGCTGGATAATTACCCTTATACATAAAGACAAAAATCCCCCTGTATATCCTGTAACTGAATTTTGGGGCTGTTAGCGAGCACCTATGAAGGTCGGCACAGCACACGTGGGAGTGGGTGGCCAGCACCAAACCCAGCCGCCTTTATCTCCCCAGCGGCGAAGTTTACACACTGCACCAGGTGATCATTTGAGGCTGAGTCGACCTAAATGAGGCCCAGGACCGGTTCAGACAATCGCCACTGGTGTTTGTCGTGAAGCGATAATCGAACTCAGGTGGCGGGGTTCGTAGCGCAGCGCGCTAACCGCTGCACCACCGCCCCCCCCAACACCCAACACAGTGCATAGACGAATGCAACGTTTGATATGTGAGACCCGATGCTTGATTTTGAATGCCACACTAGTGGCTTTGCTTCGATGCCACAAACACACCTGGACGTCCGTAAAAAAAAAAAAGCGTTTCGTAGCCCATCGGATTTCCTCCAGGATAAACAATTGTTGTGACAAATAAAGATTCCGATTATAGTTCTCTGAGCGATACGCAGTCACTTTGATGCAGGCAATCAATGCCCTTGTGAAATTTGCATGTAAAACAAAACACCTGCAGGTTGTTTTTCATTTGCCAAAATCGTGGCACTTATTTTAATTGGACTCTTTTACATGCCGCACGTCAAACAAGGCTGCTCAGTGACGACAGGTTGCCTTTTGTTGCCCATTCGCAAGTGAGTTGGTTGCATGAACATTTTTCTCTTGTATTTCCTACATCTTCATATTGCACACCCATCAATTATTTAAAAAGGGCACATTTTAAAATGGATGCTGTAGGTTTCTCTGTGCGAGTAATTTGCAAAAAAAGGAAAATAATGAAGAGCCTGACCGTCTGTGTGGACACAATGGTGGGATGAAGGCAGCCCCTGAATATTGTGTTGAGATGCAGCAGTTAGGCACGTTATATTATAAACTGTTTTCTGTCTAATAATGTAAATGTGCTCATTTTGAGATGAAAACCACAGTAGTTTGCTGCTCGTGAGGCATTAATTGGTTTCCTTTTATTTTCCTTGAAATTAGTTTGGCATTCTGGGCGAGGGGTGAAGCCGTTTTCTTATAGATTACAAAAAATTCAACCGCAAGCTGATGTCATAATAGCGTACACGGTGAATAATTACGCGAGGCAGTCATTTGGGTTACTTAACGAAAGCACACACTGTAATTTGGAAATAATTTTTTGCCTCTGGTTCTAATGAAATACGTCGCAGATTTGTCAAGGTCAACAATAGGCCTCGTGTAATTGTTGGTGTATAAATGTAATCACCGTTGAATATGAGCGTGTATACCTCTCTTTCACGTCGTGATAGAAAAATAATATGTATCTTAAAACATCTAAAGAAAACTCGCGCCTACTTTCTCCGAGTGCTGACGAAGCAGTTAAATTTACCACGATCCCTGACAGCCACCACGTAAGATGAACTTCATCTCAGTGTGGCGTGGTAACCCTATAAGAGTGTTTCCCATATAACTCATACGATGTTCAACAGCTGCAGTTTTGAATACCTCTCGCCATGAAAACAAAATGACCTTGAGAATGAAGGGCTTTGAATTCACGCAATTATAATTGTCCTAATTTATTTTTTGTGCAGGTGAGATATATATGTGAAAAAACGGTGTTCTATAGTCGAAAAGGTTAACTGGCGCGATTCCAATGTGGTTCAGGCTTGGAAGGAATTGATTTGAAAGCTGTCCGTGTCGAGTGGGATTAAATCGCATTACTGGCCACTACTGGGTGACCTTGTATTCATTAAATGGGGCTTAGGGGAAACGGGGAGTAATATTTCTACAACGTAGTGACATTAAGACATGAAAATCCTTGGGGTTATCTTGGACGTGGTTGCAGAGGTTTCCGTCTTCGAAATGACTTTAACTTGAAATATGCCGAACTCATTTGTTATAAGACAAATATTTTTAATAATGTCCACATGCATTATTTAAAACAACATATTTCATAAGTTGAATATAACCGGTCTAATATATTCATACCATTATTTAATATTGTACTGTGTACGTGTTAACGTTTTAAATGTACTGTTTTGCACGCTGCTTTATTTTAAGTGGTGTGACAATGAGCAACGATGAACTCTGGTGGGTTTGTCACAACCTCGTCTTGGTCACGTTAAAGTCCAGCCAAATGCAATTTGAAACAAGGACAGTGCGATACTAACGGCGTGGCATTGTGCACACATTAAAATGCCAGAGGACGTATTCTTTCATGTATAATTGATTCATTAGAGTGGTTTTGCAATAGCATATTGTCAACATAGCCCATCAGTTACAAGTCGACAAAACAAAGCTTTTTCGCATAATTTTCTGTAACTATGATTTGCAATTTGGGCCCCGTGATTTTACCCATTCATTATTAATTTTCACTTACTGAATCGTGGTTAAACAGTAATGTGATGGTTTATCTTTGAATAAAAAATGTTATTTAACTAAACTGTGAACTAAGAGAAATGTAAAAAAACTTTTATTAATCCACGAAAGCATCACTGAGTCTGCAGATGTTTATTTTCAGGAGGGTTATGCATTGAGGTGTTTTTGAAAGTGTTTGCATTCTAGCAAATATCAATACATCTGTCAAACACTTGTGATACCAAAGAGCGTTATATATAGCTACTATATATACCTGTTGGGATGAGTGGAAAAATGGTTAGCGTGCTGCAGACTGAATCTCGCAACCTGAGTTTAAGACCTGGCCACAGATAATATTAGTGGCAAGTGATGTCTGAACTGGTCATGGCGTGTTCCCATTCACCAACCCGCAATCCCAGGGTGGTTAAATATGGTCAAAAACCCTCAGAACTGAGAGTGCAGATAGATGGGCCTCTGAATTATCCTGAGTCTTATTATTATTATTATTTCTACAGCTAATCAGCGAGTACGAGGTGAGCCCGGAGAGCACCCACCACTCCATCAGCAACCTCAGCCGGCACCGCCAGTACAGCGTGTGCGTGGCGGCGGTCACATCGGCAGGGCGAGGGAACAATACGGAGAGTGTCAGCGTGGAGCCGTCTCCGAATGGTATAGCACAACGACACTTCCGTTCGACGAAATCGCCCGCGCATTATTTACTCATCTATTTGCTTTCCTTATCTCTCAGCTGGTCGGTTCATCGAGCCGAGCCACATTGCGCGTCGCGTGGGTAATCGTCAGCGCGATTCCGCCCGTGTTCCGTTACTGTGCTTTGTTTAGATGGGCGACCCCTTTGCGTTGCGAGAAATGTAACGCGTAGAATCGGGGCATGCGGTGACATCGCCACGCTTTTTCTCGTCCGCCCGTGCGCATTCCATTCTATTGAATTCATTATGCTGCACGTAAAAGTCTATACACACATTTATGAACGCTTATGAAATGTCACGATGAAAATAATTAGATACACAAGGGAATCCATATATATAATTTTTCATTGCATATTTATAAAAGTATCCCCTTGAATTTAAACTAATCATTTCATTTTGATTACAGATAAGGCATTCATTTTAATCAAAGTGATGCCACTTGCTATTGATGTCTGAGCATTCGGTTACCCATCAAAACATGAACAATAGATGTAGTGGTGCTCTGCATGCAAAAAAAAGAGGATCCTCTCAGATGGAAATAAGGCGGCACAGTTGGAAATTATTTGTTCATTCATTGAACGAGCGTGTCGCTGCGGTAGCGGCGGCAACAAAACGATGTGTTCTCAATCCCCGTAGCCTGGGCTCATTTTCAGTCGCCATATCTTGTGAATTTCTCCCCCAGTCAGTTCCTCTGCCTGAAATGAACGTCTATTTATATATACTGGGTTTATTTTTTTTTTTGGTGAGCCAGCATTGACTCTTTTTGGATACTCAAATTCTGACCAATTTTTTCGGTTTTACTCTAGGAGAGCATATGGCCATCCTTCGGTCTTGACTCGCTCTTCAACTATGCGCCCTTAACTCTTTTGTCAGCTCCTGCTCGCATCTTGTCCTTTGGTGGCCCCATCTCCTCGCCGTGGATGCGTGACGTGGAGCTCCCATGCCGCTCTGTGGGGGAGCCCACACCTGTTGTCCGATGGACGAAGGAAAGGTGGGCCTCATGAATTTGATGTGTATCTATGCGCGTGTGTGTGCTTTACCAGTGTAAGAGCGGTAGTGCAACGGTTACCTCGCTTCACTACAAACCCGGCGACCTGAGTTTGATTCCCGCTAACGGCCAACACCGGTGACAATTATCTGAATCGGTCCTGGGCCTTCCCTAGGTCGACTCGGCATAAAATGAGTACCTGATGCGGTGCGTAAACATCGCTACTGGGGAGATAACAGAGGCCGGGCGTGGTGCCGACCACCCACTACTTCGTGTGCCATACCGGCCTTTATAGGTGCTCGCTAACAGCACTTGCTCCAACAGTTTGTTAACACTATAATAGGGGGATCTTTGTCTCTTGTGCTTAACCATCAAAGTTTCAGAGGCGGGCTATATGCTAAGCTGTGTGTGTGTTCACACGTATGTTCTATATTATTTTTATTGATTATCTGCAATAAGAATTCCAAAGCTTTTAAGAATGAGACATTAAAAATCTTCACTTTAAATGTCTTACTCATATACGATATCAAACTCGTCCAATTATGTATTTTATACTGTATACATTTCTGTGTATCGCTATTTTCAAAATATCCAACAGAGATGACTGGCTCAGAGGTTAAAGTGTTGAGGCTAGGTACCACTGAGATCCTGGATTCATATTCGTGCAGCTGCCAGAGATTAAACAAGGGTTCTGAAACAAAATGTGCCCGATCACCAGCAGCTGCACAACAACAAAAAACACCATATACAATTTAGCTTTGCACGTAATTTGACAATTACAGCTCTGAGAATTAAAAATATAAATTTTGACTGTCATCTGATGATCATAACTATGTTGCATTGCCAATAGGAAAGTAGAGTAATGGCCCCCACTCGAGTGTAGTTTTGTGATATCCGCTTTTACTGACCATTCTAGAACACAGGGGCATTACCTTGTCTTGTGGCGTGACATCGATAGCAACAACTGGGATAAAAATGGGCGAGGAGGTAGTATTCAAGAAATAAATACGTATGTATGTTGAGCTTCTTTCGCACTGTATGTAGCCAACCCTGCTCGTCGGAGGTGTCGGGGAAGTACAACAAACTAAGCACAAAAAGCACTTCTAAAGAAATGAGTTTTCAATCCAGATGTAATAAGGAGGCGCACCATTTCACCCACTGCCCACCCCACAAAGTGACACGTCGCAAGTGGCAGTGCCTGCTGACGAACACGGCTCCTTCCTGCCAAACGGCAGCCTACTTCTACGCTCCGTTCGAGCAGAAGATTCGGGAGACTACAGCTGTACAGCCTCCAACGCGTGGGGCTCTGACGCACTGCTAATAACCCTCCTGGTCCAAGGTATTACGTGTGTGTGTGCGTGCGTGCGTGCGTGTGCCGATTACTATTTGGCTTTGTGCGAATTCGCAACTCCAAGCGCAAGGCGGTCGCACGCCAATTACGTTTCGTCGTCGCAAAATGTCCCCGTCGGTGTGAAATTGCTGGCTTGCTTGAACTTACCTGCTGGAATACAAAAAAGCCTGTGATATTCAATTAGGGAAACGGAAAACCTGCCACAGACACAATCCTTGTTAAAAAGTGAAATGTCTTATTTCCTTTTTTGTTTATTATCCGGGAAGTATTATTTTTAGTTACGTGCACGGTCTAACGGTGTTATAGTGTGAATTAAAAACACGTTTTACAAATTAAACTACAAACTGCCACACATGCTCACCAAACATATACCCGTACATATCATGACGTCTCGCACGGGAGAATATAGATAGAGCCTCTCAACTATTCAGATGAAATTTGTTTTGTTTTACCCAGCAGATTATGTGTCGTCATACCCATTAGAAAAACATCTTGTTTCTGGAGATTACTTTTGGCCGATGGATATCGTTGAGTAATGTGTAGACATAGATTTACAATTGAATGGTCGATTTGATCGTATGTCAGTGGCTAGACTTGGTGAAAAAGACAAAAAAATAGATATGTGCAGCAGTTATAACGGGTCTTATCAGTTCACCCCCGCTGGAAATCTCTGTAACCCTCTTTTGAGGTGCAGTGCTCTTGATTACAGATTGACCAACGAAACAACATTTCAATTATCCCATAGACCGATACGTCAGCGGTGCTAAAGTCTAGTCCTGGTCTTTGTGACCCAATGGGAAAATCATTTCGATTAACATCTATGCCAAGCATCGTTTGATGTTTGAATTATTATAAGCCCATCGTGAGCACTCCAATAAGCAAGTATAGGAAATGTGCCTAAAAGGCTTGATTTGTTCCGATAGCATCTACAGTTACTCTTTTTCAGTAAAAAAAAAATCTTACTTTATAATATTTAAACAATCGATATTAATACATAAAGATACTCACAACATTATAGACATGAAAAGAAACATGGTTAATCAATGGATTCATTCATATTTACTGTACCTACAACAGGCCGTTGTTAACAGGGGAATGGTCGGTAAGCAAACACGTTGGGCTCTATCGAGGCGCACTACACTACATTATACACTACACATTGGGCTCTATGGAGGCACTACACTACTATACATTACACTACTATACATTACACTACACTACATTATACACTACACATTGGGCTCTTTGGAGGCCCGTCGTCAAGCGATTAGTCGTTAACAGGGGTGGTTGTTAAGAAGGGTTCTACTATACATACTATACACTACACTACTATACACTACACTACTATACACTACACTACTATACATTACACTACACTACACATTGGGCTCTATGGAGGCCCGACGTTAAGCGGTTAGTCCTCAGTCCTTAACATGGGTGGTCGTTAAGAGGGATTCTTCTGTATATGAAAATAACTCGTGTAGAAATCCAATATTGAATCCAAAATTATACTTAATATGTAAAATTACAACCAAATAATAATACATTTCAACCCTTTTTCAACTGCTGCGTGAAGGATTTCTTTCCGATTTGGATCAGTCATGAGGTTGTTTTGACCATACTTCACCACGCCGGTCAGCGTGGGTCGGTATAGGCAGGGGTCCCAGGAATGGTTCAGATATACGTTGCCAGAGGCGATATCCATGCATGACTGGGAAATTTAACCTAGGTGTCATGAGGTAAAAAGCCACAGTCCGCTAACCCCTGTGCTGCCACTCCTGCACCCTATTAGGCAATAACATTAAAAGGGAACGTCAATCATGGGAATTTGCATATGCATGTTGCTTATCAGGTATTATTGCATATGTTTGTAAAACATTTTTTTATTTAGACCAAAACTGTCCACAAAGACAAAGATCCCCCGTATAGCCTTAACAGACTGTAGGGGCAAGTGCTGTTAGCGAGCACCTATCAAGGCCGGCACGGCACACGGGGGGGTGGGTGGCCGGCACTACGCCCGGCCGCTTTTGTCTCCCTCAGTGCCAATGTTTACACACCGCACCAAGGTACTCATGTCAGGCTGAGTTCACCTAGGGGAGGCCCAGAACCGGTTCAGATAATCATCACCGGTGTCGGTGGCCGTGAAGTGGGAATGGAACTCGGGTTGCCGAGTTTTGTAGTGCAGTGCGCTAACCACTACACTACCGCTCTCCATTACAAATCTGTCCACACGTGCACACGCACAACAAAGGCCAATGGCCTGTTGTGTTTCTGTTTGGTTGAGGCTGTCTCGGGACAGTACAAACGGCAACGTATTCATGCACGCACCAAAAAACTGGCGGGTATCACAAATGTCCTCCCTTCTTTTTGGAAATGGGTTTTCAAAAAAAGATGCTGAACACGAATTAATTAATAATTAGTGAACACTTCAGTTCATCCACTCTAATCTAGATTTCGCTCGCATGCGTGACCCATTTGGTAAATTTCCGCGCGCAACTTTACTTTTACATTTTCGCAAAATCACCGCGAGCGCATTAGCATTTGCAAATTAGTTGAAAACATTTCCCAATATGAGACTAGATTCAATTTAATGATTGCACAATTTCATTTGTAAGGGGGTAACTTGAAAAATATCTTTGTATATCAATTTCAGCTTGCTTAATTGGGTGCATATTTTTTTCCGCCTTTTTTATGTTGTTGAATTTTCAAACATTAAAGATGTTAAACCAGATATACAAACACAATAGTATCAGGAGCCATATTTTATCCATGCAAGGCCATTGGCTAAGGGCTGTGAGCAAGCATTTCCAAGGTTGGCACGGTAACAAAACGGCGGTTTATCTGCAACTCATCCATAGACTTTTTCATCCATTACTGATGTTTAAATTAAAATTAAATGTTACACTAGGCGCTCGTTTCAGGCTGAGTATACCTAGGGGAGGGTCTGGGTATGTTTACACTCTAATTAACACTTGCATGTGTGCATGCCCAGGAATAGAATGCAAATCACCAGGTTTCTGGTGTTCGTATTCATGTGAGAACCTGAGCCTCCATTCCCCAAACACACCCCAAGCCAAACAGATCCCTATAAAGCCCTGTATACTGTTGGGAGCCAGCGTTGTTAGTGAACACTGGTATGTATGTAAATATGTTGAACTTCTTTCACACCATATGTAACCAACCGTGCTAATCGGAGGTGGTGTGGGGGAAGGACAACAAACTAAAAACAAAAAGCAGTCCTAAGGAAATGAGTTTTCAATATATATTTAAAAGCACATAGCTCCAGTGGCTTCCTAATATCAGAAGAAAGAGCGTTCCAGACGGCTACAGAAGGGCATCTGAACACGTGCGATGCAACGACCGTCTTTGTTTGATGGCTAGCCAAAAGACACGTGATGGTTTATGTTCCTTGATGAGATCAGCCAAGGTAGTATGGTTCATTTGTAGAAAGCACTTGTGTATAATTAGTGGGCACCTGAGTGGCGAGATGTTTACTACCTCATTTGGTATGTAGGAGATCGTGGGTTCGATCCCAAACCTGACACCTGTATATTTGGAGTCTGCATGTTCTCCCCGTTGTCGCGTGGAATTTTATCCGGGTCCTCCCGTTTTTCCCTCCGCATTTAGAAACATGTGTTTTAGAGTATTTGGCTGCTATAAATTTCGACGTGATTTAGCCACTTGCGTTGAGCTATTATTTGTGGCCAAGTCGCTTCTGAAAAAGAGCTAGATAGCTTAGTGGGCTTTACCTGATAGTTTATAGTTTTATATTGAAGTGAAAATCTTTTAAAACTTGTGCAGCACAAGTGCTTAATTTTATCCAGAACAGTCCAACAAAGCTCGTGCTATATCCATCTCGCCATTATTTTGTACTCGTAAATTTTAAGAAAACTGTGCATGAGATCATAGAAGTATAAGGTGCAATAATGTAGGATTATTATGAATAGGTGTAACTTATACTCCAATGGCTTTCCAGAAAATATTGAGTGATAGAAAAAATTACGCCCTTGCATGGCGCAAAGAGCCAGCGCCATGCCCAGCCACTTTTGTCCTCCGATTGCTAACCTTTACGTGTCACACCAGGTGCTCATTGAATCCTGATTCAACCTAGGGGAGATACCACCTGCCACCGATGTTATTCCTGCTCATGAATCAAATCCAGGTCACTATAATCATCGTGCAGTGTGCTAACTGCTGCATCGCCACCACTCCCCATAACACACATACACTCGCTCATGCACGCCCGAATGCTTTCACACACGGCAAAAATATGACCACACGATGAGACTACTCAGCCCTTGTGTTGCAGTCATGAACAAATTCCCTGGCAACGGTCAATCCGCGCAAAGTTGCCCTTTAATTGACGCATGCGCGTGTCTCACTCTGTCAGGTCCATTGATCAGATTACAGTGACCACAAGGGCTGAAGAAATAAAGTAAACCGTTGTTTTTTTAGCATTCAGATTTATAATGTTGCATCAGGCTATTCCAATAAATACTTAGAATTCAGTTTTTTTCCCGTGTGAACAAAAAAAAAACACGCTCAGTGTGAAATGGTCTTCAACTTGTATGCAGATTAACAACACGTCCCTTAATAGTTTCAAAGTTTGTACGAGAGACGTTTGTGTGTGTGTGTATGTGCTCGTGTTTACGCGCGTATCTGGAGCGACGCTCGCATCAACGAGGAGAGTGTTTGACGGGTAGCTCAAACACAGGCAATGCATCTGACAGTCATATCAGTCCGGTTAACCCCACCACCCCTGGGCCTGTCCCGTGACCATCTACCAGCGGCACCTTTGACATTTCAAATGCCCTCATAGTGCCCAAGCATCGTGGCGACATCACCACCACTTGATGGAAAATGGCAGTGGTTGTTCGTTGTTGTTGTTGTTCTAAGTGTGTATGTGTGTGTGCGCGACCCCCACAGTGCCTCCTGACCAGCCCAGGCTGAGTGTTTCTAAAACGAGTGCCTCTTCTATCACTCTATCCTGGATCCCAGGAAACAATGGAGGAAGTCCTTTACGTGGTACGTATTGCTAACAGGCAGCATTCATTACAGAAGTGCTCCACCTTATCCCTGGTTTTTGGTTTAATTCGACTTGACTGACATTTCCAAAAGCTACTTTCATATATTTGTGTGTCTGTCTGTGTGTGTGTAAAAAAAACATGGCCACAGGCTGTGGACTTGAACGCCGATAAGAACTTGTTCATGCTGCCAGCTTACATATCTTCACGCGTGTTCTCGCCGGCAAAGTGGGCGAACAGACGTAAAGGGATGAACAAAGGCAGTGAAATGAAGGATTGTTACAGGAGTGAGCTGCACAGAAGCCGTTCAGGATCATGAGTGATGCTGTGGGCATGGTGAGATCATGAATACACATGGAAGAGCAAAGATGTCAGTGTTGTAAAAGTGTGTATATATATATAAGATGTGCAGCTGTGGCTGCTCATACAAAACGGACTGGCTGATCGCTTCATGTTGCAAATAGGTTCGTTTTTTGTGATGTAACGTGTGCTCTGAACTGAACGGCGTTTTACATGCCGATATGATGATCCATTGAGCCACATGTGTTTCCGCACAGTAATAATGACTTTTACTTTGCATAGCATCGTTATCGTGCATTGTCGCCTCAAAAGTTGCAATCACGGATTCACTCAGGCTTTTAATGGGAACATATGCAACAAGGTGTTTGGTCAATTTGATTTGCCATTAAGGCATATTCTAAGACGATCACTTGGGATGAATCTCACAATCGTAACAATCACAATAATTTGCGTTTATATAGCCTCATTCATTCAAATGGCATCTCTAAAAAAACGCAGCATTTTGAAGCTGCCACATAAACATCTTAAAACCCTCCGAAAAAAATGTTCGTCATAAAAGGTGTACGATGTCACCACAGACAATTAAGACTCCTCGCAGCCAAGAGCACGGAGGTGTGGGGAGTACAGCCGGAGCACAGTGGGCCACCATCACTCACTCGAGGACCCAAGCTCCCGACAGCCAAACAAGTCCAGGGAACAACGATAGCAATAATTCCATATCATATGAATCATTCCATGTAGGCTTAACATTTAAAATTATTGTCAATTTGTGATCATTTCAGTATTTTGTCTAGCGCCTGAAGGCAAAGCCTTAGAATGAGGCGATAGACCGTGAGCTCAAGAGTTTGCGTAGAGCGTATTTGTTTGCTGACCCCTCCCAGTGCTAAATAAAGGTTCTGGTAAATATTCTTCTTATATTGCTATATTATATACAATGCAATGAAATTCAGTGTAATCGATTTCAGTGTCGGTAGCTTTAACCATGCCATCCCCACCCCGACAGTTCTCATTGTATATATATAGTTCTCATTGTATTACATTCGCTTCGTTACTTAGTACCGACGTCTTCCCGTCCATGCACTCTCTCCTCTAAACCTAGATAACTGTCCTGAGCCCATTAAATCGTCCAGCATCCATCCCGTCCGTGCTGTCTACGAAAGCGCTAGGCTTCCTTGCTTCACAGCTTCCGAGTCTTTACGCTTGACCTGGGGATACATTGGAGATTCACTATCGCACTGTTGAAAAGATGTCCCCTGATGGAACTGATGGAAAGATGTGATTGTAACAAAAATCAAATGGCTAAAATATTTTATTTATTTTCGATGCTACTTTAATTTATATGGCGCTTTTATGTATCAGTCAATAAACGTTGCATATGTGTTGCAGTGCTAGCGTACAGTAGCTTTTGGTTGTATATTCTTAAAGATGCAATATTTGATTGTCATTTAAAAAATAAAATAGCACATCTTCATCACAGTAACATTTGTGCTTCCTCCAAATGATAAAGAAATAAGATTTCCAATCGTTTTTAAAATAATCATTTTAAATGCATTTCCGTGGTGATTCAGCTGTCTGCCTTTTACTATTCACCTATCCACCTATGGACATGCGTACCATGCTCACCGGGTCATGTAAAAAGGTGTCGTCATCACCATCAGCCATGGTCAATCCACTGCTAGATTAAATATTTTACCACCTCTCGCCATCCTGGGATGTAATAATCTACCTAGCGCCTTGCACTCGAGCTCACTCCATCGCTCCATCCCCTCGGTCGACGTCGCTCTCCGACACGTTTCATGTCTTGGTTGCCGTTCCATCTTTATTCTTGACCACCGTCCACCATCCCTTCTGGCCAGGATGTGTCCCAGCCAAGGGCTGCTTCATGCTCTTCACAGTTTGGTTTAATGACATTTGTTTACCTGCACACATTCTGTAAAACCCTGCGTTGCGATTTCTGTCTCCGAATGTGATTTGAAGCACGGATCTTACCCCATGCCTTTATTTACCCACTCTTTTCACTTTTTGTTCTAATTATTTTCATGTTTTTTTGTTTATTCTATTCACGATCATATTTCCGAACCATGTGTAACAGCAGGTAGTATGCACTGATATAAAATATTTGTTTTTTTTAAACAGCTTAGACAAGCAAAGAGTGCTGACTACAGTAACACAATGCACAGTCCATCGCTCAACACCAACATATATTCGCGTCCCCCCCACCTCGCTACTTGCGAACCGACAAACAAGCCCTCCGCCCGTCCATTTCTCATCGTCCAACGCCACGGCACCCCTAATGCGATGCGCAACCCCCCCCAACGTTTCTGTCCGCCAGGCTACCTGTTGCAGTACTCGGTTGACCGCAGCGAGCAGTGGGAGGAGATGGTCATCTCCCCGCACCAGAAGCGCTTCGCCCTGGAGCGGCTTCGCTGTGGCACGTGGTACAAGTTCACGCTGGCCGCGCGCAACGTCGTGGGCACTGGCCGCATCAGCGAGATCATCGAGGCCAAGACGCACGGCAGAGGTAGCGGGGGTTGTTGCGAGCGAGCGCGCGCCCGAAACTTTTGGGAGCGCAGCATTTCGACGCTCGGGAAGGGCTCTCGATCGATCGCGAAGCCGTGTCGGCCGGAGGGGACACGCAAAGCGAGGTGCTGCTCCGAGCCATCCGTTCTCCAGATGTCTCGCCTACCTGCATCTGCTTCATCTTTTGTAGTCTGTTGAACCTTCCACCTCTTTAAACCCGGTTCAGTCCTTTGTCTTAGTCGCCCAGCTTGTCTATAGCTGGATGACCAACATAATATATGCCTCTCAGTCTATATCGGTGCCTCTTAGACTAAAGCAATCTAGTTTGAACTCAGACATATGAATAGATTGCTTGAGTTCTTCCAGTTTTCATTGTTCTTTTGACATTTAAAAAATATATTCCTTTGTCCCGTAGGTGTCATCTCATAAGGTCAACTGTCCATTTGGAGCTCTCACAGAGCAGTGGCAACCCCACGTGATTGAGAATTGCCCATGGAAGGAGATAACGCAGAACTACTTCTGAGATCCACAACCTTTTATTGCCCAAATACTTGGATGTAAACTTTCCCACGTGCTACGCTGTAGATTAATGCGTATTGCATGGTAGTCAGTATTGGTGTTTTTAATCATAAAAGCTGGAATGTAGCTAAATTGTGTACACAAATCAACACATTTAAATATTTATTTGCATAGCATCCGAATGCAGGTACATCTCAAGATGCAGAACAAAGTTAAATATATATAAAGCCGAAACTAATTAATATTTTCCATTCACAACGATAATTATTGCTTTCAGTTACATTTATATTCAATAAATAAAAATATAATTAATTGGAATTGCCTAAAAAAATGTGAGCTACGGTCAGGCAACTAAATTGCGCGCAACCTCATTCACATCTTTGCTGAAAAAGCACGTGTGGATGCCTTATTTACGTACCATAATTAGAATTAAGCATTGCAGGAAGTCTCTTCTCTGCGAGTGTTCATTAGCGAGAGAATGTAGCTTGTATATTTTAAGGTTAACTGCGAGGACAAGCAGCCACGACGTACGCCCACACACTTAATTACTTAACATTTCCCCCGCAACTCCAAATTGAGAGCGATTTTTTTTTTTAACAAGCGGGACAGAAAACCCTCGCGCGCTGTCAGGTTAACTTCGCGGGGTTTTATTTTCGTACCGGCAAACTCGACGCCCACGTAAGCTAATCACCCGAATTCATCCGAATAGTTTGCTTCTTTGATTTCATCGTCGAGCAAAGCTGTGCACGCCGCGTTGCTCCGGGGGGCAACCCGGCGTGTCAAAATCCCACCCCCCCTTTTTTTTGTGTCACCCCCCGCCACCTCCCTCTCCCCTCTCTCTCCCCTCTCTCAGAACCGCACTTCGTCAAGGACGCCGAGTTGGTGCTGCCCATGAACGCGAGCGTGGTGCGCGTGAACCTGCGAGGCTGGGATGACGGCGGCTGCCCCATATCATCCCTGGCCCTCGAGTACCAGCCCAGCGGCGCCGGCGTCAACGCACCAGCCGGTCCAGGCGGCGGAGGAGGCGGCGGAGGCGGCGGAGGCGGCGGAGGCGGCGGAGGCGGAAACGGCGGCGGCATTGTCGGCGCCGGGGGCGCGAACCCGGGCGCCACGGGAACGGCCGCGGGGGCCGCCCTGCCGCCCGGCGGGGGCCCCGGCGCGGCCGCGGCCGGGGGCGCGGCGGGAGCGTCGAGCGCGACCTGGAGCCCGGTGCTGGAGACGTCGGACGCGGCCGCCCCCATCATGCTGGCCGGCCTGCTGGAGGCCACGTGGTATCGGCTGCGCATGCGCGCGTGCAACGCCGCCGGCTGCGCCGAGCACAGCGCCGACTTTGCGACGCTCAACTACGACGGGAGTAAGTTGTGGGAATCCACCGCCGTTGCGGTTGTCCACGAAGACAAAGACCCCCCCCCCCCGGATAGCCTTCACGGACCGTTGGGGCAAGTGCGGTTAGTGAGTAGCACTTATGAAGCCCAGCACGGCACACGGTTGTCCACATGCACAGTGCCCAGTCTTGCTGCTTTACAGCTCGATGTATTGTATCAGTTCCTGCATCTCTGCTCAAAATGAGCAGTCCTGAGCCAGTGTTGGCAAATCCCCATTCCGATTAGTACGGTTGACTACGTCCGGTGCTAAATAAGTTCAACATACATACATACAGGTCTACACATAGGACAAGCAATGTTGACCTCTCGACAGAGTGGTTCTCATGTTATCGACCGTAAAGGAATGATGGGCTGAGTCAACCCCTTTCATTTGCCAGCCGCTCGTTCTACCATTGCGCCATCTGGCCAGTTAGGATACAGGAAGGACAAATCTGGTAATTTATCCATATTTGGAAAACTTGTTTGTCATTGCACCGGAGGACATGACCTAGAGATTTAAAAAAAACTGGCAATGCCGTTTTTGCTTGGCATTAACCTACACTCACAAGCAATGTCGCTAGAACATTCAATGCTACACAAATTAATGGCACAGCACATTTAATGAGTAATGTTTTTATTGGACAAGGTCATGAATTAAGACATTGTTTACTTTCTGAAGAAAACAACTAAATAATAATAACATGAGCCAATAATGCTTCGACTGTATTTTTAGTTGGATGTTTTTATATATATAAGTACATTTAAGATACCGTAATGAGTAAAATTGTTTTTAATAAATGCTATTTGGTTAACAGCAGACAGGGCAATTATACTGATGCACGACACTGGAAAAGATGGTACACATCATCTAATCATCTAATTTTTCGTGAAATTACCATGATTAAATATAATGTTGTCATTCTTGTGTTATAGAAATAAATTAATTCTTTAAATTAATGAATACAAAAACTTGTGGCGAGATTTTTTTTTCCATTACAAATATTCTCTGGTGAATACAACTCTATGATTATTACTGATAATAGGGGTTTTCCCCTTTTTTCTGGCAACAAAACTGAAACCTTTTACAAGGAATCATGTGTGCACTAACCACAATACTTGTGGTCAAAATGCAAACAAAAAACAAACTATGATAATATATGTGTTGTCCTTGAAACTGATTGGTCCACACTGACTATGAACAGATAATAGACATTTTGTTTTATTTGATGTACCTTTTCTGTTTCCTTAACAATGGAATACATATTCAGCATTATAATTGTTTCATGAGTAGTGTTATTATTAATATTTTGCAACACTTTAATATATTTTTGACTCCTTTTACTTACCATTAATAAAAATAAACGACAAAGTTTATTTTGTTTAACCAGAGACCAGGATCATTTTTATTCGCAAGAGTGATTTAGGTAACCAAAATAACAAAATACATTACAAATAAAATAATAATGTGCACCAATGAAGCAAATTTAAATCACTGTACTGGTCAGAATTGGTTGGTAAACCGGGCAGGGGTACGGTTAGCAATCGAACTCAGGTCACCTAGTTCATAGCTTGGTATGTGAATCACTTGGGCCACTGCTCTACCCCCATGCTGCTCATCTTCATGATTTTGTGGTCATTGTTAAGTTTACTCTCTCAGAGATTTTTGCAATGGATAGATGAGTGCCACCACAAGGATTTAACTTTTCATTGTGATATTAGAAAGGAAAAAAACATTTTAAAACGAGCGATTCAACTATTGCCATCAAATTAGTAACTAATATTTTGTATACATACGTGCTTGCATCTTCATTGTGATTAATACAACTAGATGTCCTGTTTTGGCAGACTGCATAGCAGTGGCCAATAGTCGATTGGATAATTATTTGCAACCAAATTTAATTCAAAGCCATAACTAATGACTCATAGAATACAAAAAAAATCAGAGGCTGCCTCATTATGCTTGCCTAAAATTGGCTATGATTTGTCATTGAGTTTAATTTGTCATATCTGCTGCAGCATTTTTTTTTGTTCAACCCACCCCACCCCACGACACACGGGGAATACGTAGCTAGGTTTAAAATTTACAACAGTGACTGCGTTGGGAAGAAGGCCATCTCCGCTGTGATGATTTATAATGCGTCATCTCCAGCATGGGATGTTGCAAGCCAGGCTGTGCAGGGAATGGAACGGCTGGCGGGGGTATGCTTGTTCGGCGGGCGACTATGGACAGCTGTAAGTGAAGGAATTTGCATCGAAGAGGTGGCGGTTGATGGTGCTTGCCACTTAGAAAAAAAAATTGCTCTATGTTCTTTATACGGTTTACAATGGAACTTGCTCCCCTTATCAACAAAAACACCACCCACCCATATACTCACAATTTTGCGTTTTTTTTACTATGTTTACACGAACACAAAACTGTTCGCACGTACGTTTTTGCATTCGTTTGCCTCTCTCTCCGCGATCGTGCCCTCGCCAACGCGCGTTGTACATTTACACGTTTAACAAAACCCGTTGTCTTTGTGAAAGAGGAAGAAAATAACATAACACGAGCCACTGCAACTGGCCATGACGACGCCAACCCGTTTCTCCACCCCAAGGCACCATCCCGCCGCTCCTGAAGGCGACGGTGAAGGTGAACAATGAGAACCTGTCACCGAGCCAGGAGCTGCGGCTGCTGCTCATCGTGTCTTGCCTGCTGGGCCTCGGTCTGCTCACGCTGGCTCTGCTCGTCTACGTCCGCCGCCGCCGCCGGCAGCAGAGGCTCAAGCGTCTGCGAGGCAAGCGCCGCCCCCGGTTCTCCCATCGTGGGCACGTGGCAGTGGCTCGCTGACCCCCACCCCCCCCCCCCGCAGCCCCGCACAAACCACACAGTGGGTAAATAGCCAAGGAAAAGGGGTAGCCCTGCAGAGGCACAACGGCCTCCACTATCGATGGAGCTCTAGGGTGGAACTCCTCTAATTGGATTTTTGGTCTACTCTTCCACGTTGGCCAGATGTCTCGGGTGGGAGTACCCACACTTCACGACCTTCCGATCAACGAACGGCGGTGTACACGTTTATACTTTTGGGTGAAGAGAAGTGGAGGGGGATTTAAGAAACTTGCACCATTTTCGTGAGAATTTTATTGTGTTATTTTATTTTATCAATTTATTATTTTATTCTCGTTCTACGTGACTTTACCGAAAGAACCAAAGAAGTTGCACCATTGTTTAAACTTCCTGGCCCTGGAGATTGAATCGAACCAGCGATCGTTGCATTGCAGTGTGCCAACCGTTACACTGGGGCAGCATCCCACCATAGTGAGTAACAAGTGCAATAATGATATAATTACAATGCTACGGCATTGACTTCACCATGGCCGCTATGTTCCAGATGGCTGCATGAAAGAAAAAATGGTGAACTTTCCAAGAGAATCGTTTTTGGTTTAGATTTCCACACTGATGCATTATTTTTCTTATTATTATCAAGCATTGCCCCCGAATTCCATTTATCAATTGATCACTTTCATGTATTACCAGCTGCTGGAAAATGTGATTTCGCATATTCTTGTTTTCTTATGCTGGAGCCATGAGTTCCCATTGTGCCACTAATGTAAAATCTTCAGCAGATGAATTACACTATAGCACTGAACTGTTTTCCTCGTTACCCCAGAGATTGATCGATATAGCAAGCTGCCATAACTTCCATATTTACTTTGCATATTTATTTAACACAACCTTCATTCGCTCAGTCGTAATTGTTTTGTGCATCTCGGAAACCTGCCCCATTGTTTCAACTGCCTTGTACGGGAAAGATGATATGATACTGGCGACTTCTGGAACGCAAGTGCAATGTACTAACCATTCCATCGAGGCTGCCCCCTGTATACATATATACACACACATTACACAATGATGCCAGCAGCACAAGTGCTTCACTGGGAAGGGAACTATGAAGCAGTTAGAAATCTTTTTGCTTATTATTGAATCAAAGGCAGTTTGATGGCAGCAATTTACGGATGCAAGAACGATGCATGAACGCACGCCAGTTACTCATTGGCCACGCTATTATAGACTTTTTTTGATTGAGAATAGAACCTGTAATTGGAATGTGCATCTGACAGGTGGAATTTGCCCAGTAATTCCATAAGAAGTAACGTGCTCGGAATTAATATAAGCCATGCAAATCAGACGCTGCCGTGGATGTGATTACATATTCACGACAATCTTGATCACTGCCAGAATGGAGGCTGTTGTTGTGCATGCACCAACGTTTATTGTTTCCAATTGTGTCCATAGGATGAATCATATTTTTTTCACGTTCCAAACAAATACTTTGCATAACCTAAAATAACAAAACACGATGACAATAAAGAATAACCTTGCAGTGACATGAAAAGAGTAAGATTACTCTACACACTGTTTGAAAATATGTTTGCAATTCTAATGAGTATGTGCAGGCTGGGTATAATAATGCATCGACTCGTCAATTAATATTCATTCATCTTACAATACATGGAGTAGAATTTCTCTTGTAAGAATCAACGTTTTTAGCATTGGGTTTAAGTAACCCTGCATTGGGTTCAAACAACAAACAAAAGCTCTAATTGATTCTAAAATTACATCATCACCCTGATTCGCAGCGATGTATTGAATCACCCGGATTGGTATGCAATGTAAGTCCCACAATATCTTGAGGGGACGTGTTAGTGCAACGGTTGCCAGCAACCGTCATCAGCAACAAGTTAACCACGAGCAACTGTGGCAACTTGGCGAGCAACCCATATAGCAGGGTGTCTGCTTAACAAACGCACCACATCACACACACACAGCATCACATCCAGATCCCACTCAGGCATTGCCACAACACTGCCATGTTGTTGATGAAAATAACTCTCTGCAATCTGATTGGAAGTCACCAACCCAGTTGCCCACGAAGGGGAACTGCAATCAGATGTTTTCGTTCGCTTTTTTGGGCAACAAGATTTTCACAATTTTGAAATGCCACGGGCAAACGTTGGCAGTGGTAACTGCCAGCGATGATTGTGGCCTAAAATTGACCCAGTAGATGATGGCCTTGATAGGCAGCACAGGGCACTATATATATGAGTGTTCATGGTAAACACTACAATAGATTGTACTATTATGTAGTTGCTCTTTATGCAGTGTTTACAACAACAACAACAAAACTCAGACGATAATAAAGATCATTAGGCAATCAAGCTAGCTCAAGGATAAACAAATAGGGTTTATAATTTGCCTTAAGAGATGTGACCGTACGTGCATTTGTTGATTTGATTTGGGGCAGAGTTTTTAAAAGCAGGGCGCAAACTAACAAACTAAAGGCCCTTGCCCGTTATGATTTGAAATACCTTCTCAGAACCACTGAATTTGAACGACTTCCAGGAAATACAGAACTGTGGTATACACAACAATTATTGCAATATGCATGACTACAAAGTGTACATTTACAACTATTGCTATTTATCTTTTACGTCTTTCGTGACTGCAGGAATCCATACGCTTTGGTTCTTTCGGTAAAGTCACGTAGGTATAATATATATATAGGTATATATACCTACGCGACTTTGCCGAAAGAACCAAAGAGTATATTTTACGTGTTTCCGTCATGCCTTCGTTGCACGCACATAATTCGAAAGTGATTCCGAGGTGGCGTCATGCTGTCGGCGAATTATAATTCTTTTCACGTGTTTTCTGTCTCAGGAGTCCTCGTGTTTTTTTTTTTAGCTTCCTCGTAACATTGATTCGGTTCAGTTCAGCCACTTCCCAATGCAAATGCACGTAAGAGTCATTTCCAATGCACAAATAATAATTTACAGTGACATGGCGGCTTCGTAACAAATTCAATACTCGATTTAATTACGAGCTACATGTTTTTTTTTGGAATCGCTTTCCTTGCTGTTGTTCTTTTTTTTTAATGAAATGTCATTTTAACTTTGCTCTGCTTTATTTTATGTTTGAACAGACGCGAAAAGTCTTGCGGAGATGCTGATAAGGTAACTGCTCAGGAATATTTCCCGTTTGATCACGAAGTCCTCTGTAACCAGATCCACTAAGGATATTTTCCTTGTTCTCTTGATGGTGATTCATGTTGCTTTGATGTCACTTACCCCTTCGACGGAAAGAAAGACATCGGGGTCTGCATGTCGTCCTCATTACCACAATTTCTCTCAATAGACTCGGAACTGCTTCATGATTTTCCCCGGGCATTCACCCCAGAAGCTTTATATATTTTTTTTGCGTGTGGCAGATAACTCATTTGGTGCGCGATCATAAAAAAAGCGAATTGTTATGAAAACACCAATTAAGTTATTGCCACATTCAAAACGTAATTCCTTCCTCATTTCACACTTACATCCCTTTTTTATTCTTGCTCTGAATGTCACTCCAGGAGATTTGGGTAAACCGATTTTCCAGCATGATTCATTTCTATTAAATGCCGCGCCACGCAGCTTATCTGGAAATCTGGCAAGCAGTTCAAAACATAATGTAATGACTACTCCATAACTTGATTTGGTGCTTTCGTGACTGCAGGAATTACTCGTTGGTTTTTTCGGTAAAGTCACGTAGAAATAATAAATAATAATAAATAAAATTATATAATAGTATACATTTCGATTGCAACGCAAGCAATCATCATCAGGTATAGAAGAGCTAAATTTAAGAGAGAGAGAAGAAGCACAGAGAGATGGAGAAGCACATCAAATTGTTTCCAAATTTTACTTAATCTTGTTCAAGTTGATGTGCTTCTCCATCTCTCTGTGTTTCCCCTCTCTCTCTTAAATTTAGCTCTTCTATACCTGATGATGATTGCTTGCGTTGCAATCGAAACGTCGTATGTATACTATTATGTAATTTTATTCTATTATTATTTCTCATTTATACGTGGCTTTACCGAAAAAAACAATGAGTGACTACTCCATAATACAGATTAGTAATTTATATTTAGGTTTTTTTAAGCATTCATTGTTATTTTTTCTCTCTCCATAAAAAAAATCTTAGTTACTACAGCACATTTCTTTGCGGGGAGAAAAATACACTCTGCCGTTGTACAATATACAATATAACCTGAAAGTTATTTCGAGAATGGCTCAAAAAAAGTGTTCATTCTTGTAACAAAAGTGTACTGCCTGGAGGACAGTGAAGCGCCTGTATGTTGCAGCACAGTAAGTAGGTTGCCAATCTATGCGAGTGTTCCTCCCAATCAGAAATTACCAATACATCCATAGGCGGCAGGCTGCTAGCGCTGACAGGGCTTAGCGCGCTAAAACATTCGCCAGCTTACATTTAAACACAGCTTACAGAGGTAAAACCTCTCAAAGCTGGACCCGGCGAGAGAGCACAAGGTCTCCACTAGCCGAGCACGTGGTGGACTGACGCAGTCCGTGAACCCGTGCAATTACATTTTTGTTAGATGATTGATATCCAAAAACAGGGGTCCACGAGGTCACCACCAGCAGAGCACGTGGTGGACTGACGCAGTCCGTGAACCCTTGCCCTCGGCCATGTCAGTCAACTGCCAACTGTGCTCGTGGAAACCTTTGGCTCCCTTGCTTTCTGAGTATGAATTAAAAAAAATATATATTTACATTAAATGTTTTCAAAAAGCAATTCATTTATTACAAATATATATATTCAGCTCCTCCAAAAGCATTTATTTTGGCCTCTCTCAAAGAATACATCCCAAAAGTAGGACCCTCCTAAAAAAAAGTGATATTCAGTGTAACAGTCTCGTGTAAAAAAAATATATATATACACCTGACTACATCATTAGACCTCCTTTGCCAGTACCAAAATATAATAATAGGGGTTTTCCCCTTTTTTCTGGCAACAAAACTGAAACCTTTTTACAAGGATTCATGTCTGCATTAACCACAATACCTGCAAAAGGCCTTTTGGCGTCATCTGGTCGAGCACCAATTGGGTCGAGGCTCAAAAGAAAGCCGTCCATTGGTGTGGACCAATCAGTTTCAAGGACAATGCATATATTATCATAGTATGTTTTTTGTTTGCATTTTGACTGCAGGTATTGTGGTTGATGCAGACATGAATCCTTGTAAAAAAAAGGTTTCAGTTTTGTTGCCAGAAAAAAAGGGGAAAAACCCTATTCTAATACACCTGACTGTTCAGATCAGGAGTAAAGATGCATTACTCTGTTTACGCTCTTCCGCTTTCGTATTGTTGCTTCATCCTTCCTTCCCCGATGCAATGCTGTCACCTGCTCCTGGCGAGAAAAATCCATCTTTGCACAACTGAATTGGCGCGTGCCTCTCGTTTGCAGCAAAAACTCGCGCCCCGTGGACACGCCGGTGAAGAGGGAGCAGCAGACTCCACGAATCCACATCGACGTCCCCCGGGGGCAGCTTCTGATTGAGAACAAGGACAGCACGGAGCAGCTCGGTCAGTGGAAAGCCGAAACACGCGGCGGCGCAGCAAATGGCAGCGCAGGCCAAACGACAACGGCGCGTTTTATTTCTATTTTTTTCAAAGGGGACTTTGTCGACCCAGCGAGTGCGTCATCTGTAGCCATCGCGCACAGCTCTGGGTCCCCACGCTGCCCGTTAGTTTTTGCGACGCATGCGGACCCTACCGCGTTGTAAATGTCAGGCATCCGATCGGACCTTAATTTGCAATGTTTTCGAATAGATTATTGAAGTGCTGCACACTTGTGGGAATATCTCACGTCAATTAGGGCAAGGTAGAGATGACAGATTTTTAGAGTTATATTCTTGGTTCTTTCGGTAAAGTCACTTTACCGAAAGAATATGAATCCCTGCAGTCACGAAAGCTTTAAATCAAGATTTAAGAGTTGTAAATAGTAGATGTTGCCTCATCTGTGGAAGCTATTCATAGCTTCATATATATATGTGAAGGACTTACATTCACAGTTATGTGGACATTTATTCCTATTTGCTTATAGAATGTTGTTGAATTTATGTAAATATTGTAGCAAGTGGTTTTCACTTGAGGTAACTATTTACAGGATATTGTTAGCATATTTCAGAATAGGGGGAAAGCTCACAACAAAATGTTTACATTATTTAACATTGTGGGAAAATAAATGTTTGCCTTGTTTTCCTATTTTTAATATTTGTGTTGCCAAGTGATTTACTAAACAGTGATGACCATCATTTGTGAGTTGGTGATTATATGCTTAATATCATGTTATTGGCTAGAAGTGGATAATCAGATGAGAATGTGTTTTTTATATATTATGGTAATATGTTCATGCAATTGTGAAACATATCGTGTCTTGTGTCATAATCTGTTTTATTTATTTATCTTTTTGGTGTTCATTATAACGTACTAATTTGGCAGTAATAACTTTGTAAATATTTGTAATGATCTTTTTTTTCTTGGGGGGATGCTAGAATCCTGTCTAAAGCCAAGAACTAGATAATTTATGGGTCAACATGTTACCTCATCTTCTTGAATACTAACTTAGTATTTCAACATAATCACAACTTTCTAAAGAACAGAAATTTGCACACAACCCACTTGGTTATACTTAACAGCTGAGCAGGTGGTCCAAACAACTGTGGTCTTTATTCAAATTAACATTCTTGTAATGATGTGGAACAGTTGGTGCTCAATTACTTTAATGATCTGGGCTTGTACCAACTGTTCATCAGCCCACGTTGTAACCTTGATCACATATCAGACCTGTTCCCACCTGGCCAATGGGCTTGGCATTTTGGCATTTTCGTGCAACATTGTTTATTTAATGCATGTCCTGCCCCCAGGTGTGTCTTCTTGGCATATGTGTTGTTATTTGTTCCTGATGCCAACTACCCTAATTTAACACCAAGCAATTGCACTGACTTGTGCCAACTAACACGCTGCCTTGGGGGTATAAGATTTAATCATTGTAATTTTGGTCCCCAAAAAAAACCCGCATTAGAAAGCCAAAAGAACATTTCCCAAAGTGCCCGAATTAACATGATGAAGACCACACACAGTTTGTGTATATCACAGTTTAATGGGGTTTTTTTTTACAAATCCAGAAGGATGGGCCTGAAGGAAAGCCTGTGTCCGATGGAGGCAATCATATTTTCATTCATTTAAAAAAAGTCTTTTACTTTTACATTATTTACTCTGTTTTAACCTAGTCGTGTAAATGTGTCAAAGATTGTGTCGGTGAAACAAACGAGAGGCGATTATGCAACAGGAGAATGGTGTGAAAATGTTTACATTTTTTTTCCGCCAAAAAAGTACTTAATGTTGGCATTGATTTATTTCTCATTTTTAATCACTGTCGCCGATCACAGGCCCAGAGGCCCAAAACATCAATCGGCCAGCAACAAACAGCACTATCAAAGATGTAATAGGTAAGAGTTAACACGTTTCATGAAATTGAGCAGGCCTGTAACAGCTTGGGAGAATACACAATGGTAGTGGGGGGAGAGGATTTCAAAGTTGAACAGTGCGAGGGAAAAATCAGAAGCAGAAGTGCTGTTCCAACATAGTTACAACATAGTAACAACATAGTTTCGACATTGAAACAACATAGTAACATTGTAAAAACATAGTAACATTGTAACAACATAGTAACAACAACGAAATCGTATGAACGACGCAATAATCTAATGGGGTTTTTATTTTAAGACTTCTTGGGCCTCATACTTATATTTGCCGGTGCTACTCCTGTCTGGTGAGGGAATTGTGCTGTGTCGAACGTATCTTCGTGGGGCAACAGAGAGTATTGATAATTTAGCCATTTATTGAATATTTACAATAGATCTCTTTACTCGGGGAATAGCTGCTGTCTGAATGTCCTATATTTACAGGGGGCCTACGTTTGGTTCTGCATGGGAATATATTACCTCCCTATCGCTAGCCACCGAGGGTGAATTTAGCGATGACAACCATCGCTGTGGTCCCGCCGTTGTCGACGCAACGTCCCCCCCCCCCCCACGTGTGTGTGCTGTGCCACAGAGGGGGACGACAAGTCGACCATTCTCCTCACGGACTCCGATTACAGTCAGGCTGGGAAGTCACGGACGTACAGCGGGGGGCACACCTTGCCTCACCCCCATCCTCACCCCCATCCTCACCCCCATCCTCACCCGCACCCTCACCCCCATCCTCACCCTCACCCAGCTCCAGCTGCAGGACCCGTCGACACGCTCATCGATACCTCCAACACACGACCGGGCACAAGTACGTGCGTGTGTGTGCGTGTGTTTGTTCGTGTGTATGTGTGCGGGGAGCGGTAGTGTAGCGGTTAGTGTGCTCGGCTATGAACCCAATCACCCGAGTTCGATCACCGCTCACGGCCAACACCAGTGACGATTATTTGAACCGGTCCTGGGCCTCCCCTAGATCGACTCGGCTCAAATGAGCACATGGTGTGGTGTGTAAACATCGCCACTGGGGAGACAAAAGCGGCCGAGCGTGGTGTTGGCCACCCACCTCGTCATGTGCCGTTCCATCCTTCATAGGTGCTTGTTAAGGCTATACGGGGGATCTTTGTCTTTATTAATGTGTGTGGGCAGTGGTGATTCAGTAGTTAGCGCACCGCATTACGAACCCCAGCGACCTGAGATTGATTCCTGCTCTCAGCCAATATTAGTGAAAAATATATGAACTGGTCCTGAGCCTCCTCTAGGTCCACTCAGCATTAAATGAGTATCCGGTGCCGTGTGTAGCACTGGGGATACAAAAGCGGCTGGGTGTGGTGCTGGCCACCTACCCCATATGCCATTCTAGCCTTCATAGGTGCTCGCTAACAGCACTTGCCCCAACGGTCTGTTATAGGCTACACGGGTAATCTTTGTCTTTTGTTGCGTGTGTGCACGCATGTTTATGTATGTGCGCGGCAAGCGGTGACACTGTTTTTCGCCCTACGCCACAAACACGGTGACCCAGGGTTTAATCTCCAACCACAGCTAACATCACTGGCTAGTGGCATTGCACATTTTCCAGGCCTCCCCTAGGTTGAGTCAACCTCAAATGAGTACCAGGTCAAGTGTGTAAACATCAGAAATGGTTAGATATTGGTCTTCACGTGTGCTCACTAACACTATTTTCCCCCACCACTCTGCATGAATATACAGAGGATCTTTGTCTCTTTGTGTATCTGTGGGAAGGAGTGAAAGTAGAGTTGTTAGCATGGCCAGGAATAAACCTGCATTCTATTTCTGACCATGGAACTGGCTTGCACCTCCCATGATTTGGTCTTTCATGAGCAGTGAGCACTGATGATGAACATCAGCATGGGGAGGCACAAAGTGGCCGGGCATAGTGCTGACTACTGTATACATTTGGTATCAGCCTTAATAGGCACTGCCTCACATCAAATTGACTTGATATTCCCCATAATTACATTTGGAATATATTTTGTGTGTCGTAAATATGTTGTAATTCAATATTGGCTGCTTTAGCGAATGTGCATACATATACAATATATATGGGAAAGTGATATTTTTTTAAGAAATCCAAAAACCTTCTGTTAAATTAATTGAAACGTTTCTTTATTTTGCTGAAGAAACAAATGTGACTTTTTGGGCCATCAAATTAGCATTGCCATTCTAATGCTTCTCAATCGGTGGACTATTTTGACCCGCTCACATTCACGACTGTGTCTGCTTCCAATCACAGTTTACAACAGCAACACAAATAATAAAGTAAGGGGTTTTTTTTTAGACACCAAAAACATATGTTTGGGGCAGGGATAAGCAACAAATGAATGACAGAACCAGTACTTAACTATCTCAGGTATAATTATACCTACTGGGGGAGAATAATAATAACAAAAATAACCCTATGGCAGGTTTCTGACACTGTTGCTTTTAATGAGGTCCCACTAACCTGATTTGAAATGAAATATTGTACATTGACATGCGTGTATCTGTGGTGGGAGCTGCTGTGCCTATTCTTGGATTTATATAGTCAACTTTGAGCGGTAGTGCAGCGGTTAGCGTGCTGTGCTACTTAACCCAGCGACCCGAGTTCGAGTCCCACTCACGACCAACACCAGTGACGATTATTTGAACCGTTCCTGGACCTCCTCTAGGTCGACTCAGCCTCACATGATTACCTGGTGCGGTGTGTAAACATTGCCACTAGGGAGACAAAGGCAACCAGGCGTGGTCTTGGCCGTGCGGCCTTCATAGGTGCTCGCTAACAGCCAAAAAGTCTGTCACAAGCGATACAGGGGGGGGAGTATTTGTGCCTTTCCTCGGATTGATATTGTCAACTCTGATTAATTGTGTGCGATGTCTGTATGCTGCGCGTGTTTATCACACCGTGGAATTCAAATATCGGATTTGTTTGCGTGTCGCCATATACTTTCAACAGCACCAGCAAGTGGAGAGATGAATAATTAAAATGTAAAATTACAGAATTAATGAATGTCTGGGAAAATCCGAAATGCGTGACGTTCGGCGGTGTCTGTTGGTTATTTTACGTGACGTTAGACAGATGTCAGTGCGGCTTCATCTTTGCATCGCTGTAGACGGATTTCGATAATTTTTTGTACTTGGTTTTTCTTCAATGCAGGCCTACAGTAAGCTCAATGAGACTTTTTTTTTAAATCGGTTTGCTGTCATGTAAATACAGTAGTTTAGGCCTCGTAAGCGAAATTAACTATTTTAGATTTCTCAAAGCCATCCTTAGCTTTTTTTTCACCCCTCTAGGGTGGTCGTTTCAATTAAGCAGAGAGTTACTAAATTTAATTAAACATTTAATGGCTTTTCCAGAGCCGAGCTCGCTTGTTTTCTCTTCCTGCTCTCCGACCACTTTTCCATCAGCGCCGTGCTTTAATAGGTGGCAATTATCTAAGTTGAACACATTTCTGTCAAATTAGTGTCGGTTAAATGCTGCAGGTGCTGCTTTTTATTTAGCTCCGCCCCCCCCCCCCCCTGAATGATATTGCTAAGGGGCCATCCATTTAGTACGGAAGCAAAAATCTGTCAAAACTTGACCCCTCCCCCCCTCACTTTTACACCCCCAGAATCCTTATTATCGAGGTTTCACCCCCCCCCCCCGTTCCCTATGCGTACGTACATTGTCAGTAGACCCCCCATACGCAAGCGTACGCATTTGGGTTAACCCCCCCTCCCCCCTCCATGCGTACGTACTAAATGGATGGCCCCTAATTGTGTCACATTAGTGCCTAAAATTTAGATTGTCTCCGGACATCACCGAGTGCTTTTTCTGCTGGCAGAGCCAATGGATTTGTTAATCATAGTTTGTAAATGTAATAGCAGATTAATATAGCATTCAACCAAGCTGAATATGTAGAGTATTACTGGCCAATTTAAGGCACATATTGTTAATTACGTGTATATAAATGCCACATTGTATCATCTAATATGGTATCCAGAAAGAGGCACTTAACTTGGTAATCTAAATAAATATATATTTTGAACAAACACATCAATAGATGTGTCATTTAAATAAATGAGCACTTACTTGTATTAATTTATGAGCGTGTTCAATTGATGTGCTTCGTTACTTTTAATCAAGTCGAGATCCATTGGAAAGCAATGTTCATTCTCTGAGTGGCATCCTGATTATTAAAAACAAGTTATTTCGAATGTAACTTTCCTACAATTGGCAAAGGAGTGGCATTTACAGCAAACAGCACTGCAAGTGATTAAGGTGAAAAACGCAGCTTGTCCAGAATGGTATCATTCACTTTTATCGAACACATAATTAGACAACAGTTTGAGCTAGGGCAATAAAACTGATAAAAGAACAAAGGCACAGATTACCCGTATAGTCTTGACAGACTGTTGGGGCAAGTGATGTAAGCGAGCACCTATGAAGGCCGGCACAGCACACAAGGGGGGTGGTTGGCCAACACCATTGCCCGGCCACGCCGCACCAGGTACTCATTTGAGGCTGAGTCGACCCAGGGGAGGCCCAGCACCTGTTCAGAAATTCGTCACAGGTGTTGGCTGCGAGCACGAGTCGAACCCGGGTCACAGCCGGGTTCGTAGCACAGCGTAGCGCTAAGCGCTGCATCACCGCTCACCGTGATTCTCGAGGCTCCCAGGTGCTCACCAGAATCTCAGGTGCGGTTGTTTTGAAAACGCCTTTAAAAATGCGCCCCTCAAAACTCTTCGAGCGTTTCGCTTGAGCGAATGTAAAACACGCACACACATATAAGGAATATGTTCACAACGTTTCAACAAACAGCTCTTTAAACCGAGTCTAATTATAATTAATGATGTATGGAATATGATGATTTATGGACATCCTCTAAGACAAACGGGTCAGAATTTATTTTGATTTATTTTAATTTAATTCACAGGCGTTAATGTGAAGAGAGCATATTATGGTGTTTGTCTTCCACTAATATTGACGGTCTTTTTTATCACGTTACTAAGCAAAGGCTCAAAATCCCACATTTTTATTAGCTGATTTTTAATTAATGCTCATCCTTTTTCCCACGTTTGGTTCTTGAGTTACCCACGCAATGAAAAACATCTATCAATACATTAATAGGAGTATGATGATGCTAATTCATTGGCTTTTGCATTTGTGCAGTCTCGCCATGTGTTGTTCGGTAAGCCGCGTTGTTCGTGCTAAGCACACGTGGTACAACCAGAACGTATATCAAGAGAGCAACAGTCGGGTAAGAATTTGTGAAAATACAGCACTAAGAGGAAAAAAAAATTATAGAAAAAATTGGTGACATTTTCGGCAATGGGAGAGTTTGAGTTTTTGTAATTTGTATCTGTACAGTGCCAGCGCAGTGTCAGAAAAAATAATAAAGTAGAATGATCGTGACTCAGTAAAACAAACCCAGACAGGCTTTTAGATATTTATCTTTTGAAATAATATTTGATATGTTTGGTTTTAACAATTGTACAAGATGAACGATTTCAGTGAAAATAATCGTAAAGGTTCACAGTTCTGATGTGACGTTCCAATCTCACTGGAAAAGCAAAAGTGCTTCCTCTCATTCATTCCAGATTTTTGGGTTGGGTCACGGTAATAATCTGGCCAGAGTTTTGTCAGAAAGACCCTCAACCATCCGAAAAATCTGAATGTACTAAATTGCCACGTTTAGAAGCATTCAGCTTGTAGCCAAATGTAACAATGGGACGTGACGTTTCGCTTGAAAGCGCATCAAGCATCTTCAGGAAAATCCAGGAATTCAGAAAAAAAAACACATTTGGTCAGATCGCGTAATGATGATCTGGAAGTGCCCGGAGGTTCTCTCTCTTCTTACGACGGCTCTGGAGCTCGCTAAACCGCGCTCGGACGCAGCACGGGAGGACGTGCAGCATCGTGCGCGTTGTTCCATACATGGAAAAATCAAAGAGTCGCCAGCCTGCGACTGTGTGCGGTAGAGCCCGAAACCGTCAAATGCATCGCCGACGAGTCGCACCATCATCCAGGCGCGGCACACCCTGACGGTGTCCCTACAATCCGTACAGCGTCTACTGCAGCCTTGGATTGCTTGAAGGACCCCTGAACATTCAACTTTGACATCATCTATAAAAACTGTTGCTCCCCTCCCCGCCCTGCGCATTCCATACAAAAGAAGAAAACCCCCAAAATCGCTTGAGAATAATAATAACAATAACTAACAATAAAACATTGCCTGCGATAGCACCCCCCGTCCCGCGTCAACCTAAGCCTCTTTTCCCCGGTTGACGCTCGGCCACTTGCAGACCCAGTGTCGCGCAAGCACGTGCGCCACCCGCCCCCGCCACCCCGGAGCCGCTACGCCAGCCAGTGGACCCTGAGCCGCCTGCAGGGATCCGCCTGCGCCCGCACGCTGCCGCCGGACTGCCGCGTGATCACGCCCCGGGCGGCCGACTGCCGCGTCATCACGCCACGCACAGGCGAGAGCGACAGCTACAGCATCAGTCCCTCTCAGGACACAGGTAGCTTGCACGCCAGGCGGGCACTCTTGTTCACTCGTGGCCAAGGGGAGGCAAAGGGGGGGTGGGGTGGGGGGAGGTTAGGGGGCTGCTGCTGTGTGGCTGCGTTGTGTCTCGTGTGCAGTCGAATGGCAACGCAAAGCAAATGCCGGGTGGATTCGTGATTACGTGGACCTGGCAGCCTCGAGTGGACTCACCGCCCTGATAAAATGTCATTGCAAAGTACTAAAAAACCTCTTCGTTTTCATGTTAAATGTTAAGCATACAGTTATGTGCCTTAAATCTGGGCACTCGGCTGTAATGTATTATTTGTTTTACTTATTATTTTGATTTTAAGCCCTTTTAACGCTTCACTGCTTTTATTGCAAGCCTGCCTACGCTGTGTTGATCGTGTGGGTTTGTTGCTTTACCATACTTCACCATTGTTGGTCAGTGTGGCTTTTGTGAAGGGGTGGGTGGGACTGGTTCAGATATCACTCATCCCTGACGTTAGCTGTGACCAAAAAATCGAACTCTGGGTCGCTGGGTTTATAGCTCAGTGCTCTATAACCACTGTGCCACCTCACACCCCGCTATGTATGTACGTGTAGGAATTACTTTGAAAGAAATTACAACATCGGTTTGTCTAGATTACATTGCTGCAGTGTGTGCTGATCTCATCACTCCATCTCTGCCTTGATCATTTTCTCGGGAACAACAATCTCCCTCCCCTGCTTTGCCAAGCCAACACTATTTTCATCTTTTGGCCATCATCCCTGACAACAATGTATCCGGCCCAAGGATACTTGTCCTTCTTAACAGTCAACATGATGTCGCTAAATTGGATTTGTTTTTGTGCCATGTGTTCCTTTTTCTGTCGGTGAGCGTAATTCCCAGGATGCATTTCTGCATTGCTTTTTTGTGGCACTTTTTAATATCTGTTTTATTTTCAGTTGTCAGTGTCAATGTTTCTGATCCATATATCCATAGCAGGCAATAAACACCTTATAGGCATATTGGTATGTTGCTTTTCGTTATCAATTTCAGTTTGTTTTTTTTACAAAATACGTCATCTCTTTATTTTATCATTTTGATCCCAGTCTACTTCCAATAATTTTCTAGATAGTTCTCGTTTTTTTATGATTGTGTTCCTCCACCATTTGTTTTCCTCTTGTTCAGTGAACTTTAGTTTTCCTCACATGAAAAAAATTTTCCACAACCTATCAGCCTTCTGTGTTAAGTTATGTAATTATTACCTCCAGTTGATTTCTATTTGTTGTTATGATAACGAAATCGTCAGCAAATCTGAGATTGTTGATACTAACTTAATTTATGCTCATGCCTTTATATCTCAAGTCTACTTTTCAGAAATATCTTCAAATGTCGCCTTTTAATAACTTTGGCGAAAGTGTGTCACCTTTCCTGACTCTGCTTCTGATTTGTATTTAATTCTTTTTTTGTGAAATCAGAGTGTAACTGTTCTATTTTTAGAAAAGAAAATCCATAAATTTTCTGCATTTAATTACTGAGACCTTGTTTTGTGATAATATATATATCACCATGCCTGATTAAAGTCAGATATGGTGATTATTTTATATTCATTTCCAGAAATGGATTGATACTTTGTATGTATGTGGTCAATGGTAGAAAAATCTTTCCAAAGTCTGGCTTTCTCACACGGTTGGGTTGACCTCTACATTTCCCATTATTCTCTACGCAGTGGTCTTTTTGAACAATGTATAAATGAGACAATCTGGTAGCTTATATGTAGGCAGGTCTAGCATTTATTTTTTATCGTCATGCAACCAAACAAATTATGATATAATGCCGCATATCACGTTTAAATTGTACCACAGTTACGTTTCCAAGAATCCGTTTTTTTTTCTTCTTCTCAGAAGCACATTTTCAGCCAGTGCCACCACCATTTCGCAAATGTACCAAAATTGTACATTTTGGTACAGGGGGGCAAGCCGCATATAGCCTCTTAAATTATATGGCATTACCCGCTGTTCGATGCTGCGCGCAGACAAGGGCCGGAACAGCATGGTGTCGACGGAGAGCGCGTCGTCCACTTACGAGGAGCTGGCTCGAGCGTACGAGCACGCGCGCATGGAGGAGCAGCTGAAGAACGCCACCTTCGAGATCACCGAGTGCTTCGTCTCCGACACCTCCTCGGAGCAGCGGCTGACGGGCGGCACGGCGGGCACGGGCGGCGAGCCCGGCGGAGACAGCCTCACGTCTGGCAGCACGCCCAGCGAGTCGGGCATCTGTCGCTTCACCGCCTCTCCGCCCAAACCGCAGGTGGCGAGCACGAACCAGGGAAGCATGGCCATGCCCATTGCGCACCGTGCAGGTAACATTGCAAATGTGAGCCCCGCGTCACGTGATCCCCCCCCCCCCCCCCCCCCCGCGTCACCTTGCGCCCCTTGTGTTGTGACTGACGGAGACTCCTTCATCCGTGGCTTCGGCACAGCCCCCACGAGAGGTCGGGGCATTTGGGCCACCACTGCTCGCTTAGTTTCCGATAAATTCGGCTTCCCGTTTGGCCACCCCCACTGCCTTGCCCTTGCTACAATGGCGCTGTGCTGTAAATCTATTCGGCGGGCGTCTGGAATGCTTCTTCCCAAGGCCGTAGCCATGGAGTCAACATTGGGGGGGACCAAATATTCCAGGGGGTCTGGGGGTCCCCCCACCCCAGAAAAAAATATTAATTTTAAAACTAATTTCCTGCCTAAAATCCTTTAAAAATTCACGAACACATAGTATGGACTTTTTATTGATGTATTTTTTTACAATAATGTCTAATAGTGTATTGTATTACATTTCTATGTGTTTTTTTCTTTTTTACCATTTAATGTTTCATTGTATGTAATGGCAGAGATTAGGGATTAATAAAGTACAACCATAACCACAATCATATAAACAGAAATCTATTTTATAGCGATATATTGGGGGGGGGGACATTTTGAGCTTATTTATAATTTCGGCCTTGCTTCTTCCTATATTAGGAAGGCACTGGGCGCTGTGCACTTTTACATCCAGATTAAAAACTAATTTCCTTCAGTGCTTTTTGTGTTTAGTTTATTGTCCCCCTCCCCGGCACTTCTGACTACGTATGGTACGAAAGGAGTTCAACATACATACGTTGTACATATTTAACAACGTAAAAATAACAACACGAAGATCTTTTGTCAATACACTGCTGGGTGAAGGCTCCCATATTCTGTGTTGATGTTTGGGGGTTGTTTGACCATATTTCACCACGCTGGTCAGTGCAGGGTTGGTAAAGGCAGAGCCGCATGATCAATGTTAGCTGTGGCCAGGTTCTTAGTGCAGTGCCCTAATCACTGCACCACCGCTCCACCTACTCCATTATTTAAGCGACTCACAACATGATTTTTGGATCGGGATATCAAAGAGTACAATACATTGTACATGTTACTTCATCGTTCAGCTTAGTACTGTCATCTTTATTGACATTGTATTTAATCAAGCGTGCGGTTGGCACTATGATTGTACAGCATTATATTCTCAAAAATTTTGACCATTTTTTGATTTAAAGCTTTCGTGACTGCAGTGATTCATATTCTTGGTTCTTTAGGAAAAGTCACGTTGAAGGGAAACAATAAAATAATAAAATATATATGTTTCCCTTCAACGTGACTTTACCGAAAGAACCAAGAATATATTTTGACCATTCTTTATACACAGAGAGAGTATTGTGCCTTGCTATATAAAACTATGTTTGAAAATGTGACGTCAACATGATTTTGGCATTATTGTTTACATCAGCATCACATTTTATAACCACGTTCTGGCCACTGTTTGATGAGGACCTCCATATGCCTGCATTATTTACCTCTCAGCATTTTGTTAATACTTAATTCCTGTTTTGTGGATGCTGGCATGGTGTCATGGTTAACGCACTGGACTTTCAATCCAGAGGTTGTTGGTTGTATTCAATCTCCAAGCATGACGGTGTAAATGAAGGGGATGATGATTACAATCCCCCCCCCCCAACCCCTGTCCTCCCAGCAACATAAATGGGTTCACAAAAGTCGATCGACAGGTCGCGTTTGATGGGTTAAAGTGTGGGTACTCCCACCTCTTCCGAGACGTCTGTCCGGTGTGGATGAGCAACCAAACACCCTCTACGCGCTCGCTTGAGTTGTACGTGTGTATGTACGTTGAACGTCTTTTGCGCCATACGTAGCCAACCGTGCTAATCGGAGCGGAGGCCCTTTCTGCCAGTAGTGTCACGAGCGACAATTTGCAGGGATGCACCTTAACTTCCTTGATTATTATTATTATTGTGTTCCGAGGAACACACCTGCACGAACGTTGACAGAGTAATCACCTCGCACTGAATTGCCCACCGAACTGCGAATGTGATTGCTTTTGCGGACAGTGCACCAAAGTGACGCAGACTTGTTTGCAGGAGACTACTGTAACCTTCCAGTCTACGTGAAGAGGGAAGGGGCCGCCGGGAAGGTGGCGGCTCCGCGGGAGGTCGCCGTGCCCCAAGCGAGCGGAAGCAACATCCCCGAACCGCAGGCCAGCTTCCCCAAGCCACCGGCTTCAAGCGCTGGCAGAGAACAACCTGCACCGGTCCACACTGCCTTCCCTCCAGCCAACGCGCCACCGCCCTCCTCCGAAGGGCCTCCTCTACCGCCTCCTGCCAACGCGGCCCATCGTCATGGCTCCAACCCTTCCATCAGACCTTCAGGCTCTAGAGACTCGATAGATGAGCAAGGCTTAGCTGGACCCAGCAGGCCTCAGAAGCCTGGTGCTAATGTTTACTCAAAGTCTTACACACTGGTTTGATATTTCTCACGCAGTATAGTTTGTTTGATGCCGATGGATGACATTTCTATGGTCTTAACTAAGATATGAAATGTCTAAAAAGTAGATGACAATTTTTGGAACTTTAGAACTATATTGTGTTTGTGTGTGTCTTAAGGAACCAACAGGTTATAGACTACATTTGCAGTTTGCTTCAACGATTGTGGGCTGCTGAATTTTGAAAGAAAGGGTTTTAAAATGTATCCTTTTGAATGGACCCTCTGAAAGTCAGGCTAGAGTAAGTCAAGTCGCTGCTAAACAGTCTAGGTTTGGCCTTGAATACATATGGCTAATTTAACCAAAGCAAGCCATAGCATGAAAAAAAAACCATCCAAAAACATAGATTTAGGCTGGAAGTATCAGTAATCATCCTTGTGGTAACTAAACAAACCATTAAACATCAGTACATCAGTCAGCAAGTCAACCTTTTTTTATTATTTTTGCTGTAGTTTTGTTTTATTTTAATGAAAATGCGTACATTTTAATTAAATTCAATATAAGGGCACTTGCGATAAACTGAACATCTTGCTGGATACCTTTGATGATTAAAGGTGACCACTGCAACACAAGTAATATTGAATACTGACCCCTGGGGCATGAACCATATGGCTGGTGCTGCAGATATTGAAAGCAGGAATGAATCATGTTGAACTATTTGCAATTCATTGACAGTGTAAGAAGGGGATTAGCTGTTTAAATAAGGTATTTTGTAATATGGTACTTGGACTATTAATGTGCAGATAATGTATTTTGTACATAGTGAAATGGATTGAATGTCTAAGCCTATACTTTTTTATACGGGCAATGACGACCCTATGGTATTTGCTAAGTTAATATTTAAAAATCCTAAATTATGAACCGGTGATTATTTATTGGGGATAAGTGATGTTTAATTCTGTTCTATATATTTGTTTCTGGGTTATAATAAAACATGGCAGAGCTTGCTGCATGGTTTTGTATTTCAATTCAGAGTATGGTATTTCAAAACTTGCTGCTATGCCACGTACACATTAAGATATTCTTAACCCTACTTCATTTTAAGTATTTATGAACTGTGCAATAAACAGTTTTTTGTGACTGTGGATACAGGAGTATAGTATCTCCATCTCTTAGGCTCCCATGTATAATTACAGCATCATGGTTTTGCTGTGTAACAATCAGGGCATTCATAGATACCCTCCATGAAAATGAATTTTCATTTGGATAATTGCCACTTGAAATGTACTTCACATTATGTTTGTCCTAGCTACTATACGGCGCTTTTAAAACACAACTCAAAAACAGCTATAATTAATTTGTGTACATGCATGGAGAGTTTTTGTGACACTACATGTTTTGACCTGTTATTAAAAAGAAATGCAAATTGTGTTTACAATTGGACTAAGCCTAGGTGTTCAGTCATAAATTACAATTAGAAATTAGCTCATGCACTCGTTCAAAGCCAAGAGATTTCAGACAGATTATGATCGTTATTAGTGTTTTTTTGTCATCGTGTCAGCCGCAATGACACAAACTCTAAAAAGACCAACAGGAACCGTGCAGACAAAGGAGTAAAGTCCCATCAAGCTCACCATCTCCATCTCTCAGCTTCCCACTTCTTTGCCTCCATGGTCTTTTTTTATATGTGGTGATTTTTTTTTTGTTGAATGCTGCGATAAAATCCTGGTAATATTGCATCGAGCTGGCCTGGCTTATCAAGTCTGATGAATGGCGCAGGACGAGAACACGACAAATATCCCCGATGCGGAAATCCCTGCTCCACGTTTGTCTCGGCAAATCCCATTTGAAAGCCTTTAATAATGCAGAGGTCAGAAGGGATATGCGCATTTTATTTATTTATTATACATGTATTCTTTATTGTTATTGAATCCCGGTCTGCGTAGTGAAAATGTGGCAAATATCTGATAATTTTTAAAATGCTTGGCTCAGTGGGAATACAAACACTTGACTTAGTCAGGTTCTGGGTATAGTGAAGTGACGAGACGAGCAAAGGAAACGTTAAAATGGAATGAGATTTTGTCTCGAGGCCTTTGTTAAGCATACACGCAGGCAACACAACTGTGATGCCCCCGGACAAATTATAAGGAGGGACATGGCAATATTTAACTAAAAGTACACCTTCATTTAACTAGTTTTTTTTTACTAAAAGCGTTTGCATAAAAACAAAGGACAATCTTCGACAACAAAAAATACTCACATTACCCTAATGGAAATTTCCCAAGTGCCATTTTTTTACTATTTACACATAGCTTTAACATGCCGTAACCAACAATGCAGCTTGTACCAAAAAATTAAATTATATCGCATCGCCAGTCTGCTGCCGCCTTGGCAGTAAAATGTGACTGCGCATGGTTCAACCAGCAGCGAGGAAATGTGGGAGGGGTGGGGGGTGAAATGCAGCCACTGAGACACGGCCAACGAGCCGTGCAGGGAGATGGCGCTGATTACATTTCTCTCGCCAAGGCCTGGCACACCCAAAGTGGCCTCTCCTGTGGAATATGACACCGTTTTTACGGTCCTTCGAAGCTACACGGGGGGGAGGGGGGGGGTGCTTTTCTCTCTCTCCCGCCCCACAGCACCTCGAACATTGTGAGTTGTGCTTAATCCATATGTGCACCTACCACATGAATGGTCCGGGCTTCTCAAAGTCGTGGGGGTCAGAAAGCAGACAAGGCATACTGGAGGCTTTCTGCCAGGGTTTAGTATGCTCGGGGTTTAGCATTGTGTGGGAGATCCTGGCACACGAATCTTGGAGAACCCGAATCATCTCTCAGCACTGACTCGTCGTTTGCAAGTTGAATGTCACCGCACTTAAGCCACCTGAACTTTTGTCGCTTTACAATGTCACCGATTAATGATAATTGTGTTTGTCAACGTTTTTTATTAAATGTTCCCATTTATATTTAATGTTTCAAATGAGCTCAAGATGGGATATTTTTAATGCACCGTTTATTGACTATTTACATGAACAATAGCTAATATGTAGCCAATGTAGTGATAGCATAGCCGTATTCCGTAATTAACTTGTCACTCTGTTCTGTTGTGCTCGATGAACCCTTGGTGATGACCTTTAAGTAACTTCTCTTAAAATAGACTCCTTAGAGTGGCTTCAATGTCAAGATCACCTGAATTCAATTGGAAGAATGGAGTCAGTTTTCTTTGCCAGAAGCAAAGTCAATGGAAGGGATGGGATCGGCTTGGAGATGGCAGTGTAGGTCATCCTCCACGGAGGAAGCTGGAGGCTGGAGTCACAGGTCACATCATTTTCAGCCGTTCCTTGTCAGAAACAGACAGGGTAATACATGAGAGAACTGCATGAGACACTCAGCCGTCAATCCATAGTGAAGCAATTAATGGTTGCTTGGACTTTTGAATTATTGGGATCCCGAAAAAAAACTCTGGGAATTGCCTAAGGCTGAATCAAAAAGCCAAAGTAAAGAGCTCTTCAAAAGTGACAAGGGTACATGATAGAAAACTTTAGCAAGACACGGGCACTTTTAATTAGAATTTCATATGAATGTGCGTTTAACCATCTGAGATGTGCAGGACACTTTTCTTTTTTGATGGACACGATTATATTTTTTGGCCATTATTCACTCAGGTATTCGTATCGCCGCAGCATTATGTACAGTAGATCACTAAGAGGTGCCTCTGGATGTTGCAGTTTGTATCGGCCAACGAGAAGCTTCATCGTGAGAGCAGGGGTGAGCAGCACGGGGCACCACGGGAAGCCACCGCGAAACACGGCAGAAGACGTTCAAAGTTGGAGATGCAGCAAAGTGGCGGGCGCGGTCTTCCGCGGTGCCAGTGACCTGGCGTTTAAATCCATTCTCCCGCTCCAAATGTCAAACCGCTTAATTTGGCTTCTAATTGGCTCCTCTTCCCGCTGAAGGGTCCTGTGCATGTTGACACGAGCACATCGGCGAGCCCTAATTTAATCCAATACTTTCAGTTACCAGCTGGAAATCGCTAAACCTCACTTCACAAGACTGGCAGTGAATGAAACGTGCACCGCAAGAACATGTATTAGTAATGCTGGCGAGTTCATCATTCGAGATAATTGGAAACAAATAAGTAATTTACCTTGAATCTGAACATTATTAAACTCTAAACACTGCACCGTAATTTTCTACAGCTGTGGAATTGCTATCATAATTATTCTCTCCCAATAAATATTGGACCTTGTTTGATGGTAAAAAATAAATTGAAAAAGGATTTGCCCAAATGGCAAGGCTTGTTGCCTGTACAAAAGCTTGCCAATCTGAATTCAAATCACATGAAAATGGGAAAAAAATACCTATTTTAAGTGTACAATAATAAATCTGCTCTTTTCCCAAACAGTGGACACTGATGGCAGTAATTTATAAATTGCAATTATAATTAATTATAAGTAGCCTTAATTTCTAAACAACCTAGAAAGTGCAGGTGCACATAAAAGCAAACGTAATTTATTCTGCCATCTCATGAAACACTAAGATGCAGAGTTACGTGTGGAAAGTTTATGGGATTATAAAATTAACGGAAAGTATTATTTGACGGCACATGGGCCACGATTATTTAGCAAGGGTCTCTGTTGCGGATTCGTTTATTGGAAGGTGAGAAAAGTGCTAAGCACCCACTCATCAGCACTTGCATATGACACATTTTTGCTGACTAATTACTCGAGTTATCTACCTGCCTGTTTCCAGCATTGAGAATTCTAAGCAACACTTCAATTTGGGGAATGCGCAAACAGGCGTTCTTTCATGTAATCACAAAATGTAGCTTGACAGAGGTTCCCCATCCACTAAACCTTCGTTGATATAAGTACCACCACTGCAGGCTAGATGAAAATGGTTTTGTGGGCGATTGTATATTTGTGTAAGTGTAATATAAAAAATATATATGTACACCTGTCTCTCAATATATTTGAAACGAATTGTGAAATTATTATTTCTCTTTGAAGACCATCTCAAGGTGAGCATGCAACCTAAATAAATACAAGCCAATGTCAATCGACCAACGGTTGAAGGCTTCCCCGTGTCATGTCGGTCATGATGGTTATTATTTTTTTTGCCATACTTCACCAAGCTTGCGTCAGTGTGGGTTGGTAAATGGTGGGAGGGGGTAGGACTGATATTCACTCGCCACTGATGGTAGCCGTGGCCGGCAATCTAACTCAAGTCGCCGGACGCATCCTACAAGCATGCTAACCATTCTGCCACCGCTCCACCGAATTCGATGTCATTTATTTTATTTTCCTTACAAATTAATATTCATTAAAAAAATATCACAAAAAAACGAATATATGTATGTTGAACTTCTTTTGCATCGGAGGTGCGACTGAATATGTATAATATGAATCGAATACACCCCTGCCGTTACGTATAGGACAGTGCCGTTTAGCTGTTCCAGACAACGAACGTTGCGGGGCCATTTCTCTGCCTGGACCTGCTTTTATTTCCTGCTGATTCCCTTTTTCTTTGCGCTTGCCTCCTGGAAGCGCAGGTCGAAGAAGTGCGAGACCCAGGAACCACCCGCTACAATAGTTCTCGAGTTTAGGCCAACAAGATATTCACAAATATTGCGAAAGTTTGAGAGAGACACAAATCACATTACACATCCTTATATCCACACAAAAGCGGTATATTTTATTCAATTGGCTTTCCAGATTTACACGAGCCTGCAGCAATCGTTTAAATATGCAAACACTGAAGCCACATTAGTCTGGAGGTTTATAGACAAAATTATATTGAGTGTTCATGTGGCGATATTGAAGCAAAAAGTGATTTATTTAATGTTATCCAAAAAGCTTCACTGAAGCGCTTGGTGAGATATATGTGTATATTTGGGAAGGAGAGAGACTTAATTTCTACAACAATTGTATGCATGCGTTGCAAAGCATGGTATTTTGACATCATGTATATAGACTCACTTGTATAAAAGGGTACATTTAAATGCGTATTAATCATATATCTTAACAATTTCAGGAATTATTCAACAACTTTTATTGTAATTGTTAATATTTCTATGTTTATGCTTCGTAAAAATATATATTCATGTATGGTCATATCTGGGAAGCTGTAAGCATGGTCCAGGCTGAATCGTGGCTTTAAAAGGGTCACTGCCAATGCACGCAGGGTTGCCCACAGGTGGCTGGCGAGCTGTGCTAAGTGGTGGTCAGCAGAGGGCAGTGCAGAAAAATTCATTGTCGGACTTTTATTCAACCCCCATGTCTATGCTCCTCACCTTTACCAACGGGGCAAGGGACCAGCGCAGTGAAGTATGGTCAAATATTACCCGTGACCGGCATAGCATGGAAGAGACTCTAATGCAGCAGTGTATTGACAAAGGACTGCAAAGCGTGCATCATCATTATCATAATCCTCATTATTGTTTTGATGTATTTGGGCTTTTCGCTAAAATTCCGCACCTAAGCGGAGTCTAATGCGTTACATTGGCATGTGCGAGTGCGTTCACGTGCGAGCCGAACGGGCCAGGGTTGAGCAAAGCCCTCATCTCCGTTGGCCTCTCAGCCAGCCTCTGATTGGCTGCTGTGGGGTTTTTGTTGTTGTTGCACGATGGAGCTTCACCCATTTTGAAGAACTAAACCTGGCCTGAAATTGCTGATTTCATTCGGTGGAATCTTCAGCTGCGTTGGTGAATTAGGCCTCACGAATTTTAACAATCCCAATCCACCAGGTGTAGTTCCGGTTAAGCTTAAGAATGTAAGAATGCGTCCCACAAATTAAAATGTAGTTGCCATCCTCCGTGCGCTCCTTTTCTCTTTGTCAACCCCAGGTCACAGGGTGGTCAGAATAATTTCTTTATTACCATGAAAAATATGATATCGTGCCCGAGTCTACTATATCCTGGTTTCTTGAGTTCTCACCTGGTTAAACAAAATAACCGTACAATTTATTCGTGAAATTCGTCAGTCAATTGCAACTTTCATGTGAACGATTATTTGAGACTTGTTGAAGAAATGTTTTTTTTTAAATATTGAGCACATTTGAAACCCATGCAGTGTCTCTCCCCTGACCCATTTACCTTTACCCTTTTTCAGAAGGAATCTTTAGTGCAGTGGAAAATCTATGGCAATAGCCGAGTCACAGAAGACCACGGGTGATCAGATAGGGTTCTGGGACACTTATATCTGGCAGAACTCGTAGCTTGTGTTAAATCTTCCGGAACATATGGCTGGTAGATTAGAATAAGCTTTGGAAGATAACACTGGATAGCGCATTGAAATTAATTCTCACGGGAAACAGAATAAGAAACATTTTCAGGCCAAACATTAAAACTGACAGTGATACATGGCACCCAGAAATGTATGCTGTCGCTGGTCCACCATGCATAAGATTAAATTAATTTGTGCATTAACTTTTAACATTTGTGTCATCATCATCAGCCAGTGGACAATTCACTGCTGGATGAAAGCCGCCCCAAGCTGCCTGTACATCTCACAATCCTGCGGAGTAATTGTCCACCTGCACATGAACTGCTTTTATCGCTCCATCTCCTTCCGTGGACGTCCTTCTGGATGCGTTGCAACCCTTGACTGCCGCTCCGTTATTTTTTCTTGACCATTGGCCATCGTCCCTTCAAGTGGCGTGTCCTGCCCGAGTCCACTTGCTCGTCTTAACCGTGTGATTTTTTTTTTGCATCTAAGGTATTTTATTCGAATGTTGAATTGATATAAAAGGAATATATAAACGTTACATCAAATACATTTCATAAAAACGATTACGTTTGAGCCTTTGGAATAGCTGAAATTATTCAATTGCACTTGCTGGTACATGTTATAGGCGCATCTCGTGTTTGCGAGCAAAATTCGATATTTTATGAACAGCTGTCTTTTTTTTAGAAGATTCATTTAATTGGTTTCTTGCATGGGTAATACATGCAAGAACAGAATATCACATGCAACCTGCTTTAATTACCACTGGCATATCACAGATTGCAGAATAGTAAGAACTGTTTAATAATTGGTCTTTGCTAAGATTTCATACTAGTTTTGCGTGCTTATACATCTCTGTAGGTGTGTGTGTCACATATGGTGTACTGTATACAAGGGATTAACTTGTTGTTGTTTGATATTTTCTAAACTGTGGTGTAGCCTTGTCCAGTGGTATCTTTATGTACATGACAATCCGCATATGCTGGGACAATTGTATTTCTGTGTTCATATTTCATAGACTATGAAATGCAACTTGACATAATGGGGGACAGGCAAGATAGTGAAATGAAAATAGCCCAACATTACCCCCTGGCTTAGATTGTGAAATGTGATTGGGTGAACAGAGTCCAATCTAATATGAAACGCACACCCTTTGTACCAAAGGTGTGCTGTTGTACCTGACCTAACAAAACAACCTCAAATATATTTCACACACATTTCAAGATGACAATGTGACAAGCTCCCTTTTGAGTTTGATGACCATGGAAGGCACATTATAATATAAATGTGCAATTTTCTTCTGCAGTGTCTGTTCTTTGGAGTCTGATCATGTTTGTCTACATCTGGGGAAAAAATATATATATTTGAAGCACTTGAGGCTAGCATAATTCCAATATGCAGCAAGTCACTTTCTATTACATTATATGTGATTCAGAATATGGGACTGCCATGGCATTATTTAATATTACAGGGATGACAGGCACTGAAAATTCTAATCCTATAAGGATGAAATCCACTTCCCTGACATGTGGCAAATCCAATTTATCACACAGGTTTGGATTAAGGGCACATACAATTAAAGTCATTTTAAGCACTCCCTGGGTATTTTATCAAATTAATGTGTATATCCAGAGACTATTGGTAAATAGTTCCCTATCCGATAGATATTGAGTGGAAATAACAAAATTACAATTTAAATTTTTATTGCATTCACATGCGTGCATCAAATATACATGAATGCAATGCTAGTATATGGTGGGGTGTGTAAGCTTTATTGACTTTCGTGTCGTATACCACAGGAGGTGATTTCCTTGCTTCACCAATGATGGGGACCATACATGGTTGTGTTTAACATGAGACTTAAAGCGAAGTAGAACTTTAAGCAGACCCTGCCCTATTAAGTGAAATCAATCAACCAACTAGTCACAATATTAGGGACCCCCAAATTGGAAGGAATTTTTTTTTTTGATTTGTCTAATTCTAAGTGTAAAATCTTGATTTGAAGCTTTCGTGACTGCAGGAATCCATGCTCTTTGGTTCTATCGGATCGAAAGAACCAAAGAGTATGTCTAAGTGTAAATGTGATGGTTTATCGTAAAATTCAGTTCACTTCACTCGCTTGCTTTCCATATTAATGTCCATCCGTTTTTTATGTTTACAGCTGGTTATATAGATTTTTGTTTCTGCATATAATTTATGATTATGAGTGGAGCAGTGGTATAGTGGTTAGTGTGCTGCACTACAAATCCATTCGGCTGGAGTTTGATTCCTAACCACAGCTAAAATCAGTGGTGAGTGAATATTTCTCCCCCCCCCTGCCCCTTACTAACCAGCATTTTCCAGGATGGTAAAGTATGGTAAAACAACCCCCACGAACGATACAGCATGTGGAAGCCTTCATCCAAAAATGTGATTAACAATCGACTGTAAAGTATTCTTATTATTAACATTGTATGTAGCTGTCTCCAGGGGTAGAGTGAGAAACTAACAACCATAAAGTTCTAGATTTTAAGCTTTCGTGACTGCAAGGATCCATACTCTTTGGTTCTATTCGGTAAAGTCACGTAGGTAAAAAAATAAAACAACAAAAATCACGATCTTTCGGCCACAACACAAGCGGCCTTCATCAGGTGAAGGGATCAGGCTTTCTCGAGGACAGCGCTGGAGTGAAACACAGCCACGCTCAGACCGCGACCTTTAAGGGTTAAAATCCTGTGCTGGGACTGTTGACTCAGACCGTCGTCTTTCCGGGGTCAATAAAATAGAAGTAGCACTCGGTGGGGAAGTCCACAGTGATTGTCTTATGGATAGACTTACTCCTTGCATAGGAATGAAGAATTTATACCACGACTCGAGGGCTCTAAACAAAATGAGCAACCACCTCAAAGCTCATTTGAGCAAACAACAGTCACTTTTCATTTTTTTGTATCAAATTAGCAGGGATATGCTCTAACCAAAACCCTCCTACAAAAAAAATACATCACAGTACAACGAAAATAATGCATTACGTAGTCTAAATAGAAAGACAGGCTCATTAAAATGAAGTTTTGAAATGTTTTTGTTTTACAATTTTATCCCAATTACTTAAAAGGCATCGCGTCATGAAATGAAGGATACATTTGTACATTTGTCACGGTGCAACTCTGCGTCAGGGAACAGCTGTGGAAGATATTTTTCACAGGCCTTCAAGCAGCCTTGTTATTTACCACTTGCACCGTATGGGTGACGCTTTCCCATACACTGTGCTGTAAGATCACCTGTTTCTCGACAGTCTAAACAATATCTCTATTTCTCATAGATGGAATTTAGCAAATAAAATGTTATATGATGGGGGGGTATTTTTCAGTTCTGCGCAGGTATTGGTTTCTGGGTTTGGACCATCATCTCAACCCACCTGAGGATCCAATTTAAATACGCGCGGCTGCAACCAAAGATTAAAACTCAGGATCTTAATGGTGCCGGCGTTATAATTTACTACAGTAAATGTGTATTTCAATGACTATCTTATATATTTAAAGTATTTATATATGTATCCCATCAGGGGCATCAGCAATGATTGAGTTTAATTTCATATTTGCGTATATTTTACGTTGTATTATCATAGGTATTATATATATCGTTTTAGCATCCAGCATGCATTCAGCATCAGTATGGAACTAACCATAGATTAATTGAAAGCAACACGTGTGTCAATAACACTGCCCTAAAAAGAAAACATATATAATAGATTATGTTTCAGATACTGGCACTTCTTCAGAGCAGAGAGAGAGAGAGAGAGATCTGTGTTATTGAATGTGGTGTGCTCTGCCAATATGTTTCTTCACTACTGCCAACACAGTTTTACAAAACAATTAATTACTTGAATCGCTTACATTGATTTCTGATACTGGCAAACAAGACTTTCGTGTTCACATGTCGAGGTGACCAGAACGAAGGCATTATGACATTTTCCTCCGATCTAAATGCTATACATATATCTACGACATCGCTTGGCTCCTTTGCAATGAGGATGAGGTCAGACGTCTATGGGATCGAATACAAAGGAGAAATGTTGTTTTATCGTGCTTACTATACAATGGGCATTGGTGTCCAATGTTGCCACGGGTACACAATTTTCAGACTCGTACCACCGACGGCAGAAGGGGCCCTCACTTAGACGGAGCTCTAGAAGGCATTTGGTCTCCTCCTCCACGTTGCCAGGACATGTCCGAAGAGGTGGAAGTAGCCACACTTTTACCCCCCCCCCGCTACCCACCACCACACGCTACCTGCTAAAGACCTAAGAGTGGTGCACCCATTTATACTGTTGGGTGCACAGAGGCAGGGGCATTTTAAGAAGCTTGCACCGTTTTTCAACTGCCCACGCCGGAAGATGGGGATGGAACCTGGCGACCTCTACATTGAAGGTCCCAGTGGGCAAGTCGCTCCTCCATGGCAGCCCCTTGGTTTCACATTCAAACGACAAGATGGTAATCGCATTACATCCGAAGTACGCTATTGTCCATCTGCCATACGTTTTGCATTGTTAAGATGTTTAACTTTTTATCGCAACCATAGCTGCAAAGTAGTCTCTTCAAGAGCAAAAATGCAAAGGCAGAGAGCAACGTGGCATGATACTGTTTACCATAGAAATGAGAGAAAAAAATTACAATATGCTTCCAAAGTTGCAGTGATTTTCAATATTAAAGTTTACTACTCGGCAGAAGGAATACATTTTAGCAGTCTTTGTCAAATTTATTTAATCAAAATCACACCAAAAATAGAATAAGAAAATCCTTTGTAATGGAAATGCTTATTAATGGAAAATAGGAATGTGGTTCCACTAGTTTAACTTTCAATTTTTAGGTTGAATTAATACCTTGGTTTGAAAGAATGGGGGAGTCCAAAACTCATTCTGACCTTTACACGTGACTGGGTGTGAAAAATGGAGTCGGACAGAAAAGCCTCACTTCAAATTTTCTGGTGAGAATTTTGCAATGTTCTGACCTTGAAACATGAATTGCTAGGCAAGATTTATAATCTACATGACTGGACATAACATTTCCAAGAAAATGATTTGTTTCCTATTATATCCCCGACACTTTTCCCATGGAATGCAACACAATGCCTTCTGTAGCAGTTGATCATTGCAACCAATCGTTAACCATTTCACCTATATTCCGTGCTGTTAACGTATTCTCAACCGCATTCCTATCTTACAATCGCTTTGTTTAATGTCATTTTTAAAGTGCATTTCTTTTCCATTGGTATGTCCCTTCCCAAATAGAATATGCACTGCTCTTGACTCTACAACTGCTAAAGGAAAACAAGTACATATCTATGAGGTTATAAATTGTCATCTGTGTGCACAGTAAATTTAAGAGGCATGGTTACACATTTTCACCCTGTTAGACTCCCGAAATTAAATCCTTTACAAATGGGTTTACTTGTAAGGGAATTAATCATAACCCCAGCCAATGGTCACTATACAAAGACCTCCCGTGTAGCCTTTAGCAGACGTTGGGGCAAGTGCTGTTAGCAAGCACCTTTGAGGGCCGGCACCATGCCTGGCCACCGTTGTCTCCCTCTTGGCGAAGTTTACACTAGGTACTCAATTGAGGCTGAGTCGACCTAGGGGATTCCCAAAACCAGTTCAGATAATTGTCCCTGGTGTTGACCTTGAGCATGAATCAAACCCTTTTTGCCGGGTTCTTAGCACAGTGCGTTAACCACTACCCTACCGCCACTAAATGGTGTCGACGTCACCACAGCGCTTGTGCCAGGCTACGTGCACGTTAAGGCCACGTGAAGTATCGAACGCCCGCTGGCAGGAGGTCACGGGGCAGACCAAGGTGCCATGACTCGACTGACTGAGATGACTGGCCGATGCACCACCTGTGCCCCCTACTGTGGCAACTTGCTGTGTTTTAGCCGCCCGGCACAACGCACTTTGTTGTGAGCGTCGCTCCTCTGCCCTCATTTGCTGCTGGAAGGCGACTGCCTCCAACTGCCCAGTAGCATCCTTCACGAGCCTCTTCCACAGAGGCCGATCTTGACACCACTGGTACCTGTCATCAGCAAGTCCACTCAGCTCCACATCCTCTTGTACCACATCACTCCATCTATTCTCTAGCCCATGCCGCGCCTGTTTAGCCCCTTCTATCCGGCCCAACAAAAGCTGTTTAGGCATGCGGTGGCTGGGCATGCGGGTTAGATGACCCAGCCAACGCAGCCTTGCCCGCCGTAGGAGCTCACTGATGGGACTTTGTCCAGATCTTTCAAGGAGTTGTGAGCTCCTCACACAATCCAGCCTGGTTAAACCCAGGATGGATCGTAGGTAGGCCAGCATAAATGTTTCTAACCGGCAAAGATGTTCCATTAGAGGGGTCCACGTTTCGCAAGCGTAGAGAAGGGATGACATGACAGTGGCCGAGAAGACCCGAAGGTTTGTGTGGAGCAACAGACCAGGCAGCTTCCACACAGTGTTACGCAGCCAATGAATAGATAATGCCACTCGATTGATTCAGAGTGAGACCTCTGCAGTCAAAGTGGAGCTAGTCATGAGCACACTGCCCAGGTATGGAAAACTCTCCACTCTCTTCACAACTGCGCCATCACCAATTTGGAGTTGTGGGGCTGATGGTAAGGCCCCACCTCTTAGTGGCACGCTCCAGATTGAGCAGCAGCGTCTCCAACTTTTCATCTGAGTGAGCAGGAATCACTAGATCATCAGCATACGTAACATTGTTGACCAATATGGAGCCATCCCTTGACCGCATCCGGGCATAGATCAGCCTCCCATTGTATCTTTACTAGATGGAAATTTCTCCAGTACAACCATCGAAAACTTCACGAACTACGTGGTCGAAATAGATGTTAAATAATGTGGGAGCCAGAGGACATCCCTGTCGCACCCCAAGGCGAACAGGGAATGGCTCTGACTCTCGGCCACGTAGTTTTACCCAGGCCTGCTCACCGTCATGAAGGTCTTTAATGATTGTGAGCAGAGAGTCAGGAACTCTGAAAACACAAAGAACAACCCAGAGCTCAGGGCTACTGATGGTATCATAGGCCTTGACCAGGTCAATAAAGCAGAGATGTAGGTCTTGTTGGAATTCCCTACACCTCTGCTGTAGCAGACAGACATAAAATATGGCATCTGTGCAGGACCACCCTTTCCTGAAACCACATTGGGGCTCCGCAAGCATCTCATAAGCATCCCTGGCAAGGTGATGTTTAATAATCCTTGCCAGAACCTTTCCCGGAACACTGATGAGGGAGATGCCACTGTAGTTGTTACAGTCTGTGCGTTCCCCCTTATTAAAGAGGGAGACCACCAGGGCATCCTACTAATCGTGGAACCTGTCCAGTGATCCAGACTGTTATTATGATGTCATATAGGGCAGTCTGCACACAAACGCCACCCTCCCTCAGCATTTCGCTAGGGAAATCAACTCTGCCCGGTGCTTTTCTTCGTCTCAGACTCTGGATTGCCTTCTGTACTTCCTCAACAGATGGCACCTTAGCCAGCCACTCACAGGGAGTGACAACTTCTTCCAATATTTGAGGCATTGCAGCCTCAGCAGGGTCATTTCCACTTTTCCGCATTATGTTTTCCAGGATGAGGGTTTTTTCTTCCCCCAAGACCTCACAGAAATGCTCAGCAAATCTGCAAGCCTGTTCCTGGGAGGTCAGAGATTGGATAACCTTTCTTTCCCCTAATCATGGTGATAGGTGTGGTGCTGCAAGTTACTTTTTTGATGGAGAGTGATTTGTGATCACGGGCCACTGAGGCAGACTCCATCTCCTCAGCAACCCATCCTTGCAGCGCCTCATGGCTATCCGAACCTCCGAGCGAAGACTGCGGTAAGCCTCCTCATTTTCTGACGTATAATGCTATAGACGATGTGAGTGGGCCTGTCGCTTTTTCTCAGGCAGCCTGAACACCTCTTCTGTCACCCAGGGTATCTGGGTAGGTTTGGACTGTGTACCCAAAGCAGCCATTGCAGCTGCATGAGCCATAGTCCTAAACGTCGCCCATTTCCCCTAGGCATCAGGAGGAGTAGGAGACAATGCCAACCCCAGCTGCAAGTGATAATTAAATTCTTGCTTGCAACTTGTATCAGCTAGCTGATACCAGGCCACTATGGGTTTGAATGGGGTCCTGGGTGTACACCCACCACAGGAGTGGAATAATGGCAGGCGCATCTTACAGATGACAAGCCGATGGTCAGTGGGCAGATCAGTTCCACAGTAGGTCCTGGTATCAAGGACATGGGCCCACATCCACTGTTCCGCCACTATATAGTCCAGCAGATGTCCTTGTTTGGACCCGGCATGCATCCATGATGTTGTGTGGATGCACTGATGCTGGAATTGATCAAGAACTTGGAACCAAGAGCGAGAAAATAGCAAGCCACATTCTTCACTGACATCTATTCCACAGGTATCCTTCTGAAGGAGTGGAAAGAGGCAAGGATAATAGCCATACTGAAACCAGGCAAGGATGCATCGGACGCTCAAAACTACCGCCCTATCTCCCTACTCAGCATCTGCTACCAACTAATGGAGCGGCTTCTCCTCAAAAGGTTGACGTCCATGCTTAGTTCCCTTCCATGGAAATAGTTCCCCAGGAACAAGTGGGAATTAGAACCGGTCGAAATTGTTGCGACCAGGTGCTTGTTTTAACAAGTCACATCGAAGCTGGTTTCAAATGCCAGCTCTAAACTGCAACAGCTTTCATCGACCTCTCTTCACCTTATGATACTGTATGGTGGAAAGGACTCCTGCTGAAGCTTGCGAAAAACATGCCTTGCCGGCCGACAAATAGATTAATTACCGAAATACTGAGCAACCAATGGTTCACCGTCTACCTTGGTGAAGCTGCCAGAAGCCCACAAAGATTGAACAATGGATTCCAACAGGGACCAGTTCTGGCACAAGCACTGTTCAATCTCGATACTAGCGACATTCCAGTGACACCTTGCCATAAGTTCACATATGCGGATGATATCGCACTCACAACTAAAGCACGGAAAATGGAGGACACTGAAGCAGTCCTCGAAAAAGATCTGAACACTCTGGAAGAATACTTCAAGAATCAGCGCCTAAAGCCTAACCCATCGAAGAGCGTTGTCTCCGCCTTCCATATGAACAACAGACAAGCTTCGAAAACGTCGAACGTTAACTTCTGCGGGGCGAAGCTAAGGCATGATGAACACCCTCAGTATCTAGGAGTTACCCTGGATCGGACACTTAATGACCATCACCACCTAAAACAGGCTAAAGGTAAAACGAATACACGAGTGAATATTATTCAGAAACTTGCTGGAACAACCTGGGGAAGCGATGCCAGCATGTTGAAGATATCGATGCAGGCTCTTGTTCACTCCACTGCAGAGTACTGTGCCCCAGTGTGGGGTGCAAGTCTTCACACGAACCTTGTTGACGCCAAAATTAACAACGTGCTTCATATCATCAGCAGTTCCCTAAACTCTACTCCACTCCCGTGACTTACTGTGCTGCTCCGGCCAACATCCTACGTGATGATGCGACGACACGGGAGTACAACAAGATAATGAAGAACGTCACTCTGCCATTCCATCAAGATCTAAAGGAACCCCCACGCCCAAAGCTAAAATCCAGGAAACTGTTCTGGATACACGTCTCTGCTCGAGCAGCCGAAAATAAAGACCCCGCCACTCGGTGGTCTAAATCATGGGCGGCTATGGACGTGGCAAACAAAAACAACATTCATGATCCGACGGTGGAAGTACCGGGATTCTTTCTTCCACGATGACTATGGACCACGCTGAATCACGCTCGAACACAACAAGGCAGATGCGTGTACATGTTCCATAAATGGAAGATCAAAGAATCGCCCAACTGCTACTGTGGAGAAGTCCAAACCACCAAGCACATCACCGATGAATGCTCCATCCATGCACATCCTGGCGATATCACTAAAATCCACACTGCGTGAACCACATCTTTGGACTGGATGAGGAACCTTTGCGTTAATGTATGATGATCATTAAGAAAAAATATAAACTGTTGCTTTTCACAATGCCATACGAAAGAAGATGCCGGAACAGCGTGTTGGTAATTACAAGTCCATGGGCAGCACAAACAGTCTAGCAGCCTCCTACCTTTGTTATTGAACTGATCTGGCCCATGCCCTCCAATCACTCCAGACCAGGTGCCAGCATCATGACCAACTTGGGCATTGAAGTCACCCAACAGGATGACTGTATCCTGACGGGCCACTTTAGCTAGCACCTGTGACAGGAGGTCATAGAAGGCATCTGACTCATCGGCCTTGCCTGTATCCCTCCACTGATGTTCATATTCGGTGAGGGCATAAGTAACCACAACCACCATTCCTCGCCTCTGGTTGATGGGAAGGCGAGCCTATAGTAGCCTGGGGCTCACAGCGTCCCACACCTCACTGCCACACTCCCTTCTTTGGCCACTGTGGTGGCTACACACACCATGAGGTGAATGGCCAATAAAATATTTGGCCCTCCGCCTATGGCACTGCTCACCACAGCATTACCGTCCAGCACCAACAATGAGGTAGGGGGTTGTTTTGCCGTACGCTCCCTTATACTATACACTATACACACACACTTCCCACTGCATTCCTCAACATTTGTTTTATGTTTATCTTAACAAATCATTTGTGCCGGGAGATTGAACAGGCGACCTCTGAACGGCAAGTTCGGTGTGCTAACTCATTCCACCATCATGGCAGCATCCCTCTGCAGACTATATCGTTAGTATATAAATATGGGTGCCACTGTGGCGAGATGTTAACTATCTCGCCTTGTGTACAGGAGGTCGTGGGTTCGATCCCGACCCTGACATCCATATATATGGATTTTTCTCAATATATCCTCTGGTTTTTCCCTTCACAGTTAAAAATATGCGTTCAGAGTATTTAGCTGCTATATATTTAAAAAAATGAACACGATAAGCCACTTTGTTAAGCTACCATTTGTGGCCAGGTCGCTTCTGAAAAATAGCTCAATAGCTCAGTGGGCCTTACCTTGTATAATAAACAATAGTTTTGCTCTGCCCCACGGCAGATGTGGGGGGGTGTTTACACAGGAACTTCCTGATATGATGGTGTTGAGTTTGGTCACATGGCCAGGAAGTTACAAGTTAAAGGTCTCTAAGTCCCACGAGGCCAGGCAGGGGTGTCAGCCATTACATAGAGTACAAAATGGAGGCAACAATTAGCGTCTCAGTGAAGATGGGTGCATCTGTTCATTGCGGAACTTTAAGAAACATTGTATGTAAGTTTGTTTATGTTCTTACAATACTGGGAATGCTGTTATAATGTTAGGATTGCCGTTATAATGTTGTAAATGCCTTTATAATGCTGTTAAATTGTTATAATGAATGAGGCCTAGTTAACAACGAAGCCTGCCACTTGCATTATTGTGAATGTTATTTGTAGTTGGATAAGACTAGCCAGACTTGTGCCCATGTAACTTTAATGGGTTCTTGAGAGCAAGGATGAAGAAGTATCTCATCCACAGTTCAGTGTTATATGCAGCACTGTACATTTAGGCTGCAGTATGGTGATTACACAAAGTTACCTTATTTAACACTTTAGCTTATTCTCTTGTTGTATAGCTATTCAGTGCTAATGTAGGTGCCTGGTCCATCCAGGACCTATTGTTGAGTTTCATGTTATGATGCTGCAGTGTTCATTCATTATATTGATATTGCAAGTACTGTATTAACAGATCCTGTATTTTGTGCTGTGTTTTTCCATGAGTTTTACCTCGTTCTATTAACTAAATACGTTGGAGTCGGATGTTCACCCTGGCTCTGAAGGTTTATTGAATGCGAGGTTAACTACTCGGATAGTGGTGCAACGCAGCTCACAGCGAGGCCGAGACAAGTTAATAGTTTTGTATGTTTGTAATGGCTAGATAATACAGTACATAGCCTTATCAAAAATGCCTTTCAAACTAAGATCTGCAAGATTTTTTCTTCTTTTATTTTTCAGTAACACCAACCAATGATAATAATAAAGACCCATTCGCCAAAATGTTGTTTAATTTATGCAATATTTTATTATCGCCAATTTTATACAGTTTTCTACTTGCTACCAATTATCAACAGAAATAGTTCTTATGCAGTATTATTAAATTGTAATACAAGCACAATTCTATCGGATACGTTTGTTTTTTTTCTTGCCTAATACAGACAACATCTCCCGAGGTTAATATTGCTGGTTCATGTAAAATCTATTGATGGAAATGAACCAAATACGGATGTTTAATTTTAGCTGCACCGTTCAGCATAGGAGCTGGCATGTAATTGTAATCAGATTATCAATCAAGCTTGACCCTGGTAGCATACAGTGAGCACATATTTCTCCAGTGACTTAAACCCTGAAGCTATCTATTGATCAAGCTATCAAGCGGTGAATAGTACGCTCGTATAATGAAATCCAGAGCAGGTTATCATCCCTTTGAACAATGGGCAATTGATCTCACGTGTTGCTGAGATTTTCTGAAATACCTTAAACAATGCAAATCCTTAGCATTCAGTCGGATACCTTGATGCCATGCTCTAAACAACTATGATCATTATGTTGTGCCCACACATCCCCCCGCCACAAGTAATTCAGTAAATGTAGTCACACGGTAGGAACGCTGTTGTTGGCTCATCGTCGCGCCTTTTGGATATGGGTTATGTGAACAATGAAGTGATTATGCAAATGTAAATTATGATGATGTTATGCTCACAGTTTCAGATAAATGCTTTTAAATTACGCACTGCCTTCGAATGTTTACGAAGCCTGCCCTAACTTGCACTGAACTCCCAGTGTGTGTCACTCTTTTGAAAACATGCTTTATTGAACACGTTTTAGATTTGTTAAGCCATCCATTGGCCTCTATATTGCCACAATGGATTTTTTCGTGACGCTTCTATATTTTCTATAGTTGTGACTTCCGCTGTCTTTTGCTAATGAAACTTGAGCTATGCTTGATTAATGTTTCCAGAAATAAAAGTTGTTAATTCATGGCTGTCGACACAGTTTTATTGAAAGGGACGATACTTTCTTTAGCTTATAGCATACCAAAAGTAATTCATGCACATTCTTCGTTGTGAGATGCCTCGTTAGGGCTTCATTTTCACGAGTTGGCTCAAAACCAGTCAGAGGGGGGAAAAAAAGTGTAATTCCAATAGCACTACAGCTTGTTTGACTGTCATCCACAATGCAGCACTCTTTATATTCGTTTTTTTGTAATTAATTTACATCACTATTATATGACTAATGTAAATGAGTTAGTGTTTTTTTAATTGTTAAAAGATATTTAATGTAAGCTTTCACTGGATGGAAATGTATTTAATCACGACTGGTCAGGATTTTTCTTGTTGTTCGTATGTTCATCCCACTTTACTGCAGGCTTCCTGTTGTTTTGATTCCTGCCCCCTAATAGCTTTCCACTAATGACAAATTGTATTTTAAATAAATTATGTAAATGTACTTTGGCAGGACGAACATTTTCTATTCCTACAAGGCTATATTAGGCATTGGAAATGAACGGTGATGTTCTAGATTTTTGATTGATAAGATGCATTAAATCCAGGCTACCCAAAGGTCATTAGAAACAACGAGGTTGCATATGCTATAATGAAACTGCTGCCAGCATGTAACAACATTACTAACAAACAATTCCAAATGTGTATTGAATTACAGCAACGAAAAAGAAAACATGATTTAATATATGAATACTAATGCGTGGTTTACTTTAACATGCATTACTATATTTTACGTGGTAAGTATCGCATTGCAATGCATTTCACAGTACGTATTTGGCCACACAAAACAACATCTTAATGGCCTCATTCTGAGCGTAATGTTTTGAAACCAAAATATATATTCCTGCCGTTTTGTATGAACACAGCAGAGCATCAATACATAATACATTCTTTTTTTCAATAACGACGAAGAATTGCCTTAAATCAAAAAGTACTACCAAAATTGTGAAGCAACGCATCACATGGGAGGCGCTTTGCTTCATTCGAAATTCCGATGCGAATGCCATCTTCTGTTGACATCCGTACCGCTCTGCTCTTCAGCCAGTGTCAATGTCACATGCTGTGACCGCACAGAACTCTAGGAAGTCATTCACCCACACGGGACTGAACTTAAAGCACACTGTCCCTGGTTGTGGAAGGTGTCAGAAAAGCTCAACCAATTTGTATGTGCACGGGGGAATTGAGCATTGAGCACATTCGTACAAATATGCATACGTGTAAATCTGCATGCATGCCACGCGAAAATGAATGATAACGTGAGATCTGCAGCATCACTGCATAGATAATGTATTATGCATTTACAGGGATTCCTGGACACATTCAGCCAATGTATTGTTCATATTTGTAGTGCATATTTTTTAATGATGTTTTTGAGGTTTCCGTTGATACACTTGAGTTCTATATTTTAATCCGGTCAGGTGGCTCAGTAGGAGAGTGAGCAGATCGCCAATTTGGAAAGTTCAGATCATCCCTCTGGGATCAATATAATAAGGACCACTTTGTGGGGAAGTCGAAAGTGGTTGTCCTATGGATAAACTCGCCCCCACCATAGGAACGTGGAACTTGCACCACTGTCTCTGCAGGGCTGTAAAGAGAAGATGAGCACACCTCAATGCTCATTTGAGCAAGAAATCACTTCGTTTTACTTGATTTACGTTGATTTAAGAAATGCAGAAACATTATCTGTATTTAAAGTGGACGAATCTTGTGATCTATGAAGCTCTATTTCACAGATGACACGTTTAAATATTTTCATGTGTTACATTATTTTAGCTACCATATAACTATCAGAAGGACATTCAATCTCTATACAATATTAGATTGTCTCTTGGAGTGTGTTTTACGTTTCACAATCACACGCAATAAGTTGCGGTGAAGTAGCAAAAAATAAATACAATTAAACGTGCAGTATTGGAATTTTCTTTGGCAATATCATTGCAGTACAACCAGTGCTGCAGTACACCAGTCCTGACTAGCACACTTGATGTACACCAGCACACATGGGCACATTAGTGCTGTTGTACTGCAGTGTTGGTGCACTTCATTTGTGGTGTACCGTAGTGCTGGTGTTCTGCGGCCTAGTAGCAGGGTGACATAACTTATGTAGCATACTATTCATTTAGAGCAGGTACCGTACTTGCCACTTAAGAGGAGTGGTACTTCACATCTCTCTGGCCAGGATCGCGTGTCTGTGCAGGCATCTGCGTGGCTGTGTCTTTCTTGAGGCAGCTCTGGGAGTCTGATCCCCATTCACTTGTGGACATTTGTTTAAAGCACAGCGCTGCCTCCCTCATTTGCACATTTTAGAAATTGGTTTAGTTTGGCAAATGTCAAGTGCTCTTTGCATGAGCTCATTTCTCTTTCGCGTGCTGTTGAGGGGGTTTCTTACCTGAAGAGAGTCAAAAACGATGCTCTTGGCCTTCACAATGTTTGCATATGTAAACACATGCTTGTTGTAAGCATGGCTAAGCATGCGGCCAGGCCTTTATTACTCGACACGGTCAGATTTTGGAAGCCAAGTAGGATTGAGCGTGTGCTGTAGTTGGGTGGGTGACCATCAGGACTTGCCAAGACCCGTCCATGCTGGACGTGTGAAAAAGAGCTTCTTAGCTCATCGGATTCCTCCAGTCTAAATCAAGATTTTGTTGTAGTGGTGGGTCTGTGGGGCAGCCAGGAGTTGACAGGGCTCAGTGTTAGCTTCTCGTATGAGTGATTTAAAAACATTATTTACCCTTTCTGGCATAAATACAGGAGGTGTTAAAATGTTCAAACACCAAAAAACATTAGAAGGTATGAAGTCTGCTTTAACCACACGTACGTTTGGTTAAAAAAATGCATATATGCAAACAACTACTTGGTTAGTGCAGACTTGACGGAAAGCCAACTTTGTTCACAGATTTTTTTAAACGTCTTTAACTTGCGTATGTAATTTTGTGTGTAATGCCATTCTTGCATCTCTCCAACTTTTCAGTAATTTCGCACTTACCATTTCACACTTGCCATTCGTTGCAGACTTTAAATTTTCTTCACTAAAGTCCATGTTTTTTTAAATCCATGTCACAGCATGTACAGTAAGAGCACACGTAACAAAAAAAATCTAAACCTTCTGAAGCCATATATCGGCGAGTGTGCATTTGTATCCTTGTTATTGTAAATGGAATTCACATTCTTCATAAAATATAATTACAGAATATGCAGTATACAGGGTGTTTTAAAAAGATGGACCCGATTTCAAAGCAGTATATTTCACGATGGCAACATGTTACAATTACACAAAAAGTTGCAAACGGTTTAATGAGTTATCAAGTTTTACTAACCATTTTATAAATGCTCGATGTGCCCACCTGCTGTACGGACAACATCGAGACGATAGTTTAATTCGTCACAAACGCCTCTCAAAGTGTCTTCTTCCACTAAAGTCACCGCTGCCGTGATTCTGTTTTTGAGGTCATCCAGATTAGTCGCTAATGGTGGCACAAAAATACCACGGTCTTTGACGTATCCCCACAAGAAAAAGTCGCAGGGTGTGGTGATGTCTGGGGATCTTGGGGGCCAAGAGTGTAGCGCCAAGTTTCGGGGTCCTGTGCGACCTAGCCAACGTTGAGGCAGTGCGTCATTGAGAAAACGTCGAACCTGCAGATGCCAATGTGGCGTGCTCCCGTCTTGCTGAAAAATGAAGTCATCGGAATCTTCATCAAGTTGTGGAAAGAGCCATTTCTGCAGCATTCCGAGATACGCTAACCCCGTAATTTGTGTTTCCCTCGAAAAAGAAAGGGCCATTGTCCTTTCTTTGAGAAACAGCACAAAACACGTTCACTTTCGGGGAATTAATGCTCGCGCTCTGCAATTTCGTGTGGATTCTCTAATCCCCATATGCGCACATTGTGACGGTTAACTTTACCGCTCAGATGAAACGTTGCTTCATCACTAAAAATCAAAGGCGGTAAGTAGCTGTCGCCCTCCATGTTCTGTAACATCGCATCACAAAATTCTACACGTTTGCATTTGTCGCCTGCACGAAGAGCCTGTCCCATTTGCAACCGGTACGGCCTCGTGATTAAACGTCGCACTTAACACACGCCAGACAAATTTTGATTTAAAGCTTTCGTGACTGCAGTAATTCATATTCTTAGTTTTTTCGGTACCGAAAAAACTAAGAATACACGCCAGACAGTCGTATGAGGGATCGCAAGTTCTCGGCTGGCACGACGGGTGGACTTGTGCGGGCTACGCAGAAAACCCTCTTGAATTATTCTCACGTTTTCCTCTTGAGGTGCGTGGTCGCCCTGTGCTCTTCCCCTTACATCAACAGCAGCCCGTTTCCTCAAATTGTCGCTACCAACGACGAACGCTCTTTGACATCGGCGGATTAATGCCAAAACGCCGTTGAAACGCAATTACGGATTCAGTCTTGCTGAACTGCAGAACGCAAAACGCCCCTTGTGTTGCAGAGTCACCGTCTTGCCAATGACTGAAGCTGGGGGCTGTTTGTGCGCTGGGGTCACCATCTAGAGAATGACTGAGGCTAGGAGCTGTTTGTGCGCTGGGGTCACCATCTAGAGAGTGACTGAGGCTAGGGGCTGTTTGTGCGCTGGGGTCACCATCTAGAGAATGACTGAGGCTAGGGGCTGTTTGTGCGCTGGGAGAGGCATCTCGCGGTAGTAATTTGAAGCTCTATGCCCCGCCCTCTCCATGCTCCGCCCTCTCCATGCCCCGCCCTCTCTATGCCCCGCCCTTTCAAGTGGTAAGAGTTTCATTCATGGGCGGTTCGTGGTTGCAGAGATATAGCGATTTCAAATCGGGTCCATCTCTTTTAAACACCCTGTATATTAATTGTTCGGCAAATATGTTTTTATATGTGGACCCATACATCTATTCTGAGTGTCATGTTGTCACATCCGTGGATAGAGAACATCAGTGGTATATGAATTACACATTTTCCTCGGGCAGCCTTGCAATGTGCTGGGATTAACTGGAGATGTGAAGATGAAATGCTCCTTAATTAGGCTGCCACTTGCCAACTGCAAGACATGAGTTCAGACGAGCGTAGTTGTCTGTGCACGCGCCATCATATGCAAGAATGGAGGTGGCACCTTGTGTTCATAATATATTCTGAAGGTTCGTACAACCGATAAAACTGTGCAAGGCATATTGCACCATCGCGTTTGAAATGTCTGATCCTTGGTAACTACAGTCTTTGACTGTACGGTATTTATATATTTTTGTAAAAAAAAAGGGCAATAACTTCATTCAGATCGTTGTGTGCTGTAATCATAGTTCATAGTTAGTTCATTTATTTGGTATAGCCCTGTGAGCCATTCGGCTCTTGAATCGGGTGCAACCGCAACAAACAAAAAACATGAACAAGAAAACATCTTAAAGTGATAATGTGACTGTGCAAACAGAAAATACAGGAAAAAAATATCAAAATATTCCTGAAATAGCACCGTACACCAACGCTGTGTGCAAAAATCCCAGTGGGATGCAAGTCAAACAACAACAACCACAAGACAACTAAGATTAAGGCCATCAGTCTAACTCCGTACTACAATAAACAAAAACATGGCCAAAACAAAAAAAACTTTTCGAAATCACCAAAATAAAAGCCATAAATCCAATGTAACAATGATCATAGGGACTGTGACCGAATTTTTAACAATAAACTACATAAATAAATTATAACACCAAAATCTAGAGCCATATTTTAGGCCACTGAATCAAACACGAATTCACCTATTGATGCGAAAAAAATGTTAATTAGCACACAACTTTGGAGGAAAATGGCCAAAACCGTAAAAGTCTATTATATTAGTGCTTTTTCACGTAAAATTAAATTACAATTGCAGCCCTTTCTTAATCCGCTGAAGGATAAAGGCTTCCTCACATTGCCCATTAATGGGAGGGGTTGACCATACTTCACCACTCTGGCTGGTGAAGAGGGGGTGCCTAGGACCAGTTCAGATACCACTGATATTAACCACAGCCAGGAATCAAACCCAGCCTACCGGGTTCACAGCGCAGGCGGAGGAACCACTAAACCCCAAACTCCTCTGGTGATAAAGTTAACATAATTTGCACACTCACTGCCATCTGCTGAACAGCATTAGTCATTACACTGTACGACTTAGCCTGAAGGGCGCTACTTTGCCGTGTCACCTTGTATCACGGCAAGAAGCCCTTGTGAGATAAAGCGACTCAGCATGCGAAAGCTAGTAGACGCTGTGTGGCCAGGTCGAAAAATATTCCCGTCTGTTACCCGATTAGTGCCACGAGGATGCTTGCGGTGGCAGATAAACATCCTTCGGAGGCCGTTTTGTAAAGTGGTAGCCTCCACGTAGAGCCGCAGGCCGTCTAAGGGGCCATCGCCCCTCCAAAACCATATTGCCATTTTGAAAATAAAACATGCTTCAAATCGCTTTAAGCTATTGTTGTCATTGTAGTGCGTATTTAATGTAGCGCTGCACTCTGATGTTGTAGGAGAAAACATTTATTAAAAAGGAGGCGTTGGAAAGCTTAAATTTAGCATAAAATTCACTTGAAAATATTCAACGTCTAACTAAAACTGCAGATGTTCAGAATGTTACATTTAAATTATCTTCTAATTATAAAATATTAAAAGTAATTATAACTATAAAAAAAATACTTGAAACTTTGTAGTAGAACGAAGCAAAATGGAGAGTACAATTATAACAATCACACATTCATTCCTCAGAATGAAAAGCCCTGGTAGAATCATTAGAATCAAAATGTTTAATAACAATCATTAAAAAATGTTCAAAATGTATGCTTCACCATTCTCCCATGGAGAAGCAAAATGCTCCTTCACGGAATAATTAGAAGGTGACTTTAGTAAATTGAAATAATCAAATAGTTAATAATGAAAATTGATCAAAATTAGTATTGTTATAACAATTCTATATTTATTGAAAGTTGCGCATTTTGATGTGACGTAACATTTCTCAAACACCCCCCCCCCCCTCGTCACACATCGTCATAAATGTCTGACCCACCCCACCCCCCCCCCAGGTGCGTGACGTCATTTATGGACGGCCCCTAAAATGAAGTCGCGGTTCAGTCGCCTGCCCACGGCCCATAGGTATCCCACCGATCGTCGGTACAAATAGCATAAGGTAAAAAAATGTGCACATGTAATAATAGGCGCAAGTTAAAAAGTGTGTCGTCTATTATGTGGCCAGAAGATGGCAGTACAGCAGTGCATTTGGAATGCATCTGTGCAGAGGTTGCTTTGTGAGCCCCGTGGTGGCTGGCTTTATGATGAAATCCAAAAATAGGATCCTCCTAAATTTAGTCTTCAGGCTTGTCAAAGCGTTTGTGGCAAAATAAAGTGCATTTCAGTATTGTCAAATTCTAGATAATATATCCGCCATGCAAAGCAACCCAGTGGGTGTTTATATCATGAAGGCTAACAACTCCCTGAAAATAATCTCATTCATACATTTTGACCATCACTGCAATGTGATAGTTTATATGAAACGAAATAAGACCAATACAAATAGGAAGCCATTGGCAGATTTATTTAATTTCTCCGATGATGGACTGACCAACAATTCTCAATGTGCCATGAAGATATGATTGGCTCCTCATTAACATTGAACATTAGAATGTATCATAGATGTTTTACAAACAAGACAAGGATCCCAATAGTCTCATGCAGGTGGTTTATGAGCTACGGAGCGATACTTCTTTTCGATCCGGTACACAATGTATTAATATTCTTGGTTCTTTCGGTAAAGTCACGTAGAAGGGAAACAATAAAATAAAAAAATAAAAACTTTTTTTATTATTTTGTACTGCCATCTTCTGGCCACATAATAGACGACACACTTTGTAACTTGCGTCTATTATTACATGTGCACATTTTTTTACCTTATGCTATTTGTACCGACGATCGGTGGGATACCTATGGGCCGTGGGCAGGCGACTGAACCGCGACTTCATTTTAGGGGCCGTCCATAAATGACGTCACGCACCTGGGGGGGGTGGGGGGGGTCAGACGTTTATGACGATGTGTGACGAGGGGGCGGTGTTTGAGAAATGTTACGTCACATCAAAATGCGCAACTTTCAATAAATATAGAATTGTTATAACAACACTAATTTTGATCAATTTTCATTGTTAACTATTTGATTATTTTAATCTACTAAAGTCACCTTTTATTTATTCCATGAAGGAGCATTTTGCTTCTCCATAAGGAGAATGGAGAAGCAAACATTTTGAACATCTTTTTAATTATTGTTATTAAACATTTTTATTCTAATGATTCTACCAGGGCTTTTCATTCTGTGGAATGAATGTGTGATTGTTATAATTGTACTCTCCATTTTGCTTCGTTCTACTACTAAGTTTCAAGTATTTTTTATAGTTCTAATTACTTTTAATATTTTATAATTATAAGATAATTTCAATATAACATTCTGAACATCTGCAGTTTTAGTTAGACATTGAATATTTTCAAGTGAATTTTATGCTAAATCTAAGCTTTCCAACGCCTCCTTTTTAATACGTGTTTTCTCCTACAACATCAGAGTGCAGCGCCACATTAAATACGCACTACAATGACAATAGTTTAAAGCGATTTGAAGCATGTTTTATTTTCAAAATGGCAATATGTTTTTTTGGAGGGGGGGGGCAGAGCTTTGTGACGTCATATTTTAATAAAAAATAAAAAAACATTATTTTATTGTCTCCCTTCTACGTGACTTTACCGAAAGAATCAATAATATGAATCCCTGCAGTCACGAAAGCTTTCAATCAAAATTTAATTTAATGTAATCTAAAAATATATAACGCCTCCTAAATGACGGAGTGCATCTTATTAGCAAACTGGACCGGTTTCGGAAAACATGCTCCCAGAAGGCTGTGTGTATAGCCAATGAAATCTGTCAAAATACTTTAATTTATTTGGTTTATGTGGAGAGACACGAAATGGGAAGGAGGCGTTATATTGTGTTACTTATCATTCTCGGCATCAACGTTCAGTGATGATTTTGTGTGACAGTATCACAATAAGTACGCGCGTTTCTATTTCAACACGAAGGTCACGTGTCAATTTAAAAAAATCGATACTCGTAAACGATATATGCATGTATACAATGTCCATACAGGTATCATTCGTAAATTTAAAACAATATAATTAGACAAGGGTGAAATGAGCTCGGCCGATAGAACTATGTACATCCACAGGTGGTAGTGTGAAGTTTTCATCTTGTGAGTAAATAAACATCTACGACGGCATTAGCTATCGACTTAACTTAACTGCACTTTACCCTACATTGCGGGGATCACAAAAAATATCTCCAAAATCTTGAATAAACCTAAGATCTAGGTCCGATTCAACACATTACATAAAATCCGTGATCTGGTTCCGTCTGTAAAAGATGTGATTCCGGACATACAGTACCCTGGCGTCTACAAACTAAGTTGCCTCTGTGGTAGTAGTTACATTGGAGAAACCAAACGACATGTCTCGGACCACATCCGTGAACACAAAGCAGACCTAAAACACGGTAGGACCAACACCTCGGCCGTGGCAGATCACTGTTATAATTCAGTAGGCTCACATGACATTGACTTCTCCAAGACAGAGGTTCTCTGCAAGCCATCTGGCTACCATGAGAGATTCGTTCATGAGGCTATCCACATATGCAAACACAGAGACAATTTCAACCAAGATGATGGATTCTGGCTTAGCAATCATTGGAGGGATTTGATAAACCATTTGAGTCTTAATTGATTGTTCACGCTTACGGTGGCTTTCAGACCACATCCATTATTTTCGTCTCCCCCCTCCTCTTTTCCGAACATAGATGGACTCGTCCATTTGAATAACTGCCAAATCGCTCTCCGTGGTGCTAACGTTAAAAAAATGCCACTTTTTCAAATTTTCTTGCTGTGGTTTTTACACCTGATGATGATTGCTTGTGTTGCGGTCGAAACGTCGTGAGAATTTTATTGTTTTATATTTTTTTTATTTTATTGTTTCCCTTCTACGTGACTTTACCGAAAGAACCAAGAATATTTAACTACACCCCTTATGGACATCCCGCATAATGAATACATGCATATTAACAACGCTCACGTAACAATCTCTTCGAAATATTATCGTCCAGGTATTTTCATCGTCGTGATATTCTGACACGACGTGTGACTGTGGTTTGGCAAAGATCCATGGATGTGGCTGCCAAAGCCTCACAGAAGCGTGAAGTTTCACGGGAGATGCCCAATTATTGTGGTGCGATGCATCCAGCATCGTCCGTTGTTGTTGGTAGGGCGTAGAAAACGACATTGCCGCGATGCATTCACTCTCTCCGCTTTGTAAACCAAATTCGTCATATTTGACCTCACGTGGTCTTTAGCTCCATTTGTGTCTCGTGAAACTCACTCGGCATGGCAAATCCTGTAACATTAATAACACAATTAAACTAACGTGTCACTGTCTGTTCAAATTAAGCTTATTGTGAATCGTTTTTTACTGCACATAATCGTTTGCCATTGAGCAAAAGTACACAACCTTATTGGAACTAAATTTTGATTTAAAGCTTTCGTGACTGCAGATATTCATATTCTTGGTTCTTTCGGTAAAGTCACGTAGAAGGGAAACAATAAAATGATAAAAATATCAAACAATAAAATTCTCACGACGTTTCGACTGCAACACAAGCAATGATCATCAGGTGTGAAAACCACAACAATAAATTTTTCAAATTTTCTCAAATTTTCTTGTTGAAGGTTTTCACACCTGATGATGATTGCTTGCATTGCAGTCGAAACGTCATGAGAATTTTATTGTTTTATATTTTTATTATTTTATTGTTTCCCTTCTACGTGACTTTACCGAAAGAATATTATTGGAACTAATTCAGTGGTGTCTGCAGTAGTTAAATATAAATGGAATTAAAGCTGGACGCCATCATATACTTCCGTTGCAATGTAAGGAACAAAACATGTTCCATAAATAATTCACTATGTTACACAATTTTTTGTCCATGGGTAGTGTTATTTTTTCATTGTTTATACCTAAAAAGTATAGAAGATGGCTATTATTCCACACAAACTTTACTTTTGTGACCAGGACTTTATGTGAAGGAATGACACAAATGCACACCACGTTTTCTCATTGGAAATAGGTACATTTCAAAATATCACTGACCTGGTCACAAAAGCAAAGTTTTCGGGGAATGATAGCCATTGTCTGTACTTTTGATGCATAAGCAATTAAAAAATAACACTTACTACCCAGGGACAGAAATGTTTTTTGTTACACAGTGTAATGTGACATCGCGTGCAAGACGTGTATATATAATACATACGTGTAGAGAGAGAGAGAGCGGTATTGTGTTGTGGCGTGTTTGAACATTCAAGCCGGTTAGACCAGGATCAGGAATCGCTGTGACCTTAACCAAAGCAAAGTTTAGCCTCATATTGGGCGACTAAGGAAATTTAATATTTTTCATCAAATAAGACTCTAGAATGAAGAAGAAAATGCCACCTCAAGGCATTTCCTCTCTGCCTCATTCCAAACTGAGATGGATGGGATACCTGCTGTCCAAATAAAATTATATTCTCTCTTTTTTTGCAGCACTTTGGAAAGATATGGTGTTGTGCAGCATCGCACACGGAGGATTCATTTCGTTCCTTGGAATAAAATCACGCAGTTGCTGTATTGGAAATTTTTACTTTTTCTTCGAGCAAACTATTGCACGTGTTTCTTTTGGAAATATTTTTGTTGTGAGCAATCTTTGATATGAGCATTATAATCTGCGGATGTACTGAAACAAGTCAATTTTATTTATTAAGACAATATATTATATGGTTAAGTATGATCAGCCGATGTAAATCACAAAACACTTAATCATTCCTTTATAACTGCCTTTTGTGTTTCGTTTGTTGCCCTTCCCCCGCACCTCCGATTAACACGGCTACATGGGGTGAGAAAGAAGTTCAACATACACAAAACATATATAAGACCGTTCACGTAACATTAATACACGCGCGATGAACATGTTATTGTGCTTGCAAGTTTGCAACTAGATAAGTTTCTATATTATTAATCGCTGATAAAAAAGAGTGATCAACACATTTGGCTTCAAGATAAACGTGCTGCTAAATTAAGATGTTGCACCATGGGACACACATTGGAAGGGTTTCTGTTTGAAGCCAGTGAAAATCATTGCACTAAGCTAGAACAGGATTTCCACTTCTGATTCAAAGTTGCCGAATGCATATTACATCCTCTAATGCTTCAATACAAATGATTCTGTAATGGTTATATTTGCCCACATGATCTGTTTGTAATGCATACTATTAAATGTCATAAATGTGCACATTATATTCATGTGTATGGCAATATGTTCAGGATCGAAATGGCAATGTTGAGGTCTGCTAGGCACGAGATGGCTTGAGAGTGTTTGTGTGGTTTTGCTATTCCTCCATTATAGGAGCGCAGATTACAGTGGTTTACTATATGGTCTGTCGTTTAAAATGCATTGCTGTTTATACAATACTGGATGCAGGTGATTCACACTGCCATTTAGTTTGATACGTAGCATATCCTTCAGATTATAGTAAGAGGGTTTTCCCCCTTTTTTCTGGCAACAAAACTGAAACCTTTTTTTACAAGGATTCATGTCTGCATTAACCACAATACTTGCAGTCCAAATGCAAACAAAAACACACTGATAATATATGCTTTGTCCTTGAAACTGATTGGTCCACACCAGAGACAGCTTTCTTTAGAGCCTAGTCTCAATTGGTGCTAGATCAGATTATGCCAAAAGGCGTACTTTCAGATTATAAGACACTCTGGAAAGTAAGACGCAGCTTTAAATGTCGCCTTAAAGTACAGGGGGGGGAGGGTAAGTGCATCTTAGAAAATTCAGCGAATATTGTAATAATTTCAGCATTAAAAGCATGTACAGGTACACATTATCTGTTTGGCAGGGGCCCTCTTGCGATTAAAAGAATATATGTTTGGGAATTTTTTAGTCAAAAAATGTGTTGTGTAATTCAGCAAAGCACATTTGCATGCACATAGGAGTATTTGTAAAAAGAGAACGACGTCTATTATATTACTGAACGTCCCATTACGGTATGATATGTTATAACCAGGGGAAACATTTACTGTACTCAATGTTATTTAAATCAATGTCTTATATCTGTATACTTCTACAAAAAAAATATTGTATAGCAGAAAAAAAAATTGCAAATTACCCAGCCTGTTAAATGTTTATGTATGAATGGATGGGATTTTAGGATAAGAATTTCCCCAATAAGTTCTGAGACTGAATGTGTGTTAAAAATATCTGCTGTTCAAGCGTGAAGAATAATTAAAACTTCAATACGGCAACTCATTTGACATATATTAATCATTATAAATAAATCCTTATTTAATTTTTCTAATGGGTCTGTTTATCTGGTATAACACTGCAGTTAATTAAATTGAACATTTTCTAGCTTATTGATGACAACGTTAAATTAATATTCGCGTCAGGGGCTTCACTATTATGGCATAGTCCGTTAACACATTTCCAAATTCATAATAATGGTGTTAAATGCTGTACAGCATTATACTTGTCTAAATTTGCTGGCAATGTGCTCAAGTTAAACATGCTTACAAATGTCACTTCCTACTCATATCAATGAGTGTCTGCTTCTCAGACACTCATTGATATGAAGCAATTGGCGGGACCCCGGGGTCCCATCACTGCCCCGGGGTGGGAAAAACCACGTAACGACACGAGTCTTGCCTTACCGACAACAACAAAACTAGTGTCAATCGATTGGCCTCGTCGAGAGCTACTCGGGGCACTAAGTTTCGTAAAAAGTTGAAAAATTACATAAGCACGTTAAATTCACTGCCTGGGGGGCAGGGCTCGCCTTGGCAAAGAAGCTGAGGATCGACGGCTGACCGGAGGGCGTCGTCGCCGCGCGCGACTGCGGCGGACGCCCCCCGGGGCTCGCGTTTGGCTGGTGGGGTGGCGCCCATCGTGTCGATCGCCGCCTGCTGCTGGCGCTTGTTGGCACGGCGAGTCTGGGCGGGCGGCGCGTTGCTGTCGGGATCACGAGTGGGGCGGACTAAAGAAAAATAATAATTATTGACCTGATTTTTGCGGGACCCCCGGGTCCCGCCAAATGATTCATATGTGCTTTTGTCTTTAGATTTGATTTACTTTGAACGTAACACAGAAGGCCAGAATTAGTGATTTAACACAAACTTCAGTCGAACAATACTACATTGCATTTTCTCCAGCGTGGCAGGTAATTGGTGTCACAGGAGGATGATTTGAACGTTATTTAGATCCAGTAACATTGTTCAAAAGTCTGCTCATCCAGTACCGGATTATCCTAGTCGCAAAAGTAGCTACATGTGCTACGGGCCCCCCACTTTCAAGGGCCCCGCGCTAAACGCTTTCAAGCTATCAATTCCGGTACAGTGATTCTGCACTTGCTCTTACTATAGTACTATACCGCCTTTAACTTTTATGAACGACTGTGTGTTTAAGTTTCGATTTAAAGCTTTCGTGACTGCAAGGATTCATCTTCTTTGGTTCTTTCGATAAAGTCACGTAGAATGAGAATAAAATAATAAATTGATAAAATAAAATAACACAATAATATTCTCATGACGTTTCGGCCACAACACAAGCGGCCTTCATCAGGTGAAGGGACGAGACTGTCTGGTAGGACAGCGCTGGAGTGAAAAAAGCCACGTTCAGATCACGACCTTTAAGCTGTGTCAGAAGAAACAAAGCGCCTTGACAAAGGAATTAGCATATAATTTAGCATTGAAATGGCCGAGTGATTAGCTTGTGACTGGTCACAGAAATAGCCATTTCTGGCTAATTTCTTTGCCATTTCTGGCTAATTTCTTTGACCAGTCACAAGCTAATCACTCGGCCATTTCAATGCTAAATTATATGCTAATTCCTTTGTCAAGGCGCTTTGTTTCTTCTGACACAGCTTAAAGGTCGTGATCTGAACGTGGCTTTTTTCACTCCAGCGCTGTCCTACCAGACAGTCTCGTCCCTTCACCTGATGAAGGCCGCTTGTGTTGTGGCTGAAACGTCGTGAGAATATTATTGTGTTATTTTATTTTATCAATTTATTATTTTATTCTCATTCTACGTGACTTTACCGAAAGAACCAAAGAAGATGTGTGTTTAAGGTTAGCGATTTGTCGTATTATCTGGCTGTATAGCAAATAAAACAATGCAATTACTTTACCATGCAAGTTAAACATGTATGTGTTTTATTATTTATGTTTTTTTTATATTTAGGGCCCATTTATAACACATGCTACAGGCCCCGCACTAGCTTAATCCGGCACTGGGGTTCTGTGATATTCCAGGGGCGAACATTGGTCACTGATTTTCAGCAGGGGAGCAGTGCCCCCCACTGGATACCGATGTGACTACTGGGCTTGTGCATCTGACCATCCGGCTCTTCGCGTTGGTCGCCAACATGTGTGCCAGTTCAATGCCTCTTCCACGGTAACTTATCCTCCTCTACACGTGTCCATGCATATTGAGGGGGGGGGAGGACAATAGGAGGGACGGTGCAAATAGAGTACATTAGACAAAGGGACCGGTTAGAATGCATGATTGTTAAATGGGGGTCAAGAAAAGGGAATAGCTTTGAGTTCTCACAAGTAAATAATTGCTGTTCCCACCATTCTACCATTCTCCCGAGGATGCTGATACAAAGTATACAAAGTAATGGTCTAAAAATATGCACAATTGCTGCCCATAGCTTTAACTCTTAACCTCTACGCCCATAATAAATCAGTGATGAGATGTACTGAAGTAGTCTTCCTTGAGCCCACATTATAACGCGTGTATCGTATCACATTCGTAGTGTCACACTTTCAGTGGAACTGTCGCACACTAACGCGAAGGCTCGCGTTGATGCACTACGAACCGGGGCAACCTGAGTTCGATTCCCTGCAACGGCCTACATCAGTGGCGAGTGGTATCTGATGCGGTCCTATTTTGATGACCTTAACGGTCTATTTTGATGACCTTAAGGGTCATCGAAGCTAAACGGGCATCAAAATGGATGAGCAATGCCTCTTTCATATATCTGTCGGCGCAAAAAAAATCTTACACAACCCATCAGGCCCATGGCCTTCTGTTATCATTATTTTTAATTTATTATAGGAGCTGTTGCTATTTGGCGATGAATAGGTGGTTAACGTGCTTGTAGAGCATTCCCAAACAAATCGTAATATCACACAAGTACCGGTAGCAGATTCGTTTCCACGAATATCGTGTTGGCAATCACAATATGGCGAAAACGATCAATGTAGTCGCGTATACATTGACATTCTCGTCACATGTCCACCATCTCCCACCGCTTATGGCGTTAGTGCTCAGTTTGATCCGGCGTTTAAAATCTACCAGTTGTTAGCGATGACTCAGACGCAACAGCAGAGGGCGCTGTTTAAGCCGCAGGCAGCTTTATTGAAAAATGCGTAGAAATAATTCCCGGTTTTTTTTCTGTTTGAGGTTTGTTCCTTCTTGGATTCTACACCTGCCGTCTGGAGTACTCTTACTTCCACTTGAACTTTGTGCAGTTGAGACCCTGCCCCGTGTTCAATTGGAAGACTCAAGACCCATTTGTTTTCATGTGCGTGAAGCTAACATTTTTTTGTTTTAAAACCCCCGTTGTATTTGTATGTTGTTAAACTTTTTTTTCACATCGTGCGGGGGGAGGACAACTGACTAAACACAGAAAGCGGTTCTAAAGAAATTAGTTTTAAATATCGAAATGAGCTGTTGAAGCTTCTGGAGATGTGATTGCAATTTAGGCGCGATTTAAATGTAAATTGTGTCGTATATCCAAAATATTTTTGTTTATTTAATGTACTGCGGTGTAAGGGGCCGTCCATAAATGACGTCACGCGATTTTGGACGATTTATAAACCCCCCCCCCTTCGTCACACGGCGTCACAAAAAGTCAGACCCCCCCCCCTCAAATATGACGTCACAAAGCTCTGCCCCCCCCCCAAAAAATATATATATAACACATGCTTCAAATCGCTTTAAACTATTGTAATTGTAGTGCGTATTTAATGTGGCGCTGCACTCTGATGTTGTAGGAGAAAACATTTATTAAAAAGTCTATTTAATCAAGTAGAAGGTGTTGTATATATTTATTTAAAGTTGCGCATTTTGATGTGACGTCACATTTCTCACCCCCCCCCCCCCTTCGTCACACATCGTCACAAATGTATGACCCTCCCTAGGTGCGTGACGTCATTTATGGACGGCCCCTAATTGTAATGCCCAAAATAAGGATTCAAGATAATTCTGCAGCATACTGAACTTACATCAGTGAAACATTTGGCAATGATTTCATCATTTTATAAATCAATACAATTTATGTTTTTTTTACCTCTTTAAAGTGAATAATTCGTTTTCAGTTACCCTTGATGTAATGTCTTCTCAGCAAAGTTACACTTTAGCTGCAACTTCCTCTGTCTAATAGTATTTAAAAGCACTTGCAGGAGGTAAGTATGGATTGAATATTCAATAGTAATCAGATAATCGGTCCTCATTGCTCACAAAAATCCATTCGTCGTTTGGTCCGCATCCTGTCTTGTCATATAAAATTACTTAGATTGAGCCGACGTGAACGTCTATTTTTATGTAATTCTATTACTTGAGCGTGGCAATTATTTACATTTGCGTGAAGTGTACTTCGTTTCATTAATTTGGTTCTATCAACTTCAATTTTATGTTTAGATTTTATCCACAATTCTTTCCCCCCCCCCACATTTTTGGTGCGTAGCTGTGGTCAAGTCTATTCAAGCCTACGGAAGTCGACACAAGTACAGAGCTACCGTGTTTTACCAAGTCCTAACGTACTCAAACTTAAGATCAGTTTGTCTACACGCCCAACGCTTGTTTACAAGTCCACCGTCAGCCCTATATTTCCTAAAAGTTGACCACATCCTTTATAAACGTGTTCCTTACATGTCCGGCCCGTTTTATAAATCCACTGCAAGATGATGGCAGCCCATGTGATGCAGGCAGTGAAGGGTTTTTTTGTTTGTTTGTTATAATCATACTTCACCACGCTGGTCAGTGAGGATTGGTCAAGTTGCGTGGTGGTGGGCAAGCGGTAAGGAGGAGGGCATTACAGAACAATGCATGTTGCTGCAGTGCCGACTGCTGGCCAGGAGGCCTACCGCACCAGGCTCTATGCTAGTGTTGTAGGTGTGCTATAGAAATACAATACATACGGTGGCGTGATGTTACCTTCCTCGTCGGGTATGCAGAATGTCTGGGGGTTTATTCCGACCCTGAAGCCTGCTGTATGTAGGAATTTGCGTGTCTCTCTCCCCGTGGATTTTTTTTTATCTGTGTCCTCCGGTTTCTTTTACCCTCCACATTTCGAAACACGCGTTTAGAGTATTTGCCTGCGATACATTTACGCATGATGATAAGCCACTTCGTTGAGCTATCGTTTGTGGCCAGGTCGCTTCTCAAAAAGAGTTATGTAGCTCAGCGGGCCTTGCCTGGTGAAATAAAAAATTGTAGTCTTTAAAGAAATGCTTCTGAGGTCTAATGCCGGGTGATTTGGTCATAGGCTTCAATTCTATACTCGTCCATTATTGTTGGTCAAGTTTCTGGAACGTTTGTTAATCTCATCGGAGTTTGGTGAAATAAGGATTGCTGGAGGAATTGTGAAAGAAATATCCTTCCTAAATGACGTACAATTTGCCAGAATGTTCACAGTAAAATGAACATGTGGGGGCACACGTGGTTTCAATTGCTGTTATATGTAAAATTTTAATTGTGTGTTTTTTAATCCATATGCATTAATAGTAGTACTAACCAGTTTTAAGAGTACATACCATACAGACTATGGTATATTAGTTTATTACAAACAGATATCGCAACAAAAAGTGGCAATTGTGGATGGGAATTGCAGTCTGGCTTAGCGATTATTCAGCTATTGTATTGTTTATTCATCTTGCTAAACCACTGTAATATGAGATCACAAAACTTAAAAACAATCAAGAGTAGGGAGGTATTCAGTTGCATCTAATTTTAGGTTATTGACTTGGTGATAATTGAGTGCAAAGTGAGTCATTTAATGTTCTACGTTTTAGGGAATAACACATTTTCGAATGATTGCATAATGAGGAAGATTGATCCGGGCCAACGTATAAGTGCATTTTTGGATTTTAAGTCATTTAATGTTTTGGCCAAATTAAATGATACAAAGAAGCCTTTTTTTAATACTCTCATGAACTGTAATGTAATAATTTTTAACAACCAACAAAATTGTGACTGAAGCCTTACTGTCCATCAAGATGTTTGTCCAGGCGTCTTCAAATGTTTGGTCATACAGTTGCTGTATTTTATCACGTGGGAAGACACTGGAATGCCCATAGACTCAGAACGATCAGGAAAATAATAATGCAACAAAGTATGAAAGAATACGTTTTTTTCTTGAAAATATTGCTGTACTACAGGGTTTACCAGTTACGAAAGATGAAAAAACATTATTTGGTGGCGGAAGTGGGTATGAATACCTGACCATTTTTTTTCTCTAGCGACCAAATTCTCCGAAGTGTGCGACAGGAGAATGCTGAAAATTTGGTGTTTTTAGATGGAAAGAAGGCACGCGTTTGGGATTTTGTGAGCACGGATTTGAGGTACCAAAGCACGCCTGTGCCTCAAGGCCCATTTCATCAGGCTCTACCTCAGCGCCATCTCTACAATCATCCAACAAGCCCACTTCCAAGTTGCTGTATGATGTGTACTATGCCACGCGTGCTAGTGGACAATTTATCAGCTTGCATTTTAGTTTGTGCTTATTGCTAATGTTCATCGGTGATGTATCATCGTCTGGTATGCAGGAGTTCGTAGGTTCGATCCCGACCCTGACGTCCTGTATATATGGAGTTTGCGTGTCTCCCCGCGGTCGCGTGGATTTTTCTCCAGGTCCTCCGGTTTTTCCCTCCACATTCAGGATCATGCGTTTAGAGCAGGGGTCCCCAATCCCCGAGCCACGGACCAGTACCGGTCCGTGGCCCGTTATGAACCGAGCCGCACAGCAGGAGGTGAGAGCGGTGAGTCCGCGCGTTGCCCGCCCCCATTATTTTATTATTCGCCACTTCCGTCCGCGCCTCTTTCCCGCACTGCGCACTCGTCTCAGTCACAGTTTTGGTAAGCCCACAAGCTCTAACCCCTAGTAGCCAAAATTAGTAAAACACAAACGTCGCTGGAGAGGTTCTTTGCGAAGGGGGTTGACCCAATGATGAACCCACCCCCCCCGGTCCTTGAAAAAATTGTCTTCCACGAAACCGGTCCCTGGTGCCGAAAAGGTTGGGGACCGCTGGTTTAGAGTATTTGGCTGCTATAAATCTGCACGTAATAAGCCACTTCGCTGAGCTATAATTGGTTGCCAAGTCGCTTCTGAAAAATATCTATATAGCTCAGTGGGCCTTACCTGGTAACATTAAAAAAAAATAGTTTGAATGGGTATATTACAGCCCCTGCAGTGTTAACATTGAGCAAGTCTATGAGCTCATTGCAATATATTGGCAATATTGATCAAAAGTTTCCGAATATATACCTGTCCATTATTGATGCGCTTTGAACAATGTAATTTTCCTTCCATCATTAGGTGTAAGTGACTGAGTGCTCGCATTTCTAAATAATCTTATTACATTTAATTAGATTTGCACAGTCATGCATTACTAAAGTTTCTTTTTTGAGACTTTTAGTTTTATGCAAGGACACTCAACACGGATAGAGATATGTACGGTAATAATTACATTTGGCTCGGTTTGACGAGTACCCAGGTCATGTACACATGACGGCTATAATGGTATACTTTGAACTGCTTTTAGCCCTCAGGTTAAAAGATTAATAACACATATTTTCCAAAACTTCAATGGTGGTATTTCATCTTTTGAAACGATACTTGTTTATTCTTATTCCAATGTTTAAGTAAATGCATACACACATTGTATTTATTTCCCACTGCACAATATACATTTCTGACATCAGTGAACATACTGTTTTCTAATTAACACTTTAAAATGGGCTTCAAATTTAAATCACGACATGAAAACAAAATTAACAATCCATGCTGCATAAAGTGCTGTTCTTGGATCTCAATAAACACGTGTATTTTAAAATGTAAATACAGATCGTGGTAATTTACATCCATTCCTAAATGCACTGCTGGATGAAGGCCTTGACAATGCTTCGCTGTTCATTGGATGGAATGGTCATACTTCACCACGCCGGTCAGTGTGGATTGGTAAAGAAGGGGAGCCAACCAGTGGTACAGGTTCAAATATCGCACTATATGGCATGGCAGGGAGTCAAACTCAGAATGTTGGGTTAATAGCACAACACAGTGCGCTAACGCCTGCGCTCACCAGCATTTATTTATTAATGCCACGTTAATTTAAGTCGCTCCACTTAATATTGTGATGATTACATTCTGTTAATGCCTTCTTATTTTTTTCTCCTGCTTAATTTAGAAATGCAGTAAACAAAGCCCGAGGCCCCGAGTTACTTGTGATTGTGTTATTTGAGAAGAAGTCAATATTGGACTCGGATTACACCACCGATATAAGCTGCTTAGATGTCCCAAAAAACAGAGGAGTCGATGAACCTTCATATATGCCATGCAAAGTTACCCATTGTGTACCACAACGTTTTCAAAAATATATACCTAAAATAGTGTTTTGATTTTTTTTTAAATTGCAATCAACATTTGTTTTACTTTAAAGTTGCTGTATGGTCTTCAGTAAAGATTTCTTTCACCAAAATGAGGATACATAGGTTGTTGACATTGTCAGCGGTGGTCTTGGGTGGACTGATGTTTTTAAAGCACGGAGGTAAGGTGAATGTTTCCAAACGTAATTACTTAACCGCTGATGTTATATGCCTAAAATTACCTTACTCTATACTAGACTTTGCCTATATAAATGTTGACTATAATTAATTGAAATTACAGTCAAATAGTTATTGTTTAAATGAGAATTGAACTGGTGTAATTTCCCTGGCGAGTCTCTTCATTTGACAACTCCTGTTGATTTCCCCACAATATAGTACTGCACTTAATTTATCAACCGCGGAATTATGGGCTGGGTCAACCACCAACCAGGATTTGAGAGCTTCTGGGCTCACAGGGTACTCCAAAATAAATGATGGCACAATCATCTAGAAATGAGCTGCTCACTCTAGCCCAGAGCCACCTGGCTGTTTTTTTAATATATATTTCAGAGGTGTGTGTTTAAAGTTAATTCATTTAGGAGGGTTTCCATTTTTGGTGGAATATAATTTTCCTTTAAAAAAAATATATATATACAAATAAGTTAGCAGGATGGAGGATCGGGAGACAGTGACCAAGGGAGGATCAGGAGGAGCGTTACTCCTGCAGGTTAGACGGGATCCGGACTCAGAGGAGTGTAAAAATAAAAATGCTCGCTAAGTCCGACTCTTGAGTTTTCATTTGATTTATGTCCGGTGTGTTTTGGTTATCCCTTCCCTCTTACTTAAAAAAAGGTTACCATTTCTCCCTTCGGTGGGATCCTGTTTGGTATGGGGCAGCGAGTCCGTTCTCCATCTTTCCATATCCGCTGCTTTTCATAACCGTTTTGGCTTCATGTTCACGGCGGTGTGTACGTGCGTCATAACGTGATGTATGGTGCCCGCACATTGCCTTAAACAAATTTTTTCGTATGTATATGCGTTAATTACAATGCAGTGCTCTGAAATAGATTTTGAACATGCCAAGTCGGGTGACGCGAGCGCGAGGTGTTTCATTTAAAACTTCACCTCTTCCTGCTTTTAAAAGAGCGCGCAGCGCAACGCGCTCTAAGGAACCTCGCCCGAAACCCGTCTTGTTTTGCAGCGCACTCGACGAACGCGCACAAAAAGACGCCGCTGAGGAACTTGTCTTCACGCTTGTCCTCTGGATACGACAAAGGCGTGCGGCCGGTTAAAAACTGGCGACAACCTATCATTGTTGCGATCGATGTGATGCTGTACGCGATACTCAATGTGGTAAGTACCGGCTGGACCTCTTCAGTGCAAACGGAACAAATATCGTGTTTGAACATAGATGCCGCTTCAGGGCAAACGGTGTCAAACTTGCACGCAACGTGGTGCTGCTTGTAACCGCATCGCAGGACGAATCAGTGCTCATCTGTACACACATTATAGTGCGGAAAAATGCGTATTCTCTACAAACACTGTGGCACAGTAGTGACCACTAATCATCGTAATGCCCTATGCTTCTGCAACCACACAAGTGCTTAAATATTCGTGCCCGTATTCGCAGTTAATTTAGTGCATTGGCAGCATATGCCAGGGGTACACAAGAGTGGCACCACCAGTGTAAAACCACCCAGCATAATGATCCGCAACATTTTGTATGCGTAATTAAAGCATTGCATTTCTACAGGGCACCTGCAGTTTGTTTTGTGTCGGCAGTTCGGTATTTTTTCATACTAAATCTTGCTTCGAGTACAGCGTGTGGTCTGTAATAATACTTGCCAAAGTGACAGTTGTTTTTTTTTTTCCCCATCAGGATGAGAAAAACCAAGTGCTTACAGCGTATATCTGGTATCGACAGGTACATTCGACTATTGAGTGGTGTTTTCTTTATTTGGTATTCATAATCATCAACCGTGATCTAGCCCATGTCGAATACCTCCCAAAATCGTTGCAGTCGTTGATGGTTCCGCATTTCACAATCCATCTTACTGTCATGCATCAGCTGATCCTGTAGCTTCATCCGCGTGAGTAGTCATCGTCCCTGTTGGATGTGTTCCCTCCTTCAGTTGCCATTCCGTCACCAGTCTTGTCCACTGGTCCTTATCTGTACTCGCGAAGTGTCCCTCATCAAATTCTTTGGATCTTTCGGTAAAGTCATGTAAATAGGTTAAGAAATAATCATAAAATATTAATAAAAACGACGACGTTTCGATCGCAACACAAGCGACAGTCATCAGGTGTAAAAAGGTGGGAGGAGCCTAACCAAGTCTACATTTCTAACCAAGTCTACATTTATTGACGGTCAAGATGCCGTCTTTAATTGGAATGTGTTCACGTGTTTCCCTCTCTGTTCCTGAATGTAACTCCCAGCAAGTATCTGTCTATGCTTAGTTGCATGTTTATAAAAAATATATATCCATATTCTTGGTTCTTTCGGTAAAGTCACGTAGAAGGGAATTTTATTGTTTTATAATTTTATTTTTCTTATTATTTTATTGTTTCCCTTCTACATGACTTTACCAAAACAACCAAGAATATGAATCCCTGCAGTCACGAAAGCTTTAAATCAAAAATTATCCATGTTCTTTGCCAGAGTCCATGGTTCCAATCCATGTCATGACAGGTTACATATATAAATGTTGGGAGTAGATTTTGTCCTCGTAACATAATAATGCATATTTGAAGCTCCTGAAATCTGATATATATTCAAACTTGAATACAAAACTATATACGTAAGCTTGTACGGCACTTGAGTTACAGTTCAGATTTGTGCCGATGCATGGAAAGGCTGTAGGGTATTAAGAGTGCTATCCTCTTAAAAAATACATGAATGACCCTTGCGTGCCGTTCCGGCCTTCATAGGTGACCGCTAACAGCACTTGCCCCAACAGTCTGTTCAGGCTATACGGGGGAATTTTTGTCTATGAATTCACCTGTGGTATTGCTTAGCAATGATCACTATTACTAGGCATTTGCATGGGAAAACTTAAGAGCAGATGGTGGGATGCTGTGAGGGCAGATCTTGGAGGTCACCACGTGTCTACTGTGCAGCAGCAGCAGCAGCTGCCGGATCTGGCAGAGGGTAAAACCGAGTTGGTAGCGAGGTGCGGTGGCACCAGCGGCTTAGGCCACGATGGCGTCTCGTCCTGGATCTATTGTTTGACTCCTATATTTGTTATCCATTGCAGCGGTGGACTGATGAGTTCCTACAATGGGACCCTGTTCAGTATGACGGCATTGAGCAAATATCAATTCCCACGAACAACATCTGGGTTCCTGATATTATGATAAGCGAGTTGTAAGTAGAATTATATACACACATTCCACATGGTGAAATCGTGGTACATCCTAAGAGCACTGATTTCATTTCGCGCATTCCAAGAAAATGTTTTAATAAAATTGTGCACAGTAGTCTCTCGATTATCCACGTGCTGTTTATGCGATTTGCGGATTAATCGTGCATCTGACATTTTGACATCTATTGATAACTCATAAATTTTCCCTGAAGCCCAAATTAATAATCTAAAAACAGTTATACATTGTTATTATTGGAAATGTGTATTACAAGTCACGTGCTTAAACTGAATAAATATGTTGCTCCAGTTCATCCGAAATCCACGTGATCACCTCTACAGTACAGTAGTTGCATATCTTTACAACAGTGGGCGGAGTTTGATTTTTCTTGGCGTGGCTCTCTTTCCACTTAGGAGGCCGAGTCTTCTGCGTGGGAGTGGGAAAGTGTTATCACTGGGCACACGTTTTTGGCAAAGAGATCCGCGGAAAATTTATATTTTTGGATTATCCTCGATTTTGAATTATCCACGGCCGTCCTCCCGTCAACTGTAGTAACTTTCACCGGTACTTTGTTCAAATGGAAACCGCGTGTTTTTTTCGGGTTGGGCTAAGTGTTAATGGCTGAAAAATCTAAACATATATATAGGACTGCAGAGCCTGGGCAATGGTTGGCACCAGCTCCCTGCCTTCAAGCCGTGTCTCTGTTTCCTAAAAAAATGTGCATGAACAATAACGCTATATAACACTAAACTAGACATTGAGCCGTTTGCATTCCATTCTCTATTCCCAAGGATGCCCGCAGTAGTGCGTGCTAAAATCTCAAGGAAATATATGCTCAACCGGCTGTCTAACCTGTAACATTAAAGCGGCTATAAAATGTACGTGTTTCCGTATACCGTGACCGTTTTTTTTAACGTTGTCTGTGTGTGTGTGTATGATGTTTCAATACAGCGTGGATGTGGGGAAGTCGCCTGATATCGGATATGTCTATCTAAGTTATAATGGAACGGTAATGAATTACAAACCACTGCAGGTGGTGTCCGCGTGCAGCCTGGATATCTACAGCTTCCCTTTTGATGTGCAGAATTGCACTCTGACCTTTACCAGCTGGCTTCACACGTGTAAGCGCTGCTCACCGGTTTGAAAAAAAAGTTCCGTGCACCCATTGACTCGCAGATTTGTTAACAAGCCACTCCACCGGCGCAACTCAACATGACTTCATTCATTTATCCCATTGATTTTGCAGTGTGTATCGAGCAGAAACAAATGACAGGGTGTTATTACATTTTTTTTTCTCATGCACTGATGGGCAATTGCTGCCGAGTCCATTATTCGTTGGTAAAAAAAAATGAACAAACTGCACTAAGATTCGATCAGTGAAATCATTTGATGAGGGGTAAAATGTGGAGTTTTTATCCTATTTGACTCGGCTCATCATGCCTCCGTGGTTGATAAAAACGAGTACCACTTTGTGGGGAAGTCAACAGCGGTTGTAAACTAGGGATGAGCACTGTTCTCAAATCACTTTGACTTTTTGAGAAGAACATGTTTTGTTGGAGTACACTATGCACGACCACTTTGACTTCAACACTTAACATTATGTTTGTATGTACGCACGCTGAACTTATTTTTCGCACTGTGCATAACCAATCGCGCTAATCGGAGGTGTGGATGATTTGTATGATTTCATTTCAACTGCTACTTTTTTTTTCACCTAGCCAATGACATTAACTTAACCCTGTGGAGGACCACTGAGGAAATTAAAGAAGACAAGTCCATCTTTTTAAACTTTGGAGAATGGGAGTTAATATCTGTTCCCAATGAGTTACTCCACCCTCTGTATGGTGAAAACCGCTTCTCCGAGTTGAAAATTTACGTGAGTCTTCCCCTTTTGCTTTGTTCCTAGAAATTAAGCATCATTTTGGGGGTAGGGGGGGGGGGGTGCTCCTGTGGTGGTGCAATGGTCAGCACGCTGAATATGCAATCCAGAGGGTCACCGTTGTTCGATTTGGTGCAAGTTTACTAAACTACCTCACCCCCGCCACACCGCCTCTGTCCACCCGGCAGTAGAAATGTGTGCACCACAGTTCGTAGCCCAGCAAGGTCGAGTGTGGTGGGGTAAAGTGTGAGTATTTCCCACCTCTTCCAAGACTTCCGGCCAGCGTGGGAAAGTAGGCCAGCCACCGTCTACAGCGTCCTCTAGTGGAGGCCCCTAAGCGAGCAATTACAATGCCTCTGGCACCTCTTACTCATCTGAGCTTCAGCAGGACCAGTCCATACTTAAGTAAATAAAGATCGCCTGGCTATTTAATCTTGACTTAAAGCTTTCGTGACTGCAGGAATTCATATCCTTTGGGGTTTTTCGGTAAAGTCACGTAGATAGGTTTCAAAGAAAATAACAAAAAAAAACTTTGATGTTTCAATCGCAACACAGGCGTCCTTCAACTTCCAGATCTTACTATTGAGGACCGCTTGTGTTGCGATTGAAACGTCGTAGTTTTTTTTGTTATTTTCTTTGAACCTATCTACGTGACTTTACCAAAAGACCCAAAGAATAGCTATTTAATATTACCTTTGTAACTCTCATTTCTTTGTCGATATTGACAACGACAATAACAAAACCCTCTTTATTATCCTCCAATTTTTTTTGCACTGTTGCAGGTGGTTATACGCAGACGGCCTCTGTTTTATGTGGTCAACCTGATCATGCCGAGTGCTTTCCTGATGGTGATGGACATCGCTGGCTTCTACCTGCCGCCAGACAGCGGAGAGAGGGTCTCCTTTAAGATTACACTCCTTCTGGGCTACTCAGTGTTTCTTATCGTAGTCCAAGACACGCTGCCGGCCACTCCGATTGGGACGCCACTCATAGGTACCCGCGTGTGTATTATTATCGACGTGTCATCACTTTTGTTGTTCACCGAGAGCAGGGTTTCTTCAACCAACACAAGGGGAGGCATTTCTTTTTTTAGAATTCTGTAAAGAAATTATACAATGTTGCACGTGGTGAATGCGAGACAGCAGTCCTTCGTAAAAAAAAAGTCACAAAGCGGTCCTTCAAGAGCTGCATGCGGCTCTGAAGCCACAGGTTACCGCCCTCTGCAGATAATAAACTGGACTTCCATGGTGAACTGGACTGCCATAGTGAACTGGACTTCCATGGTGAACCGGACTTCCATGGTGAACTGGACTTCCATGGTGAACCGGATTGCAATGGTGAACTGGACTTCCATGGTGCTTAGAACTGGACTGCAATGGTGAACTGGACTTCCATGGTGAACCGGACTTCCATGGTAAACCGGACTTCCATGGTGAACTGGACTTCCATGGTGAACTGGACTTCCATGGTGAGACTTCCATGGTGAACTGGACTGCCATGGTGAACTGGACTTCCATGGTGAACTGGACTGCAATGGTGAACTGGACTTCCATTGTGAACCGGACTTCCATGGTAAACTGGACTTCCATGGTGAACCGGACTTCCATGGTGAACTGGACTTCCATGGTAAACCGGACTTCCATGGTGAACCGGACTTCCATGGTAAACTGGACTTCCATGGTGAACTAGACTTCCATGGTGAACTGGACTGCAATGGTGAACTGGGTTGCCATGATAAACCGGACTTCCTTGATGAACCGGACTTCCATGGTGAACCGGACTTCCATGGTGAACCGGACTTCCATGGTGAACTGGACTTCCATGGTGAACTGGACTTCCATGGTGAACTGGACTGCCATGGTGAACTGGACTTCCATGGTGAACTGGACTTCCATGGTGAACTGGACTTCCATGGTGAACTGGACTTCCATGGTGAACTGGACTGCCATGGTGAACTGGACTTCCATGGTGAACTGGACTGCCATGGTGAACTGGACTGCCATGGTGAACCGGACTTCCATGGTAAACCGGACTTCCATGGTGAACTGGACTTCCATGGTGAACTGGACTTCCATGGTGAGACTTCCATGGTGAACTGGACTTCCATGGTGAACTGGACTTCCATGGTGAACTGGACTGCCATGGTGAACTGGACTTCCATGGTGAACTGGACTTCCATGGTGAACTGGACTGCCATGGTGAACTGGACTGCCATGGTGAACTGGACTGCCATGGTGAACTGGACTTCAATGGTCAGGGATCGGCAACCAAAATAACACCAAGAGCCGTTTTTTTCGATTTTTAAGAGCCGCACTGCAGCGCTTAAAGAGCCACATGCGGCTCCGGGAGCCGCAGGTTGCTGACCCCTGACCTAGACAATCAACGGTTGCTTTGCCCCCAATGAGACCTGTATTCTGAATGTGTCCAACATGTAACCACTCTACTCATTACAACAGGTGGCCAGGGCTGTTATCACGCTTTTTTTACATTTTGAATGTTCCTCTCCCCGTTTACATCACGCCATTAGGCACCCTGCTTGTGTGTTGTTTTAGGTACCATTTGGCATCCAGTTCGCGTAGTGTTTGCAGGCCTCCATCATTCTGTTTGTGACAGAATAATCCCCCATTTGTTTATTGTACAACAAAAAAAAACAGGTTGCAGTTGCAACCAGTACCGTTGCTCTACTCAGATAGCACATTCCACCGTGCCTCAGTCTGCGTGGTGGAATGAACCAAGGTGCGAAGGGCCGTGACGCAGCTAGGGCAGAACTCATCAATTACACTATTTCCCCCACAATTCGAAAACCTGAAATTTATACACACAGGCTGTGGAATTCGGCACCTTTGGGCATGGCCGTAAGCGCGACTGTGCTTAGACACAGATTCCTTCCACGTGTGCCTGAAACACTCCACCACCCCATCGAGCCTTCTTAGATCTTCCAGCTGGGGATGGCGTTGCTGGTTTCACGCCTGGCAGCATTTGTCTCCACGAGTGCTGATGTTTACACAACGCGGTACTCGTTTATGGCCAAGTCGACTTAGGGGAGGCCCAGAACCGATTAGCACCTCCGATTTGCACGGTTGGCTGCGTATGGTGCGAAAGAAGTTCAATTTGTTTCGCGACATGGGTCGTTAAGTGCTGTGGTCATTAAACGAGTATAGGAAACTAGCTTGTTAGCCCATCCTAGGACGGAAGCCGTAATATGGCAGTGGTTGTTGCACGCAACTATGTCATAAAACACCTGACGTAATGTCACAGTAGAACCACTGTATTTGTAGTGGGTTCTATTGAGGCGCACACTCGAACTGGAGGCAACACGTTTATTAACTAACACAACAGGTAACTCTGAACGTTAGCAGGATAACGGCATAGGGTGGTAACCACCGCTCCTAACTTATTCAAACACACGGGGGACACTATATTACCGGACCAGGACAGCTCAACACGCTGCCTGGCCCACTAGCGGAGACCCGATATCGAGGATCGTAGATGGTGGCTTCCTTCCCAGAGTTGACCCAGCAGAACAGCCACACTCCCTCCCGGGACTTGGTCAAGTTTTGACAGATATTTACTCAATGGATGGCCTCTAATAATACAGGCCCCAAGTGGCTTTTCTAAGCATATATTTCCCTTAAGGCAGGCACCGTACACGTGGTAGGGTGAGTGGTAGTGCCATCATAACACGTGTCCAGACGCCTCCGTCTTGAACCTGGCTGATGTCCATGACCGCACCCACCACGACGCCAAATTCACATGGAGTCCGCACCCCAGAGGAGGGCCTGACTCGAAGCCATGAACTCGGTGTTTAAAGCCTGGCCAATCGCCGACTGTGCAACGCTTATCGTTCGTGTACAAGTGTCGTGGATGTTCGCAGTCGCGTAAACACTGCAACGCTATCAGCCCACCACTTCATTGCAGTGTCTCTCAGGGGCAGCCGCTGTCGCCAATTGTTGAGGTCTTATGTAAGCGGTCGGCTTGAAAGGGTTTTTTTCGCTTTTACTTACAGCCTTTCTAACGAGGTGAATAATGAATAATCAAGGTTATTGTTATTTCAGAGTACTGTGCGGGTGTTCACGCAGTAAGTGGTCGTTGAATATAAATTTCGAATGTTGTTTTATCAGCTCGTGTCAGAATTTTAGAGGCGTCTACTGTACTGTGCTTTGATAGAAAAAAAAAGATGCTGCAGAAGTTCCCCTTTTGATGATCAGGGGTGTTTTTTTTGTGTTTCTCCACGGTTTTTAAGCAGGGGGTCTCTTGTATCGTTTCAACCCTTTGGTGTTGACACGCGTGCTTTCTGGAACTAGGAGAGGGAAGCAGAGACCATGACAAGGCATGCTAGCATTCATGCCGAGGACCTTGACGCATTCTTGACACTTTTGCAATTTCATGACTGAAGCTCGGCAGATTGCTTCGTGTTGCTGCTGCTGTCTGGAACCCCTTCCACAAATTTTAGGGAAGGTGAAGCCACGTGTGAAGCCACGCGTCGCTTCTGCTGCAGGGTGGCTCCTTATATGTGGTTGTGGTGGGGGGGGGGGTCATCACAGCGTTCTTCTGCTACTTGTGTCCAGAAATTCACGATTGTGTCTCGAGTGCGTGGCTGATGTAAATGATCACGATGTTTTGGAAAGGAACTTAGCATCAATGTAGTCAGGTCTGCTCATAATGCGACAAATCTGATAAACCGATATTTTAGATTTTGGACCCCCCAAAATTATTGGCCCGGACATTGATTGGTGTTTCTCATTGGGCAAGTCACCCAAAAGTTGTAAATTGCTTGAGGTGTTGTGTTGAATTCTTAACCTATGGCAAGTTGCATTTTTTATTGTGAAAATAACATAACAAAAGTGTTGAGAGCTCGCCTGCACTTTTCCCAGGGGGTACCCTGATGGCAGCTGTCTGCATGTAGGCATTCATCTACCAGTAAGGGGTCAATATATATACACAGATGTTTTCCTAGTTAAGTAAATTACGAGTAAGTTTTCAAGTTTAGCAAAAAGGATAAAGAGCACGGCCCTGTGTCTTCATCACGGGATCTTCAAAGTCCACTATGATTTAGATGGTGCGTATTGTACGATTAATAACCCAACAATTTTAATCGAAGCGGTCAATGGGTTGAACCACAAACCTCTGCAACCAGTAGCAAATGTATTACCGCTCAGCCATATCACCGCCCAAAAATATGCGATCATCAGTGAACAAAGTTATTCTGCTTCTGTGCAGCATGACACAAAATCCAACCTAATACCGGTAACTATTTTTACGTGTACTGTACATATATATTTCACTGGTTATGATGTTCAATCTATTATAATGTCTATGTCTCTCCCCCCCCCCCCCCCCTTCTCTCTCTCTCTCTCTCTGGACAGCGGTGTATTTTGTGGTGTGCATGGCTTTGCTTGTGATCAGTTTGATGGAGACCATCTTCATTGTGCGACTGGTCCATAAGCAGGATGTTCAGTCTCATGTGCCTCCCTGGCTTAAAAAGTGGCTTCTCTCCAGAGGTTCCGTCATTTTATGCAGAAAGCAAATTCCCTACCCACGCAGTGTCACCTTTCCCAACGATGGAGCCCAGAATGCCGCTGATAATGGTGAGGCCTTCCAAACGCACCCTGGCAATAACACGACACGTGATCATTATTACAGTACCAGTAGCAACTACAACAAATTAATGCATGAGGGCCTCCCCACGATGGATGACCGTGGGTTGCTTGACCATACTTCACCATGTTGGTCAGTGCAGGTTGGTGAAGGGGACATGCTTTGACGTGCCGAGGACCAGTTCAGATATCACTCCTCGCCACTCATGTCAACCATGGGCCTGGAATCAATAAATTAATGCATAAAATGGTGTTCTAAAAGTTATTAGACTGTGACCACATCATCCAGAATGCGCCCAATCCCTTCAGATCACTGAAGCTGAGCAGAGTTTGGGCTTCGATAGTGCTTGGGTACAGGTTGTTAGAGGCAGGCTGCATGGTAATCAGCTAGTGGGTAGTGCAGCAAAAATCTGTATTTTTATGCACTCAAGCCTATGCGCCCCACCTTCACCAATCAGAATTGACTAACATGGTGAAGTATGGTCAGGGAATAAAACATTTTTGTTTCTATATAAAAAAAAAATATTATTCTGGACAAATGGATGAGGTTATCGCCACAACATGCATGGTGTGGAAACCCTCATCCAGGAGTAGATGAAACAAGGCCTCTACAAGGGCAAGAATAAAACTCCAAACAAGACAAGTGTTTAATGTTTATTGTATTTAAACATGCTTGTTTACCCGGTGAAGTCTCACCGAGTCCTGCCGTGTTGTCGCAGTCGGGGGGGGGGGGGGGGGTAAATGTTCCAATGTGTCATTCCAATTGTGTAATTTGCAGATAATGTTTCAGCTTTGGGATATTTGAACAATACCAGTTACATCGTGTGTGTGTCTAGCTGTGGTAGGAAACCAGAGAACCTGGAGAAAATCCATGCAGGACAGGCGGAGAGACCACACAAACGCACTCCACACAGAAAGGCTCCCCTGAGTCAGGAATTTAACTGAGGCGCAAATATTTGTGCCTCAGTTGTCCAACTGGACGTCTGCGAGAAAAAAAGGCCTTAATTGTTCATCAGATGTCCCCAGGCAAAAATAAACATTCTGTTTCACGACTGTGCCATCCTGCCACCCGTTTGCCCCCTCGTGTCTGTCAGAGAACCCAAGTCCCTTTTTCCGCTGTGAGGAGAAGGTCTGCGAGCATGGAGGAGAGGGCCAAATGCCGACCAGCACCATACGTCGTGTCCTCAGGGAGATTTCGGGCCTCAGGAGGCATCTGGAGAAGCAGGAGGAGGAGAAGCAGGTGACTGGGGAGTGGCTGCAAGTAGGGCACGTCTTGGACAGCCTCCTCTTCCGGCTCTACCTGCTTGTGATCGTGATGTACACCCTCACCCTCGGAATTCTCTGGTCCATCTGGAGTTACTCCGAAACATTGTGAATGGTTTGAGTGACTGATGATTTAAGCTACACTGTTGGTCATGATATTACTTTGAAAGTCTCTTTTTCAACAGCGACAATAGCAAACACCCATAAGGTAACAAACATCTCAAAACGCAGTTCTTTAGCCTTGGGGGGACCCCTGATGGCAGCTGTCCCTGTGCAGCAGAATGTCAACACAGCACAAGCCTGAAAGTGGGCATGTCTGCCAGTATGGTGTAATGTTGGAAGCAATTTTACATATACAAGAAATCTAATGACATTTCTGGAAAGGAAACGAATTTATATTGTGTATTCTATAACATCAGTAATATTTCGGTAATATTTAAATTTTGACTAATTTGGACCTTGGTGCCAGCACAAAACATCAGAGGGATCTTCAACGTCCACCATGATGCAGATGGTGGACATTGTACAGTTTATGCTGTCACAGGTATTAACCTGGGGGTCCAGGTTTCTTGGACCACATATCTCTGCAATAGGCGGCAAACGCGCTACCGCGCAGCCTTGTAACAATTTACCTTCCATTGCGATCTATCAGGCTAAGCACTGGGCTGGTATGCACAGTAATTAAACATGATTAGCGATTTGTCACAGCGCCAGCTTGCATTTAGGAGCTGCAAAGTAAGGCTCGGGGATTCCATCACTGCTTGTAAGATGTGGTTGCCTGAGCTCATTCAGCAGGCTAACTAGATTTCATAGAACACAAAGGTGAAGCTGTGGCACGCATGACAGAAGAACAAATAAACATTATTGAATTACATTGGTTGCAAATGACCTTTGCAATCCACAAAACACGGTTAAAATTGGAGGCTTCTGGAGAGGAAAAACATTTTGAAGGTCGTCTCAAGATTGTCTTCATCATTAAGCATAAACAAGTGACCGTAATAATAGGAAGGAAAAAAAAACCGATCACATCACTGCGCTGTAACGGTAATACTCCACAAGTAGCGTAAACAACATGGTCGAGCAGTTGCACAGCGTTTGTCGAACTGCACTACGATACCAAGGATAAATATCAGGCCGTGACTCACATCAGTGGCGAGCTATATCTGAGCTGGTCCTGGGTACCACCTTATCGGTGCGAGATGTTAACTAAATCGCTTCGTATACAGGAGGTCGTGGGTTCGATCCCAACCCCGACGCCTGCTTTATATTTTGGAGTTTGCGTGCCTCTCTCCCCGTGGTCACGTGGATTTTTCTCCGGGTACTCCGGGTTTTCCCCTCCACATTAAACAAACAAAACCACGTCACGCGTTCCTAGTATTTGGCTGCGATAAACTTCCACGTTGAGAAACCACTTCGTTGAGCTATCATTTATGTCTAGGCCGCTTCTGGAAACGAGCTATATAGCTCAGTGGGCCTTTACCTGGTTTAAATAAAAAAAAATGTTTATCCCTTCACCAACCTGCGCTGGCCAGCGTGTTAAAGTATGGTCAAGCAATCCGCCACGACCGACCCGGCATGGGCAGGCGTTTAATCCAGAACGGTAGATTGACGAGAGGGCTGCAGATATTGCTTTTAAAGATAACAGACAGCATTGAGAATTTGAAAGTAGATTTTATGCATGCTAATTCTCCTAAGAAATGTGTGCTTTTGATCGGAATGCAGTGCCCTGTGAAAAAAAGTTATTTTTGTTGAACTTTAGCAAATACAATAAGACACCGTGATGTGAACATTGCTGAAGGGAAATTTCCCGTGATATTCGACATTGTATGACGAGACTAAGCAAACTGACTGGGCTGAGATTCAACAAGGAATGCATCAAAGTAAAATAAAGGTATGTATATTGTTATAATGTATGGGTGGTCGGAAAAAAACCGATGTTCTGCTTGAAATAAAAATAGCCGACTTAATACCTTTCTGCTGTTAGGCATTGTTAATGGTGATAATGATGTGTTTTTCAGCTTGCTCTACCACAAACTTGATTTTTTTTTATTGAAACTGGGCATTATATTTTCTGAAATAGTTTTATATTGTATATCATTAAATGAGATACATTCGTTGCAGTTAGACTCCCGAGTTTCATAAATTAAGAGTTTTGTGGGGATTAATGTAATTTTCAAATCACCATGCGTGCTATGGGAGATTTTTTTTGTTAGCAGACCCAAAAAATTGGTCGTGCTGTTACAACTATCCCATTGCAATAAAATAGTGTATCCTTAGCGAACATACATGTAAGTGTACATTTGCGCAGTGCCGAACGTAACGTTCACTCCCAGAGGGTCGAGTGGTAATATATGCTCATTTGATTTTACAAATAAAAAATAAAAACTCCCAGCTCATATTTTTTTCATCAGTGTTTACAGCCTCAAGCCATTCGTGGAGATTTCTGCAGTCTCCCCAAAGGACAACCACTGTTGACTTTCCCACAAAGTGGTACTCATGTTATCGATGCCAGAGAGATTATGGGCTGAATCAACCCCAGATCAGAATTTGAACTCGTAGCCTTTCCGATTGCTCACTGCTGGCTGTACCACCTGCTCAGATGATGTCCTTTAACTCAAATGTAATTGATTTGCATTTTAAGTGTGCTCTCTGACTAAGGGATTCTCTTTATTTACGTGTACAAATATGGAGGCAATGTCATACAATTGTTATAGCTTATCAAATATTGATGGATGGATAAATACTGTACACGATGTTGGATTGTGATTATGATTTTAAAAACCTTAATTTAAACGTATAGCTTCCCATCGAGGGAGTCCTTCTTTAGATGCGTTTATTGGAAATTCTATAAAGTTATCAAAGTAATTTCACTGTATCTTAGTTTAGCATGGTGCTTAATTAAATACAACTGCGTTGCTGGACAACATATCCCCATTTAAAATCTGGCATCTTGTAAAAATGACACCCAACCCTTAGATGTTACTGCCACCTATATGCAAGTTGTTGAATGGCAGCAGTTGCTGCCAGCCTGTCTTTGAATTCACAGTCTCTTAAAACTATTTTTTAAATGTTATTTTACCAGGTAAGGCTCACTGAGTTTCCAGCTTTTTTTTTCAGAAGCGACCTGGCCACAAATGTGGGAATTCATAGCGACTAAATACTCTAAACGCGTGTTATAAAATGTGGAGGGAAAACCCGGAGGCCCATGCGACCGCAGCGAGACAGACACGCAAACTCCAAATATAGAGCAGGCGTCACAGTTGGATTCAAACCCACGACCTCCTGCACACCAGGCGAGGTAGTTAACATCTCACCACCGTGGCGCCAATCCCCCCACTCCATCTGGCTTTTGTTACTAATTCCGTAGTCCTTTGTATTTCGTCATGTGACCTAATCCCCAACCATCTATTATTATTCATAATATTGGCTGTGAAAGCCCCTGTGTGTTCAGTTATAGTCCATGTAATCGTATTCGTATGTGTAATTAAAATAAATAGCATCAGCTTAATGAGTATTCACCGTGAGTAGTGCTGTTGAGTGCGAGTTTCTCGCCCATAGTTTATTTAATTCCTCAACGAGTTTCAATAAAAGTGAACATGACAGTTGTTTTTGTATGCATTATATTTTGAATGTTGCAGAGTGCTGTTTTGAATATAGTTGTTGTAATATCCCGGATGACCTTGCAACTTATATGTTTTCTTCTAACATGATTAGCAACGTGCCTCAAACTCTTGTCTTATTTTACAATATAAATAACACAACATGACATGACAAATAGGCCAAAGATAAGGGAACGCAGCCAACGTAATAGTACAAATGAACAAAAATATGACTGATTTTAATAATATATTACGGTAATATTATCGTTGCATTATTGAAGGATATACATATATAGTCTTCTCCATATTATAAACGACTTTTTTTTACCATGTATTTAAAACAAAGGTTAGAGAGCCATCTTAAAAATTAAGTAGGTGTGTGTGATCATATTTGTCCAATTTAATTGACAGGGAGCACAAGTTATGAGTGCATCTTATTTTCTGGACTTTCTTATAATCTGGGAATTATAGTAATTGTATAATGTGTACGTTCTTGCAGTGAGTGCTCAATATACAAATTTTTGCTTCCAGCTTGAAGTCATAAAACACATCATCCCCTTTGCAATATTTTTATGGGCAATTTAATATTTTGGATATTTAAACAGTCCATATGGTATATAATCTGTGATTAATTTAAAATTGATACTTGGGAAGGGTGAACAGATGGTGCCTCTGTACAGAGTGGCCCAAAAGTCAGGACACAGGGTTATTTCATTCATGTTAAATCACAGGGTTATTTAATTTATTTTAATACATTTTCAAACGGGCTTCCGTTAACATTAATGCATGCGTGAATTCTCTTTTCAAATTAATTCAAGAATTTTGTTTTTAAATATTGCAGCTGCCTTCTTTAGCGTACATAAGACTATTTGAACTCGTTCGTATTTCGTCACTTTTCTTTCCATTTTTAAATATCGTCTGAAAAGTAAGATGAAAACTAAATATAAATAATGATAATGGATAAAATATTAACTTAAATAATAAACAACATGTTTTAATGCTAATGTTCAAATACATTAAATAACCCTATGTGTCCTGACTTTTGGGATACCCTGTATACTGCACCGTGAATACTTAAATTGCTCATTGTCTTTTTCGGTAAAGTCACGTATGTAGAAATACAATAAAATTATATTGCAGTGAGTGCTCAATATACAAATTTTTGCTTCCAGCTTGAAGTCATAAAACACATTGTATTTCTACATACGTGACTTTACCGAAAAAGCCAATGAGTAATTTTATGCAGTCACGAAAGCTTTAATACTTAAATTGCTGTATTGACACACAGACACAAAACCCTTTGTGTCAGAAGCACTGACAATCCAGTGATATATTTAATGCACGATATTATCAGCCTCTATATTGTGTTATGTTGGTTTATTGATTTTCTGAAAAAGGTCAAATGTGAAGTGATATGATTTTTGCGAGACATTTTCGTGCAATGATGGGGATTTTGTTTTGGCTCCAGACTATAATCGCCTTAAAGATGTTCACAAATTATATTTGCAGCATTTTAAGGTTACCTCCGTTTTATGTATACACACGTGAATCCGTTTCAATGGCAACAGAGGCCTAATTCACAAGTATGCGATATCCAACTATTCATAATGTTGCATGTTGATATTTTTGCAAGAAAGTTAATCACACTGGAAAAAAAAAGCATTCCCCAGCTATGAATCTGTGCGATTACTTGTTGAATTGTCATAACAATGGTGCGTAGCCTGTAATAAAACTGAACACGTGTCGTGGTGGAAGCCACTGACCTGCCTGTGTACCATCTTACATGTGGCAAGATATCTGCTCCAGAATTCCAAATGGCTGTTCTCTTTTTTATTGTTTTATTTCATAGATCATTCATGTGACACTGATTGCAAATTCTCCTGCCGGTAATCACACGATTCAGATGCTGTACACTTGTTTAGCTCAGTCGTACCGTTAACTGGAATTCCAAGAAATGAGAGCAACAAAGGATGTCTCCATTAAATGAAAGAGGCATGTTAGAAAAGCCTTGAGAGATTGATTCTGGGAATTGCAACTGAGAGACAGAAAGGAGACCGCATGGATTTAAATATCAAGCAAAGATATGAGACGAATTGACTGCTAAGAAGAGTAAGTGGGCTTAGACAGGACACACTGCTCCTAGGGATGATGGCATATACTGTGGATGAGACGTTGGATGAAGATGCAGCCAAAGGAGGGAAACGAGTTAAAAATACACTGAAATCAGTTCTTGGGCAAGACTAAGATGGATTGAGGCATCACAGATCCATGAAAAATGGCATCCAAATATGAACACACAATTGCTGAAGATGGTTATTTGTTGGTTAGTCTATTGACTTCTGCTTCCTTGATTGGCAACGATTTACATTTGTTTGAGTACTGTACGCAGTGTACATATATACAGTGGTGCATATTTTGATTATAAATATTGAGAAGGTTTTCAGCGCTCTGAAATACAATTTCCATAAGGAGATTTAGCATCAGAGAATTTGAATAAGCGTATTAAAAATTAATCCCAAAATTAATACCAATGTTTTATTTTTATGTTAATTTACATGTACATGTAAATCATCGTACATGTGTAGTTTCCATGTATAATATGCATGTATAATTTACATGTATAATTTACATATGTAATTCCAGCAGGAATGTATATCTGAATGGCAACATCTGACATTATTGGCATTAATTGAATAGCCTTTAGGGAGCCATTGAGTATTATGATGAAAATTCAAATTTTATGCATTTACTGTACTTCAAATTTCTGGCAAGATGCTTTTACATTTTCTAATAAATTTACCTTTATTGGAGCAACCGATGCATGCAAATAATCTTGTACATTTATATTCTGAATACTCAAAATTAAATGCTCATTTCCCACTTGTTTATAAATACATATATAAATAAATAGGCTGCTCCTTGTCCACTTCCGGCTAGGTTCAGTACTTCCATGCCATTCGTTCATAGTGGCTGCTTGTCCATACTTCACCACGCTGGTCAGTGTAGTTTGGTGATGGTGAGGGACCAGGAATATTTCAAATGTTTATTCGTTTACCAAAGTGTCTCACTGTAACATTGCTTTGTATATATGTGATATCGCATAATCCTACAGTACATTTAACTTCACAATTCGATAGGGTAAAATAAATATAAAGTAAAAAACTTACATTGCATTACTTTTCAAAACTATTTAATTTTGTCAGTATAATAAGAGTGCACTCCTGCCTACGCTGTATGGTTCAGAAACACCGACATTCTAGATTTGAAGCTTTCGTGACTGCAAGGATCCATACTCTTTGGTTCTATTCGGTAAAGTCACGTAGGTAAAAAATTAAAACAACAAAAATCACGACGTTTCGGCCACAACACAAGCGGCCTTCATCAGGTGAAGGGACCAGCCTGTTTCGAAGACTGCACTGGAGTGAAACAGAGCCAAGCTCAGACTACGACCTTTAAGTTGTGTGAGAGGGATTAAGGTGCCTCGACAAAGGAATTAGCATAAAAATTAGCATTTGATTGGCGGACTTAGCATGATGAAAGGTGTAGCACACGGCAGGGCACCTTTAAGCTGTGTGAGAGGGATTAAGGTGCCTTGACAAAGGAATTAGCGAAAAAATTAGCATTTGATTGGCGGACTTATCATGATGAAAGGTGTAGCACAGTGATCGGCACCGGCAGTGCACCCGCCTGTGCTGCGAAAGTTTGAGGTACCACTACTTGAAAAAATATACTGTACCAATGAAAATCAGTTTAATGTTTGGTTTGATTTAGAAAATGACCCTACTAATAGCCTAACTATGAAAACCAACAAGATCATCACAAATTCGACCTCCCTAATTGAACCAACTAAACGTCCCTCCCTAAAACCTTCTGCCGCAAGATCCCCTAGATTCTATGGTCTTCCAAAGATTAATAAAGAAGGCACTCCACTACGACCCATCGTATCCACGATCAACTCCCCTACCTATAAGCTAGCACGTTTTCTGTTGGATACCTTGCTACCTTTCACTGGCAAGACCACCTCAGCAGTACTTAACTCAGCCCAATTGGTTTCTATGGTCAAAGACGTTGTACTGTCCCCTGACGATATCCTGTCAGCTTCGATGTCGTCTCCTTGCTCACCAAGGTCCCGGTACCTGATACCATTGAAATAATTGAAAATTTGGTACAACATGGACTAAACCCCGAGGTACCTACGCTGGTCAGGCACTGCCTCACCAACACCTACTTCACTTGGAATGGTTCCTTCTACAAGCAAAATGAGGGTACACCCATGGGTTCCCCCTTGTCACCAATGATAGCCAATGTTTTCATGGAGAAATTTGAATCGGACGCCATCCAGACTTCCACCCTCAGACCTTCCCTGTGGAAGAGATATGTGGATGACACTTTCGTCATTTGGCCACATGGCCTCCCAGCTCTGAACCTTTTCCTACACCACATCAATTCCAGACATCCCGCCATCAAATTCACAATGGAAGTGGAGAAAAATGGCAAGCTACCATTCTTGGATGTTCTGTTTGAGAGGAAACCTGATGGCTCATTGGAACATTCTGTCTACAGGAAACCCACCCACACAGATTCCTACTTGAAGCCTGATTCCCACCACCACCCAGCCCAAAATAATTATCTCATCAAAACTTTATACCATAGGGCTCATTGCATTTCGGACCAACACCACCTGACCAGTGAATTGAAACATGTACACCTGGCCCTCAAAAGGAATGGATACTCTGACCGTACCATCCGCCAAGCTGTTTCTCCCTCCATACAGAAACAACCACTTGATACTCCGGTCAAAACCATCACACTACAATATATAGCAGGCGTTACTAAAAAGATTTCCAAAATTCTAAACAAACACAAGATCCAGGTCCGGTTCAATACAGTACATAAAATTCGTGATCTGATCCCATCCGTGAAGGATGTCATTCCTGACTTACAGTACCCCGGGGTTTACAAATTGAGTTGTACCTGTGGTGATTGCTATATCGGGGAGACGAAACGACATGTCTGACCGAATTCGCGAGCACAAATCAGATTTGAAACACGGCAGAACGAATTCTTCTGCCGTGGCTGATCATTGTTACAACGCTGTGGGTGATCACGATATAATTTTCTCCGATACCAAGGTTCTTTGCAAATCCACGGGTTTTATCAGAGATTTGTTCACGAAGCAATTCAGATCTACAAACACAGACACAATTTCAACCATGAAGATGGTTTCAAATTAAGCAACCATTGGAAAGATGTTCTAAATCGAACCAAACATTAAACTAATTTTCATTGGTACAGTATATTTTTTCAAGTAGTGGTACCTCAAACTTTCGCAGCACAGGCGGGTGCACTGCCGGTGCCGATCACTGTGCTACACCTTTCATCATGATAAGTCCGCCAATCAAATGCTAATTTTTTCGCTAATTCCTTTGTCAAGGCACCTTAATCCCTCTCACACAGCTTAAAGGTGCCCTGCCGTGTGCTACACCTTTCATCATGCTAAGTCCGCCAATCAAATGCTAATTTTTATGCTAATTCCTTTGTCGAGGCACCTTAATCCCTCTCACACAACTTAAAGGTCGTAGTCTGAGCTTGGCTCTGTTTCACTCCAGCGCAGTCTTCGAAACAGGCTGGTCCCTTCACCTGATGAAGGCCGCTTGTGTTGTGGCCGAAACGTCGTGATTTTTGTTGTTTTAATTTTTTACCTACGTGACTTTACCGAATAGAACCAAAGAGTAAACACCGACATTAACAAAAAATGTATAGAATACCAGCTGATGGGTGGCTAAACAAATGTTTAGAGACACAGTTATAAGCGAACATACGCAGGTTAATGAAAGCGTTTGTGGTACCACGGCAGCGAAGCCGCTCCGTGGGAGCCGTGCCTGCAACGGGGGTGCTGCAGCAGAGAAGCCACCCGGCTGCCGTCACAGCGCTTCCTCCACCACCCTCCATGTGAACACACACACGCACTCACGTAGGGCCTCGTGGGGGGGTCACCTGCCTCTGAGTTTTCACCCGAGGGCCCCCGTCGTGGGGGTGCTCCACGGTTTCTCAGGGCCGGGGAATTGGCAGACCCCCCCCGCCCCCCCCCAGGCCGAATGACACTGCGGCGCCGTGGATGAACTTAAAATTGTATGGCCACGACAGGAAGGCAAAGGGGGGAGGCCCTCGTCTCCGCACCACGTGTGCAGGGACATCGCCGTAGCACAACATGTGTTGGGGCGGTAGCCAAGGAGGAGGACCTCTATGCCGGACACTCGGCTAAACAATAGGGGGGCGGGGCGTCGGAGAGGGGGGAAATCCGAGGCTCCTGATTGGATCAGGAGCCAGCGGATCGGCGGCACGTGGGCTTTGAAGTAGGAGCATAAAAAGGGATGAAATTGGGAAGCTCGTACTCTTTTGCCCGGGGCCTTCTGGAGAGAGTGACCGAGGAGTGATCGGCCCCTGCTACTCGGACGTCCGTGAGACGGGTCGCAGAGCAGCCCAGGTCCAGCCACAGCAAAAGCCACGTGCAGCCTCGCCTTCCAGCGACTTCCTACACCTCGAGATCGGATCGTAAGTACTCAGAGGAGAGGTAAGGCAAAGGGGGAAATTCTAATAGGGAGAGTAAGTAGAGAGAGGACAGGCTACTGGAGTATTAGACCGTAGAGAGATAGGTTAGATCTGCCCTGCTGGTCCACACTGACACAGATAGGGTGGCTGCATTAAACGAGAGAATAAACCACCAGTAGACATTAAACCGTGTCGTGTTGTCCCTGCGAATACGGAGAGGGGTGCGTGGTGTGGTGAGCCTGCGCGCCGTGGTGTCTTGTGTTTGCACGCGTGTGTGTAATTTAACCCTCGTGTGCGCGCTCGACGCGTACGTTAACTTGTGAGCCCGCGCGTTGTGGTGTCCCGTGTATTCTGGCTGCGTGGGTACTCTCGCCACTGCACAACTCGTGGTTGACGGGTACGAGAAGGGCACAGCGGTGTATTTGTAAAGTGGTTAGTATAGACATTTAAATCATGCCACGAGAGGCAGCCACGAGGGGGGGGGACAGTCGGAGAACGGGGGGTCACAGGAGAACGGGGAGGCGGGGGGCAGTCTCCCCAACACATTCAAACCATTAACAAAAAATGGCTTGGGCAGCATACATCGCAAGAAGGGATGAAGAACGTTGCTCAAAAATAACAAGAGTGGCAGCCGAGGAATGGAGCGTGTCCGAGAACACATGCACTCGTGAGATGTGGCGATGAAATCAGTTTGTGTACAGATGCCGGGTGCATTCATGCATCGCAGGATTGTGAGAGGTGGTGGCTTACTTGGGAAGCCCTTCATCTAGTAGTGGATTGACCATCGCTGATGGTGATGACTGTATATGCTTACTATTATCACCACACACACTGTGACCTGGGTAGGTATATAAACAATTACATGTTAAGCCTCTGTCCCATATAGCAGTGGACAGATTAATGAATGACATAGAAACTTGATTAATTTAATGGCATTGAGCAAATAATATCCATTCCCACCAATGGTATTTGGGTCCCCTATATCATGATCAATGAATTGTAAGTTCTTTATTGTCACCATCATTACCACCATGCCAACACTAATCCTACCACCATCAATCCCAACCATTAATCACCTTTCAATCAATACATGGCAGGTTATGCTGTGTAACAATTGATCTGATTCTACACGTAGTATTACCTCTCAGTGTGTGTGTGTGTGTGTGCATGTACAGCCCTGTCGTAAATCCATAGCAAGATTAAGTGGAAGGCAAATTGAATATGATTGTTGTGGTGCAGTCATTAGTGATTGGGCTGAGACCATGAACTCGCAACGTTTGACAACCTGGTACTGGTAGGAACCTCTGGTTACACCACCAGCCCACAGAGGATTATTGTGTCCGTCCGGCCATCGTGCTTCCAAAAATGGGAGGGGTGGGGCTGGGTGGAGAGGGGAGGGTGGGGAGGGGCTGGGTGGAGAGGGGAGGATGGGGAGGGGCTGGGTGGTGAGGGTGGGGCTGGGAGGGGAGGGTGGGGAGGGGCTGGGTGGGGAGAGTCGGGAGGGGCTGGGTGGGAAGGGGTGGAGCTGGGTGGGGAGGGGCTGGTCACCCCGTGGTGCCCTTATAAAACTCAACGTTTAACCTACTTAAGCCGGCTTGTGCCCGCCCTCACAGTCGGGCATATTTGCGGAATACACCACGTGCCGTTGACCCTGGCCATTGACCGAGCAACCCAACGTTCCTACCAGCTCCCTCCGCAGGAATGTGTTTTAATCACTGGAGGCCGTCTGGGTTTAAACCCATCATCTCAGCGGTGCTGGCTTTTGTTGTTGTCGTTGCCTTTGCACAACTATCAACAGCCTAACTCTGCATGTTTAATAACACCATTGCAAGTCACGGTGTTGTCACTGTTGTGTCATGAAGCTGATTCGTAGCCTTGAGACTGGCTAGAGCATCAGAGACCATATTTATTATTCAGCTGATTCACTCTTATCGTCAGCAGTTCCAATGCGGACAAAGCAGTGGGTTTTATCCAAAACCAACAATACATTTTTTTAAAGAACATATTTTTCTACTACTCTATATCTAAACCGGGTGCGGACTCAGAACATCCAACACATGTTACGAAGTTTATATCACGACGTTGGGAAAAAAAACCTGTCAACGATAATGTTGTGGCCTGACTCAAAAACAAACATGGATTATTAAATTGGTTACACAAATCTACATTTTTAAGTTTAAACGTTTTCGTTTAATTACTGTATATTTTACTCATAGGAACATGTCTGTTATTTATGCCATATTACAATTTTATCATTTAACTTTTAAGAATGTGAAAATGGCTCCACAAAACAGCGAGCGCACGAGATCAGAAAGTTTTAATTCTAGAATGAAAACTAATTTCTTTAGAACTGCTTTTTGTGTTTAGTTTGCTGTCTTTCCCCCTGCACCTCCGATTAGAAAGTTAACATGCAGTACAAACAAAATCACTTTGGGTGTTCACTTGAACTCGTAAACAAAATCCTTCCGAGCCGAAAGCTTGGGAAGGGTGAATGAGGTCAGCACAACGCAGTGTGTCCTCAAAAATATATATATCGGGCCTCATGAGGCACGTGAAGAAGACAAACAGGTGGCCTGGGAGCAGCTGTAAGTGGAATATGTCCTGGACATGCTCCTCTCCACCTCTCCAGGCTCATGATTATGACATACCGCCTCGCAATGGGAATTCTCAGGTACATCTGGAGCTATTCCTCAGCAGTGTCAAAAGTGGTCTCTTGGAAGAGCAAGCGGAAATTGTGATTCAGTAACGATGCAATGCGCGTGGTTGACTGCTTGCTCAATTATACGTGGAGTGTATTCGTGAAGCGGAACGAAAGTAATTGTTTTAAAATGAGTGCTCTTGGGTTATTTACATGTCTTCCCTCCTGGCTAAGTCCTTTTTTTGTCTTTCAAAGCTGAATTAGAATAACATTTCATATATTTGTGTGTGATTTGATCAAAGTTACACATTTTATTGAGATTTTGAAATGTTTTCAAAACATATGGAAATATTTTCCCCTTGTGCTTTGGGGAAAAGGTTATAATAATGATATTAATAATAATCTTCTTTGGTTCTTTCGGTAAAGTCACGTAGAATGAGAATAAAATAATAAATTGATAAAATAAAATAACACAATAAAATTCTCACGACGTTTCGGCCACAACACAAGCGGCCTTCTCATTCTACGTGACTTTACCGAAAGAACCAAAGAAGATGAATCCTTGCAGTCACGAAAGCTTTAAATAAAAATTAATAATAATAATAATAATTATATAATAATAACGATTTTGATTTCAAAGTTTCTAAAACAAACACACTCCAGTGTATCAGCATGCTATGTGTGAACACCCAGGGTGTTACCACCCGTTCAGTTCCTCATCGAATTTTACCTAATCTTTGTCTTATTCACGTGGATCGGTTTGGACGATTGTACAGACACAAACAGCATTGTGCGCTGCAATGATGAGAACACGGGAGGTGATTTTGAAAATACCGTGGGCTGTTTGAATATAATTTGCTGGCCATGAGCAGGGTCAAGTTATTTTACCTCATTAATGACACTTTATTCAGCCAAGAAAGGAGTCGATGGGTGCCACGAATATTTTTTACAGGAGTTTCTGCATTGGACAATTTGGCCAATTCTTTCAATGAGTTGGTGGAAGGAAACCAGAGTACTGTACCCAGAGAAGACCCATGCCTATGAGGGGGTAACGCTCAATGATCCGTACAGATGTATTCAAGAATCCACGATTATGCTGTTAATGCCTGGCTAATTTGCAACTTAAGCCTACACCAACCTGGTATTCCCAGACATTCACCTAATCCGAACACTGACCAGGCTCAACTCTGCTTAGATTCTGAGATATGACAAGATCGGGAAGATTTGGGGTGATTTGATTGGAAGCCAAGTTCCAACCGTGTTAAAGAGTTATCCACTCTTTACCACTCTTTAACACGTCCGACTCTCTGCATGTCATGTTCTCCCCCCAACATGATACCTTCTCCATATAAGAGATTTTTCTGGGTTAGATCGCGACAATATAAATGTGTCGTGAAACCCGCCACGACCTGACACGGCCAATTAGTGAGGTTTGTCACGTAAACAAAACGTGCCAATTAGTTATGCGTTCAGCACACCAGTGTGTTGGGGAGTTCTGGCTGTCGCCTGATGAGACTGGTTGTAATAATTGGCGAAACGTTGTACTCGAATTGTAAATGTTGTGTCCACTCTCCAACACACCGGTGTGCTGAACTAATAACGCATTAGCACGTTTTGTATTACATGACAAACCTTACTAATTGGCTGTATCGGGTGGTGGCGGGTTTAACGACACATTTATATTAACGCAATCTAACCCAAAAAAAACCTCTTTAGGATAATATTGGTTGTGAAAGCCTACGTGTTAAAATTATACCTTCTGCCAGTTTTTTTTAGATCGTTTTAGGGCCATTTACAACTGACAAGGGGCCACTAATGAGCGCCCATGACATTGCATGCTTCATTGATATCATTTAATGTAACATGAAAGAAGATGTATATTTAAATATCAGTTGAAAGTTGTTTTGGTGATTTATTTACATCATCCTAAATATGTCACTTTTGATAGTTTATTGTCAATGTTAAGATCATGGTCCTTATCCATAAATATACTGCGTAGATATTTAAACCAGTTTATATTTTTTTAAAAAATCACCGTTGTCAGTTGGCAATTCTTCGTATTTCTGACAATTGTGCATAATTCTCTTCGATTTAACCTTAGACCTGACTCATTTCATTTACCAGTATACTGACCATTGAATTAATCAGCGTCTACCTCTTTTTCAAGACTGAAACCCAATACCCCACTGACGTCCACTTGATTTTAATCTCACTTCAACTAAATTCAGAGACATGGCTGCAAACAGAGTGGACGGACAGCAGATGGAAATGTTGCGATCCAGACTCAGAGGGCTCTAGAAAAATATATGTTTTCAACAAAGGTGTGGTTTGCACAGCCTTGGCAAATCAATACAATAAAATACACTGCTTTGTTTTAACCACATCTTGCTTTTTAGGAAGGTGTTTTCCTTCTAAACCAGCCAGTGAATGAGTACTTGCCTCGCCTCGCTATACTGCAATCGTGAGGAGTTAGTGCAGGGCCTTCCCAGAAATACACTGCCCATCCTTCTAGGATGATCGATATCCATCGATCGACGAAAGTGGAAAACCTACAGTGCACTCACCTGTTGATTGGCCGACTCGCAAGATGGACTATGCACGGGAATTATACGTCACTGATGTGCGGCATGTAAGGGGCCGTCCATAAATGACGTCACGCGATTTTGGACTATTTTTGACCACCCCCCCCCCCCTCGTCACACGGCATCACAAATGTCTGACCCCCCCCCCCCCCACTAGGTGCGTGACGTCATTTATGGACGGCCCCTAAACGCGCAGTATGTTTTTTGGGGGAGGTTTGGGGTTGTGTTCATTTTTGTTCACGTGTACAATGGCTAAGTAGTCCAGTACAATAGCGTGACAGGAAAAGTGTTTCATCCTCCAAGCAACATCATTTACGTATTTCACAAACCCGTACTGCAATCTGTCCAGATAGATATGCCATTGAGATCAGGCGTTGTTACGTAGTGAATCTTATTTCAAAATAAGCCAATGTGATGACACATTCACATCTTCACTTGATACAAAAGGCCCACTCATAAATGTAAAAGTACATTTATACGTCCTATTGTCAATCCAGCACTGTATAAATGGCGCGTCCCCCATGTCATCTCACTCATGGGGTTTATTTGACCATACTTCACCACTCTGGTCAACACGTGTTGGTGAAGGATGGGGCTCATGCCCATTTCAGATATCACTTGCCACTGATGTTCACCATGGCCAGGAATTGAACTATGTGGTTCCTAGTTTAGTATACTTTCCACTTTGTCAGCACTTCACTCCAGCAATGTTGCAGAGTATTCATTTATATATACTTGGACTTACATTTTCCCGAACATGAACATCGTGTAAAGTAGAATATTTATTCAGAGTCTTATCTTGAATGTGCCCGTCACCAGCAAAACATATTTACTATTCTGCTAAGATTCATTTTACTTGATGTAATTTAGTCTCTATGTATCCTTGTCTATTATGTCTAAAACAAACATTAATTCGCAACCTTTCCACCTCAGTAATGCATTTCCAACTGGCGGTGGCGGCGGTGGGGGGCGAAGGACAGATTTGTCATTCACGTATTGTTTGCATGCGCCGCCCTTTATAAGTTGAAGCCGCACATCGTTTTTGTCAATGACTAAAGAGGACAGTGTTTGAGCAAGGAGGGGTTTGAGTGGCCTTTACCGGGGGGGGAGGGAGGGGAGGGAGGATAGAGGGCAACACAGCACGCCGCACCTCGAGTGAGATTTTGTTTTTGTAGCTCTCAGGAGGCATCTCGCACGGCGGTGAACCAAGAGGACAAACAGGTGGCTGGAGAGAGGCTTGCGAGGATGGGTGGGGATGACACGCTCTGGATGCCATCCTCCCTCCTTCACGTCCACCCCCCTCGCTCGTGATCCTAACGCGCGGATTCTCTCGTGGGAATTCCACGGTGCGTCCATCTGGGGTGTTCGTCTGTATTGTCCACACACGTTACATAATTATCGTTGCGCCACGTGTGGACGTGCCCACGTGTGTTTGCGTGCACACGTGGGGAGCCGTTGGGGTTCGATTACCGCTCACGTGCCAACACACGGTGACGATTTTCTGAACCGGTGCTGGGCCACCCCTGGGTCGACTCGGCCTCAAATTAGTAGCCCGGTGCGGTGCGTAAACATCGCCACTGGGGAGACAAAGGCGGCTGGGCGTGGTTGCCGGCCACCCACCCCCTTCGTGTGCCGTGCCGGTAGCCTTCATAGGTGCTCGCTAATAGCACTCGCCCCAACAGTCCGACAAGGCTAATGGGGGATTCATTGTTCTGAGTTTGTGTTGTGCTGGCCACCCAATCCCTCGTGTGCCGTGCCGGCAATTCACAGGGGCGCTCACAAACACAGCACTTGCCCCCAACAGTCCGACGAGGCAACAGAGGTGGGATCCGCTGTCTTTTGTTTGCTGTTCTTTGTTTGTAACTTGAGTTCGTGTCGTCGGGCAGCTCAGACGTGCAAAGCGCGGTCTGAACAGGCGGTGGGAGAGGAACGCAACAGCCCCTCCTCCTCCTCCTGCCTGCAAAACTAACATTGACGTCTCACCCGTGACCTCTTGTCAGTCTGCCTTCACCACTCGCAACGTCTCTTGCCAGTGCAACAAATCTGGCTTGGCAATAATGCATCTTTGTTATGAAGTTAAACCACTTTTGTATTCTTTTGGGTGTTTCTTTCGGTCAAGTCGCGTGGATGGGTTCAAATGAATCCAAAATAAAAGGAACAAAAAACTACGACGTTTCGATCACAGCGCAAGCGATCGTCATCAGGAGGAAGAAAGAGTTCATTATACCACTTTGACGATAGTCTCATGAACCGTATACATGGTACTGTTTTATTCTTGTGCATGGCAATATTGTTCATGGTATAGTAACAGGTCCCTGCAGGGTGGGCTGGTAGGAACATTGGAATTTTTCACTTCGTTAAAGTATTGAAAGGGGACGGACGGACACATTAATCTATTGCAGGCTGGTACACTCAGTTTACAACTTCGTTCCTACCAGTATAATACACCATTACACGTACGTGTATCTCTTCATACGGAATCTATTCATACGAAATGTAATTTAAGTATGTATTTACTTCACTGTTTAAATATGTATTTGCCCATTGGTTTATTTATATGTTAATTATTCGGGTCAAAAAAACAATAGCATATGAGCACTAATACATCACGATCACTTGGGATAAAATATAACTACCACTTTACACAAGAAGCGATTATGTAGCTAAACAGATAGGGAAGACAACATAAGGATGAATAACTGGAATCTCAAATTTCAATATGTTAACATTAGTGTAACTGCATATGGTAATTACTCTTTTTTAAATGTGCTGTATTGTCATAATAAATACGACTATCTGCATGGCCATCGTAACATTGGGTGTGAGGCAGGCCCTTTTGTTGTTAAATAATGTTTTATTTAGATGCAAGCCATGTGTGTCTAGTCCAATAGCAAAACAAATGATATTCTACCGGTGTACATGATTTCAGCTCACCAGTTTCAACCGCATTCATTTAGAGCCAGAAAAATGATCTCGGGGAAATGCGCATGTGCTGTGCATAAATAAAATATTATGATTTATTAATGTATGGGGGGACATTCTTTATTATTTATTATGTCTTTGTGGGAGATAAACATAGAATTATATTTTCAACTAACTTGACTCCGAAAGAGACTGCCACTTTAAAATGTATTGCGCATTAAAGCTGCAAAGGGATTGTGTTTGATGTCTCTATGGCATGACGTGCATGGATAGTATGGATGTGAATAATTTGCGTCGTGACCAATTCTAATTGAAAACAACGTGTCAAATTGTCTATCATTACGTACAACAGTATTGTATCATTAAAGCAGATTACTGGCATGACCAGATTTGCGTATAAAAAATAACGTCAAAAATATCTAATAAATTCACATTTTCCAAATGATCAAACGCTTGAAATATTTCATATAAAAAATGTAATGATTATTCGTCATTGACTTTTGTTAATGAGCGATTCTGTTTTTTTAAGAAACAGTATTAAGATATTCACCAGTTCCTAAACATATAGCGACTTTACTGTATATTAATATCAATTGCTGTCCTTTATCATGCACGCTTTTTAATCCTAGAGCCATTTTAAGTGTATTGAAAACAGCCAATTAATTAACATACAAATGTGTTATCAGTCTCTATCCACACTTCCTAGTGATACATTTTTTTTAGAAAATAACGTCAGTAAAGTCCTACAAAGTGGGGCTTTAACAGCCGGTGTGACATTATTACCATTAATAATTCACTAGAGGGCAGCACAAAACAACATTGCAATTTGAGGCAATGGAATTGTAATTTCTATTCCTACCTGTAGGGTTTAATCCCCGTGGCAGTGAAAAGAACGAGATGTTAAAGTATCGCCGTTAACATTGTTGAACACTGCTATTACTGCGCAGCATATATACACTTTACATTGTGGCGTAATTTTAATGAGTGCCTATTGAAGTTTTAAAAAAGCTTCTTCACAATGTCGTCTATGTCCTGTATACAAGGCAAAGAATTACCCATAATTGTAGATTTGTAATATTAGCAACGACACGAGATAACAATACGTTTTTTTTTGCCATCCACTATCACTTGTTGTGCTTTTGTAATTGCCCACATTGTCATTAGCTATGGGCGGAATCCACAACGTGAATCATTGCAAAATAGCTCAACAGGTAGAGACCTAACCAAGAGGATATCCAGCTTACATTGTCTTTACTTTAAATGTGAATGGTAAGCACATCCCCTACTAAATCTCAGTTAAATATACCGCGTTGACTTGTTTGACATTGTGTGGAAGCATACGTGCACCAAATGAGCTGTAAATATTGGGAGTATTTGTTATTGGAATGCAAAGCACAATACCAAGAGTATGGATCCTAGCAGTCACGAAAGCTTTAAATCTAGAACAATACCATTTACAGGCTTTGTCAATTTATTTTGGGATGATCTCATTATGCCGTTGTAGTCATGGAGGTTGTTTGACCATACTTCACCACGCTGGTCAGTCCAGGTGAGTGAAGTGAGGTGACGGGACTGGTTCAAATATCACCAATTATGCTCGCCGTGGCAGGGAATCGGATAGCAAGCGGCCATCATGCAAAACACATTTAAAGTGGAAATTATTTATATAATCAAAAGGAATATAAACTAGAAAAAGTTATCCTTGCTAATAATAATATGTAAAACTCTCTCTTGCTAGGCTACTAGCTTTTCTGTGTGTACTTTTTATGCATCGTTTACAATAACGGTGTGATCGCAGCATTATAATGATAACATTTAGCAAATTATTCCCATTATCTTGCATCAGTTTTGCTTCAAAATGTGTAACGGTATGAATTCCATCAAAAGCAACTGTGAAAAGTTGAAAGTACTTGTGTGAAATAGACTTATTATGTGAACGTTAAGAAAAATGATGTCCCTCCAAAAGTATTTTTTTAAAGTTTTGCATACAGTGAGGGAAAAAAGTATTTGATCCCCTGCTGATTTTGTACGTTTGCCCACTGACAAAGAAATGATCAGTCTATTATTTTAATGGTAGGTTTATTTGAACAGTGAGAGACAGAATAACAACAAAAATCCAGAAAAACGCATGTCAAAAGTGTTATAAATTGATTTGCATTTTAATGAGGGAAATAAGTATTTTACCCCTTCTCAATCAGAAAGATTTCTGGCTCCCAGGTGTCTTTTATACAGGTAACGAGCTGAGATTAGGAACACTCTTAAAGGGAGTGCTCCTAATCTCAGCTTGTTACCTGTTTAAAAGACACCTGTCCACAAGCAATCAATCAATCAGATTCCAAACTCTCCACCATGGCCAAGACCAAAGAGCTCTCCAAGGATGTCAGGGACAAGATTGTAGACCTACACAAGGCTGGAATGGGCTACAAGACCATTGTCAGCAGCTTGGTGAGAAGGTGACAACAGTTGGTGCGATTATTCGCAAATGGAAGAAACACAAAAGAACTGTCAATCTCCCTCGGCCTGGGGCTCCATGCAAGATCTAACCTCGTGGGGTTGCAATAATTATGAGAACGGTGAGGAATCAGCCCAGAACTACACGGGAGGATCTTGTCAATGATCTCAAGACAGCTGGGACCATAGTCACCAATAAAACAATTGGTAACACTACGCCGTGAAGGACTGAAATCATGCAGCGCCCGCAAGGCCCCCCTGCTCAAGAAAGCACATATACATGCCCTTCTGAAGCTTGCCAATGAACATCTGAATGATTCAGAGGACAACTGGGTGAAAGTATTGTGGTCAAATGAGACCAAAATGGAGCTCTTTGGCATCAACTCAACTCGCCGTGTGTGGAGGAGGAGGAATGCTGCCTATGACCCCAAGAACACCATCCCCACCGTCAAACATGGAGGTGGAAACATTATGCTTTGGGGGTGTTTTTTTCTGCTAAGGACAGGACAACTTCAAAGGGACGATGGATGGGGCCATGTACTGTAAAATCTTGGGTGAGAACCTCCTTCCCTCAGCCAGGGCATTGAAAATGGGTCGTGGATGGGTATTCCAGCATGACAATGACCCAAAACACACGGCCAAGGCAACAAAGGAGTGGCTCAAGAAGAAGCACATTAAGGTCCTGGAGTGGCCTAGTCAGTCTCCAGACCTTAATCCCATAGAAAATCCGTGGAGGGAGCTGAAGGTTCGAGTTGCCAAACGTCAGCTTCGAAACCTTAATGACTTGGAGAAGATCTGCAAAGAGAAGTGGGACAAAATCCCTCCTGAGATGTGTGCAAACCTGGTGGCCAACTACAAGAAACGTCTGCCCTCTGTGATTGCCAACAAGGGTTTTGCCACCAAGTACTAAGTCATGTTTTGCAGAGGGGTCAAATATTTATTTCCCGCATTAAGATGCAAATCGATTTATAACATTTTTGACATGCGCTTTTCTGGATTTTTTTGTTGTTATTCTGTCTTTCACTGTTCAAATAAACCTACCATTAAAATTATAGACTGATAATTTCTTTGTCAGTGGGCAAACGTACAAAATCAGCAGGGGATCAAATACTTTTTTCCCTCACTGTATTGTCTTCACTTTTGTAATAGATGACTATGCAGTACTGTGTATAAAAGTAAAGATGCATCCCCGCAACTGCGTGCTCATGCCACCGCTGACAGAAGGGCTTCCCCAAGAAGGTACTCTAGAGAACCCCACCCCAGAGGGTATTTTGACCTACTTCCCCACGCTGGTCGAACGTATTGGAAGAGTGGGCAGATACCCATACTTTACCTTACCACATTCGGCCTGCGAATCGACTAATTACTGGACATCTGTGGGATTCCTCGAGTATAAATAAATATCTAATTCCAACGATGGTGTACCCATTTATACTTTTATTTGGACAGAGGTAGTGGGTTGGTTAAGAAACCCATTATTCCAACTGCCAAGCAGGGAGATCGAATGGTCCAAAACACTGTATACCGCGTTTATATACATGTACAACAGATTACGTAGAAGGAAACCCACCCAATACATCATGGCCTGCCCTCACAGAATGTGGTATGGTTCCAATCAGGATGGCTGTTGACCTTTTGTGTTCGTTTTTTTTTGTGGTGGAAAGGCCACACGACTGGGAGCGGTAGCTCGAAATCACACGGCAATGCAAGCAGCCTCCTCCCAGTTACAACATCTCAAAGGGAGATGGTTAGCAGGGTCCACGGTGTCCTTTTACATCCTGGTGAGCACCACTGGAACGTTTACACCAGAGCTGTGGCCAGATGTGTCTGGTTTCCGGCGTGCAGTTGTGAACTGGCTGTTCCTCTAGAGAGAGGGCATTGCCGTACAACAGATAAGGAGCACATAAACTGAACAACAACTGCATAATTGTCTCCGCTCCAGCAAAGTATTTGTTAAATGTGGATTGGTGTTATGGGAAGTAACGAGTAAAATGGGTGGCACACAGTTGAATTTGTGCACTGTGTGGCCCTGATGTATTATTTTTTGTAATTTTCATAATTAAAACAAAGATGTAAGCACTTATGTATAGCGTACATATCTTAATTAAAAGAAATATAAATAAAAAGCATGTGTCCATTTAATTTTAATTAAAATACTGTCAACACATGCTTTTTTTAGTTTTGGTTTTAAATGCAGGCAGAAGGCCTCCTACAAGAGGGAAATCTAGAGAGCCCCTTCTTGAGGGTTAAACTAAACTAGACTATTTTGTTTATTTTACGATGTAAGGCCCACTGAGCTATATACTCTTTTTCAGAAGCGACCTGGCCACAAATGATGGTTCACCGAAGTGACTTATCACGTGTAAATTTACACCAGCCAGATCCTCTTAACGCATGTGGAGGGGAAAACCGGAGGACCTGGAGAAAAAGCCATGCAACCACGGAAAGATCATGGAAACTCCAAATATACAGGCGTCAGCATCGGGATTGAACCCACATACACCTGAATACCAGGCGAGGTAGTTAACATCTCGCCACCGTGGCATACTCTTTCACACTGGCCAGATATCTTGGGATTAGGCATGAGATCCCATACTTTGACCCACCATAAACGCCACCTACCAATCTACGAACTGGTGTTCCCATATACTGTATGTATGTTGAACTTATGTTGCACCACACGTAGCCAACCGTGCTAAACGGAGATGCAGGGGAAGGACAACACACTAAATACAAAAATCAGTTCTAAAGAAATGACTTTTCAATCTAGATTTAAAAGTACGTAGGTCCAGTGGCTTCCTAATATTGGAAGGAAGAGTGTTCCAGAAGGCCGCAGAAGTGCATTTGAAAGCGCGTAATCCAGTGACAGTCTTTGTTCGATGGCGAGCCAAAAGGCGCTGCAAGGATGAGCAGAGTTTGCTCCTTGACGAGGCCAGCAAGGTGTTATGATTCGTTTGTGGCAAATACTTTTGGTGAATACTGCTGGCAGGAGAGAGGTGGGGGGAGTGATTTAAGGAACATTTGTTTGAACTGTCATGGCCAGAGAACTCTGGATTGCAAGTCAAGTGTGCTAACCGTTACACCACGGCAGTTATAATATATACTGCCGCCTTGGATTGGTTGAAGGACCTTAACATTAAACTATGACATCTATACAAACTGTTGCTTGCATGCCATACAAAAGAAGAATTAAGTGCAGGAAGCTTTGTGAATTATTATTAACACGAAATAATTTGTACAGTGCACGGATGAAATATATGTATTCTTCAGGATATCAATGCTACTAGCCATTATGTTGCAGAGTAATTATAAAAGACACATTTCCGAGGAAATTCTGATTTTAAAATAGGCTGGCATATTGGTGTTTCCCTTCACCCAAAACTACGTGCTGTGTTATATACTACCATTTTACAAAATATGCTTTTACAGAGCTCGTAAACAACTGCATGTGTCAGGCAAACTTGAAAAGAGGAACTGCTCAAAGAAGTGTACTATATTCAGATGGCCCACTTTAACAGTTATCTGTCACATATGGAATGCTTCCTGAATGGCAGTTTGTTTAGGAATTCTGGGAATGTATTTATGTGTGTGTGTGCGCGGTCGTAAGCATGCAAAGGGCTTGTCCATGATGTTGATGTCGATTGCAACATGACAGAGGTTATTTCTGGTAAGGTCGCCCAGTATTATGTTGGATCGAGCATCGTTTTAAACGTTTTATATTTTTCCATAGTTGAGTACGTACTGTTTACCGCTCCCGAAATGTTTAAACCTAATTGCAATTTAATGCTATAAAGCATAAATCAAATTTGTTCGATACTTATACGTGTTCAGCAACACCATTTTAGCAGACACTTGTTAAAAAAAGAAATCGATTCTATACATTGTTTTCATTATACTGTAGTTAAAAAAAATACACATTTGCACAATGTATCCACGTGCGGAGATGTACTGCACTTAGAGGTGTTGTGAAATCCATAAGCAGAAGGGAACCGGATTGGATTTTAACCTTTGACCCCCAACCCCAAGCAAGCACACACGCTATGAAGTTACTCTCCCTGCTGTCTCATTGAACATAAATGGTCATAATCAATATTTATTAAGAAATCAGTTAACCCTTTTAGATAAGATGTAGTTTAGAATACGCCATATTCAGTTACTGCGGGTATGCCGGACTCAAGATGCTCTCGAGTATTTTTCCAACATAAGGTGCTGCGTAACATTATTGAATGCAATGTATTCTCAGTAAATGTCATTTACATTGCAAAGTATAACAGACAGATATGTGGATAATCCTGTGTTTTTTTTATTTAGCTTTAATTTCCTGAATAATGTTCCAACCACTTTGCTGTGCATCTCAAGCCAAATAAATTAATTTTCATAGGGAATACAAAAATGTTATTGGATACAAAAAGTAGTTTTTCGTGTAAATGTGGACTATTTTTTTACCATTAATTTTCTGAACAAACTTCATTGCCGCGTAGATGGGGGTCACATTGTGTACAGTTCGCAGAAATGATGTGGCGATTGATGCCCCAAAAAGGTTGACAGTTGGCCACCCTCTACGCACGAAGCACCCGATCCCTTAGGGTGATTGGGGGTTGCAAGAAAAAAACACTGGCAGGCCATCGATGTAAAGACACCCTTGGAAACCCACAATCATGGACTATGTTGCTAGGGTCCTTTTGTGATGCCTCTCAGAGGCCACCTTGAGCTGAGGAACCTATTGTTTGCAGCTTGAGGAAAAGCGGTTCCCGTGATCACACGTTGCTGCCCCTGAATGTAAGGACTCTCTTAATAGACTTCTGCCAGGACACAACTGTGCAATTCCTCAAGTAGCACGTGCAAGATGTCAATTGTCTGTTGTTGCAGTCATAGAGGTCTTATATTGCAATTAGACAGCTGGGTGATGGGTAGAAGAGAATGTGCAAAGCAATCTTTCCTTGGGTGATGAAAAAATCCATTTTGGCTCAACACAGGCACATTAAAGCTTACCACATTGTTATTTCAGGCTGCGCTCCCAGAACAGAGCCTATTTTTGCCTGCCTTACTATGTATTATGCTGTTTGGTTATTTTTTTTTTAAAGAATACAAGGTTTTGTTCCCGTATATAAATTGGCTGCACATCATCAACTCAAATGTACCACCAGTAACGCAATGTTCGATACTGTGCTGGAGTGCCAATACAATTATGAAGGGAAGGCACAGCGTGTATTTATTAAACTATATATTGTTTTAAACCCTGCTTACTGGAGTGTGTATAAGGCTGCAGCATTCCTGTCTGCTCAGGTTACTGTGAGTGGTTTGCCTTTGGAATGTAGTGCTCTCAGGTATATGGCGTTCCATTCATGGAATGCACTTCTTTCAAAACCATGATCAGCTGTTTTATTTTGGATATTACAGATGGTGGTGGTGGGGAAACTTAATATTAACAGTACATATAATATACAGTAAAACCTTGGATTGCGAGGACAATTAGTTCCAGAAACGTGTTTGTAATCCAAAGCATTCGTATATCAAAGCACTCGTATATCAGTTGTGATCACGTGACGCTCGGCAGACAAAGCGTATACGTGCTACCCGTATTGCAAGACCTCGCTCGTTTATCAAATTGATGTTTGATTTAAAAAAAATTGCTCGTCTTGCAAAACACTCGCAGACCAAGTTACTCGCAATCCAAGGTTTTACCCTACAGTATTTGATTATGCTTTGTCATTCAGTTGCAATTATTGAGGCAACAGGTGAGATATGTACACAATTACTGCAACAGCTTCAGATTACATGAATATCAAGGTACACTGGTTATCGCTGGACACTGCTGATGCATTTACAAGCTTTCTTTCGTGAAACAAAGAGACGACTGGCCTGTTGGTCACCTACTCTTTGTTAAATTTGCAATGGAAGGTTATATTAAGACGTAAATTCCAATCACATCTTAATCCGTTTGGCATTACATCTTGATTGCATTGATTTGATTGGTCCTTGGGAGCATACGTGACTTGAGAAAAATATACTTTTTTTAAGTCGCCTTAAGCTCTCTTGTTGAAAGCTCATTCATTATCAGTAGTGTTAAGAGCTGTTTAAATAATTATTTTAATAACAATGATGTTTAATTATTATTCCCTTGAGTCCATCTGAGTAACGCGTGTTATAACGATATTTCGTAGCGGCAAATAATGTTTTAAAACTTAATTGAAATTGCGCACTTACCATGTAAAAACAATTTGAAAATGTCGTGAAGGACTTGGCTAGAGGCGTAGTTAGATATGCACCAATAACAAATCCATGCACACACTTTATCTCATCATGATTTAAAATCCAAGTTGTCAAGGGCTGCCCAGACTACCCCAGCACTGAGGAAATGCCCCTTTGTTAAATGCAGCCTAAAAAATTGCACTGCCGTTTATTTCAAATGTATGTCTATCCCAGTGTTTTGAAGATATCGAGCTAACTACGGAAATAGTGCAAACACAAACATAAAGTACTGTAATGAGCTTTAGTGTAGAGACAAGAGAACAAAACACGAATTACGTATTAACATTATTCCTTTGTCTGCCATAAATCATGTTCCCACGCATCACAAAACATGACGAAAAAATGGGCAAATTGTTTAAAAGAAAAATACATTCCCATTGCAATGTCATTTGCTTACAGCTTGTTTTGTTTTTAGAGCTGTTTGTCGCGCTATATTCCAAGTTCAGTGATTGAACACTGCGCGCGATGCAAATGCCATTGTTCTGGGAGAGCTGAAGTGGATTAAACCGAACTTTGCTCCTGCACACATGCCATCTACTGTAAGTAAACCACTTTATCTACACAGCTGCACGTATAAATACAGCATGCTACTTGCCATTATGTACATTGAACGCACTGGGACGTCAGTACTGTTATATGACTTACTCTGTTGACCCATCATTATATTACAAAACTAGAAGAAGAAGAAAACATTCTGCAAACAGTGCATGCTATTATTTCATACATCAGCTAATTATTTTATATGATCATGTTTGTATGCTTGCCAAGAACTGACAAAAAATATATTTATAAAGTGGCAGGCACTATTTTCATATCCATCGCTACACGATGTTTTAAATGGAAGCACGGCGAGATAATTTGTGTGGCAATTACTTGCAGGGACAGTGAGGTGCCCGAGGAGACACTACAACAAATATGTTCTCGACCTTTTACTGTGTCAAATGTAATGTCATTGTTATTTCCTTGTATGCTTGGGGTTGTATGCAGACAGTCTGTTTTTTTCCCTCCCACATTAACATTCAAACAAGAAATTGTCCAAAACATTTTCAAACAGGGCACTCATGAAAAAAGGGTCTCCAGACTCAGGCTTCTCTCAATAAAGAAATCTGTAATTATTAAAGTGAGTTCATAAAAGCTACTTAAATATCCTACCAAGGATCTTACAAATAGCCGTTGTTAAAAGTGTACGTTTTAAATATTTAATTTGCTGTTTAGTTATGTTTTGCAACGATGCCCAGGAGGTGAGATTGTTTTCGCCGGTAATTTATAAAGAGTTCTTCACGCAAGCAAAGGCATCTGCTGCATCACTAAGTGCAACTAAAGATGTAAAAACTGCATTGGTAGACAATACTCAACTATTCACTTTTGAAACATTTGTAATGCAAATCCATAATGATTAATTAAATGCGATGCTGCATTCAGGGCCACAAAATAAATCAATTAAATCCTTTAAAGCCAAGAGGATAGTCCTTGGAGATACAATATAACTTTTGCAAGGGGGGGGAGGGGGAATTGAGTAATAGCATAACAGTTGTAATGAATGCAACTAATGTTGTTTTGTGTTGACAACAATGATTGTAATACAGTGCTGTAATAAATAATGGAATTGCATCCCTGGCTAAATATTTTAGAGAGTGCATGCTGACATAGTACACTCAGTACAATTTAAGTACGACAAGAAGTAAACAGAGCACGTGCGGATACGTAAGAAATTAATTACGATTTAAAATTTCAGTACCGCAATTAAGGGGGAAAAAAAAACCTTTATTCAATGTGTGCACACATTTTTTTGACTGTTATACAATCGGCATCATCAGCCATTGTAGTTACTATATTAGTTATTATCCAACCTTCAAGCCAAAGACATGAGTAAAAGATGTGAACATCCTTCGTGTCATTACCTATATTTTTTATGTTTGTACGATTCTACATGCAGCTTTAGAAAGACATACGACACTCTGCAAATAACACGCATGACACGGTTGCACACTTAAGTCTTACAAAAAAAGTCAAGTTACATAATCAGCAATCACCACGCACTAACGTCTTCATCATCAACACCATAAATATTGATCATCAACTTCTTATAAATTGCAGCCATAATCACTGTCACCACCAATCACCATACATTATTAATCAGCTGTGCCATTATTATTTTGTGTGAAAAGCTGGCTAAGCATTGTAATCTAATGTATTATACTGTGGTGGGAAATAATATTTGTGCGTTTTGGTTGACTGAGTATAACATCTTGATGCATCGTGTGCTGTGTAGACAAGAAATCATTAAATAAGCAAGAGTCCTTGTTCAATTGGTTTTAGTCTCTCTAAAAGGCAAAAGTACTTTACCGTATTCTTCAGAATGCGAAATTATCTCGATGCCTCTTATCCCGAGCCATGACTGGCAAATCTTATCAATCACACTACACAACGGCATTTCAAAATCCGGGCACTGTGGTTAATTGTTTTTCTCCACTTGCACCCGATAACATACAGCTTACATTTGCGCCACGTGTGCAACGTTGCAATTCACAATGGTATGCTGATGAGTGCTAAAAATCAAAAAGCTGGATGGCGTTGCGCAATTTGGCTGTGGTTCATATTGACCATTTAAGGTGCCTGGGTCAAAAAGGTTGCCTGGGTCAAAAGGTTGGTTTTTTTCTGTCTTACTTTCAGCAAATAACTTTTTGTTCTGGTTGAAGTACTGTACAGGTACTTTCATTTTATTTGCCGAAGCAGCAGGCTTTACTCGTTCCACCACGCAGCATAGCTCACTTTGGCTGTCATGAAATTTTATGTTGTGCATGGGGAGTAGAGTTTCTGGTTTATTGATTTCCCCATCGCCCCCAACCCCACCCCCTCGCCCCTTCCTATAGTATTGCAGCAACAGTACAACATGTCCTGGTATGTAACGTCGACTTTACTACCTGCTGCCTGTATCGTAAACACATTTGCCCTTATTGTGCGAGTATGTCACGTTTAAAGTGCCCGCATGTACAAACGGAGGCACGCCATAAAGCATGTACTACAGTAAATAAGCGTCACTTTGTTGTCACTCTGAATGGATTGCAAAGGCAGTGACGCACGCATCTGTCACTGCCTTTCACGACCAAAGCACACGCTCTTACATTATTATTATATCATCTCCTATTACAGCAGCTATCCTTGCGCAAGCGTCGCTTTGCATGCGCGTGGACCCTACATACAGTGAGGGAAAAAAGTATTTGATCCCCTGCTGATTTAGTACGTTTACCCGCTGACAAAGAAATGATCAGTCTATAATTTTAATGGTAGGTTTATTTGAACAGTGAGATACAGAATAACAACAACAAAATCCAGAAAAACGCATGTCAAAAATGTAAAAAATTGATTTGCATTTTAATGAGGGAAATAAGTATTTGACCCCCTCTCAATCAGAAAAATTTCTGGCTCCCAGGTGTCTTTTATACAGGTAACGAGCTGAGATTAGGAGCACACTCTTAAAGGAAGTGCTCCTAATCTCAGCTTGTTACCTGTTTAAAAGACACCTGTCCACAGAAGCAATCAATCAATCAGGTTCCAAACTCTCCACCATGGCCAAGACCAAAGAGCTCTCCAAGGATGTCAGGGACAAGATTGTAGACCTACACAAGGCTGGAATGGGCTACAAGACCATTGCCAAGCAGCTTGGTGAGAAGGTGACAACAGTTGGTGCGATTATTCGCAAATGGAAGAAACACAAAAGAACTGTCAATCTCCCTCGGCCTGGGGCTCCATGCAAGATCTCACCTCGTGGAGTTGCAATGATCATGAGAACGGTGAGGAATCAGCCCAGAACTACACGGGAGGATCTTGTCAATGATCTCAAGGCAGCTGGGACCATAGTCACCAAGAAAACAATTGGTAACACTACGCCGTGAAAGACTGAAATCCTGCAGCGCCCGCAAGGTCCCCCTGCCCAAGAAAGCACATATACATGCCCGTCTGAAGTTTGCCAATGAACATCTGAATGATTCAGAGGACAACTGGGTGAAAGTGTTGTGGCCAGATGAGACCAAAATAGAGCTCTTTGGCATCAACTCAACTCGCCGTGTTTGGAGGAGGAGGAATGCTGCCTATGACCCCAAGAACACCATCCCCACCGTAAAACATGGAGGTGGAAACATTATGCTTTGGGGGTGTTTTTCTGCTAAGGGGACAGGACAACTTCACCGCATCAAAGGGACGATGGACGGGGCCATGTACCGTCAAATCTTTGGTGAGAACCTCCTTCCCTCAGCCATGGGAATTGAAAATGGGTCGTGGATGGGTATTCTAGCATGACAATGACCCAAACACACGGCCAAGGCAACAAAGGAGTGGCTCAAGAAGAAGCACATTAAGGTCCTGGAGTGGACTAGCATAGTCTCCAGACCTTAATCCCATAGAAAATCTGTCGAGCGAGCTGAAGGTTCGAGTTGCCAAACGTCAGCCTGGAAACCTTAATGATTTGGAGAAGATCTGCAAAGAGGAGTGGGACAAAATCCCTCCTGAGATGTGTGCAAACCTGGTGGCCAACTACAAGAAACGTCTGACCTCTGTGAATACCAGCAAGGGTTTTGCCACCAAGTACTAAGTCATGTTTTGCAGAGGGGTCAAATACTTGTTTCCCTCATTAAAATGCAAATCAATTAATAACATTTTTGACATGCGTGTTTCTGGATTTTTTCTTGTTATTCTGTCTCTCACTGTTCAAATAAACCTACCATTAAAATTATAGACTGATCATTTCTTTGTCAGTGGGCAAACGTACAAAATCAGCAGAGGATCAAATACTTTTTTCCCTCTGTACACGGGTAGGGTCCATAGCGTTTAAGCCAACAACCTAAATTCCATTATGTCATATCTTTTTTTAAGGATAAGGATATCTGCACACGACTCAGTTGGCTTACAATCTTTGATTCACTTAGTGTTGGAATGTTTTTACAATTTGTGTCTTTTGAGAAATCTTTGGTTACAAAAGTTAGTAAAAATTTATGCGCGAATGTTTAATTAGGATCTGCTAGATCGGCGTATGTTACGCCGGGTACAGCTAGTGTAATATGTTTAAGTATATACTCTTTATATTGTACTCCATGTGACTGGGCGAGGTCTCATATTTTATATGGAGTGCTCTTGCCAACAGCATACGGTCGGTACTCCGGCAGCATTGGTATGAGAATGTCGAAATCGGGCCAGACTTTGCTTGCTTAAACAAATGCTGCTTGATATTGGTCTGGAAAGCAAATATGCTGATGCAAAAAACACATGTTTTATTTATACATGGATACAGAGAATGGAATTATGCTCATACACGTATTTGCTTGTGTCTCTATATTCTACACGCAGCATATTGGAACATCTGTAAGCAAGCGTGTAGAGAGAACGTGGAACGAATATCAGTCTGAAGCTAGAGATATATTTTGTACTTAAAAATAAACACATACACATTACGGGACTATATATATAGTACACAGCCTATGCATGGAGTGTACAGTCCTGTAATACGCACAGGAGGTATGCCCTAGGGTATTTCAATGTCAATCTAACCAGGTCAGAGCTTATTGAGACATTTCCCTTCGTGTGTGCAATAAGGCTCCATAACACCTACGGTTTGAAAATGCTCGCAATCCTGTACATTCGACGCAATGTTTTTTTTATTTTTAGTACACCGCTGTGATCCGAGTTAAAATTATGTAATACATTGTTCCATACACTGAATGTAGTAGTCATTGTGTAAACGGTACACATGTGGCACGCGCCTGTATATTGTGCACACTAAATGGGGGGGGGGGGGGGGGGTAGGGGTTTGCGCACTCCACTATGAAACCGACAACATGAGTTCAATTCCCGGCGATGGTGAGGATCCGTGGCGAGTGGATATCTGAACCGTTGCTGCGATTCCCCCCCATCCCCATTCACCAACCAAGCATTCACAAGCGTGGTGAAGTATGGTCAAACACCAACCCCCCCCCCCCCCCCCCATCTATTCATGCTGTAATTACAGTGATACAATTGCTCCAACGGAGATCTTTGGACCGCAGTGACGTCAAGCGCGATTTGATCGTTTATCAAAGATGGATAGGGATGGAATGAGGGATAGAAACAGGGATAGAGGGATGGATGAAGGGGGGCAGGATGGAAGTTAGAGAAAGATGTACATTTTGCCGTCGGGTTTTTTTTTGTATTGGGGAGTTGATAAGAGGATGAGATGGAGGCAGGCACGAGCGAGGATGGACTGAGAGAGGAGGGTGGAATGGAAGGATGGAGTCAGGTAGGATGGAGGGATGGAGGAGAGCAGGAGAAAGGGATGGAGTCAGGTCGCCTGGAGGAAAGATGGAGTGAGGAATGATGGAGGAGAGATTGGGGCAGGAGGGATGGAGGGAAGAGGAAGGACGGAGTGAGGCAGGGATGAAATGAGGCAGGATGGAGGGATGAAATGAGGCAGGATGGAGGAATGGAGGATTGAGTGGGGCAGGAGGGATGGAGTAAGGAGAATGGAGTGGGGTAGAAGGGAGGGCTGGAGTGGGGCAGGAGGGATGGAGTAAAGAGAATGGAGTGGGGTAGAAGGGATGGAGTGAGGCAGGAGGGATGGAGGAGGATTGAGTGGGGCAGGAGGGATGGAGTGAGGCAGGAGGAGAGGGATAGAGGATGGAATGGGGCAGGAGGGATGGAGTGAGGAGGATGGAGTGGGGCAGGAGGGATGGAGTGAGGAAGGAGGGATGGAGGAGAATGGAGTCGGGCAGGAGGGATGGAGTGAGGCAGGAGGGATGGAGGATTGAGTGGGGCAGGAGGGATGGAGGATTGAGTGGGGGAGGAGGGATGGAGGAGGATTGAGTGGGGGAGGAGGGATGGAGTGAGGAAGGAGGGATGGAGGAGAATGGAGTCGGGCAGGAGGGATGGAGTGAGGCAGGAGGGATGGAGGATTGAGTGGGGCAGGAGGGATGGAGGAGGATTGAGTGGGGGAGGAGGGATGGAGTGGGGTAGGAGGGATGGAGGAGGATTGAGTGGGGCAGGAGGGATGGAGTGAGGCAGGAGGGATGGAGGATTGAGTGGGGCAGGAGGGATGGAGGAGGATTGAGTGGGGGAGGAGGGATGGAGTGGGGTAGGAGGGATGGAGGAGGATTGAGTGGGGCAGGAGGGATTGAGTCGGGCAGGAGGGATGGAGTGAGGCAGGAGGGAGGGAGATGAAGTGAGGCAGGAGGGATGGAGGAGGATTGAGTGGGGGAGGAGGGATTGAGTGGGGCAGGAGGGATGGAGGAGGATGGAGTCGGGCAGGAGGGATGGAGTGAGGCAGGAGGGATGGAGGAGGATTGAGTGAGGCAGGAGGGAGGGAGATGAAGTGAGGCAGGAGGGATGGAGGCAGCAGCAGCAGCAGGAGGAGGTGGTGGTGGTGGTGGGGGGGGTAGCAGGGAGGCGGGTGTGAGGCTCACACCGCGTGCGCGCACTCGGCTCTCAATGACTCCCGCGATCGGCACGCGCAGTTGCGCGCGCGACACCCAACTCCAGCAACAACAACAGCAGCGACGACGACGACGACGGTAGCTGCGTGCGACTGTCGCGTTAACGCGCGACTACACCCAGAACAATAAAATAAACACAACAACAACAACAACACCCGACAACAACAATCGTAGACAACAGTTTATAGAAACCGCGTCGGTTAAGCACACTCGGTGCTGTCGAACAACAAAGTACTTCGTAGCGCTGTAGTTGATAACCACCGCAATTCGAACGGTGTAGTAGCAGCGCTTCACAGGCGGCCGCTGCGAAACGAACGCAGCAACGAGTACAACAGCAACAACAACAGCAAGAGCAACAACAACAGCAGCAACAACACGGCGGCGGTGACGTCTCTAGAGGAGGTAACGCGGTGTTTGGGGGGTGATAGTGGGGGGTGATAGTGGTTGTAGTGGGGGGTGATAGTGGTTGTAGTGGGGGGTGATAGTGGTTGTAGTGGGGGGTGATAGTGGTTGTAGTGGGGGGTGATAGTGGTTGTAGTGGGGGGTGATAGTGGTTGTAGTGGGGGGTGATAGTGGTTGTAGTGGGGGGGTGATAGTGGTTGTAGTGGGGGGTGATAGTGGTTGTAGTGGGGGTGATAGTGGTTGTAGTGGGGGGTGATAGTGGTTGTAGTGGGGGGTGATAGTGGTTGTAGTGGGGGGTGATAGTGGTTGTAGTGGGGGGTGATAGTGGTTGTAGTGGGGTGTGATAGTGGTTGTAGTGGGGGTGATAGTGGTTGTAGTGGGGGGTGATAGTGGTTGTAGTGGGGGGTGATAGTGGTTGTAGTGGGGGGTGATAGTGGTTGTAGTGGGGGGTGATAGTGGTTGTAGTGGGGGGGTGATAGTGGTTGTAGTGGGGGGTGATAGTGGTTGTAGTGGGGGTGATAGTGGTTGTAGTGGGGGGTGATAGTGGTTGTAGTGGGGGGTGATAGTGGTTGTAGTGGGGGGTGATAGTGGTTGTAGTGGGGGGTGATAGTGGTTGTAGTGGGGTGTGATAGTGGTTGTAGTGGGGGGTGATAGTGGTTGTAGTGGGGGGTGATAGTGGTTGTAGTGGGGGGTGATAGTGGTTGTAGTGGGGGGTGATAGTGGTTGTAGTGGGGTGTGATAGTGGTTGTAGTGGGGGGTGATAGTGGTTGTAGTGGGGGGTGATAGTGGTTGTAGTGGGGGGTGATAGTGGTTGTAGTGGGGGGTGATAGTGGTTGTAGTGGGGTGTGATAGTGGTTGTAGTGGGGGGTGATAGTGGTTGTAGTGGGGGGTGATAGTGGTTGTAGTGGGGGGTGATAGTGGTTGTAGTGGGGGGTGATAGTGGTTGTAGTTGGGGGGGGTGATAGTGGTTGTAGTGGGGGGTGATAGTGGTTGTAGTGGGGGGGGGGTGATAGTGGTTATAGTGGGGGGTGATAGTGGTTGTAGTGGGGGGTGATAGTGGTTGTAGTGGGGGTGATAGTGGTTGTAGTGGGGGGTGATAGTGGTTGTAGTGGGGGGTGATAGTGGTTGTAGTGGGGGGTGATAGTGGTTGTAGTGGGGGGTGATAGTGGTTGTAGTGGGGGGTGATAGTGGTTGTAGTGGGGGGTGATAGTGGTTGTAGTGGGGGGTGATAGTGGTTGTAGTGGGGGGTGATAGTGGTTGTAGTGGGGGGTGATAGTGGTTGTAGTGGGGGTGATAGTGGTTGTAGTGGGGGGTGATAGTGGTTGTAGTGGGGGGTGATAGTGGTTGTAGTGGGGGGTGATAGTGGTTGTAGTGGGGGGTGATAGTGGTTGTAGTGGGGGGTGATAGTGGTTGTAGTGGGGGGTGATAGTGGTTGTAGTGGGGGGTGATAGTGGTTGTAGTGGGGGGTGATAGTGGTTGTAGTGGGGGGTGATAGTGGTTGTAGTGGGGGTGATAGTGGTTGTAGTGGGGGGGGTGATAGTGGTTGTAGTGGGGGGTGATAGTGGTTGTAGTGGGGGGTGATAGTGGTTGTAGTGGGGGGTGATAGTGGTTGTAGTGGGGGGTGATAGTGGTTGTAGTGGGGGGGGTGATAGTGGTTGTAGTGGGGGGGGGGGTTGATAGTGGTTGTAGTGGGGGGTGATAGTGGTTGTAGTGGGGGATGATAGTGGTTGTAGTGGGGGGTGATAGTGGTTGTAGTGGGGGGTGATAGTGGTTGTATGTGGTAGGAGGTTGATAGTGATAGGGGGTGCTATTGATGAGACGGCGTTTACGAATGTGCCCTTGAGTAGTAATAGCGCGGTGCCAATTGTTGGTGTTGGTGTGCGTAGCATATTGCAGGCAGGCGCGTTGTGTGTGTGTTTACACGTATGTATGTGTACATTGTATAATACGTGTGTGTGTTTACACGTATGTATGTGTACATTGTATAATACGTGTTTACACGTATGTATACCTTGTATAATACGTGTGTGTTTACACGTATGTATGTGTACATTGTATAATACGTGTGTGTTTACACGTATGTATGTGTACCTTGTATAATACGTGTGTTTACACGTATGTATGTGTACATTGTATAATACGTGTGTGTGTTTACACGTATGTATGTGTACCTTGTATAATACGTGTGTGTGTTTACACGTATGTATGTGTACATTGTATAATACGTGTTTACACGTATGTATGTGTACATTGTATAATACGTGTGTGTGTTTACACGTATGTATGTGTACCTTGTATAATACGTGTGTGTTTACACGTATGTATGTGTACCTTGTATAATACGTGTGTGTGTTTACACGTATGTATGTGTACCTTGTATAATACGTGTGTGTTTACACGTATGTATGTGTACCTTGTATAATACGTGTGTGTTTACACATGTATGTGTACCTTGTATAATACGTGTGTGTTTACACGTATGTATGTGTACCTTGTATAATACGTGTGTGTTTACACGAATGTATGTGTACGTTGTATAATACGTGTGTGTGTGTTTACACGTATGTATGTATAATACGTGTGTGTGTTTACACGTATGTATGTATAATACGTGTGTGTAAAATGTGTTTAACGTGTGTCAATGAGCGCAGCTGCCTCATGGCCTTGCACACTTCCACCCCACACGTCATGAATGTGTCATGTTTGTGTCATGAATGTGTCATGTTTGTGTCATGTTAGTGTCATGCTTGTGTCATGTTAGTGTCATGTTTGTGTCATGGATGTGTCATGTTTGTGTCATGGATGTGTCATGTGTCATGTTTGTGTCATGAATGTGTCATGTTTGTGCCATGAATGTGTCATGAATGTGGTCCTTTAATGTAGCGGCAATTTGCTCGCGCGTTTGTTGTGCGGAGGTTGCGCCACCAACCCCCGGGTCCCACCCAAGTTGGATTCCGGCTCACGGCCGAGCAATAACAACAATAATAACAATAACAACAATAATAACAATAACAACAAGCGGCGAGATGTGTGAACCGTGTATGGCTCTCCGCTAGGTCGACTCGGCCTCAAACGAGTACACGACGACGCCGTGTAGTGTAACGACAGCAACATTAAAACAAAAAAATATATCCACTGGGGAGACAAAGGCGGCCGGGAGTGGTGCCGCCGACCACCCCCATCACCCTCGTGTGGGTGGCTACAGTGCCGGCATTATTTATAGGTTGTATCGCTAAACAGCACTTGTCCCGACAGTCGGGCAACGGAGGGGATCTTTGTCTTGGTGTTGTGTGTGTTGTTGTGTGCACACACAACAACACACAACAACACACACACACATGACACACGGTCACGAGTGGCGGGTGACACGCGTGTGTTGTGTTGTGGTTCGGCGTGCGCGTTCCTTTGTTCGAACGCAACCATCAACCACGTACCACAACCATTACCAACCTCCTCCTCCTCCTCATCATCCTCCTCCCCCCTCGTCCTCCTCCAACCCACACTGACCACCAGCACAGGGACAGTGGTTTCGGGGGCTCCATTCATGTATTCAGAGACAGCGGGGGGGGGGGGGGTCGTTGTTTAGCGAGCGGCGAGGTGTGTAAGTGTGCGTGTGTGTAGCGTGCACAATGTGTGTGTGTAACGTGCACACTGTGTAACGTGCACACTGTGTAACGTGCACACTGTGTAACGTGCACACTGTGTAACGTGCACACTGTGTAACGTGCACACTGTGTAACGTGCACACTGTGTAACGTGCACACTGTGTAACGTGCACACTGTGTAACGTGCACACTGTGTAACGTGCACACTGTGTAACGTGCACACTGTGTAACGTGCACACTGTGTAACGTGCACAATGTGTAACGTGCACAATGTGTAACGTGCACAATGTGTGTGTGACGTGTACACTGGAACGTGTACACTGAGTAGCGTGCACAATGTGTGTGTGACGTGTACACTGGAACGTGTACACTGTGTAGCGTGCACAATGTGTGTGTGATGTGGTCATTGTGTGTGTGTGTGTAACGTGTACACTGGAACGTGCACAATGTGTGTGTAACCTGCACAGTGCGTGTGATGTGTCCACTGTGGAACGTGTACACTGGAACGTGCACAGTGCGTGTGTGTAACGTGTATACTGGAACGTGTACACTGTGTAACGTGCACAATGTGTGTGGAACGTGTACAGTGTGTATGACATGCACAATGACTGTAGCGTGTACAATGTGTATAGCCTGTACAATGACTGTCGTGTGTACAATGTGTGTAGCCTGTACAATGAGTGTAGCCTGTACAATGACTGTCGTGTGTACAATGTGTGTAGCCTGTACAATGAGTGTAGCCTGTACAATGACTGTCGTGTGTACAATGTGTGTAGCCTGTACAATGAGTGTAGCCTGTATAATGACTGTCGTGTGTACAATGTGTGTAGCCTGTACAATGAGTGTAGCCTGTACAATGTCTATCGTGTGTACAATGAGTGTAGCCTGTACAATGAGTGTAGCCTGTACAATGACTGTCGTGTATACAATGTGTGTAGCCTGTACAATGAGTGTAGCCTGTACAATGACTGTCGTGTGTACAATGTGTGTAGCCTGTACTATGAGTGTAGCCTGTACAATGTGTGTAGCCTGTACAATGACTGTCGCGTGTACAATGTGTGTAGCATGTACAATGACTGTCGTGTGTACAATGAGTGTAGCCTGTACAATGAGTGTAGCCTGTACAATGACTGTCGTGTGTACAATGTGTGTAGCCTGTACAATGAGTGTAGCCTGTACAATGACTGTCGTGTGTACAATGTGTGTAGCCTGTACAATGCGTATGGCTTGCAGTGTTACATCACAGTCGCACGCTTCAATAGTTTACGTTATAGCGCAATAAAATATACCGTGTCGATCTCTTGGTGTTTCCAATGAAAGTGGAATTTACGAATTAGCGTCGAGTAATTACCACGGGAGTAATTCCATTCACATAGTGTAGAGTAACACAAAACGTCTATGTAATAATATATAGTGCCGTAACTATTGCAGTCATATTCACTGCATAACGTTTAAAGAGCCACGTGGTGCTTTGCTGAACCGGTATGTAATAAAGTACGGTAGATGACAAATGGAGCTTTAAATGAAGCAAGTTAACGCATGGATTCTATTGCTAAAGGGTAAAATAATGCGTATTTAAAATTGTTATCGTATATATGATCTCATTGTCTCCATTGCAAGGTGGCATCCTATTACAGCACAGTGTTGTACTCTCAGTGTGGTTTTGTATGCATTGCATATTTACTTAACTAGTGTGGTAAAATATAATTTAGTCGTGTGTGTACAGTCGGTAACTAAGATTACTAAAGTTACATTGACTTGTGACAGCACAGGAATGTACTGTATATCCATTGTACACCGATAATGTGTTTTAAGCATGGTACAATGTAATAACTTTACTGTGTACGTAAATGTCTCACGTAGTACACTTGCACATGCAACGAACGCACATTGTATTATCAACGCGACAGTTTCATTCATGTTTGTTTTACATGATTTAAAAAAAAAATCACTATTATACAGATGTATGCATTACATAGCCCTCGAACAGTATTCATTCATAGTACTAATTGGAATGTGTTAAAGAATTACGGCATAGTGTGTGCACGGGACAGTTTACCGCATTAAGGGGAAAATGCACGTGGTTGGTCAAATGTGCTCATACAGTAGCTACCGACTTTGCAAGAACTGTACATTACAGCTTTAAAAAAAAGTTTGCAACTACGTTACAAATATAATCAACCGTGCTCATGAATAACCACGTACACTAGTATTGCATTGCACATCTTGTACACGCCTTTCCAAACTTTTAACACGTAATCGGCTAACGTTGCGCAACTCTCTGTGTGTGCGTGTTGTGTGTGGCGTGTTCTTTTGCTGCGTCCCTTTGTTGCGTTCCACGTGTTTCGCCATCCTCTTGCCACCGATGCACGCTTGGGGTTGTCCCATTGACACTGACATCACTTGCTAACTTGGGTTTCCCAATGCGTTGGAGGAACGCAATCATAACTGGCGGCGCCTTTCACTGACCCAAGCATTTGCTTTTACAAAGGGCTTCATGGCACTCGTGGTATAATCGAGAAATACCCAAAAAAATATATATATGGCCACGAGTACTTTACGGATTGAGATTCTTTTTTTTATTCCTAGCAACTGGGGTACACTACTTACTGGTGCCTTTTTCTAAGACTAGAATTTATTTTTCAAGTGCTTAATTTGTACTCTTAAATTCTATATGGCACCGATACTGCTAATTATTGAAATTCGTGGATCATGCTTTTGGCATTTCTTGTTTTCCCCCAGCATAGTGGAATACACGATCTACCGATGCATATTCTAGCTAGAATTTGCAAGTGCCTGTGGTAAAATAAATATGGCACCGATACTGCTAATGATTGAAATTCGTGGATCATAAATTTGCCAGGACTTGTTTATTCATTGGGCCGTGGAGTACACTACTCACTGGTGCTTGCTGTTTGGTGGAACTTGCGATTAGTACTCTTGGTGCAGTGAAATCTGAGTTGGCGATGATACTGCTGTTGCATGGAATTTCTAGATCTTCACGTTGCCAACAATTCCTTATCATAACACAGTGGAGTACACCACTTTCTGGTGTTTGTACCCAACTGTCGATAGTGACATCTAAATAGCCCCCGACAGTGCGACAATATTGTGTTTATTTGCTAGTCCTGGATCCTAAGAGGAGTACACGACTTACTGGAGCTTGCCCGCTTCTTTATTGTGCTGATGATTTTTTTTAAATGAAATCTGAATGGGTCCCAGTTTGCTTGCCCCACTGACGCACGTGGGTGAAAACGTGTGGCAGCAAAGTGGCGTGTGTGGTACCTTGTGTTGTTCACATTAACATGTCCCGTTGGCCCACCTCGGCGACCACGCTTTTGTATGAACAGGGCACAGGCATTTACACAATAGAGGTGAACCCTCCCTTTCCCCACCAAAACACATTCACCCCACCCCCCTAACATTCCCCCACTATCAATTCTTGCGCTATTAACTTTTACATCACGTGTCCAGGTCGCCTTTTTTATATCTATAAAGGGCAGCATGCTGAAATTGGACGTGGTTTTAATACCCGGCCAGCATGTATTTATACTCCGTGTACCACACACATTTTTTGACGTTCGGACCATAATGTTTAAAGAGCATTTAAAAGGTCAGGTTTGTGAGTGGACAATGTTCCGGGGGATGATGTAGTTGTGATGGTGTGTTATGGATGGAACACACCTCACCGTTGTTGGTGTTATTAAAGAAGGAATGCTTTTAAAATGAAATCGCCTCTCCAATAAACCAGCAGCTGACTGCTTTGTGCAGCGCGGTATGAGACAATGGAATCACGTGGGCCGAGATGTCATTGCTGATTATAGTAATACTGATAGTACTGAATTACTGCGTATGCTCTGCATGTCGTTTATCATCAGCCGTGATATACAGTATCCCATGAACATTTTCTCCAATTTTCATTAGACGGCTGTCCAGGCTGCACTTGACGTAAAGCAATTTGTGAAAATTTAGTGTGCATTTTCATTAATTTCCCCTATAAGAGATACGTTTAGGCGTTTTGGTGGCTTAGGGCAAAATAATTGCCCGTGGGTCTTCGTAGCTTTACAGTGGTGCAATTCTTTGTTGCTATTGCTTCAATTTTCCGAACAATGTCTTAAAAGGATGGCCAACGCTCGCCTTTCTTTACTGTTTGAGTACACATTTCCATTGCCAGGGTGTGTGTGTGTGGTTGGGTGTTTGCACAGCACTGGGACTGCAGTTCAACGAGAGTTGCTATTTATATTGGGGGGAAAAACAAGCGTTAAGATGAATTTCATACGTTTGTGTTTGAAATGAAGCATTCAGTCACACATTCCATACAAGACCCTGCTGAAAGAGTTTTTGGGGTTTTTAAGCCTGTTCCTGCACACATAGTGAGCACGTTTATTATGTATGCAGCTGTGGTTGGTTGGTGTGTAAGGTTGTGCCACATACCTAACGGGCGAACTCAGAGAAACCAACTCGAGAGAGAGGCGGGTCATTTTGATAGCGAAAGCTTTTTTTTTAAATGTTTTATTGGCATGCTTCTCTTAAAACTAGACCTTATTTCCTTTGGCAGCATGCTGTTTTACATGTAAATAACAAAACAGCTGCTGTGCGCTCTCGTGGGCAAATTCATTGAGTTACAATGCACAGCAGTTAATGAGCTCCAAAAGGAACCATTACTCTATAGCCATTCAGTGCTTGAAGTGTTTTAAAAAAAAAACCCAAATAAGACGAAAATCCTCTTAGATGTTCTAGTTTTATTATGCGTGATATTTGCAAACATTTAATCAACTGTGCCACGTGTGTCGCTCGTTTTGTTTTTAATGCACACCCATTTGAATGGCGATTTTACTCATTTCAGGATAGCTGTTTTTCGTTGTTGTACAAAGTAATGTTTTTTTGTGGGAATGCCAATTGTAAGTGGTAATTTGATTTGTTGCTTGCGTTCTGTTAAACCGTTTTGAGCAATAATTATAAGCTGGAGGGGAACGTTACGAACAAAAGCCCTTTCTGCTGCTCATTTTGGAATGATTAAATTAGATGGGACAGTTTGGTTATGCATGCCACCCAATATGACGATCACAAGGGCAGGCTGTGTTCCATGAGAGTTACTGACATTGCATTCAACCAAGCCGGTACGGGCAGAGAGCGCTGTATAAACACGCTTGCGTCATTGCTGGAAGTATGTCAGGCTATTTATAGTGCAGGCTGGCACTGTTTACAGTACAGTGAGTTCCCATGTGGAGGGGCAGAGTGTGGCTCAAGATCGCTGGAACGCAGTCACAGTCAACCGATCCTCTAGAGAGCAATGTGCAGCTTGATATGCGCGCGGAGGAGGAGTTGGTAGCGGGCAACGCAGCTGCGTATGACCTCTGATGGCGAATGTAGTTACTTACAGCACCCACCCGGTGTTCAGCAAAAGTAACACTTAAAGGCTACTCGTACGTAGGAAACGTTAGGGACTTTGCATACGTTCCAGTTTCACTTCTTTCCAAAAGACCGGTTAAATGCCACTGCAGTGAAGTGTTGCATTTTTTTAGGGTATGCATCGTGTTGCTTATAAGAATGACATGGGTGATGTTTAAGGAACGGAAGCCAAGCCTGTTGTGCAGGCTTGCATTGTATGTCATTTTAAAACCGGTTTGGCACTGTTTTGTAAAGGGCTTTTTTTGTCTTCAGACATAGATTAGCGAGGATTATGCTTTCATAAGAAGGACTACACAGTGGATACGGGCTTTTGATGGACCTTGACTATATTCTGTATGAAATGCCTACAATGATTTATTCTGTTTAACTTGATGGCGGACTCCTAGTTTAGTTTTTTGGGGGGGAAAAAAACCACGGATAAATGTAATCAGTGTTCAGTCGTCTACGCAAATTATGAACTGCAATTTTATTAAAAATGGAATACAGAAGAATGCTTGAACATTGGCATGCAATTATTACCATTCTGCAGAGTGGCCAATTTTTGGCTTAAGGGGGGGGGGCTAATGAGCGAACGGGCGAAAGAATTTCGAGACAAGTGAATTTCTTTCAGGCTAGCAGGAGCAACAGTGCCGTGGCCGTCCAACGCACGCTCACGATGAACGTGTCGGACACCCCGGTGGCCATCCGGCTGGTGAACCCCTCGCACCCAGGGGCCATGCTCCACCGGGCAAACCAGCTGCGGCAAGCCGGCACGCTGTGCGACGTCGTCATCCAGGTGGACGGGCAGCAGTTCCCGGCCCATCGCGCCGTCCTGGCGGCGGCCAGCAAGATGTTTGAGCTGCTGTTTGGTCAGCGTGGCGACACTACGCGCTACACTTTGGACTTTCTCTCGCCTCGCACTTTCGCGCAGGTAAGGGCAGAGTGTGGTGATGCGTGGCCAGCCGCGATGGCCCTAAACCTGTATGCGGCAGAGTCGTTGGATGTAGTAAATTAATTAGTGGGCCTCGTAGGGAAAAAAGCATGGGGAATCTAAAATGTTTTGCTTGTTAATTAAAATTAAGTTTTAATGAATTAATCACGGGACATTTCCTTTTGTTTTTGATGTTGAAAAAAAATCCATGCTTAATATGCTCGGTGTACATTTGTTAAAGGTACTTAATAAGTTATGAGATTTGAGCCATTATAACCTCAAAATAGTACACATTTTGACATTCTCTCCAAATTATTAATAATCGTTTAACAGCAATTCTCAAAAGTGACCCCAAATGAACACAACGCATTCATAAATATATTATGTCTAAGTATATGGTTAATATTTTTCCGTCATTGCCGCCTCAGGTGCTGGAGTATATGTATACATCAACATTGGAGGTTCGGCCAGAAGATCTGGACGATCTCCTATATGCAGCTGAGATATTAGAGATTGAATACTTAGAAGAACAGTGTTTAAAACTTCTTGAGGGCCTGCAGGGTTCAGAGGGCAATGAGTCAGAGGTTACGGAAGATGAAGGACACCAAAGTGGTGCCAACATTCGTGAGCACGGTGACACTGCCAGAATGCCACACGGTGTCTATCTGCAACACACTGTGGCTGGGGTCTCTGTGGCGGAACATTCACATCGTGATTTGTACCCAAGAACGTCGCAAGCTGCTTTGCAGATAGCAACCGAGGCGAGGCTGCCTGGTGTTGGCAGCCGCAAAAAACTCTACTCGAGAACGTCGCGAAGTGCAACACACCGGCTCAGCGAAGGTTCACTGTCGACTGATAACGCGGACGCTGCGGTGCCTTCTCACAGCCTCGAAGGCATTCAGTCTGAAGAGTCCATGGCACCAGAGCAGGTCGAGAACAGTGCTTTCGAATCGGCTTATTCTGTCGGCGAGGATGGGCCTCAGAGGTCCATAGACCGTACCAATAGCGATCCCAGTTTGTATCTCAGACCGTCGAATGCCGACGAAGAGGCTGTGACGGTAAGGGAGCAGGGACGAAGCAGTAGCTTCTCCAGATATCGGGAGGACCCCCATGAAGATCGCCACAAAAATGGCATTTTTCTGAGACTGCAGGAGAAGGCCGCAAAGGCTGTGGTTACAGAGGTCCTCGCCGACGAAGGTTCCATGCCTCAGGACCTGGCATGCTCGTCGCAGAAGTTGAGCAGGGGTGAGCTGGAGGCAGGCCGGGGTAGGGAGGACCCTTCGGGCCTCTATCTTAGAGCGCCTTCCCATCACGCGCTGGAAATGATGGCCGCCATGCTAGGGGAGCAGCATCGCCTGACAGAGGCCCAAGCGGCGGGCTTGCAAGCCGGCTGCTTCTCGCTGAGCCCCCGACGAGTCGCCGTGGACAGCCTCATGAGCCTGCGACATTCGCTTGTTGCCGGCCAGCACCTTGGAGGTTCGAGCCAAATGGAAACCTCAGGCGCGGTATGTCTTTTTGTTTCACCCCGACCTACACTTGCGTCTTTAAATGCAGCACCTTCTGCTAATGTGTTATTTTCCATTGATGTATAAACAGTTACTCACTTGGCTAAGTGAGGTGACAGGATTGCTTTGCCAAATTATTGTCTATTTTAATTGGTGAGAATTTGACGCGTCACTTTGCAAAGGCGAGCATTAACTGAGCGTTAATATTCAAGTCCGGCTAGTTGCGCTAATATAAAATTACTTCATCGTGCAATTATTTTTTGTACTCAGGTTGTGATTACATTGCAAAACACGGACATTTTGCAAATGAAAATTGACTTTAATTATAATTGTGTGGTATGTAAGCCATTATTTCATTCAAATAACAAATAGTTGACAGCATTTTAATGATAAATTTCTGATTAAGCGTTCAAATATTTGTTTGACCGACAGTGCTTGGTTATTATTGCCACTGCAGAAGCGAAACGCCGAGCCTGGCTTGGTTTTCGCAGTGTGTGTGTATATATATAAAACGCGTGACAAATGACCGGCCTGGTGGCTTTTTGGTAGCAGGATGGGAACCAGGCCTCCGTAGCAACACGGCAAGAGTCGATGGAGGAGAGGCAGGAGCGGTCGGGCTCTGAGGTGGAGGAGGCGCCCGGGACACCCACAAGAGGCAGCGTGATCACCAGCGCTCGCGACCTCCACCGCCACTCGTCACAGGACGACCCCGAAGATGTGGTGATGCGGCAGCCGCTCGACTCAGACGAGGAGGCCATGGTGTCTCCCCCGGAAGTTGCTTCAAATGTTGAGATCGAGGGCCACACTCCTTACGTAGGTGTTGCGATTAATGGTGATACACGTGCCCAGGGAGATGGGAGAAGTAGGGGAAAGAGAGAGTTTTTTTTTTATCTACAGCTGTCATCCTACTTTACGATTTAGAAATTCCAGTGTTTAAGAAATATATTTGTAACATGTAAACGTTTTGTATATACATCACATTTCTTCATGGTAGATCTTGCATTTTCGTTGAGCAAGCTGTGCTAGACATCACATGAATATAAACATTTAACACGTCGTGAATAAAAAAAAACGAATCTATTAATGCAATTTTTATAATTTGTGATCACTTAAATGTTCATCTCGCAAGGATTAAGTATATGGACATCAGGTTTTAACCCAGATATGTCAGGTCCCAAGCATGTTTTTTTGCTGATTTGTCATTCTGAGAGCTGTGCGTCTGGAATGACAGCTTTTAGGGAGTTAATCTTGGCTATTTTTATAAAGCCGTCACAATGACATTTTTCCCGTAATTATATTGCTGTAAAGACTGGAAGTGTACCGCATTATAATAAGTCATTTATCCATGCATATTACCTTCGTATGCCTTACCAAATGTTAATTGAATATACAGCTGAAAAATGTTGCCTGGGATATCAATTTTTGCTGACAAAATTTGGCCGTCGTTTTTGACGGTTGTCCATCATGACTCACATTTATACAACGTCCATCTAATATAAATATTGACTGACCTCTATTTCCTGTGGAGGTCTCATTTCCCATATATATTTACTCTGTTAATAAAACACTAAGAACAACTAAGAGCATTATTGAATGGACTGCCTGTTCCTTCTTTTATCTATGACGCTTATATACGTCTAGATTTTAATAAGTGCAGTCTATAATACACAATGACCTCTTAAATACATATATGGCTTATCTGTGGAGCCCTTTTATTGCAAACTTGATGCCATGTAATAGGTGTCTTTGGTGTTTGAACATCTTAACATCTGTATTATTGGCAGAACGGGTAAAACCTTTTTTATATATATATGGCTTGTTTACAATAAGGTCCTGATTGGTAGGTGCACCTCAATTTTGCACATTATCTCGTCATTTACAATAACCACCTTGGTGTTTACCCCTTAGCTGTGATGTGTTTAAAAAAATAGTTTTTTGTGTAATTTCCACCATGATTGGTCCAATGCATTCTGTTATAGAGGATGTAAACAAATGTGATAAACATTTCCTGCTGTCTACAAGTAAATGTGTGTAGTGCCATGTTAGCCTTCCCTGTTGCAAGATCCACATTTTGAATAAAGCTGAGCAATAATCTCAGTGATGCCTTCAGTCCAAAAAGATGGGATATTAAACAACACAGATCTGGCCATTGAAACGACCCATTTTCCTTTGCTTCAGCCCAGGACATGCCTTGCGATCTTTTCAATAATGTAGCGACAATATCAGTAAAAGGCACTTTCGTAGAATTCTCATTGTACATAAATGTATTTTCAGTCATGGGTGGGTCATAAATATTGTGAGCCAAAGGTCCATTCCTAATTATATCAAGACCTTTTAACGATCATTTGCTTGTTGGAAATTATTCCACTAGTTTAAGCCGCGGTAGCATTCATGCAGACAAAGGTTAAGACTCTGCCCATTGTGTGGTTTTTAAGCGGGTAAATTAACACGCGCTAATGCTTTTCCACTCCAGCATCGGGTCAGCCGGGAGGCTACGCGGCTGGAGTTGATGGACCCCGCGCTCATCTACAACATGCACATGCTGGGTGCCCTGGGCTCTGGTCTTTACCCCCTCGCACTGCATCAGCAACACCAGCACCAGCAGCAGCAGCAGCAGCAGCAGCGAGCCTTCCAGGTTTGTGTTGCCTTTCGCACTCCTCGTGCACCGGGCCCTCGCCAACTGTGTTGTGCTCGTGCGATAACGCGGTGTGACCTCCGATTGCAAGAGCAGGTGAAGACTTCATCGTTGGCTTTAGCGCAAATTTGCTCCCGTTGTAAATTAAGTGCGTGCTGCACTCGCAAATATTTTTTCGCGCGATTCGTGCCGCGGCATTGTCGTTCCGCAGACATTGAGGGAATAGTTGGAATTAACGGTACGTTATCGGGACTGAATTCTAGATTTGAAGCTTTCGTGACTGCAAGGATCCATACTCTTTGGTTCTATTCGGTAAAGTCACGTAGGTAAAAAATAAAACAACAAAAATCACGACGTTTCGGCCACAACACAAGCGGCCTTCATCAGGTGAAGGGACCAGACTGTCTCGAAGACTGCGCTGGTCCCTTCACCTGATGAAGGCTGCTTGTGTTGTGGCCGAAACGTCGTGATTTTTGTTGTTTTATTTTTTACCTACGTGACTTTACTGAATAGAACCAAAGAGTATAGTTATCGGGACTGCTTGTTTTGGGGTGGGGGAATAACTGTTTCAGATATATTCCCAATTTCAGCTTTAAAATACGGTAGCAATGGCAAGCCCATGAATTCCCAGCATAAGAAGACTACCCTCGGGGTTTTTAACTTCAATTGTCTTCACAACTCGCCAATGGGAGCAGATCATTGTGCCAAATTAACTGAAAAATAGCACCTGTTCTGCCCTGAGGATGTCATTGACTTCTTGACCTCGCTCAAGTTGGTGCACACCGCCACGGAGGAGCTTCGTAGCTGATCGAGGGATTTAAGATTGCAAAGAGGTGTTCGTTGCATTGTGCGCTGCTTGTGAAGCTCACCTGCGACAAACCACCTGAAGCGACAGTAGGCCCTAGGCACGTGTGCACGTGGCTTCGGCAGTTCAGTGTGAATTTAACCGCTCGCAAAAATCTTGCCTGTGCTCATGGTACAATTACATATGCTCTTTTAAATGCATTGAACAGTTGATTGTGTGGACCGGTGTTCGTACATGATTTGTATTATGGTGATACCACTGTTTTAAATGATTATTTTTAATGGAAGGCGTGTAACTATTCATCCTAGCATTTTGCGAATTGTCATGATGCTGGGTTGCTTTTTTGTTTCATGATTAATTATATTGTCTTATTGTTGGTGAATTGTCTTAGTTTTGGCCATATCGTTATTTTGACTCTCGTGATTGTAATGCGCGTATCTTGAGCATTCGTAATCAGTTTCTATAAACGAACTGATGCATTGTTGCACGTCTGCTTATTCGGTGGAACACTCTTTAAATTCATTACCTGTTTCTGTCAATGTCTCATCCAGGCCCAAGAGCTTGCCAGCCGCCTGGGAGAGATGAGCTCTGCGCTGAGAGCAGACCAGTCAGCCATGCAGCTCTACCTTCCCCCTGGTTCCTCGTCAGCTCCCGGAGAGGAGAAGTGTGACATATGCAATGTTTCCTTCTCAAGTCGAGAGAGCCTGTGGGAGCACAGGTTTGAAAAACAGCAACATTTATGGCGGCGTAAACTAAACTAAAACTTGGCTCGGCAAAGCCACTGTGTGCAAGCTAGTTTCCATGAGCACCCATCGTGCATAAGGCATGTTTGTACGAGTGGCCAAAATCCAGCTGGTACGAATCCTCATCTGGAATTTTTGCACTCAGAGTGTATGCCAGCTCATATCTAAACTGGCTCCAAATTTGTTTAGGTGCATCGTCCATAGCTTTCAGCTGTACATGCTCAAAGACAGAATGTTAAGGTGCATCGTCCATAGCTTTCAGCTGTACATGCTCGAAGACAGAATGTTAACGGACTATTAACTGTCATTCACACAGTCATTGAGTTAAGGTTTTAACTGCAGTACATTTTCTCACGTTGGCACGTTTTGAATTCACATGCGGGTACATTGAACCCACACTTATCTTGCTTGCTTCTCATTTTTGGCCCCAATTGGCTTGGCGTGCCAGTTGTTCCATCAGTGTGATTCGTGAGTGGGTTTTGTATTACTTGAGAAGCAATTGAGCTTTGTATTCTAGTTTCGTGGTGTCCATTTCAATACCTTTTATCAATTCCCATATACTTGGGGGATAAAAAGACTACATTGTTGTAGTAAATATGAGGCTGTGAGTTTGTGACTTTGGTAGGTCACAGTAGGTATGGGTTGTACACATTTTTTTATACAAACCACCCGCATTTATATATCAGAGTAAATTGTACTCTTTTATTTTACCCTTTTTACGTAAAAATACAGTTATTGCAGTTGGTAGTTGGTATTGGTCACAGACTTGTTGAGTAATGCATAATCTTCCACTGGAATGTGACACATTTTAAAGAAGGCCCCTTAAAAGGACCTATGTGCTCACCTTCCACAAAAAAGCCTCAGAAATTAGGTAACAGTGCTGAGTCCAAACGATATAGTATAAGCTTCCTGCTGAGGCTGACCAGCGTGGCGAGACACCCGACGGAAACGCAAGTACACGAGACTTCTTTAGGCCCTAAAAAAAGTCCGTCTGGTGTACACCAATCAGTTCCATAGACAATGCATATATTCATATTCTTAGTTCTTTCGGTAAAGTCACGTTGAAGGGAAACAACAAAATAATAAAATATATAAAACAATAAAACAATTTTTTGTTTTATATATATTTTATTATTTTGTTGTTTCCCTTCAACGTGACTTTACCGAAAGAACTAAGAATATGAATTACTGCAGTCACGAAAGCTTTAAATCAAAATTTAATGCATATATTATCAGAGCATGTTTTTGTTTGCATGTTCACCACAAGTACGTGTGGATAATGCAGACATGATTCCTTGCAAAAGGTTTCTCTTTGGTGTTTGAACATCTTAACACAAACTGTTTTATTGCCAGAAAGGGTAAAACCTATTCTTATTTTTTCATACCCTATATATGGGACATTCGTTCCGTTGGCCAAATGTGCCAGAGTTAAACTTTTGGTATTTGCAGAAGCCTTGGTGACTAGTACTGGTGTTGGATGGTGGCCGTGTTTGCCAGCAACAGATAACGTTTGAGTAATGGGTTAGGGACTGGGCGGGCGGGTTGAAAGGGCACAGATAGAGCCATTATCACTTGTGTTTACTTGCCAGATAAACACTTTTGTAGGGACCTGGTAATGCTTGAAGCTGATTTTATTTCACATTTTTTAATGTTGCAGGTGCAATATTGTGTCGCATAGTCACAGTTGGCAGCCAATAAAATGTTGTGCAAGGTGCTGAGGAAAAAGTGTTATGCCCTTGTAGAACTGTTTAATGTAGTATTACTAAATAACTTTTAAGTCATGATATTTTGATGAATACAGTGGGTGCATTTTCTGTATACCTTCTAAATTAGAGGTAATTTGTTCGTAACTAGAATGAACAAATAATTGTTGATGCAAATGTAATCAAATTTTTTGGCATATTTGTAGTTCGTCAATGAAGATGACAATCCATTGAAACACTTATAATGGACTTTATACACGGAGGCTGAGGAAGCAGCAAATTGCCTTTCACTTTTCATTCATTTTGTGGATGATTCATCTTGGCGTAAGTTTACCGTGGCTAGCAATTGAAGCTAGGCAATGATTTCCCAATGTACCCATATGGCAATGCATTTTTTGCATATATAAAATGTATTTAGACACATTATTTCAAATGGTATATTAAATCAAATGCATTTTACATGCGTGGATTTTAAATAGGACTGTTAGCACCATCTGTTATGTAGAACAGGTTTTTTGTTTGTTAGGAATGGTTCTATCGCATGGTTTTGCATGCAATTTCCTCTTATCATCCAAGATACTGGTAAAAAGAATGACATTAAATAACTCTTTTTTTGGGATATTTCAATGGCTTGTGTACAAGTGTAGAAATCACACTGCAACATTTTGTCTGTAAAGAATGTCCCTCGCAATTGTAGTACCATAATTATATGGATGGAAAAAAAAACAATCGCTGGCGTTGTAGACTGCAAGTTGGCATTTTTGTGTGATTGGAGGTCATGTGGAGAACAATGGAAGAAATCTGCTGGGTCATTTGTCTCCCTGGGAATACACTGTAGTGCCATTCATTTAACTGGCTGCTTATCAGTGGCAAGGTCAGAGGTGATCTCCAAAGGTTCACTGTAGAGCCATTAAAGGGCTGTAATCAAGTGTATCTTTGCCTCTTCGTTTGCAAAGAGCTCCTCTCAAGGTCTACAAATGACCGTGCATGGCCCAAGCTTAAAACATCTTAATGGACAACACCTGCGAGAGTCAAGCCCTCCTGTAAATTTCAAAAAGGGTAATTAACGTAAGGTGTGTGCTTATTTGGGGGGGGGGGGGGAGGGCGCTCTTGTTTTTTTGTGTGTACCTTTGCACGCAAATAAAATGTATCAATTGGTGCGGCGAGTAAGGTTTCTTTGGGTCCGAATAAAATCACCAGAGAAGCCCCGGGCAATTGCTCATCGGGGCAACTACTGCGTGTGCTTTAATGTCGGCGTTTGAAAAGTCACGGTAGTTCACGGAACCCCCACCCTTTGTACACGGTTTAGCAGGAGTGACTCATACATTTTGTTTCAACTGGTAAAAACATTTTTTTTTACATGTGGCGTATGTTTTATATCTAATTTTATGTGTCCATGAACGAATACATGGACTGATGGTGACCACATGCTTCTACAAAACTTGCCCTTTTACAAATTTGGATGCTTTTAGTGATACCCTAATCTCCGCAGGCTCCATCTGTGAAAACGTTTTTAAATTGGCAGAACCTGCTGAAAATCTTGACACGAAAATAAATAACTTACAAAATCTCTAAAATGTTATTTGAGCCTTCGCTGACTAATGTAGTATGAATAAGGGCTATTTTTACATATTTTTTGCCAAAAAACACTCCCAACTGACTTTTGTAATGCTTCTAATAGTAAAAAAATGACAGTACTTGCTTATCAGCACTTATATGCTCTGTTAAAACAGTGTGTGTTGTTTAAAACTGATATCAGTTTTTTTTCAAATGTGGTATTGAAGTTGTGGCTTACCATAAAATGTGTACATATTAGACCATAAGGGGGGAAATCCAAATCTCGTCAACAAAGTTAAATAACAGTACGTAGTTGGCAATTGTGTGGTGTAGTTTGTGCCCGTTTTGTGGCCTTAAGACTTGCTGCATTGTTCCTTATTGGCACTGTGGTATTGTGGGTTACTGTTATTATTGTTCTGTGTGGTATTTTTGGTGGCTGCATTGCAGTATTAACTTCTTGTCAATTAAATACAAAACAGCAAATGATCGATAATTAAGTTATTGCGAATGCCTCTACTTCTTTCCAAAGCATTTCACAACATTTTAAAGTGTTTTAGAGGTTTGTCAGACATAAGAAGGGCATTGTTTTATTTTGCTTATCGGAAGCAATTCTTATTCTATTCTTGCATTCAGGAGATGATTGCCAATGTCAAGGCCTGCTAGCCATGAGAGGGCTTCAGGAGAACGTTTGTGTAGTTAAGCTATTCCTTCGTGGAAGGAGAGCGCAGACTGCAGTGGTTTAAAGAAAGCAATTAAAGTTACCCATGGGTTTCCATGTACGAAAATTATACTGTAATTTTGTGGACACATTTGGTTCTGAAGCTAAGCACTAAAACGTGTTGACAGTCTGAAGCTCATGCCCACAGTGTTTTTTTTCCCCCAATTTAATCTTGCAGATGTATCACAAACCACATTGCCATAACCTGCTAATGCGATTTTCCACTCACCATTTTTAGCATTGAAATTGCTTTGATAACTTTCTATTTTACAAAAATAAAACCCACAAGAATACACGTACATGTAAATAAAAAAAATGCTCATCGATAGAAAAATTGTGAAGGCAAATCTCACACCGATGTGGATTTGCATGATAATTTACAGCACGGTCCACATCTCAAATTTCTGCCTACGGATCCCCGCAGACGGCGTAGGTGTGGCTGAGGCTCCTGCAAGTTTGGGGTGAGATAGTTTCCCATAACGTGTGGTCCCCTGCACCCCGCCGCCAGTGGTCAGACGGTTGTTGCCCATGTGCCCTTTGGCCAACATAGCTTGGTTCACCGCAGACTTGTGTGCGGTGGGTGCAATGCACCCATTCAACAACACGTCCAGGCTTTGGGTGGCATAAGATTTCTTGCTATACAGCGCGCTGGGTTTAGTGTAGCGCAAAATTTGACGGTTACGCTGGGCAGATGAACACGATTAACTCCTTTCCTGTTGGCAACCGATACGGATCTTAAATCTTTGCTAAAGTAGTCTACATTTTCACGTGGAAATATGCTTACACTGGATGCCTAGCAGCCAACCTCAATTGTGTAAACATTGTCAAATAAATGTATACATTTATCAACTCGCCAAGCTTACGTTTCATAAACTCGTGCAATCAGCCGTTACATATTTCCACCACTAAAATTACAGAAGTACAATTATGATCAGTACCATAAAATAAGCGCCCCGAATAAAGGCTCCAGTATTTTTACTGAATTTTTTTCTGAACATTTTAATCTCTCATAGTTGTGTTGTTGTTACGCTGGTCCTGTAAATTGCGGTCGATTCCACCTCATTGGTGCCAGTAACACATCACTTCCCTTCGAGCTTTGAGCACGGGTAATGTGTTAATAACGCTTGTGGGCAAGCAACAATGAAGCCTGAACATTTTTGCGAGCACCATGAATGGAATGCCATACGTTCCAGAGAAAATGTTCTCAGGCTCACGACTTCTAGCAACTGCTACCTGTTTTTTTTTTACAGGTTGGCGTTATACAGTGTATATGTAAGACACGTGGTAAAAGCAGGTTTTGAGAAATTAGACGTAAAAGAAAGAAGTCCCATCCACCAAGTGTTAGATTTATTTCATTTTGAAGCACTCTGTACAGAAGCCATTTAGTAGAATGTGCATTGATGTTCGTGTTTCCTGAATTGCAATATAAATCAAAGCATCTGAGGCTGTGAATATTTAAAATGTTATGTTATCAACAAGTCTTTTCCCCAAGTTAAATGATGCAGTGCTTCTCTTCTGTCCTACGATACGATTCTTGGGTCTTAATCTTGAGTGCCAAGAGATATGTCATCCTGGCCTGACACTTTCCTCGGCCAACTCTGCCTAAGTTTATTACCTGTTGTAGTGCGTTAACAGTATAAGGCTTTGCGTGGTGTGTTAATCACACCACTACCCTTGTATGATATGCAGGCTTTAATATATACTATATCAGTCAATAAGACTTACTGAGCTCACACCTTAGTCTTGGTTGTTGTCTTTTGTATTAATGTCCTTAGTAGTTTCAAAACGAATTCTATTAATCCTGAACTTGAATGTATCTTTAACTTGAATGTTTAGTGCAACAGTGTTTACCATGGCAATCCTTTCCATGCGGGTGAATTAACGGAGCTTTAAATTGAGTGACATGTTAATTTTGTTGAACTTTTGAGTCGTCTTAATCTTAAATTGTGCGAAGCTTATTTCAGGCACACGTAAACTTTGAAACCAAAATGTATCGTGCCTTTCTTTTTGCGTGCCATTTGCAACATCACAGTCAAAACTATCGTTGGGCAACTAATAATGTTATGGGTGGGGAGGGGGCAGAGAATGTATACATTATTACAGATGCTTCGTAAAGAATGTGTTCATTGTATTTTTGCAGTGGAATGTGGAATTGTGGCGTCGCATACTGTTCTGTGCACATGCGGTTTGCAGCTGAAAACCCACAAGATTTGGATCTTGTTGACTGCACTGTAGTTTCTTTCCCAAAAAATACAAATATTTACCCGGAATCCAGGGAGATATGAAATGAAGGCATTCCAGTTTACAAAGTGTTGAGAAAAAAAGAAATGTGTTTTTTTTTGTGTGTGCAGAAAGTAAATTGAACATTTGGTATTGCGACACAGTTGCTATTCATTGAGATGGTCTAAGACCTGTTATTAATGTCCATTTGGTTTACAAGCATGTTAAGTTGCCAGATACATAAACAGTCTGAACGTTTATTTATAGCTGTGTACGGGGCAAGTTCGGTTTAATGGACAATTGATCAACAGAATTGTTTTGTTTTGCAGGCGCCCTAAGCATATTTCCATTCCTTTTTCTTTTGCATTCCCTTTGCCTTTTTCCGCCACTTTGTAACAGAAGTGTGTGGTAGTGTAGCTTGTCGAAGCCATGGTTAAAATGGACAACTTAAGCCTCTGTGACAGAGGTCATTTTCCTACAAAAATGCTTTTGTGTTTAACGTTTGGACATGTTTCCAAACTGGAGTCTTGAGATATATTTTTTTTCGCAAATGCAAACACACGTGTACAAAATGACCACACACTGCTTAAATCATGTATCCTACATATTAAATTATGTTCTTCGCAGCGCTACGCGCATTTACATGCGCGTACATTAATACCAAACGCGTCCCTTTACCTGCTTTGCACACAAAAAAAAACTCAAATTATTTCCGTCTCCTGCGCGACAAAGATGAGTTAACGTTTTTTTTCCCTCCCTTCACCCCCGGTGTCCATGCTGTAGATTTCAAAATTTATAGTGCGCCATATAAATAGGAATAGAATGGGTGTGCAGTCAGATTAATAATGCATGCCTGCTGCTCGACACACCAATGCGGTTTTGTTTTGCAGCCTGCCATTCAGAGTCGCGTTAAGCTCTTGTTGAAAGCTGCTCACTGACCTAGAACATGCCATACTGTATGAGCTCCCCCCCCCCCCCCCCGGTATGTTTTTCTCTCTTTCGTTTTTTTTTGACCGACGAACATTCTCGTAATAACTTCCCCGAGCCGCAAATGGATTTCTGTCACCGAGGGACTGAATTAGCATAGTTTAATTTCACTAATATGCCCACAAGGCGCCATGAATTTGCTCTTATGCTTAATAATTAGAAATGACTTATATTGCACGGGTCGTCGTTGTACCGTGAACATTTTTTTTTGTTAGCGAGTCGTGAAATGCGGGTACCTGGCGGATAGGTTGTGTCGCTGTGAATTGATGCGTGCAATGCTATATCGTGTGTAACGTTACTTTGCCTCACTGCAGTCGGCACATGTTTAACCCCCCAACCCTGCACACGATGTAGAGAAGCTCCATCCTGGATGCGTTTCACGTTGGCGTGGAGCCTCTCACAGTCGTTTTGCTGATGCCAATGATGGCAGAAGAGCCTCATCCACTCCGATTGGCACAGTGGGGGCTCCGTACGGTGCGAAAGGAGTTCAACGTACACTAGAGGGAACTCTTAGAGAGCCAGGTGTTTTGGCCTACTTGTCCATGCTGAAGAGCCACACTTGTGCTTAATTAGGAATTTAACTTTTATGTTTTTGAGTGCAATGATCCTGGCGGGATTTTTTTAATTTATTTTAAGGACAGAAACTCTGGTCAAATTTACCCCTGCAGTAACGGCAGAATGGCTTGACACACACTTGGGCATGCAAGGATTCCTGTACGTTATTTCACCAATTATATATATAAAAAAAAATCCGTAGAGTTTCTACAAATCCACACGTCTCATCCACATTTGTTTTTTTTGTTGTTCTGTGCCCACAGGAAGCTGCACATGGAGAAGGGCTACGCCTGCGATCTCTGCGGGAAGCGCTTCTTGGACAGCCTTCGTCTTCGCATGCATCTTCTGTCTCATTCGGGTGAGAATCCTGCCCACATTTGAGCGACGTTCACGGGGTGTTGGGTGTGTGGGGGGGGTTGTTGTGTTCGTTGCGCAGCGGTGGGTCGGAGCGGCGTGGCATCCGGCAACTGTTTAAACCGGGCTGGTATGTATTCGGTGGCGAAGGCGCAGATCCACGTCGGTCACCGGTGTCCGCTCACTTGCCCTGCAACGCCGCGGTGCCGCTGCCGCAGTTTGTGTATGCCGGTGCGCGGTCTCTCCGGCACTTGGGTTTCATGCGTTTAGCAGCTGTCGCGGGCCGCCCCAGCAACGCCGCCCGCCCGGTACCTGGCGCATCACGAAGCCCCTCCCCCCCCCACCTCTCCACGTCGCCCCTCCCCTCCTTGCCCTCCCCTCCTCCTCCCTCCCCCTCCCTCCTCCCCCTCCCTCCCCCCCCTCCCTCCTCCCTCCCCCTCCCTCCTCCCTCCCCCTCCCTCCTCCCTCCTCCCTCCCCCTCCCTCCTCCCTCCTCCCTCCCTCCTCCCTCCCCCTCCCCCCTCCCCCCCCCTCCCCCCTCCCCCCCTCCCTGTCCCCCCCTCCCTCCCTCCTCCTCCCCCTCCCTCCTCCCCCCCTCCCTCCCTCCTCCTCCCCCTCCCTCCCTCCTCCTCCCCCTCCCTCCCTCCTCCTCCCCATCCCTCCCTCCTCCTCCTCCCTCCCTCCTCCTCCCCCTCCCTCCCCCCTCCCCCCCTCCCCCCTCCCCCCCTCCCCCCTCCCCCCCTCCCTCCTACCCCCCTCCCTCCCTCCTCCTCCCCCTCCCCCCTCCCTCCTCCCCCTCCCTCCCTCCTCCCCCTCCTCCCCCTCCCTCCCTCCTCCCCCTCCCTCCCTGCTCCCCCTCCCTCCCTGCTCCCCCTCCCTCCCTGCTCCTCCCTCCCTCCCTCCTTCCCCCTCCCCTCACCCCCCTCTCCTCCCCCCCTCCCAGTGGCACATTTCTCTTAACAACGCGACCCGCGCATTGGCTCGTGCGCCGGCGCATCGTGCGTCACCACGCGTGTGCGAAGTCGCCAACCGCCCCCACGCCGCCACCACCACCACCACCGCGGCGGCGGCGGCGGCGGCGGCGCGCCACATTAAAACCGTTGGGGCAACCGACACGCCAGAGGACTGCGTGTACGAGATACAGATGTGGCAAGCGATGCCCACCTCCCAGCCCACCACCCCCGCCCACCCCGCGGGCCATTAAATTCCTACAGTAATCCAGTAAATTCATCCAGGGTGGCGGTGTGCAATTATCGTCCGCGTAGTGTGCCCCCCCCCCCCCCCCACAGCAGGCTGTGGGGAACGTGATGCGGGGCCGCTGGGTTTTTGGATGTACGGCAGTCGGTAGCCGGGGTGGGCGGCTTGCCAGAGCGGCAGGGTACAGTATGTACAGTCTGTGCCCAGCCAAGAGATTACTTGTTTCCTCGCCCCTAAACAAATAACTAACCCAATAAAACATGCTGGCTGCTGCTTGCCCGCCGCTCAATACACGACTCACGCCGGCCGCAAGCCCTCGCAAAATGCCATGAATATATCAGATCTTTAACTTGATTCCAGGGGAAAATAGAGTGTTGTGTGTGTTTTTTTTTCTCCTTAATTTATTTAGATTTTGAATGCATGCCTTATTCATACAGTCCTAAGGGAGATCTCTAATACTGTGTGAGGGTGCATACAAATTAGTGTTTTATATTGAAATTATGGCACAGGCGTTTTTATTTCTCGACAAGGGTTTTTTTTTATTTTTGTATGTAAAGCTGTATGATCTTTCCACATAACGGGCTAATTTATTTACACATTAATTTTACTTCACGAAAGGCCCCCCCCCCCCCATGCCCATGATTCATGTTTAGTGTGGTCGTTATAACAGTACATGCTGTCAGTGGGAATTGTAATGCATACCGCCACAACCTGCATGTGTCTCGCTCGCCTCTATTTCAATGCTCTTTCATTTTGAAACCCTATTGGTCATGTTCCAGTAATTTCTTTGGTGTTACTGTACACTTTGTTCTTGGCTGAGCTGCAGCGCTCACAGCATGTGCATTTTACCCCTTCCCCTGCCCATTTCCTCCTCTGCAAGAGAGAACAGCTTGTGAAATATTGATTAACCCATTCGCTGTGACTTTGCAGGCACAGATCATGCTTCTCAGCGTAAGCAAAGGATGCTAAGTACCAACTTTATGTAGCAAAAACATTTATAGCTTGCGTAAATGTAGTCTGTTGGCCTACGTGTTCCTTCTTCGTAGGGCTAATGGTGTTGCAGAGCAACAGCTATAATGTTAAATTTTGATTTAAAGCTTTCGTGGCTGCAGTAATTCATATTCTTATATATTTTATTATTTTATTGTTTGCCTTCAATGTCACTTTACCGAAAGAGCTAAGAATATAGCTATAATGTTAGCCTATGAATTGCGATATACAATTTGTTGTGCTACTTTGCTTTTACAAAGAAAATCATATCATCATACCCATTTTATTTCATCCAAAGTTGAATTATATGGAACTTGCCATGGTCGCCTTAGACCTTTATCATCCAATATCTTTATTTCTATCAGTTTTTTCTCGAGTCTTGTTAATTTTTAGCTGTTAATGCTCACATGCCAGTGACTCGTATGTACTATATTAGGTCGCTACTTCTGCATAATGTATCTGGCCTTGACAATTATTATAATGATTTGAGTAAGCGACAGTTTAATGAAATTGTTCAAGAAGTAATTTTTGCTAATTAGTTTTTTTTTCTAATCGTTGGTTCAAGATTATGCACAGACGTGTTATTGGATAAACTACAAGTCACAGAATATTGAGACATTTATTTATAGTCGTCGGTTATATGCTGATTGAATTTAAGCTGGCTCTTGGCAGGTCTCTGAAAAAGTGTGCTAAAGTTTGTGCTGGGAGAGAGTTAATAGCTAGTCACGCGCTTATAAGGAAAACTATGCTGCCTAATAGGCCATCCTGACATGCATGTCACCGTGATCTGGAGCAAGCAATGTTACGAGCTTTAAAAAGAACAGATATGGTCTTTATTTCACTTGCCACTTCACTCGTGCCGAGATGTTGCACGTAATTAATGTGGGTAGATAAATGACTTGTTGATATACAGCCATAATGCATGTAAGCAGCTGTACGGGCTGCTGCGGTCTTACAAAACAAATCTTGATATATTCCTTTTATTTACTTGGCAAGTAAAATACAAACCTCATTATTTATCCAGCACTCCCGTATTACTTATGTTAGACAAAAGAGCACAGTTTTTAATTATCCTTTTTAATTAATATTTTTATTTGTTTTTAATTAAATTTGATTACTGTCTTGCATGGCACATAACTCGTCCGGTACAAAATGTTTTGAAGGATTAGGGGAGAAAAAACATCCCAGCGTCTATTTCAATTTATATTCTTTTGCCTGCGGTTTGTGAATATTTGAAGGGTTATCACTTCAAGATTGGTGCACAGAATAGAGTTGGTACATATATTAAGTATAATGTGTTTTCTAAGGTGGTTCATTGCTCAGTTGCTCTGCCAAGCATCTCAAGCTGATTTTTTTATCTGTTGACTGTACTGACTGGCTGTTGGTTAAGTGGGCGGGCAGGCTGCCTGGCTAGGAAGGTTCCAGGGTTTAGTAAACACGCAGTGTTTGGGAGGTCAAAGTGACCTCATTGGCGAGCACTCGGCTGATTCAGACATTGCACGATGTCCTATTGGTAGGACCGCTGCTTGGCAGGGCACATCTGCATGATAAAGCATAACTGTTATGTAAATGTATCTCAAAGCAGACCGCTTTGCGCTTTATGGCATCTGAATCAGGTTTCCATATGAATTTCATGTTTTCGTAACATTTTATGACCATTTCGTCTGTATTGGTAGCAAAGTGATAAAAATAGTTACTGATAATTTTTGGAGTTTTTACTTTTGAGTTATGAGGCTTTTTTCTTTTTTTAAACGTAGGTTATATGGGCCGCTTAATTTTGTGTTGGCTTTATATTGTACCCGTTAAACATAAATAATGTATTGGTAAGCCTAGAAATCTCTTTGTTTTAGGATGGCTTCCAAAACAATACCTCACTGTTGTTTAATAGCAAAGGCACACACATCTGTACAACAATATTATTACCTTTGCAGATTAATTTCCTCGGCCTTTTTATAGCTTTGCTTCAAGGATGACCTGCCGTGGATGTTTACCACTTTATTTTATTGCAAAGCCGTGCAGAGTGTGGAAGAAGATGTATAATATTTACCATGCCACTAATAAACTGGCCTCCCGTGCAGCTGTGTGGAATTTGGAATGGGATGGATGCACTTTGGCCCACACTAAGGAGGCGAAGTTGCTCAATAACCACATGTGCCATTTAAAAGTTGGTTTTGTGTTCTGTTTATGACCTCTTTGAACAGGAAACTGGCAGAGACACTTACGAAGCCTTCCACCTGTTTACATACGTCTCATTACCGTCTTTTCTGTTGACTGGGTACGACATTATTGGGTCACACTGTTTGTATCTTCTCATACGAGGGCATATTTTATTTTTATGTAAAATGAGTAAGGAAGCCTTTTTTTTAGAATAGTCACAGATTCAGAATGGTCTTAGCTCTCTTGCTGATTTTGAGTCCTTCATATCAATCACTCTGGGCAAACAAAATACGTTTTTTTTAAAGCAGCATGTCGCTCTGGCTGAACACAATAGAATTTCAGTTGCGTTGTGTTAAATTGTACACCGTGTTTGACCAGGTTTTGTTGGGGATGTAGGCGGGATTGTTTAGTATTAAAGTGATGCAGGATCGTAACCGTTGCCCTCATGTTGATAGCAATTGACAGGAAGTTTTTCTAGTGCGGTGAAATTCGCATCCGTCACAGCAATTTATAATTGTACTGTGATTATATGTCGGTGCAGTCCTCTTTTCTTTTTTTAGTGCCCAAAGAAGAAAGCAAAAAGCAGTCGCCAAACTGACAAGATATTCATTGGCAAAAAGTGTGTGTGCGGGAGGGTGGTCGTTAATATCTTTCTGGCAGTGCCACAGTACTTGTAGTTCACAGCTGTTGTTTACATCTGTTATAAGACTGCATAAACGATGGGCCAAAGGAAGAAGTGAGATCATCCACCGGAATGGTGAGCAATCAATCAGCATCTAGACTTTCACAACCCACATTCCACGATGGTGAACTGCATAATAAATGCCTTATATCGTAACTTTTCCCCCTTCCCCATTGGTAATCATGTATTCCGTAAGTGGGGTATAAATTGTGGCGTTCTAGCAAAATTTCAATTGTTATAGATCAGTAGCTTTTTTAAATTTCGAATTTAGATTTTTGACAGTACCCTTGTACTTCTTACAGGGTTTAATAACACATGAGTATGCAAAAGTGTAACAGTACGGGATGCATAAAATAAACACATGTTTACGTAAAAATCTTGTACTTAAATGTTATTAGTTTCATCAAATTTTATTGACAACATTTAACCGGTCTCCCACCATTTCACGGCAGATAATAACAGGAATAAAGTTGCAAAATATAGTTCCGTACTTCATTCAAACCCAAACAAAAGTATGTGCGCACGCAAATAAGAAACTTAAAGGCCTAGAGCACCTGCCATGGGTGACCTAAAGTGGACTGACACTGTATCACAGGCCAGCTGCCTCAGAGTTTCCCGTGGGCTTTTTGACCTGCTCAGGATGTTGTTAGATCTGCATGCCGATAATCCCGCTTCCCTCTGGCTCCGGAAGAGCCAGGGTTAGTCTGGCTGCACAGGACGTACATACAAGAAATCCCTCGGGGGCGTTACAGGGATTTTCTTTTGTCGTAGCTAGGCCGCAATTATGAAGAGTCGAGGAGCACATGTAAGAAAAATCGTCGAGGGCTTCTTCTGGTCAGGCACGTGTTACTGCAAAGATAAAGATCCCCCCCCCCCGTATAGCCTTAACAGACCATTGGGGCAAGTGCTGTTAGCGAGTAGCACCTATGAAGGCTGGCACGGCACACGAGGCAGGTGGGTGGCCAGCACCACGCCCGGCCACCTTTGTCTCCCCAGTGACGTTGTTTTTACACACCGCATCAGGATACTAATTTGAGGCTGAGTCGACCTAGGAGAGGCCCAGAACCGGTTCAGATAATCGTCACTGATGTTGACCGTGAATCGAACTCGGGTCGTCAGGTTCAGAGCGCGCTAACCGCTACACTACTGCTGGACATGTATGCTGGGGGGAGCATGGGATGACTTGGCCCCGTGAATAGGGCCACCAAAAGAGGCACCCACCAGAGGCACCATGCGTTCACAGCAGGGCATGTGGCGTGCACAGCACATGGGGTGGGGTGGCACGGTATTAAAACATTTTCCCACTCCCCGAAATCAAAAACGCCCCCTTCATGTAGTAAGAGCTTGCTTGAATCCATAAAATAAAAATAGACCTTAATTATGCCCTGCTAACAGATTTCACAGTGATATTTAACATTGTTTAGATTTTCTTTTCCTGCGGCAGATAGAGAAAAAAAATCATATTTGCATTTTGATGTATTATTTCTCTAGTGCCCACTTTGATTTAGTAGGTAATTTTAAGCTGCTGTTTGAAAATGAGTTGGCGTTATGTTCACCTTGCTACATGTGGTATATAGAATTGAGGTTCAAAGAAGAGTGTTACTTGTTTCGAGATGTGTTTGTAGCTTGGAATTCCAACCAGGGGAAATGTGATCTCTGGTTTGCCTACTCCTGATGGAGAAAAACACATTACCACAGGAAAGTGGCCGTAGCATGCTATCATTTTACATGTACCGTATATAGTAGCTTGTGTTGCAGCCTGCCGTTTAAAACCATTTATTCCCTTTACACGTAGACCTTCAAATACATGCGCACAGCTCCACTTTCAACAGCCAAAGATGCGGCCATTCCTGCATGGACGCTTTTAAACTGGAGGGGGGGGGGGGTCCACTTAGTGCATGGCAAAATTGGATTGGGAATTGGTAACAAATTTGAAGTCAAATATTGGCAGGACCTCGTAGAACTTTCTGTAACCCAGAACTTAAAGTACGCAGGTGGCTGAATGGGAAGAGGCCCCATTTAACGTAACACGAGTGGTGTTTTGGGCTAAAGGCTTGGCCAGACCCCAAGCCAATGATCATTACCACGTGTTCGGGGACTATTTATTGCTCACAGTTGGCTATAAGCCCTCGCTACATCCCGGTTACATTCTTCCTTGACAGTTTTGTCAGGTCATGTTTACAATGCACTGAAAGAAGTGTAATGCCGTGCGCTATGGTATGGTATGCTGTACGTCATGTTGCCACGAGTGCCGCAAATGGCCTTTAATTCTGGACCGGCGCATGCGTACGATGCTGTGGGGATCTGGTGCGTTTGTGTGTGCTTTTTTTCTTGTTAAATGAGTTGGTCAAAAAAAAGTGTGTTTGGCGTTCACAAGTCAAAAGTAGGTTTATTTATATACTGTGTACATTCCGTTAGTGTTTTTTTACTTGCGTATTGTTTTTCAGGGTCTATGCCCATTTTTGCATTGGTGCTTTGGGGTCGAGCTCTAAGATTCTGCTTAACGAATTGCACTGTTATTCCAGCAACCCGAGTTCGATTCCCTGCCCTGGCTGACCTCAGCAAGGTGATATCTGAATCAGTCTTGTGTCAACCTCCTCCCAATTCACAACGCCCTGTGACGAACAAGGCCATGGGGGGGGGGGGTCTTCATTCAGCAGTAGATTGATAACAGGCTGTAAACCATTACGAGTGTTTTAATGTACATGCTTCACGTAATAGGTATATTTAAGGATATTTAAGGGAACATTGTTTAACCACGATGTGATATGTGGTATATATTACGTAAACATTCATGTCCTATGTTATTTATTGCCTCTGTGGCCAAGTGAAAATTGAATTTAAATGTTTGAATTCCTTATGCGGTTGGACTGAGATTTACTTTTAAACGTAGGTCCTTGGGACTGTGTTTTCTTTACATACCCCCTGACACCACCTCCTCTGCTTTCAGTCGTGAGTATGAGTTACCGGGTGATTTGTAAGTGATCAGACTTGCTTCATGCCTGGCGGGCGGGGAGACGCTAACCCCCAGGGTTGGACGTGTCGGGGTTGGGTGTTTACAGAATGGCACACACTCCTGGTTTAAGAGAGCGGAGAGAAAAACCCGGCTGTCCTTTTTCCAGCTCTGGAAAACACCGGATGATGGCACTTTCTATTCCTGAACATCCACAACCCCGCCCCGCCCACCAACCACCCACCCATCATCGGCGACACTCCCGTGATCTAAACCTCGCTGAACCTGCATGCCAGCGCACGGCACGTGTAGATCGCAGTGTTTCTTACAGGACGGCTGCGTATTATTTCGCGTACCTATTTTAATGAGAATTAAAGTAACCCCCCGTGTATAGAATAAATGCGCATGTGCAAATGTGCAACGCGCGTGTAAGAAGGAAAACAAAATGCCACGGAACATTTTGCATGTGCTGGGACAAAGGCCATGTCAGGTTTGGCTCCGGTGCTGTAACCTTTTGCAGTGAACACGTTCCAGCATTTGGGCCCCCAGTGTTAATTGTTTACCCATGGTGTGACGCTTAAAAAAAAAAGGTTAATTATATTCATTTAGCATATTTATTCCTCTTACCATTTTTTTTGTTTCGAGCTCAAGTCTGATTTAAAAAAAAATTTGACGGCACGCGCATTACGAGTACTTTAGTACGACTTCCGTTTTCTATTTATAATTAATAATTTAATTTTTACTTTCATCATATTTGTAAAAAAAACGCATTCTTTTTCCCCCCCCCCCTCATTATGCAACATCAGCGGGACCTGATCATCTACGTTTGCCTGAATGCACGCACGCACGTGTTCATGCATTTTGCGTAGGCGCAGGGTCAATACCGTACACTTTTTGTCACGGGATGCCAAAGCCATTAGCACTAGCGAAACAAATGAGGAACTGAATTTATAACAAAAAAAACGCTTTGCAGTGCAACACATCCAGCTGCTGCGCACAAAAAAATTAGGAACCACGGCGGTTTGGGGTCTGGCCTCCAAAGTACAGTGACTGACCCATGCCAAACTTAAAGACCATTGGATATAGGCTCTAAGAAATAATATGAACATCAGAAATGGTTTAGAGTTTTTGTCGCCGAATTTTTATCCTCAATGTGTTATCGCTATGTCATGAGATGAAGAATCCATTCAGATCTCTCACATTTAGCAGTGTAATAAGCATCCTTTGTTCGAGAACAGGTCACGGAAACGGTTATAACACAATACTCCTTATGCATTCTCTGACAACAGTACTACTTATGATTTCCCTTTAACTGACGCCTGGCCTACACAGAAGGGGGTGGTGGCATTTTCCCACTCCGCCCTACCACGGAGAGTTATTTGCTTTTTCCCATTACAATACATAGTCTTATAGCCCTGCAGATATTAACAACAACAACAACAAAACTGTACTCAAGTGGCAGGAATACTTACTTTGTGCAAATGTAACAACCACAATGGACACACAATTAAATAAAATGTTATTTTTATTTTGGGTGTTCGAAACTTAGTCAAGTGCACGTAAAGGTTTGTGATGGTGGGTGGTGCGTTTCAGTTGCGCTCTTTTTATTTAAATCGTCTGCACGTTTGCTGTTTCCTTGTTTTGTTTTTAGCAAATGGGCAAAGTTACTCCTGCGAGCAGTGTGGCGCCGCATTCACCAAAGAATCCAGTCTGGAGCATCACAGGGAGGCACACAGAGGTAAAACAACAACAAAAACAACAACAACAAACCCTTTAATGAACACTCGCCGTACCTGTTGCTTTCACGAACAAAGGTTGTCGATCGAAGCGCTGCAACTTGTCAGACGAACACATGTTTATTCAAGCAAGAGCAAGCGTGATTTCTGAGGCCCTTCAAAAGTTCTTGCCGAGCTCGACGCCACTCCCATTGATTAAAGTTTCCTTTTTTTAATTGAATCGAGTTACTGTACAATACATTCCTTAAAGTCAAGTGCAGTTCAGTGCGCTCGTTGAGTGCCAAAAGAAGGCACGGTTGCTACATGATGTATATTGCATCGCATTTTGTGGCTTGGCATTATGCCAGGTAGCACAGGGGTTGGCACTTAGCCAAATCTCCTAAATAGTCACAAGCCGTCACACACAGGGTAGAGGAGGAGGAGAGAGGGGGGTGAGAGCGACACGTTATTCAGCCGTGTGGAGTTGCGATGACATTGCGCACAAAGGAGCCGTCAGAATTATAGTATTGCTATCCGCTGCGCTCTTGATCTACTGTATATCCCGTAGTGTCAACACGGTTTGTGTTTTTCTGGCCCGTGTTACGATCCGTCACCATCGTATTATTGACCTTCGCCATAGAGCTCTGCCCTGGGCTCCCTCTACAGCGCCGCCCGCCCGCCCGCCGCCCCCCTGTTTCCCCCCCACAAAACCACCCCGTGTACCCGGGCTCTCCGCCAAGAGAACATTGTGTTCCTGTGGCGCAGCGTAGATCAGAGGCAAAAAACACTGTGCGCGTCTTGGCCGGTACGGCCAGAGGCTGCTGAAAATGCGGTGGTAAAATAAGCAGATCTGTTTCCACTCCGAATACAATAAATGATGCATGAAGATGCTTTACTTTCCATCACGTCACACATGAACTGGCATCCTTTATCATTACTAATTTACGACATTAAAACCGAACTGCGACACGCGACTTGTAGCCTCTGCTCCGTGCCCACATCTGGTTTGGGTGTAAAGAGCGGTAGATTTCAGATGTGCGACGCAGTGTCAGAGAACATCGGTGCCTTTTGGAAGAAAAAAAGACGCTTCACGTGTTACGGCAACAACTCGCTGCACGCTTATGCTTCTCACGCAAATGTGCGAGTAAGGCGTGGTTTGGCTGAATGAATTGCATATTTATTAGTTGTGGTATTCAACATCAGTGTTGTGTTGTGCAGTTTCATTTGGTTGTCTCGTAGCCTAGGTCTCCTTTGAAAAAAAATATTTTTAGACTCGATGAGATGTAATCTGATATCTGTACAATATAAATATGAAATAATAAAGCATTTCGCAAAGCTCATACAATGATGACTTAACTGTGGCAGCGTTTGTGACATAACCCGCACAGATATGCCAAATGAGAATTGACTAATCCTTTGTAGCTTTGTCATTCACAGCTCATAATCCATTTGTATATTAGCTGCTGTGGTGGGCAGTAGTTATTGGAGTGGCATTAGCCACTCTGGCCATTGGGTAAGTGAAGTGGCATTGGCTTATGCCTCCGGGTATCAGGTTATAGGATGCATTAGAGTATAAGGAAAACTGAGACTTTGCATGTCCCTGTTATGGGTAATCTTGCCAGGAATACTTTTCCTCTGGGCATATTTTAATTTGTTAACAAAGCACAAGCATGTTTTTTGTGTAAAATAAATCGTACATTACAAAGCGAACAACATGCTACCGTATAGGCATTTGAAGAGCTCTGGTTTCAAAGTCGGGTGCTTCATTGGACATTGAAAGGAGTTTAAGGCATGCGTGTAGTTATTTATATAAACTTCCAACAGATGGTTTATCGAAAAAAAAGGTTTATTTGACATAGCAAAGTTATGAATCAAACAGGATGTACTTCAGCAAATTGTTCTTTCCAGAGTGCTTAAATAACAGATGTATTTAAGTACAAAACACATTTTTTCAAATACCCCGAAATAATACCACTGGGGTTTTTTAATGCTTTCTACTTTATTTTAATGTTGTGAGTCACTAGCTCAGCAGTGTACACAGGTAGTGTGCCTGCCGTGCTTAACAACTTGTTGTTCGACTCCGTGCTACTTCTGTGGCATCATCAAGTGGTCTGTGTTCAATGTCCCTGCCAGGCCTGGCCAACCCGATGATTGTGTCTGCAGGCTGCTCCAGATGTTGGCCTTGCCCTTCCGGCACTTCGCATAGACTTTGCCGCTAAACTGGGCAGCACATGCCAGCCCTCATCAGGGGTAGTTTGAAATTGATCTTTTGTGTTATTTTGTGGTTCTTACCACCCCCCTTCACCCCCCGCCCCCCACTGCTACTGCCACTGTTATTTGTGGGTTTACGTAAGAATACTCAGTAGCGTGCTTCTTCTGCCTGTGATATAACTCTTAAGCAACTGTCATGGTTTTCCCGCTTTTGATCTCCGACTCACTTGGAGGGAAACTCATAACCAACGTGAAGTGATACTAATCTGCGTGAAATATTCCATCCATTCTATGTTGATTTAATGGCCCATTATGTGCATACTGACGTGTACAAGTACACATGTATGTATGTATGTGATGGCGAATGTTATTTAAAATATACTTTATCAACAATCATTATAAAATGGCATTGCCTTATACAATTGTATCAACACTCATTATAAAATGCCTTATACAATTAGAGAGAGAGAGAGAAAAAAGAACAACCGTACAGAAGTATATGTTATAGATGAAATAAATACAGTACAGTATAGCCCAAACGTTAGCTCAGGAGCAGGTACATTTTATTACATGTTGGCGGCTGTGTGTTGTTATTCTATGCACCTTTAAGGCTATTAGGTTAGTTGTGTTTTCTTTGAGCATTTACTTTATCTGTGGTACGGTGAACAATTGGCCAGTGTTTTCGAGGAATGCCCACTCGAGCATATTGTGCAGACGTCTAAATTGGCTCCTTTTGGCCGAGGGTTCGGATGTACCGCATAGTTGCGCAGTAACAGTAGATGAGTTTATTGGGTCAAATGGCCAAAACAGCTGGTCTCAATCTTCTTTGAAGCCATTTAATTCGTTCACGGGCGCATACAAAGTTTGTTTTTCGTTGCCTACCAGCCATTAAGTGTGATTATGGCGAGTCGGGAAGTTTTTGAGAAAGTTTGCATTGTGACCTATGCACACGCGACATGTGTTTTAATTTGAAAAAAAATATTGCTTGAGTTTTTATCGATTACAATAACGTGCAAATGGGAAACGAATAGGATAATCAAACATTTTTTCAAAGGATATTGACAATATAGATTTAATCATTACGACATTTTATATATTGCATGTGTCACTTAGAGACTAAAGCTTGAAGTGCAATGCCCCGTAACTCACACGTGCCGCAGCATTACATAATGCTATATCGTGTGCATTCGACTTAGTTCAGTTTCCAGGTAAAGGCCAATGATTTAAACAAATTGTGGCTCTCTTTTGGCACGACAGACTTTTGCGAAAATACAAAGGGAAAAAAAATACGCAGAAACGGGAGAACAAGATGTACCCAATTGGTGTGACCAAACGGGGGTAAATATTACGCCTGTCTCGGCAGAGATCGTAATGTGGCGCATTTGGAATGTTGTTTTCCAAACAACTGTAAAGCCACTAACATAATAAAGCCAGCTTACAACAAAAAAAGAGACTGGAGCTTGAACGTATTAACCCTTCCCCCTCCACCACCACCACCACCGTCGCCCTCCCCCCAATGGCTCTGGCCGGAGACGCAGGGGCAGCGGTTTCCATTTCCAGGCCGCTCAGTAATCCCAGTTCCCAGCCCATTCCCTGCTGACTGCCCAGAAATTCAGCCCATTCAGGGTCCCTTTCAGCAGCCAGGGGTCAGGCCTCGCTTGACCTACCCCACTGAAAACTGGAACACCCCTCCCTTCGTCCTCCCCAAGCTCTTTGTATGTACAGTGCTACCAGCCTGGGTGAGCGGCGTTCTCATGCCTCACTTTTTAATTCACAATTGTAAGGATTCCCGTTGTGTCTTGTTGCTTTGTGGCTCAGTCTTTGGCATTCATCAAGGGTTCATCCCTCATAGTAAAGAGGGAAGAGAAGGGAGTGGGGTGGGGCATGCAATGTATTCAGCAAAAGAGATACGTTATACTTATTAACTTATGCAATGTAAACATTGGCTACAAAAAGGCCATAGTTCCAGACCGTGAAACGCGTGTGTGTGTGTTTCGGAGGACAGAATGTATCTTCGTTTGTGGTACTTTACGAACCGGGCAGAATATTAGATTTGACCTCATTGCAATAGAATGGGGGAAAGTGTTGAAAATATCGCCCAAACTTTTTTGTGCGTTTCAATTGTCCACTGTTTTTGCACTGGCCCCCCACCCAAATGTGCATTTGGCCTGGGTAAAAAAAAAACCAAACTCTGACATTCCATGCTGACCATGCTTTCCGGTGGCTGACTGCAGATTAAAGCTGCCTTGTCTCGTGTTACAGCCTCCAGTGAGAATTCACGGGGAGATTTACAGAATACAGGTTGTGGCAACGGGTTAGGGATTTAAGTTGTTGTTTTTCTCAACGTTGCCAGTTTGTAAAGAAAATGCCACTGTAATTTTTCTTGGTATCCTGTCTGCATTACTGCTTTACAGAGAAAGGAAGTGTGTTATCTAAGATTTGTGCAATGCGTATCGTTGCTGTCGAAGCTTATTCAAATGTGTACCATACATTAAAAAAAGTAATTTTTTTTTTAATACGGGGCATTCACAGAATTTGTGAAAATTAATAAACATGTTCTCTTTGTTGAAACTAGTTTTCTAGTGTAGAATGCTTAGTGTCAGCCTCAGCTGCTTTACAGGCTAAATTTAGCATGTACTGCACACACATCTTCCCCTCCCATCGAACGGATAATGACTTTACAGTAGGGAAACACCGCCGCCTCCGACTTTCCCATCCTAACCCTGCTTTGTCCTCTAGCACCTCCAAGTGTCAACATGAAAGGCAGTAGGCAGCATCGGTGCGGGATGGATAGCTTCCCATTATAAGGGGAAGCATCTTGTCACTGATAGCATCTCTGGAAGGCTGACAGATGACTAGCAAGCCGAGAGCCACCACCTCATTAAATGAGCCTGTGAGGAACAGCTGCCCCGGGACTTAAAAGGGCCCACGACTGTAATGTGCAGAAACAAAGCAATTGAAGAAGTACTGCCATGCATGCGTTAACCCGTTCCATCTTACAAGAGTTTGCCTTGCGATGGCATGCGCTCCCAGCATTCGGGGCATCCAGTGTACGTCTATTTCACAGTTTGCCTTTGCGCAGCGGTAACCTGTGTTCTGTTTAGTCGCGATTCAGGCATTTAAGGCACAAAAAAACACATTTATGTTAATCTTACTCTTTAAATTTGGATGGTGTTGGGTTTTGACACTTCCCCCTCCCCCCCCCAAAGCAGGAAAAATGTCCAATGCACTTTTGCGTTTTATTGATTTGCTTTATGCTTTAAGATATTTGGCGCAGTGTGGCGCGCACTTTACAACGACAAACCAATTCAATATTGGAAAACGTTTTCAGTACAATATGTCTGGCACATCGGAGCAATGAGAACGGGGGTTGGCTTTTATTTATTTTGTTATGTGAGAGCGATGCCGAGACATTTCAATAGAATTAACCAAAGCCATTACACTCGCGGAAACACGATTTGGTTTACGTTATCTTTTTTTTTTTTAATGCATTGATGTTCACGTATCTTTAAAAACCAAATATCTGGATTTATAAACGTGAATGCGTTGAGCTGACAAAGCAACATGCGTCTTTCCCTCTGCCCGGGCAAAGCAGTGGGAACAAAAGGCAAACAAAGGGTTTCATTGGGGGTTTGGCAGTGTTTGCAGGGAGTTAAGCACAGGCCACTGTATATGTTTATCAGTCAGTTCGTAGCTGTAAATTGTCCTCCCAGATGAAAAAAAAACTTGTTGCGTCTTGAACATGTTTACCATTGTCTTCGCTATGGACAACCCCCCCCCCCACTTCATGCAGTATTATTATCATTATTTTTCTTCTGGCATTTAAACTACACGCTTGCAATGATAGGGGTGAGAGAGAGAGAGAGAGACACACAAAGTTAGGCTTGGAAGCGAGCATAGTGTGACGCATTTCGCCCTTCATAGGGATGCTAAAGCCAGCTCCGCAGCATGCTGATGTTAGTGATGCGACAACATTCACACGTGGGCAAAGCTGCCGGTACGCTAAGCTCTGTTGCCGGCCGCCTCAACCCGCTAACTGTCTTGCTCTTACATCGAGATGTGGTTTTTTTTTAATCTTTGGACCTAATCTGCTTAGACTACTGAATTTGGTGGGCAGCAGGAAACATACAAAGATTCTAGTTTCATTCAGCATGGGCCTTGATATTTTGACACGCGTGACCTACCGTTGACCCTGAAAAATACCTTTTTTTCCCCGTACAGCACTTAAATGAGTGTTTTATGTGCTTTAGTGCCACGTTATTAAAATGTGACCATGCATGGCATGTATTAACTTTAATTACCAAATGCGACCTAGGTGAATAGAAACCACCGCTTCTAACACTTTTCCCAAAGCATACTGAGCGTTATTGCGAAATTTATGCGTGCGGCTACGAGGTTAATGCGTCTGTAATTTAAATAGGCTTTCAGTTTTAATTCCAGGGTTTTTTTTGTACCCGTTTCAAAATTGTTTTAAAGATAATATTCTTTTTTCATTCAGGAGTTCTATTTTCAGCATCTTTTTTCTTTTCTTTTTAAAATCATATTTCACAGATCTCACGAAATGTAACAAGGGTGCACGCCCACTTGTAAGCGACTTTTGAACCAGTTGGTGCTCTTTGGGATTTTGTGTAAGTGTTCCTGCGATTATTATTAATTTAATGACTCAATGTGTAATGTGTTCTTGTACTAAGCCACTGCATTTAGCTGCAAGGCATCAGCACATATCCTGTTTTAGAAGGAGGCCCTGGGGGTACGCTCATATTATGTGCGTGGTCAGTTTGACCGTGATACAAGTACATGACGGCCTGCTCCAGCAAATAGTTCTGGCACGATGACTCTGCATCTTGCCCAATATCCCCCCCCCCCCCACTAGCCTCCCCTCTAATGGATAGGGCTTCGTGAAATGATTTGGCCCCACTGGCAACATGGATTACATTTTGCATTGGTCACACGTTAAATTCAGATTGGTCATGTGTGGAGTCGAGATGAGCACACTGCCCCCCACCCCTCCAATATTAATCTGCCATCTACACGAAATAAGAAAATACATGGTCATAGTTCAGAGAGTCGTGCTACTGGATGGACTGTGCACATATCCACAATTGGAAAAAAAAACAGTGCAACACAGTCGAATTGGTAAGGCCTGTCTGCCTGGATGAACTTTGATTAGTTTCTAAGTATCTTTTTGTTCCTTCATTCCATGTCCAGGAAATAGATAATAAGAGGTAAGGGGATGGTCATTGATGGAGGTGACTTGAGCGCCTATTTTATCTGTACTCTTCTGAATTTGTCTATGCATAGGAAATACTTGTTCACAGTGCTTTCTTAAACCAACTGAGAGACGTGCAATCTTTGAGGTTTTGCATCTCTTTTGTAAGGGTGACCTAGTTAATTTAAGAATGCCTTTAAGAAAGTCTTAATTACAAATCATTGAAAATGCCTTAATTAAGTACAAGAACTGCATTATTGACTTTCTCAGAGAGAGAGAGAGAAGAACGCCTTACACTTTCAAGTGTCTGGTGCAGTGGTGTTTCACGAGCACTTGTGTCCATGGGAATGGGATGTCGCAAGCATTCTGGTATCGTCTGGCTTTGACAACGACCAGATTGTTTGTGATTGTTTGTGTAAGCCAAGCCTGCATCCTGCACTAATTGTGCCAAATAACAAGCACATGTGCTAAAAAAAAAAAGGAGCGGGGCTTACAGGTTGTTCACGAGTGTCTTGCGCCACAAAAGATAAACCTTTGTGAGTTTTCAGACAAATTAATTTTAGTACTTGTTGCACCATTGTGTTATACTTACCAAAACATGATGTTTCTGAATGTGGTAATGCTGATTTCTGTTTCTTTATTCTTCTGACCACGATTCATCAGTATTCCCCACAACCTTTTCACGACTTTCATGAGCTTTATTCTGCGTTAGATATTTGTTGCCAACAGCCACGATCAATCCACTGCTGGATGAAGGCTTCCTTCCGCATGTTGTCACCAGCCCTCGTGGTCTCGCCGATGCCGTTAGCTGCCTTGTTGCTGCACCTTTGTACTCAAGTCGCATCATCTCTCTGTGCTGCTCCTTCCTGTCGGACGTCTTGTCCATTGGACCATCATCGTTCCTCTCAGCGACGTCCTGCCCATGCATTGGTTTTTCTGAACCACGTTTGTTCTGTTCTGGCTTTTAGCGTGTCTCTCTCCGTCGCTCTTTGTTGAATGTTTCAGTTTTTGTTCTGCTTTCTTTGGCACTGTCCATGTGTCTGATGTTTTGCCATCGTAGTTAATATGCACCAATTTACATCTTTCCTTTAGGCATATTGTTGAAGGATGCCTTTTTAATTATGCCAGTTTTTCAAAATCACTCCATCCAGATCTAGCTCACCCCTTTAATCTCACATTTGATCCCAGTCGACATTCAAAAATTACCCAATTGGAGCCAATGGCATTTTAAATTAGTTTACAGTTAAATTCCTATTTTTTTGCACTGATCGGGGAAAACTAGGGGTGGGTCCCTATTATCTGTGTTTTTGGCCACATTTTCTTCTTTGATTCAAATAAAGTAGCATAAATAAATGTGGATAATAGAATGACTGACATACTACTGAAATTCATAATAAAGGTTTTTGGGTTAGATCGCGTTATTTATAAATGTGTCGTAACCCTCTACCTCCCGACACGGCCAATCAGCAAAAAAGTGTCACGTTGACAAAAGATAAATAGTTCACTACTTTAGCTCACTGGTGTGTTGAAGAGTGAATACACAACATTTACAGTTTGAGTACGACGTTTCGCTGGTAATTACATCCAGCATCATCGGGCAATTCGCCAGAATAGTAAAGCCCTCGCTTGCTCCCGGTCTTAAATAGAGCAGCAGGGTGACGTCATCATTTAACTCATGTAATTACCAGCGAAACGTCGTACTCAAACTGTAAATGTTGTGGATTCACTCTTCAACACACCGGTGGGCGAAAGTAGTGAACTATTTGTCTTTTGTCAACGTGACACTTTTTTGCTGATTGGCCGTGTCGGGTGGTGGAGGGTTACGACACAATTATAAATAACGCGATCTAACCCAAAAACCTTTATTATGAATAATATTGGTCGCGAAAGCCTACGTGTTAAACATACTACTGAAAGACCACTTCTGGGTCAATTTTGGATTAAATGCGCAGATTTTCTTTTTACAGATAAATTCATTTAAAGTGACGTGTGGGGATTTTTTCTTATTCGCAAAAAGCAGATAATAGGATACATTTGTCGTCACTATGTTCGTACACTTATCAGCACTTGAGTGCAGATAATAGGTTGAATGATAAATCACAAGCGAGATTTTGTAGCACATCTGGGCCAATTCTCACTGGGTTAGCAGCATGATCAATGCAGATATTGTGATAAATTTACCATCACTTGCAGGTTACTCCTATTATCTGTGAAATATGGAGAACATCTGCAAAAACAGAAATCATAGGAAGGTCTGCAAATCTGTTTGAGGTTGCGGGGGATAATGTGCAGCGGGTGGTAGGAGGTTAGATCAAATTGGTTTTGTTGGACCGCATTATCTAAACCCTCAAACACTTCAAGATGCCTTCACGTGCTCCATCTAAACTCTGTCCTGTGACATGTGTGTGAGCAGTGGTGATGATGCGTATCTTTAAATGGGTGTATGTACAGTGCTTAGTTAAAAAAAAAGATTATCAATGAGCAATTGGTGCCATGAGGAGATTGGCGCATCCCCATATTTATGTAAGTACGGTCAGAAATGAAGAGTATTTGCTGTTTATTTTCATACTTGAACCGCAATATTTTTACATCACTGCCTTTAAAACAGGTACGATCCATTTTAATATTGCAGTGTGTATGTGTCCGTGTGTTCTATGGCATAATGTGCACGTCAATATACCATAATATTGAAAGGATTTCTCCCTGCAGGGATATCCCTGGACATTAATTCTCTGGTGTGTGTCCTTTGACTAAGGTATCTGTCTTCCTGCTGTATATGAGCCTTTGCATCGGATTTCATTTTTGTGTAGTTCCCCCCCCCCCCAAGAATGGATATTGAATTGAGTGAGAGCAATGCTCGTAATGCATTCTTTAAAATCAAATTGCTGCGCATGTGAAAACTGTTTAATTGGCACGAAACCACCCACATTAAATACATATTCCGCCTGCTAAATACGAATAAAAAATGAACTAATTAGCAGTGCAACGTACGTCGGGTTTTATTTGCCCATTGTGAACTCTGGGCGTGCGTGTTACACGTAATGCATTACATAGTTTACGTACGTGTTTTATATGCAAATAATGCTTAAATCGCGACATTATTGTAACACGTAACAGTTTGAATCTTGACTTAAAGCTTTCGGTAAAGTCAAGTAGATATTACATGACTTTACCGAAAGACCCAAAGAATATGAGTACATAACAGATTATACTCTTTGGTTTTTTTCGGTAAAGTCACGTAGGTAAAATAAAATAAAAGAAAACAATTAAATCACGACTCCGAAACGTCGTGATATAATTGTTTTATTTTATTTTACCTACGTGACTTTACCGAATAAAACCAAAGAGTATGAATCCTTGCAGTCACGAAAGCTTCAAATCTAGAAAACAGAAGTTTGTTTTGTGTATCTCTCCGCAGCATGAAGGGCCACAGGTTTGTTAGTTAAAATGTTTTCCTGTCCATATACTTAAATTATAACGGACTTGCAATTAACTTGGTCTTGTGATAGTTGATATATCAAACGTCGCAGTGATTTGCTGCTCCATCTCCTGTGCACAGCCCTTTCCAGTGATGGACATTTCACATTCCTATGGCCAGTGGGGGGGATGGCGGGGTGTCTACCGAGAAACCAACCACTCGACTTCCCCACAAAGTGGTATTCGTTTTTATCGACTCCAGAGAGATGATGGGCTGAATCAACCCCCAGCCAGAATTTGAGCTATATATACTCGTACACAATAGACTCCACCCCCCCCCCCCCATTTGACTGCGTGTTTATTTTAATATCCCAACCCCCTCGTATAATTTAAATTCATTTCCCCTCCTTGTTCGCGCTGCTTGTAGCGCGTACCCTCTGGTGTGAGGCTGGCGGTGGCCGCGTGGTGAATCTGTGGTGGGTTGTTTTAATTAGCCGCTGTGTTTTTGGCGTCCGTGTTTGTGCACGGGGGCTTGCGCGGAGCGACGCACGCGAGTGAGGAGAATGCTAATCTCTAGATTTTCCCCTCTCAGCTTAAACGCGCCTCCCTCTCCCACGGGCCTTTCCAAGCGCACGGGGTTCACAACCCCAGAGAGACGTGCGTAGCTCAAAGGGTCGGCGAGAGATGATTTACGAGTACGGAATACAAAATAACCATTCTCATTAAAAAGCCAGAAACCACTGAATAATACAATAAATGGTATTCTTAACCCCTTGGTACATTACAGGCCAATTTGTGCGTGTGCGTATTCCAAAGGCATGGCAATTAACATATTGATTTTTGCTGCGTATCAGTAATTTCATATTATTCTTATGCAGATGATTTCAGTGTGGGTTTTGGTGATTTAAAAAATAAGTAAATCGGCTAGCATTTTACTACTGTTTCCCAAACCTACCATTCTTAATTAACATGTTTTTGTATATACACTACATAACATCCTCTGTTTGCGCACCATAAATGAATCCGCTTTTTTCATGTTTCTTCCAAAGCACGTCGTAACGGTAAATTAAGAGACACGGTCGCTTTTGAAATAGGTGCTTGTGCAATGCATAGCACGCTCTCTCTGTGCCTGCACTGTCATTATTCAAATGTAAAGAATTCGTATGCTATTAAAATACGCCGCCCTGGCCACTCACATTTCAACAGATATGTGCGGTGTTTTGCACTGTGATTGTGCGGCCCCATTACGTGGTTCGTGGTCCACGGAATTGGCCTTGCTCGAGTCCAACCCAGCAGGCGCCCGCTGTGTTTAGCAACTGTGCTCTTAAGTGTTATGCACTGCGTTCGCGAACAAAAAAAAAACACGTTTAAAAAAAATTGTCATCGTTAACGATTTATTGTATCGTGCAAATGTAGCAAATGTGTACCATTGGTCGTATATGCACGATATTATGTCGACATTTGCAGGACGGATTGTATATTTAATGTACGCATGTATATTTTTTGTCTGATATTGTGTGTTTAGGTGTGGACCTAGGGCAAAATTTTTCTTTTATGGCTCTACACACAACATGATTTCACTTGCCGTCGCGTTGGTGATGTTTGGGTGTTAGACGTTTGTACATTACAAGGTCTTAGTCACTGCTTTTGAAGCCAACCAAACGGAAACATTTCTGGGGAATACAACCGCCAAGATATTTGTCCAACTGCTTTAAGGCTGAAATCCGAGGCGACAGCTGTAATAAGACGCTGTGCTGACCAGATCTTGGTGGCTGCAATTTGCCAAATGTCAGTCAAAGCAACATCAAGTGCGGCCTGTAAACCACCCTTAATAAAATGTCCTCCTTGTGTTTCGGCAAGGCAGGTGAAACAGTTAAACCCTGTGTGTACATTAATATTTCCATTGCTCTTTTTCCTGCTCCGTTCATCTTGTGCCATCTGCAGACTGCCCTCTAACCCAGGGCAGCTGGTTTGCCACGGGCAGCCTTCAGGGGCCACTACACATTATTAGCGGGCAGACTTCTATTTTAAATTCAGTGACCCACTTCCAACGAAACACTTGTGACCAGTTGGGACGTAGTCACGGCCCTACAACAGCTGTTGTCCAGTTCTTCGAATGGTTTAAACCCTTTACGGGTTATTGTGGCGTACAATTGAAAAGTAAACACGCTTGTTTTTGAGCCATGTGCGCCACACGTGTATTAATTCGACGCCACACATTACACGTTGCGCAATTGCGGCGCGTTCATGTGACGATGTTTAAACCATGAAAAATTTGTTATTGCTTATCTGTTTACCCCAAGGGTTTGAAGTACTTAATGTATTGTATGCAAATGTTCTATAACAGAACATTTTGTATGGTTTTGGCAAGTCCTTTTTTCATGAAATGTCATACATTGTGGGACAGAGCTTGATATTTTTTCAGCGTTCACGATATATAAACGTTTGTTAACATTTTATTGACATGTCAAACTTTGATGTTTGTAATACAAGGTCAAGCAGAGTAGGCAGGCTGCCATGCTAAATAGAGCCAGCCTATTTATGGTGAGATTGAGCAATGTTTACATTTTACGATTGCACTACTTGTGAGGATATTTTACTTTTATTAAAATTCCCCACATACTCTGGCTTAAATTTGTAAAAAAAAAAATGGTGTGGGTGGTGGTGCTCATTGTGAGATCATAAATGCATCAACATTTAGTTGGCATTTATCATTGCTGTAAACACTGCAGTTAAGTACACAGAGTGTTGCAGCAGATCGGCTCAGTAAGAAACAGTGAAAGGCATGTATATCCCACTGCCTTGTCAGGTTAGATTTGTCTTGGTCTGGGTGGGCTTATCTCCTCCATTGTGCTAATGCCCAGAGCAGCAGATGCTATGGTCTGTGGAAAGGTCTTTTATTTTTCAGGCTATGCGGACTGGTTCCTGCACTTTCCCTGGAAAGTTTTCTGGAACGTGAAACAATGCAAAACCGATGCAAGTCACGTGTCACTTTACTTGGAAGTGCTAAAATAGTGAAGATGTTAAAGGAATGTAGATTCTGGATTACGATTTAAGTTTTTTTTTTTACTCCAGAAACCACTCGTGTCTATTCACTTGAGGGCTACAAGTGAACGCTTAATATCAGGCTTTTTCCACATCTTCATGTTTGTGTTTAATAAATTTCCAGCATTTAAATCACCCTTGCAATGTAGTCCCATTGGAGTTAAAGAATATAACAAAAAAAATAATCCTTGTCGGATGAGTTAATGCTTGTAAAAAAAGTAAGGGATTTTTTTATTTATTATATGGGCCGTGACGCTGGAGGTTAATAAGCTTGCTTGGGCTACACGGGTGCTGCCATCTTGAAATTCCACAGTCCCTATGCAGCTTTGCGCTTGCGTAACTTTGCCATTGCTCTGCCGCAGATGAAAATTCCATGAAAGATCCGGGAGCAACCTCACCAGTGGAACAGGGATAGCAAAAAAAACACCCAAGTCCTTTTCCATCTCTTAAATTGCCATCTGTGTGGCCAGTCAATAGAGTAAAGTGGATCCAGAGTTCAAGATTGAATGCAAATTTTGCCCAAAAAAATCTTTTTGTGTGCAAAGTAAGCTCTAAACAGAGAAGGGGAGTATGCAAACCACCGCCCGATTATTTAACGCTTTTTCTGCTGGCACCATGTTCAAATTCCACAGCAGGAGGTGGGACATTCAGGGACAACCTTTGACCCCTGCACGTTTTGACCTATAATAGTCATGCTCGTAGCTTTAAATAAAAATGAGAGTACACAGAATGCAGAATGCCACTTGGGGGGTTTGGAGTGAATTACACTGCCAAGGCTTGGCTACAGCTAAGCCAGCTTTCTTGGCTAACATATTTGCCTGGGGTTTTTTTAAAATATAAATTTCGCTCTTGCAGTTAGCTTAATTAGCACCGAGTTTAAGTATTCGAATTTATGAAAAGGTGAATACATTGTACCAGAGCTTTAAACTTGCAAAACATAAGTGAATGACACAAATTAAAGAGTTAAGCAGCGTTATTTAAAATTAATTAATATGTTAGTTCACATGCTGGATTAAGACCTCCCCAAGCTTTGTCATTCATGGGGGTGGGGGGAGGGAATAGTTTTACCATACTTTACCCATTCTGGTCAGTGTTGGTTGGTTGAAGGGTTGGTGCCAGGACTGGTTTAGATATCACTGACCACTGCCGCTGGTCTTGTTTGGGACTTCAACTCAAGTCACGAGTTTCATTATTCAATGTGCTAGCTGCTGTGCTGCTGGTCCGTATATCATTGCAATGCATTGCTCAATACAATCTTTCAAAGTTATTTTGTTTGTCATCTAAGTAAAACACATCGCTAGGTTTGTGCCACGAGTCACCTCAACCTGGACAAAGAAAAATGTAAGCTCTGCTCTGAATAATGGGCATTTCCTGAAACATCACTTTGCTCTATAGTCTTATGCTATTATGCAGAATTGACGATGAGTGTGTTGCTCTTTCATTGTATTTTGAAGTCCGTATTGTCGCGTACCTACAGACTTGAGTATCCCCACTGGTTCTAGATTTGAAGCTTTCGTGACTGCAAGGATTCATACTCTTTGGTTTTTTGCGGTAAAGTCACGTGACTTTGCCGAAAAAAAACAGAGTATTCCCACTGATGTCCGCGTCAAATACTTATTGGCTTCTTGCGTTGCGGTGTCATAACCGAATTTACTCCCTCAATTCTGTGCAGATCCTCCTGGATTTTTACGAAGCTCTCTCATTGGGCAGTTTTTAGTCTCTTTGTGAGCACCACAATGAGTAAACAGAGATAGCCTGTGAGCAAATAAGTAGCAAGAGTGTAGAATTAAGGAGAGTGGCTCTATGCTTGTGTGTGCAAGTGCTGGCAGAGGCTGTTAGCTTCCTGTGCCACAATCTCCTGTGATATTGGTTTGATAGCTGTCCACGACTCGTTCAGATACCACTTGCCACTGGTAAGTGGTGTACAACCAAGGTTGGCCATCTTTTTCTCCACTGCAATGATGCCCAGGGACTCAACTCAGGCTGAGTAGACCTAGAAATAGCCACTTACCAGTGGCAAGTGGTATTTGAATGAGTCGTGGGCTATTGCTAGGTCTACTCAGCCTTAATTGAGTCCCTGGGCATCATTGCATTGGAGACAAAGATAGCCAAGCTTGGCTGTAAACCACACAATCCGTTGTGCCGTGACAACCTTAACAGGTGTTTGCTGTTTCGAGCCTGGAAGGCAAAGTGGAAGTTTATTTTAATAATGCATTTTTGTTTATTCCAATTGTGTTGTAGGAATCATGTCACGGGATGATGAGCTGTTCGTTTGAAAACTCTGCAGCCAGCAGAGCATCACCCTGTGTTAGAGAACTTGATCCTGGAATGTATCACCACTGAACTACTTCTGAAGTGACATATCAATTTAAAGCTTTCGTGACTGCAAGGATTCATCTTCTTTGGTTCTTTTGGTAAAGTCACGTAGAATGATAATAAAATAATAATATAACACAATAAAATGCTCACGACGTTTCTAGCTATTTCAATGCTAAATTACTAGTTGCCTCTGTGGATGTGTAGGTTTTGACTTTAACATAGCGATTTCTGTGACCAGTCACAAGCTAATCCCTCAGCTATTTGATATGTAAACCCCTTTGTCAAGGTACCTCACTTCTCCCAACCAGCTTAAAAGTCGCTACGAATCTTAACATCGTTCATTGAAGCTCTGTCGTCCCGACAGTTCTGTTCCTTTCACCTGAAGACGGCCGCTTGCATTGTGGCCGAAACGTCGTGAGAATTTTATTGTGTTATTTTATTATTTTATTCTCATTCTACGTGACTTTACCTAAAGAACCAAAGAAGATGACTTACATCACTTGGAGGAACCTATTGCACGCAAAGTTTGATTACCTCATGGCAATATAACTAATTATTTTAAGTCTCAGAGTTGAAATTAACCACGTTTCATGAAACTCCAACTATAATGTGATTTTTGTTTTTGTTAATTTATTCGTGACCGGACTGAAATCGTCAAGAATCCCGGTCTAATCAACCGTGTGCCAGGTTAGTGCTGTGACCCCCTAAGCCTCCTGGACCATCTCCTAATCGGAGGATCTCTTGCTCACATGTGCACGTGCGTGCGTGTGTGTCTCCACTAACAGCAGAGAGCGGAATGGCCTACTTCTGCTTGCTGTGCGGGAAGCGACTGCAGACCCAGAGTTCCCTGCTGCAGCACATGGAGGTGCATGCAGGGGCGCACGAGTACGTGTGCGGGGAGTGCAACCGGACCTTCCCCAGCCACTCCACTCTGAAGCGGCACCTGCGCTCACACACCTGTAAGTTGTGCAGCTGTCCATCCCTTCGTCGATGGTGGTTGGAGGGATTGCCTCAAGTGCTCTTCCCAAGATGGAAAGTTACCCGAATGTTTAGGTTTTCTCAGCCAAGATAATGAGTATGGATCCTTGCAGTCACGAAAGCTTCAAATCTAGAATTGATAACCTCTACGGGGAGGGCTTTCACCTATCTGTTAGAGCTTTTAACAGACAACGGGACAAGAAGTCACAGCTCCTCGAGACGCTGACCTTCCTCAAAAGATGCCGCCTTTGTCAAGGCACCTTAATTCCTCTCACACAAGCTTAAAGGTCGCGGTCTGAGCTTGGCTGTGTTCACTCCAGCACTGTCCTCGAGACAGTCTGGTCCCTTCACCTGATGAAGGCCACTTGTGTTGTGGCCGAAACGTCGTGATTTTTTTTTATTTTTTTTGTTGTTTTATACTTTTACGGGACTTTACCGAATAGAACCAAAGAGTAATGATTCCCCAGATGATTAATTTGGATTCGGCCCACGCAATGATCCTGCCAGAATAGAGTCGTTAAGAGCCTCCACCGGCCAACACAGCCAAACATTAAATTGTCACCTTGTGTACAACAGTGCAACGTGTCAATTGTCATGATAGCTCACCGGTAATTTGAAAAAAATCCAGAAAGTTAGATTGACATGAAGTCGGATTAACTGGATTTTTATTTTTACTTCCTGAAGCTTGTCCTGATGATGCTTGACTTAACCAAAAACGTCGTATTTGCTTGCTATATTCGGTTGTTAGTCTTGCTTTTCAACTTACCGGTGAGCTCATGCATTATTATTTGGCTCGTTGAACGCTCGTAAATCACGTGACAATTTCGTTTGTCTTGGTGTGTCAAGCAGAGGGGGGAGGGGAGTCTTAACGACACAATTGTTGGCAGATAATTGTGGGCTATCCCATAAAGCAACTATGAATCAAGTGCCTGTGTAATTATGCGGGGATGAGTGGAGATGACCCAATGTTGTCCTTGATGTGGATGGTGCAGGTGGGTGATTGTGAATGGCGGTTAGTTCTATTCGGTAAAGTCACGTAGGTAAAAAAAAAATCACGACGTTTCGGCCACAACACAAGTGGCCTTCATCAGGTGAAGGGACCAACCTGTCCAGAAGACAGTGTTGGAGTGAAAAAAGTCAAGCGCAGGTCGCCTCCTTTAAGCTGTGAGTGGGTAAACAGAAAAAACGCCTTGACGAAGGAATTAGCATAAAATGTAAAGCTATGCAAGCTCGCAAATAGCATAAAAAATACATTAGCACCACCGTGAGAGTTTGGGATGCCACTAATTGAATGAACATACTGTACCATTAAAGATTCCTTTAATGTTTGGTTCGATTTAGAACATCTTTCCAATGGTTGCTTAATTTGAAGCCATCTTCTCAGTTGAAATTGTGTCTGTGTTTGTAAATCTGAATTGCCTCGTGAACAAATCTCTGATAGAAACCCGTGGGTTTACATAGAACCTTGGTATCGGAGAAGACTATATCGTGATCACCCACAGCGTTGTAACAGTGATCAGCCACGGCAGAAGAATTCGTTCTGCCGTGTTTCAAATCTGATTTGTGCTCGCGAATTCGGTCAGAGACATGTCGTTTCGTCTCCCCGATATAGCAGTCACCACAGGTGCAGATCAATTTGTAAACTCCGGGGTACTGTAAGTCAGGAATGACATCCTTCACGGAAGGGATCAGGTCACGGATTTTGTGTACTGTATTGAACCGGACCAGGATCTTGTGTTTGTTTAGAATTTTTGAGATCTTTTTAGTAACGCCTGCTATATATGGTAGTATGGTGGTTTTGATCGGAGTATCAAGTGGTTGTTTCTGTATGGAGGGATAAACAGCTTGGCAGATGGTACGGTCAGATGTACATGTTTTAATTCACTGGTCAAGCCAGCACGTTTTCTGTCAGATACCTTGCTACCTTTCACTGGCAAAACCTCCTCAGCAGTACTTAACTCAGCCCAATTGGTCTCTATGGTCAAAGACGTTTTACTGTCCCCTGACGATATCCTTGTCAGCTTCGATGTGGTCTCCCTGTTCACCAAGGTCCCCGTACCTGATACCATTGAAATAATTGAGAATTTGGTACAACATGGACTAGACCCCGATACACCTGCGCTGGTTAGACACTGCCTCACCAATACCTACTTTACTTGGAATGGCACCTTCTACAAACAAAATGAGGGTACCCCCATGGGTTCTCCCTTATCACCAGTGATAACCAATGTTTTCATGCAGAAATTTGAATCAGACGCCATCCAGACTTTCACCCTCAGACCTTCCCTGTGGAAGAGATATGTAGACGACACTTTCGTCATTTGGCCACATGGCCTCCCAGCTTTGAACTTTTTCCTAGACCACATTAATTCCAGACACCCCACCATCAAATTCACCATGGAAGTGGAGAAAGATGGCAAGTTGCCATTCTTGGATGTTCTGTTTGAGAGGAGACCTGATGGCTCATTGGAACATTCTGTCTACAGGAAACCCACCCACAGATTCCTACTTGAAACCTGATTCCCACCACCACCCGACGCAAAATAATTCTCTCATCACAACGTTATACCACAGGGCTCATTGCATTTCGGGCCAACACCACTTGACCAGTGTATTAAAACATGTACATCTGACCCTCAAAAAGGAATGGATACTCTGACCGTACCATCCGCCAAGCTGTTTCTCTCTCCATACAGAAACAACCACTTGATACTCCGATCAAAACCATCACACTACCATATATAGCAGGCGTTACTAAAAAGATCTAAAAAATTCTAAACAAACACAAGATCCTGGTCCGGTTCAATACAGTACACAAAATCCGTGACCTGATCCCTTCCATGAAGGATGTCATTCCTGACTTACAGTACCCCGGAGTTTACAAATTGATCTGCACCTGTGATGACTGCTATATCGGGGAGACGAAACGACATGTCTCTGACCGAATTCGCGAGCACAAATCAGATTTGAAACACGGCAGAACGAATTCTTCTGCCGTGGCTGATCACTGTTACAACGCTGTGGGTGATCACGATATAGTCTTCTCCGATACCAAGGTTCTATGTAAACCCACGGGTTTCTATCAGAGATTTGTTCACGAGGCAATTCAGATTTACAAACACAGACACAATTTCAACCGAGAAGATGGCTTCAAATTAAGCAACCATTGGAAAGATGTTCTAAATCGAACCAAACATTAAAGGAATATTTAATGGTACAGTATGTTCATTCAATTAGTGGCATGCCAAACTCTCACGGTGGTGCTAATGTATTTTTGATGCTATTTGCGAGCTTGCACAGCTTTACATTTTATGCTAATTCCTTTGTCAAGGCATCTTTTCTGTTTATCCACTCACAGCTTAAAGGAGGCGACCTGCGCTTGACTTTCTTCACTCCAACGCTGTCCTCTGGACAGGTTGGTCCCTTCACCTGATGAAGGCCACTTGTGTTGTGGCCGAAACGTCGTGATGTTTGTTTATTTTTACCTACGTGACTTTACCGAATAGAACCAAAGAGTATGGATCCTTGCAGTCACGAAAGCTTCAAATCTAGAATTGAATGGCGGTTGTATGTTAGTGTTAATAGGCTTTAAATGCACGTGATGGAAGAGCGTGTGGCATAATTACAAATTAATCAGACAGATTTTACCAAGTAAATTGTAAATGCAGGATTTTTTCTAGTATAAATTAGCTTGTGGCATCTGTACCTCAATATGTTTTCATTGCCTTATTCTTGGATTGTGTACTATCTCAAGGTACAATTTTTTGTTTGTATTGAGTAAAATTGCCATCATTGTACCGCAAATGTTTTTACTGTGCATGTGTAATTGAAAATGGACTACTCCAACTGCCCATTGTGAACATCATTATACTGTGTGCCTGTGGAGAACTAAACACACGTCTTACTCATGTGGGACAATCCTGATACGTTTGTGAGCAGTGCAGTGGATGCAACGCTAAATATATGCGCGCTATGTATATCTCTTGGCTATGCTTTTTATGCCCAGTGCATTTGAAATGGGCAGTATGGCATTAACGGGCACACATTCACTTCATTGAGTGTTTGGTATCAGATTATGTTGGCAAGCCCATTATTTTTTATAGTTACATCAATGTTTAAAAGCATTTTTACAGAAATGTAATTACACATGTGCATAATTTAATCTCCAAGCACACATGCTTTTGCATGCTGCTTCCAAATATCTTTGGAACCCTTTCATTGCCGCAGAATGTATTGGCACCTAATTATTGTGGCACACGCATATTTATTTATGAGCCCCAGATGTATATTCATGGCGATGGGTTTCGTTGAGTGTTGCATGTCATGCTGAGTGTTGCATGTCACACTGATTCGACGTACTTCTTATCTTGAACTGCACATAAGTCTCGGCCTGACAGTGAGAATTAGGTGAACGATCCATCATCAACGAAGATTTATGGTGTGGTTTTGCATCATCTAATAGTCGCTCGGTACACTGCTGTTGGTGCTGTTCAAAATAGGGAAGAAATTGTGATTTTTCTCCTCATGAAGGAGGATTAATTTGTTTGTCCATCACGGTACCTTTGATTAGCATGGTTGGCTATGTACAGTGCTAAAGAAGTCCAAAATACATACAAACACTTTTATTAATATTGCTAAATCTATGCATTCTGCAGGTCTCACTTAAAATCAGCTGGTGCGTTGTCTGTGACCTAAAATGAGTTTTCTTTCACAATGTGCTTTTTATTTTCTATTTTCTGATGTTTCTTTCATCATCGGGAGAATCTCGAGTAGTCGGAGTGATGATTGCCACGTAGATTCGAACTGACAATGGCCTACTTTTAGCGAATGATGTAATGGGATCTTTAACATCCGCTCTGAAGCAGACAGCACCTATTTTTTTACGGTGAATTACACCCGCATTATTAAACGGAGCGGCCTGCCATATTCAAACTGTGCACTTCTGCAAAAATCGACGGACGCTATCACTATGTTATCAGTATCCCCTATTTTCACTACTTTTTTAATAATTAAATTTCTTCCTAATTTTAGATGAATATCGCGTAACATATTTAAAGTTTTGACTTTTTTTCCTTAAAAACGAACATTTAGCGTATAATATTTTGCGAATTATTGTTGCGTTTTCAGCATGTGCCGCGTGGTGCCACTTGTCTCTTTCCGAGTAATATTTCTGTCAAAGAAAACATGCTTTTTCAAAATGGGAAAACGAATATATGGAGGGGCATATTCCTAACCAATTTGCAAGCGTCTGAAACGGATATAAAAACAAATAACGTGGAAATAGAAAAAAAGGCATCGTGTTCCCGTTTATTTGTTATGCAGTTCGTCGTGTCAGCTTGACCTTGGTAATTAGGAAAAAGAAAATGGCATTAAGGTGCACAAATGATCGGCAGACGTGGAACAGAACGGTCTGTCTCTCACTTGTTAAATTTAACGCGCGTTCACCGTGACAGCTGTGCGGGTGCCGCTTTTTGTTAGAAATAGTTTCAGCGAAGGTGTTGTGGAATGAGAGGCCCTGTGGCTAACCACCCATGGTTAACTGCCCATGCACACCCAGAGCACATGCCAGCCAGCACCCTGCATGTTTTACAGAAGGGGAATAATAAAAAAAGCTGAAGGTTATTACACTGTTTATAGCTGCGAAAAATATTTCATAGAATTGCTTATGCCGCCTGGCCTTAATTGGTCTTTTTGTTTTGTAGGTGGGTTTACATCTTATATTGATTTGTAGCCAAGGCATGCTTGGTAAAGAAACACAAATTCAGTGCAGATATCACTAGGATTATACCAGTGGAATGGAGCCGTAATACGATTTCTGTCCTGGTGAATTTGGCATGGTTTATTTTTTCACTTTCTTTGTCTTGAGAAATGATGATGCAGCAACTGTAAAGTTTGTCTCTCGACATTGATATATATTTTTTAAGCATTTATTTTATTTGTAGCTCTTACTATCAGATCCCTAAGTGTATTGGCATCGTTTAATGCGGTTGGATAGGAATGCTAACATTTTCCCCTGGTGGATAATGTTAAAATCAGAGGCTTTGCCAAGGGAGTTTGTTTTTTGTGTATTCCTTACTTAACATTTATTGACTCAGGAAATCCATACTGAGCCTAAAGACTGATTTTCAGGAGGGTCTTGGCAGGTTTTAGAGGAGGTTGTAGTTTAGTAGAGAAACTGATTGGGTAGCTCTCTCTTGTGAGCTGCTACTTTTTTTAAGTTCAACTATAATTTGGATACATGCCTGTAAAAAACTATAAGCAGTGCTAATTTTATGCACCTTCTTAACCGTGCGCTGTAAACACACTATTTGCATATGGTCTAGCATCTGGCATAAACAAATTTAGGTCAAGCACTGGCATCTCTCGTCAAACAGGTTTCTCGTGCGTATTTTTTTTCATATTTCTGAAGCACCATGATTTTTATGTGGCTGACACTTGGCTGATTTGAAAAGTGGCTGCCTGGGTCTTTTTGGATTGTGGTTCCATTGAGTTGAATCATTTTGTTCATGTTACTTAATGATGTGTACATTATTACCAATGGTGCCCTATTTTGAAAAATATCTGTGTCCCGTTTTTGAAAATCGAATTTAAATGGGACTGTAAATTGTTCGACCGTTTGTAATGCAAAAGTAATGCACCACGTTCCTGTTTTCTTTCCCGCGCGGTTGTCCATTCAAAAGGACACCGCGCATCGCTCTCTGCTGGCAATGGATGAGCACTGCGCGGGGATTCAAACGCCCTGTGGTGTAAGCGTTGTCTCTCTCTCTCTCTCTCCTGGGGGTCGCCTCTTGTGTTACAGCCGGAGAGCACCCGTACGAGTGCGAGTTCTGCGGCAGCTGCTTCCGCGACGAGGCCATCCTTAAAAACCACAAGCGGTTGCACACGGGGGAGAAGCCCTACGAGTGTAATGGCTGCGGCAAGAAGTTCAGCCTCAAGCATCAGCTGGAGACGCACTACAGAGTGCACACTGGTAAATGTGGTCACGCATTCTAACGTTTCCCCGCCCCCCGCCACCCACCCCTCCAAGCGAGACGTGCAGGCCGCGTGGGGGTTCTCGTCGTCACCCCCCACGTAGGGTTTTGTGGTTGTACCGTGTCGGCTCTCTTCGACGGGTCTTTCGGGTTGCTACTTTGCGTGCTGTTTTTCGTGTGATGGAGAAGCTTCCCAAGAAGACGTGGAGCGGAAAACCTCGGGGCATCAAATTGGAAACACATTGCAGAGCGAATCTTTAAGCAAGACCGAAATTCAGCCTCGTAGCTTCTTGTTTTGAACATCTTGTGATTTATTTTCATCAGCAGCAGCCATTGTCTATCCGCTGATGCATTGAAGACCCTTCCCATTCCTTTACCATGTCTGTAGCCGCGATGAAAAACCATTTCAGGAAAGGTATTAACTATCCATCCTTCCCCACTCCCTCTTTACCCTTCCAACCACCGGTGCAGGCGAGAAGCCGTTTGAGTGCAAGTTGTGCCACCAGCGCTCCAGGGACTACTCGGCCATGATCAAGCACCTGCGGACGCACAACGGCGCGGCGCCCTACCAGTGCACCCTCTGCCTGCAGTTCTGCAGCAGCCTGGCCGGCATGCAGAAGCACATGAAGGCCCACCGGCCCGAGGACATCCCCCCGGACTGGCGCATTGAAAAGACGTACCTCTACCTCTGCTACGTCTAGCAGGAGAGGAGTCGGGGTGGGCGGGGGGAGAGGGTGGCCGGCCGTGGGGGGGGCGGTATGAGAATGATGGAGGCATACAAAGGGTGGGTGGAACCCCATATCCATCACCTTTGTACTGTGAGAGGGGAGGTGCCTCCCCAGCTCTGCGGCGCGTTGGGTGCGAAGGTGGCACAGGGTTTGCCAGGGGGGCGTTTAGAGTGAGCGGGCGAGTCCGTTTGTTGCCTGTCGGAAGTGACTGATGGCGACAAGTAAATGTGGTTGTTTGGACGTTGTTAGATCCTGCGATCTATCTCGTGCGTTTATCGTTGGGGGTGTGGAAGTAGTTTCAGAAAGTGTATCTAAAGTGTATAAACCGAAACCTATTTTTAGCACTCGTGAGGGCCCTAGATTGAGAACAGTCGTTGTGCGTCATTAAAACTGCAGCCGAAGAGAAAAAAAATGGGTAAAAAAATATTCAAAGTGCAACGACAAATACGAGTGTTGGACCGACAGACAGGTACTGTTTGATTCACGTTGGATTCTTGCTATTTTATGACCGAGCTCATAGGCACCATGTGACCAGAAGAACACAGGTGCAATGGAACCGATATTTAAGCTGAACTGGTAAATGGTATGGTGGAATAGAAATATGTGTGTGTGGTATGTTGAAATGTCATTTTCAGGAATTGTTTTATGTTTGGTTTGTATACATTTTTGCAAATGTCGGTGTGTAATTTGTGCAGCAGGTCTCTGAATAGAAGTGATATTTGAAAAAGAATTTGAATTACTGAAGATTGTGCAGTATAGGTTTTTTTTGTAAGTTATTCATTACACAGGTTCATCTGATTCTCACTTGGATTTAGTATTGATCATTATATATTGTGAATTTGAAAAATATACATGGCTTTTGTTGAAATGGTAATGATTTGGGCAGGGAATGGGCCTCTGGTACTGGAAAGGTGGCCCAAAACACACATGGATTGTGAAACTTTTCAGTGAGTAGGTAAAATGTTTTTTGTGCTTTCTGAAGTTAATTGTCTAAAATTCCCACTTCAGTTAGGCCATAATTTGAGCATATACCATCACCTTGGTGAGGGGCTTGGAGATTTTAGTAACACTGATTATATTTACATGTTTTTGTATGCACTTGTATTGCCAACAAATTTCCCCATTTCGTGAATACATTTTAAAAAACATTTTAAGGCATCTGCTTATTGTTGGCCAAAGCTGGCCATGCGAGTAATGTAGAATGGAATACATTAGCCCCCCCCCTCCCCCCCCGCTTCTGGTCTTCGCACCTGATTGGCTCACAAATGACGATGTCACATTTATCCCTCAAAGACCAAAACAGGAGTGTTTCTCCACAACTCTGGCTGCCGCCTGATGAGGCTGATTGTAATTACTGGCGAAACGTCGCACTCGAATTGTCAATGATGTGGGGTTACTCCACGATACATCGATGTGCTGAACCTTGTAACGAATTGGCATGTTTTGTTTACGTGACAAACATTACTTTTTGGCCGTGTTGGGTGGTGGCGGGTTTATTGACGCGTTTTTACGCAATCGAACCCCAAAAAAAATCTCTTGTGGATAATATTGGTCGCAAAAGCCTACGTCTTAAACGTGAAATTGTTGCGAGTACTTTTCCTCGACACAGTTGAACAGACATTTTAATGCAAGAGTGTTTCAACCCTTACAGTATAAAAACTCCACGAAGCGTGAGATTGATGGCCAAATATGAATAAAAAGAACACTTACATCCACGCTGAATTTAATATCGGCATTTCTCTATCACGTTAAGAGTTATGGGAATTGGTGGAAATGCTACATTGTTATGGAGTAGACCAGTCTGTCCGTAGGATAACTGCTGTTTTCTTTCAACGTTGGTACTCGACCAAGTCAGCATCCAGGTGGGATTTGAAGTCACTACCTTTCCAACTTTGAGTTGGGCATTCTGCCACTGCGCCATCTGGCCGGCTTTTCCACCAAATTAAACTTGTTTTTTGTTTGTCGCTAGCTTTACCACCTTTTGGGGGTCAGGTAGAAATGTTGTGATGAATAGTTTGGTGTACTTGAATTTTTCCAGTTGTATTGTGGGGCAACTGTTGCATGGCAACTTTCTGAGCCAAGAAGGTTTCAGGTTGTGTACCTCGGTTATGTTTATGTACAGGTTCAGGGCCTCTGTTTGGAGCTGTAGCTAGCATCGGTGTAATATTGACGAAAGGTGAAGGTTTAAAATGGCATTAATTTGTATTGTGTATTGACGCCCGCTTTTTAATGAATAGTTAATTATGGATTCAATAAACCAAAACCTTGCCTATTCTTGAATATAGCCGCAATCGGCAAATCCGTGATTCGCAAACTCGAAGGCAAATGGGGAAAACTAGGGGTTTGATTCACGGTTCGTAATACAACAACCACCCCCCCCCCTTTTGTATTGTTACCTACAGTAACCCAAACGTGAAACGGGAAGTATTTTAATGTCAAGTATGACGAATATTTTCGAAAGTGTTAAACATAGCTTGTCCACCATACTCTTCGGTAAAGTCACGTAGGTAGAAAAAATAATAGATCATGACGGTTCGATCGCCACACAAGCAATCGTCCTCAGGTGGAATAAAGACAAAAAAACTTCAAGCAATGTAAGAGAAATCGCGCGGCTGAATCTCACCGCCTCGCTCGACGCTGGGGAGCACGTAGTGAACTGGGACCCGCGATGGAGGCGAGGTGGCATGTGCATTCTTCCGCAGCAGCAGCAGCAGTATCATCATGATGGCCATCATCGCAAGCAGTGCAGTTACGATGCGTACAGGAATCTCGCTGTCGGCTATGAAAGGGTCGAGGCACAGAGGCTCGATCGGCGAACTGTACCTCAGCAAAATTTTACGCAAATGGTCAAATCCGCGATGGGCAAGGTTTTGGTGTACCATTAGATCTGACATTCCCAAAAAAAAATTGGACAATTTTCTATTGTGTTTTTTATGTACCCCATGTTAATGGATTACAATTGATACTTATTGATTAAAGTAAATGCTACTTTTTCTTTATTTGTAAATGGAAAGGAAGAGCTACCAGCACAGAGTGTGCAGTGTTGGATGCGGGCACTCTTTCAGTGGTGATATAAACTAAACATTGGAAATGTAATTGTTGAGTTGTAACAATTTTAGAGATGCACAGCGTCATTTTGAAGGCATTTTGGTTGAGCAAAGAAGAAAAAATAATAACTAGATCATGTATGTTATTTGAGAGTATTTTCCGAATTGTATCATTTTCATTTTTGTGTAATACTAAAAATAATACAATGCACTCGTTCAATTAAACACAATTAATTTGAAAGGTATTGACCGCAACCGACGTTTATTCATCAAATAATGCTATAGTAACTGTAAGGGTTACCTGTTTTATTCATTTTGGGGGGGGGGGGGGGTTATAATTATTTTGGTACTTTATACAAGCCAAGCATTGGGTGTAGCCTCTAGGGTAATTGTTATAACAAGGAAACCATAACCATTGACACATTGAAGTTATGTGAATGCTGCATATCTCTATTGCGTAGACACTTATCAAGCTCACGGTTTGGGAGTTGCATTCGTCAAGATTTTGCCGCACCTCCGATGAGTACGATGTGAAAGAAGTTCAACATACATCCATTCATGCTAATTCGGTAGAAAAGGTATAAATTCGAGACGATGCTTGCGCTTTCCTTTTAATTTTTTTTATTAATTTCATTATAAAAAATATTAAGCCTAATGATTGTGATTATAGCAGTGGGTAGTGATTAACAGAAGCAAGCAATTAATTAGTATCACAAGGTAACATTAACTACCAGCGGGGTGTTGTAGCAATCTGCCCTTTTATTCAAAGTGTGATTTTTCTCGGTTTGTTTAGCATTTTGTTGGGTGCAATGCCTTAGCCCACACTGAATGATATAGAGGACCTTATATTATTGTTATATAACAATGCAACTTGAGAAAGTGTTGCAGGAAGATAAGTGCTGCAAATGCTTAAGTTGTTTTGATGTGTTCGCATTGAAAGACTGCATCTGAATGTTTATTTTTGTGCGTGCCAAGATCTGTTCCGTGTATTCTTGCCTAAATGCAATGTGATTTTTTTTGTTGTTTGTTTTCTTTTCCCATTTGTTGCAGGGTTTATTTTTGAGCATTTTTTTATTTAGTTATCTACCTCTTGTCTTGCTTTAAGGTATGCTCTCGTGGTTCACTATAGAAGGTAGCTGAAATGTTTGGTGTAACCATTATGTTGTGTCAGAAGTGTTATTGTGGTCGTATTGAGGAGGTTGACTTTCTAACAGTATGGGTTCCAAAATAGGATTATTTTTTTAGTAATTTAGGAAGGGGCAACAAAAAGACAATTGTTATGAGATCTCTTGTAAGAAAATTTTAAATATATACGTAGTGTTTGAGAGCGTTCATAGTTGGGCATTATGTTGTAATTAGAGTACTTGTGTTTGCTTCGCATAAACCCGTTGTTATGTTTAGCTGATAAACTCTACAAATTGGATTTTTTTCTGCTTGTAGGTAAAAATAAATACGTCTCTCTTGTAATTTGGGAAAAAGAAATGTACTATGATGGATACGTTCTTGGTGTTTTTTTATCACAGTGTAAAACAAAAACCATCTTGTTCACATTTCAAACGAAACACGTCAAGCAGTTTATAACATTTGATTGCATTTAACAGAAAAAATAGATTTTTGGAAAAAAGAGAAGATGGCTAAATGTGTCTCTAACCGATAGGTTCATGAAACAAGACCTGATGATACACGCATTGACCTGTTGACAAAATAAGCTAAGGAAGTAAAGAAGGTTTTAGTAAAAACAGTGTCTGTAGTGTGAACCGCTGTGTGCCTGTTAAAACAAGGGCTTCCTCATATTTCACTTTTCAGAGCAAAACAGTTTCGTCGTCATATGCTCAGCACGGCATTGTTAAGTAATACCATAGAGGGGAAAAAATGTGAGTGGAAGAAGCTTTATTTAAGTGAAACTTTAATGTGCCAACACCCAACGGAGTTGTATAGGGCCCCCCTCTAAACACACAAATCGCATTAAACCATTTCATTTATATCATTGTGGTGACACTGCTGTGTATGACAGACATGTTAAGTGATGCAGAAGTGTTGTTTTTGTAGTAGACGGCCAATACATTTTTTTCATCCTAAGGAATGTTTTTTGCTTTGCCTCTTGTTTAACCTTGACAAGTTTACAATGCGGAGTTGTTGAAGTTTAGTGAATTATAACGTACTTCTTTTGTATTTGCATTTTCAAACATAATGCTAAGGTTATTCTCATTCAATTACTGTGAATTGATTTGGACGTTTTGCATCGGTAGCCAATGTAATGGAAGAAAATCAAAAATATAACAATTTACGCTAACATCTTTCTTTATGTTTGAATTTTGAAAAATTATCAACCGTGCGAGCAATTACACATTCATTGTAAGGTATCGTTGAAAGGAATGTAATATAAGCATTGTCATAGTTGTTTCAGCACTGAAAACATTGTTGTGGACCAATTTTTTGTTGATATTTCTCTCTTTTCAGTATTTTAGTAACAATTGTGAAGGTTTTTTTTTTAATGGCTGCTCATTATTTCCAGACTTCAACATACGCAATAGTGAATCTACCTCATTGTGAGCTTTGACATAATTGCTTGTTTAAGTGGTGTTTTTATTGTTATTAAATGAACTATGCTCTGCGACAGTGACCTTTGACCTTTGCAAATGGCAAGACCTGTGTTATATCGAGGCGTGGCATTTCTGAATGAATACGCTGAGAATTTAGCGGAGCGAAGTATTTGTGTAATGAATTCGGTGGGTTTTTTTTGTTTAAATATAACATTACCATTCTAACAGTACTGAATGTCAGAATGTTTAACAAAATCAAAGAGCACACATCTTGTCAAGTTTAAAGAAGGCAAGAAGCTTTGCTTGGTATTATTTTTTTAACCCCCCCCCCCCCAGTATGCTCAAGTGTTTAAACAAGAAAATGTAGAAAATGCTTACAGTAATCCTCTGCTTTACACATTACGGTTGCTGGTGTACTTTGCCTAACTATAATATTCTGCAAGTTGGTTAAATATTATAAATACATAACTGGCATATCAGAATGTAATTGCATGTCAACAGATATATAATTAAACAAACAAAAAACATTTAACAAGAACACTTTTTTTTCAATCAAACAATGCAAATCACATCCGTATAGTCTGAAACCAAATGATGGTTTTAAACTACACTGTACAAAATGTTTGAAAGCATTTTTTCATGTATTTACACTTCACGGTCCTGTATTTGCAAATAATTTAAACATTTAATAGGGATGTCACAATATGTTATTGTAATATAGAAAATATACTTAATATCACGATAATGATGCTGAGCTATCGAACCTTAAAATGAGGTGGAAGGGGATTTATTACATGCATTCATTACCATTTGAATGTGTACACAAGCACTAACCAAAATATCGTAACATTTTTATCTGTATCATTTAGAAAACTATATATCACATTTCTGTAATTGTATGTTACCGCATCTGTCTTGCATTGTGATGCTGTGGATATAAACAGTTATCACTTTAAAACGTGGTCCGGTTATAGTTGGGCTTATTATCGTGATACATTCTTATGCTTTGTATATCGTGACATCCCTATGGTATAATATAGGCTCACTTAATTTGCAGGAACGCCACCAACACAGCTTTTACTGTCATTGCTGTATTGTTTACCTTGCAGTTTGCCGGATTTAATTAGTACTGCTGAATTTTCTTTTCCATTTTTTGTCACATGTAGAAGTCACTAAGTGATGTGCCTTTAAGAGCCAGAGATTATTTTTACATTGTACCTGTTAAATGGTAGTATTTTGTAGAGAAGTTGTTTTGTATTTTGATATGTAATGTACATGAGTACTTTTCTTTCCATTGTATATCATGATTGTAGTGGTAGGAAAAAAATAAAAGTTTTAAAATATTGAACAATTTAATGTGTGGCTAAACATAGAATACTGTATGCATGTCTGTTTTTCTAATATGTATTTTTTTGAGAAACCATATTTTGTTTTATCTAGCATGCCTTTCCACCTAATTGCTTTTGTCAACCAACTTGTTCTTATTGGATAACTTGACTTTGTGAATTAATGAGCATCTGTTGTAAATTTTAATGAGCATTCTTACCACGGTCAACCAACAACACGCCCAAAAACTACTACTCAACATCTTCAACAATTATAGGCTTAGATATTGACTTAAATCTTTCGTGACTGCAGGAATTCATATTCTTTGGGTCTTTCGGTAAAGTCGCGTAGATGGCTGATACAAAATAACAAAAAACTACGACGTTTCGATCGCAACACAAGCGATCGTCATCAGGAGGAAGAAATCTGCTGAATGCAGACTTTTATAGGGTGTAGTCCTCGGATCATATGATCGAAACGTCGTAGTTTTTTGTTATTTTCTTTGAACCATCGACGTGACTTTACCGAAAGACCCAAAGAAAAATGATAGGCTTGGTGTAGCCACTTGGATGAAGGCCTCCCTGCATCGTTGCCAAGCATCTGGTCTTGTGAATGCTATAAATCCATCTTGCTCCTTCGCGTGAGCAGATCTCATTGCCGCATCTCTGCATTGTGTGTTCTCTTACTTTTGGTCGCGTGCTCTTACTTTTGGTTGCCATTCCATCATCAGTCTTGTCCGTCGATCGTCATTCTTTGGGCGCCGTGTCCTGCCCAATGCTCGCTTATTTTTTTTAACAGCGTATTGTCTTTTATTTTTGCTCTCTGATCCATGGTGTTTCCCCCACTCCCAGTGTAATCCCTAGAATGCTCTCCCAACATTCTTGTTTGCGCACTTCAGCTTTTGTTCCGCATTCTTGTCAATGCTTCTGATCCACGTGGCACAGGCGACTATATATTGTGTTCTAAATATTTTAACTTTGGCCGCAATGGTATTTTGTTTTCGCAATTGAATTCAGTTTTCCAAAAATGCTCTAACCTGCCCCTTGCTTGCCTGTCTATTTCACCAGCTTAATCCTAACCTGCATTCTGTAATTTCCCTTGATATATGTAATTGTTTAACTTCAAAATTTATTTAATTGTGTTGAGTGAACATGTGATTTTGTTAATATCCATCTCTTCCCCTATTTTGCTGCCTTCTTTAGTCAAGACTAGTCCTTCATTTATATTTATGAACGTTTTTCCTCAAACCAACTTTTAGAAAATACTTTCTAATGTTGCTGTGAATATCCCTGATGAGGGTATATCGCTGCTCGACTCCTCATTTGTATTTTGTTTTATGCAATCCTAAGAGCTCCATATTTATCAAGTGTTGGTGAATTCTGGGATTAAAAAAAAACACGCTTTAGTTTGTGATATCCTCAATGAGACATTGGTTTTTAAGATCCTAGATGTCATAATTTGCCACCTGAAGAAAATACCTTTTCATATTCCACAATTTAGGCATAATGGTCTTTGGTAATGTGTTGTCCTTGTTATAACCTGATTTATAGTATTTTTGTGGTCAATGTAATCAAACGTTTTCTAAATCCAAATCCAGCATACTCATGCAGCTCGTTGGCTTCTAAATTATCCCGTGGTTGATAAATATCTGAAAAAGTATGTTATCTAGAATATATTATTTTGGTTTTGGTACAATAAATCTGCATAGAATCCCCTCCTGTTGTGTGTAATGGTTCCATCTTGCTCTCTCTGACTCTTATTTGTGATTTACCAACCATACTTTTCACTTTCGCTGCTTTTGTGCTCTCATTGTTACATCTTAAATTGATGTTTTTCGTTGTGTTCCCTCTCTGTTCTCTTTCATTTTATAATTGCTTTACAGGCATAGTCTATCTTTGGCATTATCATCCGTTTTCATGTACTTTTCTGGAACATGCTTTGTGTGATTTCAAGTAACTTATACTCTGCTGTTTTTTTTACTTTGCCTCATTTTCAGTGCAACTATCCATTACAATGCTAGTTCAATATTAATTTTGAAGCATCCATTTCATTACTTTGCTTCTGGATTGATTTGATTCTGTTGCTTAGAGTCAGTCTAACTCGTCTTCCCCCTGACCTATATATTTGGTTATGTTAATTGCATCTTTGCCTGTAATTAACTTTGCCTTGACCTTGATAATGTTGAAGTTTAATTTGCATTGCAACAGCCTGTAATAACTTACTGACCAGACGGGTGGAGTATGATTAGTTAATCTTAAACCACAGCCTACAATCCGCAACAGCTCTTGTTTCGCCCAGCTGTGGTGTTGGACGGATAGGCGGAGGAGCAGATGCGGAGGAGCAGATGCTGAGAATCACTGGCGAAGGAAAAGGGTGCCTCCAGGAGTTAGCTGTTGCTACATACAACGTGCAGACTTTGGAAAATAATACCTCCTCAAACGTTATACCATTCTAAAAAGAGAATGGAACATGCACTCAATTGAGGTGAAAATAAAAGGCCATTAACGCCACACTTTTTCTATTTCTGGGGGAGATATGACTACTTCCAGTGGAGTGGGATTCTTCGTTTCTCTAGAAATACCGAAGCATAAAATATTCAAGAGGACCTCCCATGGCGTTGCCCAGATAACCACTTTTTGGGCAAAATTTGTCTCCCCCTGCTTCATTGATGTTTGGACTCGATGCTGTTGCACATGTGTACCTAATTTGACATGAAGATCATTGCGACATTCTAATACTTTTAAACAACACAATGTCATGGCATAAACTTGTCGAAGATTAACTCTCTGTTTAAGCATTCCATCCATATTTATACTTGCCAAAGTCTCATTTGGCCTAAACAGTTTGTAGTACAATTCTAATAAATCGTACATTTGTTTTTAACGTCGTTTTTGATATGAGGAAAGTGTAATTAAATCATTTTAAGATTTGTCTCTTGCTCATCCTGGCTAAACAGTTTTTAGAACGATCTGAGAGAGAATGTTCGTGACAATAATTTTGTTTCATTTCATGTTATTGTTTGTGGATTCTTTGTGGAGCTGTTTGCTTTGTCGCTCAACAAAAAAAGTTACGTTTTGCTTAAATGAGCAGAGGCAATGGCCCATCCTGGGTTCTATATCCCTGAAGCAGTGGCAGAAACGCCACACACCGATCAAGGTTCGAACTCGCTCACGTTCCGATTTTGAGCTGCTCACTCTCCCACTGAGCGAACTCACCCGAATTTTCTACTCAGCTTTAAGCAAATGGCGAACTTTTACCAAGTTATCTGAAACGGCTTATTGTGTTATATGCTCGATTGTATTTTACAATATTACGATGTTTATAGCTTACATTCCAAGCCGCTTTGCAGGTGTGCTGCAGTTCTGACTGCAAAACCTCAGTTTTTCCACAAGGTGGCATTGCTTATATTTCATAGCCCAGAGCCCGTTGTACATATGTTGAACGTCTTTTGCATCGTCCGTGGCCAGCCGTGCGAATCGGGGAAGGACAACAAAACTAAACACAAAAATCAGTACTGCAAGAAATTAGCTTTCAATCTAGATCACCTAAAAGTGCTTTGCTCCAGTGGCTTCGGAATATCGGCAGGAAGAAGCGTTCCAGACGGCCACAAGAAGCGGCGAATCAGAAATGCGCCGCGCGATGCAGTGAGGCCGTCTTCGTTGCCACCGCTGCATAGAAACGGATCAAAATGATTGTGAAAATGAAACTGAGCAGCCTACATGCTGATGGTGCATATTAAATATGAGAGGCGACCTTCGACCTCGAAGGCCCGGGGGCCATACGCTGGCCTGCCACTTCACGTGACACGGCCACACGAGGCGTACCTGCTCAGTATTATTTGATATGAATATTATCCGTCACTCTTGAAAGTATTTTAGGCGCACTAATCGGGCACTCGAGGGGGAATGTGTGTTACCTGGCCAAAACACTGCGTTGGTTCAACAGTCTATAATAATTGGTGTTTTACTCTTTCTGCTTTAACCACACACAGAACTTGTGGTGGACAGGTAAACAAGAAAGACATGCTCTCGTCATGTCTGCTTTAACCACACACAGAACTTGTGGTGAACAGGTAAACAAGAAAAGACATGCTCTGATCACGTCTACTTTAACCACACACAGAACTTGTGGTGGACAGGTAAACAAGAAAGACATGCTCTCGTCATGTCTGCTTTAACCACACACAGTACTTGTGGTGAACTGGTAAACAAGAAAGACATGCTCTGGTCATATATACAGTTACCTGTTGTTACACGCTTTCATTTAACTCACTCTGTCTGTTGTCGTTGTAGCCTCAAATCTTGTAACTCTATATTTTAACCCACTTCCCAATGTGGTATCGACTGCTAACTTGGTATACTTATGTCATACTGATGACAATACTATATTCTATCATAAAAAAATAAGATATAATTTTAAACATTTTTATACATTATGTTTCGGCTTGGCTCTAATTGTCCACGGTTAACTGACGTTGGCTGTAAATCACCACGGGTCCCTTACGTTGTGGCAAGCTTCGGGGCCACTCCCTGGAGTCGTGGAGCTCTTACATTACTAGTACGGTACATTTCATTAAAGCGTGTTTAAAAAAAGTATTTTTTAATATAACTTTTTTTATTCAAGCACAGTAGTTCTGAGCATACGGTCAATGCATAATGCTGGCGCGATACAAGTGTAGTGTTAACTTGTGTGTAGCCACGTGACAAATGTGCTGTATTTGATAAGCCTTATTGATACCTCAGGATATCCATATCTTAAACCAGAGCAGTGGGCCTGGAACTCGGAAGATATTGATTGATCTTACCTCTTAAGATGATTATGACAATAATGTACTACAGCCCATCATCAATGAACCTTTGTTGACATTAAATTAGCTAATTCAAGAATGATAACCAGAGGTAAGTGGCAGAGCCTGGAGGAGCATGTAGGATTTTTTTGTTGTTCAATAATTAGCTTGAGGATGGAGCGATGATGCATAGGCCAACAACACTGCGCGACAAACCTGTCGACCCGAGTTTACATTCCTGGCCAAGGCTATTGAAAGAGTGAAGAGTGACGGCTGAGGCAGTGCTCGGTCGGACCTTCCTTCACTCACAACTTTCCCTGCCCAGGGCAGTGCGACATGGACAACGACTGCCGTGGCTGACACGGTGTTGGCAAACTATAAATGTGTGACGGTAACATTAATTTTGGCCGTACAGCAGTGGGCATTCTGGGCCAGTGTTCTTCGATGCAAGGCCCTCCGTGCCACTGGTGGCCTTTAGTGCGGCCCCCAACAATAACACAACGAGTGAAATCACCCCCCATCATTATCATCATCGTGCTGCTGTCAAACCCTCAATTGTTTCAAATGTGTCGCGGCCCTCAACGTTTGACGATGTCTTATCGGCGAAAGTTGCCCCATCCCCTCCTCTGAAAATTAATGAAGATCACTGCAGTAGGCAGTTGCATTATCTCGCTCTTCACGTTAACCAGCCAGCTCAAAGATGACCCTCAATCTAGACATCATTGGGCAGAGCCGTACAGCATGGACCCTGTACTTTATGGACCGTCACACCATCTACTGAATTTTAAATCGCCTAGAACATGACCTTCCAAGCGGTACGCAGTGTGGAATATGGCCTTCAAGTGTTAAGCTAGTGTCATAACTCTCCTGTTTATGAAAGATTACTCGGCTTACACATGACCTGCAAAGCCATTGGAGAACTATGTCATTCATAGTAATGCGATCATATGACATCGATTAAAGCACTTCGAGTGCAGTAACCACAGGAGTGAAAGCAACGATGTATATAATACTTAAACACCACTGTCCAGTACCGAACAATAATTATAACAATTATATCAAAGTATGAAAAAATAAGAAGAGGTTTTACCCTTTCTGGGAATAAAACAGGCGTTAAGATACTCTTTGGTTCTTTCGGTAAAGTCACGTAGGTAGAAAAAAAAACCAAAATTCTACCCACGTGACTTTACCGAAAGAACCAAAGAGTATGGATTCATGCAGTCACGAAAGCTTCACATCAAGGTGTTAAGATGTTCAAAGACCAAATAGAAACCTTTTGTAAGGAATCTAAGTCTGCATTCACCACACCGGACTTGTGGTGAACATGCAAACAAACATGCTCTGATAATTATAATTATTTAACACGATACAATGTTTCCATTAAACGCACGCTCATGGTATTTTGCGTGAACGACTAAATGCTCCTTATGGCAGTACCCCGGGGTACCAAATAATACAACATGGGCGAGACAATTAAAATATTATATTTCTGGGACACTATTTTTCCCCCAGGAGTGTTAACTTCACTCCGCTACCGGGGTACCACTCAATCCGAAATCGGTGCCACACTCCGCGATGTCGAAACGCAACGAGGACGACGATTGTGCCGAAACCCTGAACGCTCTGGGTACACACCGTGGTGGTGGTGGTGGTGCATCGTGAGTACAGCTCGTCCAGATGAGTCGATTGCCGCATCGCCGACCGTCAACAGACTAAAAACAACTGCATCACGGACATCGTGCGAGAGCCGGGCTACTATGGTACGGGGCCATCCATTGAGTACGCACGCAAAAATCCGTCAAAACTTGAGCCCTCTCCCTCCCCACTCCCTGTACGCACGCGGACTTTTTACACCCCCTCCCCCCCGAATCCTATAGAACGGCCGATATTTAATCCACGCAGAAACGATCAAGGATTAATACTATTAACGTGTTAAAGCAAACAAGATAGTCGTCCACCGCCGGCTGAATTGAATAAATTAAGTTGCGTACCTTCAAAAAAGTTGTCTAAGTGTCCGCTAGGTTCAAAGGCCGACTGAACCCAGTCGAACAGCTGACGCATTTTGGGGTTTTCGTCAACAGGCACAGCAGCGTGGTGGCTGCAGTCAGTGGCACGGTGGCACACAAGTGACACCTCTCTCCAACAGCCACACTTCTCCCGGCAGTACTTGTTGTCTGACAGCTGAAGAAACTGAACTGTGGCTCATTTGAAGGCCAATGTAGACAAATTATTATCGAGGCCTCACACCCCCCCCCCTCCCCCCCCCCCGTTCCCTATGCGTACGTACATTGAAGTAGTTCATAGTTCCATTTATTTTGGTATAGCCCTGTGAGCCATTCGGCTCTTGAATCGGGTGCAACCGCAACAAACAAAAAACAAAAACAAGAAAATATCTTAAAGTGATTATGTGACTGTGCAAACAGAAAATCCAGGGAAAAAAAAACATCAAAATATTCCTGAAATAGCACCGTACACCAACGCTGTGTGAAAAAAATCCCAGTGGGATGCAAGTCAAACAACAACAACAACCACATGACAACTTAGATTAAGGCCATCAGTCTAACTCCGTACTACAACAAAACAAAAACATGGCCAAACCAAAACAACTTTTCGAAATCACCAAAACAAAGCCATCAATGCAATATAGTAGACCCCCCCTAACCCTTGCAAGGGTACGCATTTGGGTTGACCCCCGCTCCGTGCGTGCGTACTAAATGATTGGCCCCTGTCCTGGGGTACCACCAAAAGGTTCATTTGTGCCAGTCACACAGTGGTGGGTAAGAGCCCTGAGCCGGGAAAAAAAGCCCATGCCTTGCTTCCCTTAGTCTCTGCATAAAGATAAAGATCCCCCGTATAGCCTTAACAGACTGTAGGGGGCAAGTGCTGTTAGCGAGCACCTTTGAAGGCCGGTAACGGTACACCAGGGGGTGGGTGGCCAGCACCCCACGCCTGACCGCCTTTGTCTCCCCAGTGGCGATGTTTACACACCGCACCAGGTACTGATTTGAGGCTGAGTCGACCTAGGGGAGGCCCAGGACCGGTTCAGATAATCGTCACTGCTGGTGGCCGTGAGCGGGAAACGAACCCGTGTCGCCGGGTTCATGGCGCAGCGTAGCGCTAACCGCTGCACCACCGCTCCTCACTTAGTCTCTACATGCACTGCTGCTCACACGCGCCCACTCAATGTGACGATTATATCGGAACCGATCCTGCACCTCCCCTAGGGTCGGCTCGGCCTCAAATGAGTACCCGGTGCGTTGTGTAGTAAACACTGGGGAGACGAAAGCGGCCGGGCGTGATGCTGGCCACCCACCCCCTCGTGTGCCGTGCCGGCCTTCATATGTGTTCGCTATTAGCACTTGCCCCAGGCTGTTACAGGCTATGCGGGGGATCTTTGTCTTTGTGGCCTTGTACTTCACCACCACCAACAACAGCTTGGATTCATTGAAGCTAACCCTTGCGGTACAACAAAAGTGAATTAAATTGCACGTTGCATAAATAGCCACACTATTATATATTACTTCATGAAGATTGATAAAAGCACTAGTGTGGATTTCTTTTCCCCTGGTGGAAAAACAAAGTGAACACAATGTAAGCCGGCTTTTCTGTCTCCCAATACAAGGCCATAGCCATGGAGTCAACATTTGGGGGGACCAAATCTTGCAGGGGGTCTGGGGGTCCCAACCCAGAAAAATATCTAAATTTGAAAACTCATTTCCTGCCTAACATTTAAAAAAGTCACTAACACATGGGATGTACTTTTTATTTATTTTTTACAATAATGTCTCATAGTGGATTGTATTACATTGCTCTGTTTTTACTTTTTTACCATTTCTTGTTTCATTGTATGTAATGGCAGAGATTATGGATTAATAAAGAACAACCATAACCACAATCATATAAACAGAAATCTATGCATTGATTTATATGAAGACAAGTCCAGATATTGTGGCCAAGGTTTATCAAATTGTTGTTTTTATTTACATAGCATAGCAATGATTTCTTTATAGCAATACATTGGCGGGGACATTTTGAGCTTATTTGAATATTGTTGGGGATGTGTCCCCCCCCCCCCCCCCCGATTTATATTATAATTACGGCCTTGTCCCAATATAATTCTTGAGATTTGTTATCAACGGGTAGTACACGACCGTACGCTGCCCTTTTTATTGCTCGTGTCTTCCGTCGTCGTGGTGCCGATATATTTATTGGACGATGGCGTGCAATGTCCTGCGATCTTCTCCTACTCCGACTTCCCTGTGCTGGATAGTTGCTTACGATCTGCACGTTGACAAAAGGCGCTCGGTGCTGAGCTGCAAAACCCCCTCCCGTTTTCTTAGTGCAGCATTTCTCAGTGATCGTTAGAGACAATTGCGTGTGTATTCATTTAACAACGATGTCAATCGATGAATATGGAGCATCGTGAATAAAAAAAATACACTCAAACCTCCCCTCTTTGTCACGTATACAATGTAATATATTTAAAGTTACATTAGAGTCTCAACTTTGTTCAGGGGAAGAGGGCTTGATGGGAGTGATATCAGGTATGTAATGGTTCGTATTGTAGATTTAATAGATTAGATATCATTGTACATTTTATCGCTGTAGTGCAGTTACTTAAATAAGCCACCAGATGCCAATATAACCACGTCTTGGACGATACAATCACATTTTTTCCATTGCGAGTGGGGAAAAAAACCGAAAAAATTATGTGCATTACGTTGCATTTGTACCTATGTGCTTATTAAGCGAGTATGGATAGTTATATTAAAAGCATACTTATTATCATAATAAAAATGTAGTTTTCAAATTTTCTGTGTTGTTTTTTGGTTACTGTTTGGTGGGGTTTCATGAGACTCAAACCGATTTGTATTTAAGTCTAATGTCAACCAATGTATGTGTTGTGGACTCCGTGCCTTTCGGGAGAAATGCCTTTTTGCAAAATGTCAACATCTCCAAGAGCCCAATGATTGCAAAAACATTGAGAAAGCATGACTTAAATTCAATCCCATTTTTCAAACATAAACCTTAGCCCATGTCTCTTGGATAGAGCTCATAGCCCCTTCAATATTTGACATTCTCAATAGAACTGATGTTGAAGTAAAAAATGCCAAAGGGCATTGCAGTATTAATGCATTACTACTGCCAAGTCATGCTTCTGCATGTATCGACAGATGCAAATTATGAGCTGTCTGTGGATATACACGTTTGAATTTACACACACACACTTCATAATTGCATCATATTTAGTCTCAACATATCAAAATGTTAAACAATAATGAATTCACGATACATGTACATTTTCAGACAACTATATTTTACACTGCATAGTTACAACTATGTTTTATTGTTTTATGCCAGAGGTAAATAATTGTCTCCATATATTGTACAATAATGGTTTTTACAGTGTGAAAGGTTTCTCAAGTGCAAAACCTATTAGGTGACAGCTGTGTGGCATCCTGGAACAATAGGGTGAATAGATGTGGCAGTAATATACTGTAGTTTTACATCAGGACATTCACACCCAGACCTGTTCTTGTATTATACTTCAATACAGACTATATACTGCATTATTGAACTATTCAAACGAAAATAAATCACGACGTTTCGGGCACAACACAAGCGTCCGTCATCAGGTGACGGAAAGCTTTCCCACCTGATGACGGACGCTTGTGTTGCGACCGAAACGTCGTGATTCATTTTATTTTATACCTACGTGACTTTACCGAAAGAACCAAAGAGTATGGATTCCTGCAGTAACGAAAGCTTCAAATCAAGAGCATTCAAACGAATTGAAGGGTATAAACATAACACGCAAGCGTATACCTATTCGGAAGTAGTTCCTAAACACGATTCAAACTCCTCTATTATTACCGCGTGAAAATGACGCTTAAGCAGTCAGTCTAACATCTGGGGATTCCCCCGTCTCAACAGATTTGCGTGAAGCTGCCGCGTGCTTTCGTTCCCATTCGGACTGCTGTCCCCGCGCGCTTCACTCGGCACCCGTCGTACACGACGCCTCCGTTGGAAATTCTCATTTGATGTCGTATGTTTGCATACGGTGAATTCCCGTGGTAACGACATTTATTTAGCATAAGTCAGGGAACGTTATCTCTCTTTCCTGAGTTGTCGCGTGGTGGCAAGCTGCCGATGATGATGATGAGGCTAAAAGAACCTTCCATCCTTCTCTCTCTCTGTCTGTGGTCGTGGCACGGATGGCTTCCTCCGAGGCCTGTCACCGATGATATTGCCTGTGCGTTGTCTAAGGCAGTGTTTGCTGACGAGTGTTTGTTGAGAATGTTTGTCCTGAATTGTGCTTGTAAACACAGGCCAGTGCAGCAGCATCACCACCAACATAATTTGTTAAGCGTGTGTATATATAAGGACATTTAGAAACCGTGAAAGCCCAATTGATGCTGCGTCTAATGTGCATACAAATAATGATCTGTTAAACCATTTTTTTTGCATATGATTTATGAACAATGTTTCAATAGTTTAACACGTAGGCTTTCGCGACCAATATTATTCATAATAAAGGTTTTTGGGTTAGATCGCGTTTATTTATAAATGTGTCGTAACCCTCCACCACCCGACACGGCCAATCAGCAAAAAAAAGTGTCACGTTGACAAAAGACAAATAATTCACTACTTCAGCCCACCGGTGTGTTGAAGAGTTAATCCACATTTACAGTTTGAGTACGACGTTTCGCTGGTAAATACTTCCAGCATCATCGGGCAATTCGCCAGAATGGTAAAGCCCTCGCTTGCTCCCGGTTTTATATAGAGCAGCAGGGTGACGTCATCACTTAACTCATCAGGTGCAGTGATTAGAGGCGGAGGGGGGGGGGGTAATGTAATTATATAATCGATTAGTAATCAGTCATTGGTTATGATTAGTAATGAGTTGTAGATTAGTAATTCTTTAAATCAAAATGTAATGTGTATTATTTAATAATACGCTTCCAGGCCACACTAAGCCGGTAGCTGTCAGAGCGATTAAAGTTATTCTTGTTCCTCTCAATTTCAATGGATTCTCTAATTAGTCTTTGCCAGTAATAATTAGTTTTACACACCACTGCAACATTGTCAAAATCAATTGAGTGTCCTTGTTGACAAGCATGTTCTGCCACTGCCGACAGTTGTGTTTGAGATAATTTAATATTTCTCTGATGTTCTTTTAGTCTTACGCTGATGTTACGTCCCGTCTGCCCAATGTAGCAGCTGCCACATGAACAATTAATCCGATATACACCTTCTGTTGATAGTTTAGGTAATGCGTCTTTAGTGCAAGATACTAGTTTTTGAATTTTGTGTACTGTACCAAATCTTACTGTAATGTTTTGCTTTTGCAAAACGCGGGCTAATTTGTCAGTTACTCCTGAGATATATGGAATTTTTATTGTTTTAACAATCTGGTCGCTTTCAGTAGTATTGCTTTGCGATCGTGATTTGGCATTCAGTGCTCTGTTAATTTGAGCATTATTGAAGCCATTCTGTCGCAGTGCGTCTTTAACGTGTTTAATCTCTCTCACTAGACTCTCACCATCTGACACCGTTTTCGCCCGATGTACGAGCGTCTTGATAAGAGAGGATTTTTGAGCTGGATGATGATGTGATTCTGCATTCAGATAGGCATCAGTGTGCGTTTGCTTTCTGTAAACGCTGTGTGTTATTTTACCGTTTAGGCCATGTCCAAGCAAAATATCTAGGAATGGGAGTGTGTTATTCACCTCCATTTCCATGGTGAACTGGATGGCCGGGTTTTGTGCATTGAGATGATTTAGAAAATCATTAAGTGTATCTTTACCATGTGGCCAGACAACCAAAGTGTCATCCACATACCTAAACCAAAAGGATGGTTTTAATGTGCTCGAGGCAAGTGCTCTTATTTCAAAGTTTTCCATGTACAAATTTGCTATAGCAGGGGATAAAGGAGAACCCATTGCTGCTCCTTCCTTTTGTTTAAAGAATCCTCTCTTATCAAGACGCTCGTACATCGGGCGAAAACGGTGTCAGATGGTGAGAGTCTAGTGAGAGAGATTAAACACGTTAAAGACGCACTGCGACAGAATGGCTTCAATAATGCTCAAATTAACAGAGCACTGAATGCCAAATCACGATCGCAAAGCAATACTACTGAAAGCGACCAGATTGTTAAAACAATAAAAATTCCATATATCTCAGGAGTAACTGACAAATTAGCCCGCGTTTTGCAAAAGCAAAACATTACAGTAAGATTTGGTACAGTACACAAAATTCAAAAACTAGTATCTTGCACTAAAGACGCATTACCTAAACTATCAACAGAAGGTGTATATCGGATTAATTGTTCATGTGGCAGCTGCTACATTGGGCAGACGGGACGTAACATCAGCGTAAGACTAAAAGAACATCAGAGAAATATTAAATTATCTCAAACACAACTGTCGGCAGTGGCAGAACATGCTTGTCAACAAGGACACTCAATTGATTTTGACAATGTTGCAGTGGTGTGTAAAACTAATTATTACTGGCAAAGACTAATTAGAGAATCCATTGAAATTGAGAGGAACAAGAATAACTTTAATCGCTCTGACAGCTACCGGCTTAGTGCGGCCTGGAAGCGTATTATTAAATAATACACATTACATTTTGATTTAAAGAATTACTAATCTACAACTCATTACTAATCATAACCAATGACTGATTACTAATCGATTATATAATTACATTACCCCCCCCCCCCCTCCGCCTCTAATCACTGCACCTGATGAGTTAAGTGATGACGTCACCCTGCTGCTCTATATAAAACCGGGAGCAAGCGAGGGCTTTACCATTCTGGCGAATTGCCCGATGATGCTGGAAGTATTTACCAGCGAAACGTCGTACTCAAACTGTAAATGTGGATTAACTCTTCAACACACCGGTGGGCTGAAGTAGTGAATTATTTGTCTTTTGTCAACGTGACACTTTTTTTGCTGATTGGCCGTGTCGGGTGGTGGAGGGTTACGACACATTTATAAATAAACGCGATCTAACCCAAAAACCTTTATTATGAATGTTTCAATAGTAATTTTATCCTTTGTACAGGATGGTCCAGATGTCTTGTCTTTAAAGCTCTAAAACTGAATATTTTTTTCAAAGTAGGGTTTATTTAAAACTGAAATAAATATGCAAAGGAAAACAATGTTAGGGGTCAATTCATTCGGAGTCACAAGACATTTGGACCGCCCTGTATATTGGGGGCACACTTACCTACAAGCTCTGCTGTGACATTTCTGCAAGGCAGGCAAAGCAATATTATTTTCAATTCTCAGTGCCGTAATTTACCCCGATTTAAATGCCAAACAACATTTAACGTGTTGGGGCTGAAGCCATCAACTTGCTACACTTTATACAGTGTAGCAAGTTCAAATATGACTGCCCAGATGTAAATCCAGGATCTCAGCAGTGCTGGGATAAATGCTTTGACCTCTGAGCCCACACAGCCACCTCTGAATAATCTACACACTTTGCTGTGGCTATTTTAAAGAGAGAAAAAAAAAACATAGTCTACATTTTTGGTGAGTGTGTGGTAAAATATAACCCAAAGCTTCAGGATTGTTGAAATTCCAGAATGAGCAAGCTTCTCCATATGGGGAATGCTGGGTGGGTTAAGTGTTAAAACAAATTGGATTGTGAGGTATAGGCATGCTATTGATGAAACAAAAAGTGTGATTTATGTTTTCTTCGGCCTTGTGAAATGGATCAAGAGATAGTAATGGAAGTGAAAATGTAAAACCAGTATGAGGGTTGAGAAAACCCCATCATAAATATGACCCTGATGATGGGATGTAGGCCAGGTAAAAGGTCAGTCTGCTATGACAGACGAATTATCTCAAATATGAATGCAGTATTATCACACATGGTCCAGCATATTTCTTGCGCATGTCTGTGCGTAGACGTTAAGAATGTAGAGTGATGGTGTGGTGGTTCGCACACAGTTTGCTATGATATCCAGCAATCTGCCAATTGGTATCTGAAGCGTGTGCAGACTTGCCATAGACCTAACTGAGTGCCCAGTGCATTATCAACCTCAGCACAGGGGAAACTCATTTATGTGGGTGGGAACAAAAAAAAATGCGGATTCCATCAGCCCCTCGTGCGCCGTGCTACTTTTAATAGGCGCTGTATTCACGTATGTATGTTGACCTTCTTTCTCACCGTACGTACTACCAGCCTCATTAATATACCCTCGTGTGTCGTGCTACTTTTAAAAGGTGCTGTCTTAACAGTACCAGCCCCGTTAATATACCATAGAATAACGTATGAGACATGTCTGTCCTGTGTACTGTATATATTTTATTGCAACACTCGAACTTGGAAATCCTTGCACGCATATGTGTGCCATATATCCTTACTCTATGCAAAAAGACCACGCAAATATTGTCACGCTTCACATTGGTTTACAGACAGAAACTTACTTGTTATCTTACAAAAAAACATTTGACTCTGTGTGATAGATGTGACCATGGAATGACAAGCAAATGGCCTAATTTTTTTTTGCAGGGGGGGGGAATGCGTCATTTTGACACTTAAAAGTGAACAAACAGCAAGCACATCCTTCCCTTTGAGACTGCGGTACAAATTCTAAATGCAGTCCCTATGCTTGCCACACAGGACCAGGGTCAGGACTGCTTAGATCCCGCAAACTTTAGAACAAGAGACATTCACATTGCCCTTAAAGCCCCCCCACTCGGCCATCTCTGAAGGGTACATTTGTCTGGTAGCCGTGAAGCAGTGATTGCAACAAGGGGCTTAATTAAGCTGTGCATGTGGAATATATATAGTCTTTGTTATTAAATAATTGTAATTCCAATAAATACTTATTGCACGAATACAGCTTATTAAAACTGCGTGATTTAAACTGAATTAAACTTTTTTTTTTATTAAATTGAAAATGGTTTATTTTTTACCTCGCTGCAAAACAAAAAAACTTGCATGTTGCTGACATCTTTTGCAGTCAAAAGCCTGGAATAATGAATTAAATGCATTGTCCCGGGAAAATAAACGACTAAATGCGGCATTGAATGTATACACTGGCTAGGTAACAATGTGTGTTGAAACTTTTAACATTCATGAAATATGCTTAACCCTGAATTACATTTCATCGTTCAGTTATAATTCATATTGAGCTTTTAACCATTGGCGATCGCTTTGAAAGAGCAATTTTGGAAAAAGGCATCTGCATGATGGAAAACAAATCAAATAGGCATCTGCGTGCATAAAACGAACAAATCATCCCTCGTGATTATTGGGAAAATGATAACCCCGTTGATCCTTCAACATTTCCATTGCCCTTCAAGACGTGCCCAAGGACATAGGTAGATCATTCAGATACTCGCGAACATTGTACTGCAGTGCCATTCCAAAGAAGTACATTTTACAGTATTAAATCAATATTTGCGAAGACAGACATTGCACTTAAAATTAAATACTAAACATAATATAATACGTGCTTTATTTTTGTTTATTTGCGATGGCGGCGGTGGTGGAGGTGGTGGTGGTGGTGGTGATGACGGGGTAAAGAGAACCGTGCATAATGAAGCCCAACTGTCTCTTTGAGTTACAAATGACTCAATCCCTGTGGCGTGCGAATTATTTATAACACAGACTATGTAGTTGATAGGTCTCTTTCATGGTCAACCAACCAACACGGTGTGGCCGCCTGATATGGAGAGAAATGTGTGATACGGTCTATTTGGTGTCCAACTTGTCATGAGGGGAGCCATTTCTCATACTGAGGGCTTATGTGAACACAAACTCGTTGGGTTAATGGCAGCATCTCTGTCTCCATTCCACGTGGGACCAATGGCAGTCATTGTCTATCATGATTCCCTTATCATTCGGCACCAATAAAAAATTGTGGAAGTGCTCATGTCATTTAACAGAATGTCAGCTGCTTTCATTAGTTTATGCCATCATTTATATACCACCTTCTGCTGAATGTTCCTTGTAAATGGTACAGCCCTTTGTCGATCGACTGCTGGATGGAACGCCTCTCCACCCATGCCGTGTCGCTCACATTGCTTTTTGCGGCCATACTTCACCACGCTGGTCAAGTGCGGGTTGGTGAAGGGGGTGGGTGCAGCCCAGGACAGGTTCAGATATCGCTTGCCGCTGATGTTAGCTATGCCCAGGAATCTAAGCCAATCGCGTGTCTTCACAGTGAAGTGTGCTAACCACTGTGCCACCGCTCCATCCCGTGTGTTTAACTTCCTCAAAATTCCGAGGTTATACCAGTCAATCAGTGTTATATATTTTTTCAAGTTCTACATACTATATTTTGCAATGAAGCCAAACTATTCTCCTACAATTTATGTCCAGCCTGTTCACAGCTGCAATGGCCTCTAACATTGTGCGATAGTGCGCTACTATTCTACATGCTGTTATATTCCACGGTCTCTTGGTGCCTTCATTTGACTGTTTTAGCCTCAGGGTTATCGAGGAAAAGATGAGACTTTATATTTTTTTTTACCGTGTAAAAATAACTGTTGTATTATACCGTACAACTGTGTGTGTATCTATATATGGTTATTTAAAAGTAAAGCCATATTCCCCAGATTATAAGATGCTCCAAAAAAGTAAAGAACGCCCCAAAACTTTGGGGTAATTCTGAAAACCAGTGTGTTGTATCATTAGTAGAATACGGTCCTACGGAGAGCCGTCTTCCAGGGGATGACTACAAATGAATGAAGATTCTCGATTTAAAGCTTTCGTGACTGAAAGGATCCATACTCTTTGGTTCTATTCGGTAGAATCAGACGCCATCCAGACTTCCACCCTCAGACCTTCCCTGTGGAAGAGATATGTGGATGACACTTTCGTCATTTGGCCACATGGCCTCCCAGCTCTGAACCTTTTCCTACACCACATCAATTCCAGACATCCCGCCATCAAATTCACCATGGAGGTGGAGAAAGATGGCAAGCTACCATTCTTGGATGTTCTGTTTGAGAGGAGACCTGATGGCTCATTGGGGCATTCTGTCTACAGGAAACCCACCCACACGGATTCCTACTTGAAGCCTGATTCCCACCACCACCCAGCCCAGAAGAATTCTCTCATCAAAACTTTATACCATAGGGCTCATTGCATTTCGGACCAACACCACCTGACCAGTGAATTAAAACATGTACACCTGGCCCTCAATAGGAATGGATACTCTGACCGTACCATCCGCCAAGCTGTTTCTCCCTCCATACAGAAACAACCACTTATACTCCGGTCAAAACCATCACACTACCATATATAGCAGGCGTTACAAAAGGATTTCCAAAATTCTAAACAAACACAAGATCCAGGTCCGGTTCAATACAGTACACAAAATTCGTGATCTGATCCCATCCGTGAAGGATGTCATTCCTGACTTACAGTACCCCGGGGTTTACAAATTGAGTTGTACCTGCGGTGATTGCTATATCGGGGAGACAAAGCGACATGTCTCTGACCGAATTCGCGAGCACAAATCAGATTTGAAACACGGCAAAACGAATTCTTCTGCCGTAGCTGATCATTGTTACAACGCTGTGGGTGATCACGATATAATTTTCTCCGATACCAAGGTTCTTTGCAAACCCACGGGTTTTTATCAGAGATTTGTTCATGAGGCAATTCAGATCTACAAGCACGGACACAATTTCAACCAAGAAGATGGTTTCAAATTAAGCAACCATTGGAAAGATGTTCTAAATCGAACCAAACATTAAACTAATTTCAATGGTACAGTATATTTTTCAAGTAGTGGTACCCCAAACTTTCGCAGCTCTTAAATTCCCTTTTCACACCATCAATAGGGAAACTCCCTCCCCCCCCCCGTGCCAACCGGCATGTGCACCCGCATGTACACCACCGCTACACCGTTCATCATGCTAAGGCGGCCAATCAAATGCTAATGTTTATGCTAATTCCTTTGTCAAGGCACCTTGTTTCCTCGCACACAGCTTAAAGGTCGCGGTCTGAGCGTGGCTGTGTTCCACTCCAGCGCTGTCCTCGAGACAGCCTGGTCCCTTCACCTGATGAAGGCCGCTTGTGTTGTGGCCGAAACGTCGTGATTTCTGTTTTATTTTTTACCTACGTGACTTTACCGAATAGAACCAAAGAGTATGAATGAAGATTGTTCTGAACTGCTGGTAGTTATATGGCTATGGAGACCCGTTTAATTTGGGAAGGTGATTATTAATAACCAAATTAAAATAGGTCTTTTCTGAAGACGATGTAATTCTCCAGATTACGATGGAACTTTATCTTCAATAACCAAATTAAAATAGGTCTCTTCTGAAGACGATGTAATTCTCCAGATACCGATGGAACTTTATCTTCAAAATCGAGGGGAGAAAAGTGTTCCGAAAATACTGTACAGTGTTTTATTATCGAACATTCAGCCTCAGCTGAAAACGGCTTGCTGTGGCGGTAACTGCGCTCAAAGCATATGTTTGGCATTGAGACATCATTAAAATAACTGTGGAGGCTATTCTTGACATTCAATATGTACACTCTCTCATTTACTTTGACTACAGTCCATATATAATCAGTGATTCAGTTTAACACGTAGGCTTTCGCGACCACTATTATTCATAATAAAGATTTTTGGGTTAGATCGCGTAAGTATTAATGTGTCGAAACCCTCCACCACCCGACACGGCCAATCAGTAAGGGATTAGCCACGTTAACAAAACGCCAATTAGTTACTTCTTCAGCCCACCGGTGTGTTTGAAGAGTGAATCCACAACATTACAATTTGAGTACTAATTTGTAACTAATTGGCGTTTTGTTGACGTGAAAAATCCCTTACTGATTGGCCGTGTCGGGTGGTGGAGGGTTACACGATCTAACCCAAAAACCTTTATTATGAATATTCAGTGAATGCTTAAATGGAGAAACTACATTTTTTGACCGTTCCTCGCTGATCGCCCACAATGTATGCAAATTATTTGATGTTGGCAGCGCTATGAAAAAGGGCCATTGCCTGAAACTTTGCCGATTATATAATATATTATTTTAAGGCCACTGTGTTATTGCCGAATGTGCCGAATCACAAAGTGTGCAGATCATAGGTGGGTTATCTGATTAATTATTATTTCTCGACTACCAGATAACATGCAAATTATTCGGTGGGGGGGGGGTGGGGAGCCTTACCACTGTCACCACGTGTGCTGCTGGACAGGAGACAATTAACGGAGAGTGGCGTCATTCACAACACCTTCAACCGAATCACGCTGGGAGTGGCTTTCAGGGCGTTGCCAACCTTTGGCAGGCAGACCAGCTATGATTTTCGAAAGGGGCCTGAGTAATATAATCGACTAATAAAAGTAGTCGATTACAATGTTTAATCTCGTAATTGACTTACAGTACTTGACTCGTGTCGATTTTCACTGACCAATCGTCTTGGCTGGAATGTTGATATGTTTTTATGTTTTTGTAGGGTACCTATTAGTCGTCGGCAAGCCATCATTCTATGGGATGATGTGCCATCCAGGCCCTCAGTAGACATTCGGCACTCGCTTGGCACCACTCACCAGACATCAGCTTACCTGCCCACCACTGTCCAGTCAAAAAAAGGGAATAGGAAGCCTGTTGAGATTCATCATTCCTCAGTGGCACACATTTATCCAATTATATGACTTTGAATGCACTTCATGTCAGGTTACCACGCTGTCTAGATGTTAACTACCTCTCCTGGTATACAGGAGGTCGTGGGTTTGATCCCAACCCTGACGCCTGCTGCTGCTGTATATTTGGAGTTTGCGTGTCTCTCTCCCCGTGGTCGCGTGGATTTTTCTCAGGGTCCTCTGGTTTTTCCCTCCACATTTTTAAACAAGGTGCGTTTAGAGTATTTGCCTGCTATAAATTTCCACGTGATAAGCCACTTCATTGGGCTGTCATTTGTGGCCAGGTCGCTTCTGAAAAAGAGCTACATAGCTCGGTGGGCCTTACCTGGTAAAAAAAAAATCAATATAGTTCATAGTTATTAAATACCTGGTCATTGTGCATGGTAGAGTGGATATGTACTGTAACACCAGGGCTTATCAGCCAATTTGTCGGATCAAGGGTCAAATTGTATTCCTAATTTAGACCTCGTTCGCACGAACGGCACAAACAATGCTGTAGTACGTTTTAAATGGTAACGAATCCAGTTACAATGATGACGGAGCGGTCAGAGCAAACACACATAATACAGATTAGCATCCCAACACTTATTTTGTAAGTGTGCACAATGTATTGGTTCCCGTGTCTCCCACTACTCTCCCCAATGTGCCCCTCACACCCAATCAAATAATGAATAGTGCACTAGCTTAACTTGTAAAAAAAAACATGTAAAAAATCACTGAATTGATTACATTTTGGCTGGGCAATGCACTTGCTCAAAAAAATTAGAAAAAAAATCCTGCACAGCCTCAGAATCGATTTATTTAGTTCTTTACTGCCACGTATTTTATTTACCGGTTAAATAATTTAAGTGGAGCGAGCGTTACTTTCTAAAGAGGGGATGATCGTGCAAATGGCAAAATCCAGTCAACAGAAGCAACTACCTGCTGCACACATCCCCTTACTGTATCCCCGGGTCTTGAAATTTCATCGTTCCCGTGTATCCGTGCTTGTCGGTACCGGTAGAAGAGCCTTGTGGATGTGTTGTTGGGCTGGCTGTTGCTGCAATGAGAAGTGGTGGCTCATTTTTTTTTTTAAACTGAACTCATTTTTATTTTACCAGGTAAGGCCCACTGTGCTTATATCGCTATTTTTTGAGATGCGACCTGGTCGCAAGTGATAGCTCAACGAAGTGGCTTGTCACGTGGAAATGTATAGCAGACATGTTTCAAAAATGTGGAGGGAAAAACCGGAGGACGCGGAGAAAAATCCACGCGACCACGAGGAGAGAGACACGCAGACTCCAAATATACAGCAGGCGTCAGGGTCGGGATCGAACCCACGACCTCTTGTATACCAGGCGAGGTAGTTAACATCTCCTAGCCACCATGGCGAGATGGGGGGTTGTGGGGAAACAAATGAGGAAACGCGATTGTATTGGAGCCAAAGTGGTATCGCAACTAGGCAAGGCTATCAACAAAATCTTGAGATGGCCACATTGCTTTTACCCCTAGTCACATGTATCGGCTGGCTGTCATGGCTTTGAATTTGCCTCTGTTGCAGCACACCATGCTGAATCACTGATCAGAGATTATAGGTTGGCAACTGTCAGAGAGGTGCACGACTAAGCCCAGAATGGACAAAGTGTCAGTTAATAATGTGACGTGTGCACCAGAACTCCAGGGCAATCACTGCAGCGCATGATTACTTTTGCTGGAATCCACTCACATGCTTTTTGAAGGCTGTAGTTGTCTCTAATAGAGGTCATAATATATCCGTAACTTCAACTTGTACACAACTGTGCCTGAAGCAATTTTCTATTACAGTGTAATAAAGTTTTTTTTTTTAAATATAATCTGTACCTTTATGCCCACCAATTGATCTATGAATCTTCCTATTATCTGCATGTACATTCTCCAAGCTTGTACACATAAAAGAGAAACGACTTTGGGAAAATTACTCCCATCATCAACACATATCTGCGTATTTATTTCGACTCCAAATTGCTCAGAAGCTGTCTCAGCGTAAGTACGTTATTAAACTTATTAAACGTATTATGGGACCTATTTGCCAGTGTCAAAATGATGAAAAAATAAGACTAGGTTTTACCCTTTCTGACTATAAAACAGTTGTGTTAAGATGCTGAAAAACCAAATCGATACCTATCACAAGACATCAAGTCTGCATTAACCACTTGTACTTGTGGAAAAACATGCAAACAAACATGCTCTGATAATATATAAATAAATAAGGCTGCCTCTGGTGTAGGCCAATCAGTTTTAAGGCCAATGCATGTTTTAGTTACGCTGGCCAGGGTTTTACTGCATTTTTATAATGGGTGCTGTGTGCATGTGTAAGGGATGCCAAGAGGTAAACCCGATTAACTTGCTGCAATGAGTCAAGAATGTCTGTGTGTCCCGCACGTGACGTCACTCCACATGAGGCCACCCCCCCCCTCATGAATATTCATGAGTGGGTGCATTTTTACACTCGCGCAGAAGGTGGAGCGGAAGATTTTTTTTGGCAAATTCGCCTTAAGTTTGACGTTTCTTTATTGAAAGTGATTCAAATAAATAATTCAACGCAGCAACGAAGTCGATTTGGTGTCTTTATTTATTTCTTCAGCACTTGAGACAAAAGGTAAGTCTAATGTATGCTTCTACATTATGGTAAAATAGACATTTCTCGGTGATTTTCCAGATATTGTATCGAATTCTAATTTATTTCAACCCCAGCGAACGAAAACAGAAGAAAATAAAGTGTCAGAGCAGTGAATTTGGAGAATTTGAAGGTCAGTTAAATACATTGCCACAGTGACACGAAGTGAGTTGTTTGATGATATAGTTTCGTGCAATAATCACTGCCATTAATACAGTGCTACAGTGAACTGCAGTGAAGTGTTTTATGACTTCGTTTTGTGCAAGATTCACTGCCATTAAATTTACACAAGATACGTACTGGTCAATTTTTTTCGTAAATATTACAGCTTCAGTCCTAGGACGGGAAAACAAGCTAATACATAAATAAATACACACCCACCGGGTCTTATAATGGCTCTTGAGTTCGAATAGCATGCTCGGCTCTCATTGGCTAGGAACTATCACAGGAGGGGGAGCCACGGTGGCTAGGAAATGTAAACTCCCTCGCCTGGTATACAGGAGGTCGTGGTTTCGATTCCGACCCTGACGCCTGCTGTATATTTGGCGTTTGGGTATCTCTTTCTCTCTCATCATCATCACGGTGGCTAGGAGATATTAACTACATCGCCTGGTATACAGGACTTCGCGGGTTCGATCCTGACCTTGACTCCTGTATATTTGGAGTTTGCATGTTCTCTCCGCGGTCGTGTGTATTTTTCCTCTGGATCCTACGTTTTTTTCCTCCACATTTAGAAACACGTTTTAGAGTATATGGCTGCTGTAAATTTCCACACGATAAGCCACTTCGTTGAGCTATCATTTGTGGCCAGGTCGCTTCTGAAAATGGGCTACATAGCTCAGTGTGGCTTACCTGGTAAAATAAATATAGATTAGTTAAAAAAACTCAATAGTTTAGTTTCAATCGGATTTGAAGGTGGAGGACATTCAAACTGGATTGGTCATCAGTGGAAACTAAATAGAAACGAGGGGTCGGTTGGGAGACCGTTACATGAAGAATGAAGGGGATTGATGGAGAGTCATAGAAAGTTCCAGAAAGGATGGGGAAGATAATAAAAGGAAGGATTACAGGGGGCGTTCAGGGCGCCTGAGTGGAGTAATTCCCCGATATTGTGCCGTGCTGTGCGGTAGAAAAGTAAAGACAAAGTTCAAGACTGTATTTCCGGTATTCGAGTGCAATGTGTTTCTGGCTTCCTCAATGTAATGCTTGAAGTGAACGCACTCGCCAAATCTGAGCCAAATTTTAGATAAACCTTTTTTTCCTCTCAACGGCCTTGCAATACTTTCACACTCATACCACATCTATCATGCTCGCTCCCCCCTCTCTCCCCCGACCGCACCACTTTCACTTCGCCTTGTCGATCCCAATGTTATTCGAGTCCTCCCCGTAAGGTAGTGCAGAGAAGGGTCAGGTGAAGTGCAAAATGGTGCTACATTGATGGCACAGGTTTGAACCCTAAGTTGAGCTGCTGACATATAAAAAAACACACAATTTTCATTGACCTTGCTTCAACAGTTCGCTCTGTTTGTCCTAGTTTCTCATATAACCTTTGTTGTACCGAAGTCAAGTAATTCTAGGACTGGTAAACTTTCCTGCGTGTTGAATGCGTTTGTGTTTTCATTAAAATAAAGGCTCCACCCCCCCCCCCCCCTTTGACTTTCACGTGTTATGTCACATCCCATCGGGAGAAGTGACTTCGTTATTTTGAAAGCAAAGTGATGTTTTTTTTTACATCTAGTTTGCTTGAATTGTATACCAAAAAAAACCCGTGTTATATTACTGTATCATAACATAAATGATGTTTTCCCCCTTTCAAGCACTATCCAGGCTCAAGGCAGCTTAGCTTCAGACATCTGATGGGATCGGATGCATCCCGGGTAGTTCGGTCATAGGCATGAAAAGAGCTCTGACTGTCGCCTGATGAACTAGTTGTAATTACTGGCGAAACGTCGTACTCATATTGCAAATGTTGTGGCTTTGCTCTCCAACACACCGGTGTGCTGTACTAGTTACGAATTGGCACGTTCAGTTTACGTGACAACCCTTACTAGTTGGCTGTGTCGGGTGGTGACAGGTTTAACGACACATATATTTACGCGATCTAACCCCCCCCCCCCCCACCAAAAAAAACCTCTATTTATGGATGATATTGGTCGCGAAAGCCTACTGCGTGTCAAGATGAAAACAGCTGTTGCAGGCTGCTGGGCGGTGCAACAAAATGCATGCTAGTAGTGCTTACTCTGTGTTTCCGTCTTCTCCACGACCTTCAACCCGCACCGACCACCACGGTGAAGTATGGCAAAAAAACCAACAACAACAAAAACCCCCACAACCGCCAACGGTGTGGAGGAAACCCCAGGCCCGGTGCTAGACGAGTACGGGAATGGGGGCCCTAAACAATCAAAAGGGCCCTTTGGTCCCCCGCACCCAAAGTTCACAACTCCTTCACGGTATATCATTGTTACGCTGGCTCCGACGCAACGTCTCAACAGGTCCCCCCCCCTACCCCCTTTTCGAGAAGAGCAAGAACCAGACCTCAGAAGCCAACCCCCCAGTAAACCTTCTGCACACGCGAGTTGTGGATTCGCGAGTTTCGCATACTCGCGAGTGACTAAATGCATAAAACAATTTCCCCATTCGCGACCCGACGGGCTCCAGTATTCGCGAGTGTACGTCGTGCCAGAACCACCGACGGCACCGGGGAGGTGCGCGCAGAATCGAACATTTTTCAATTGTCTGCGAGGACGAGGCACGGGGAATCTCGGCTGCCCGCTTTGTCCCCGTGAGAAGAACCGTTGTGCGGCGTTGTTATCAAACACCTCCATTTCCCATGGAGTCATCCTCCCGAATTCCTCACCATCACAGCCACCTCCATCGTCGTTAAATCATGATCAGCAAAGGTAATATTAAAAAAACAAACACGTTGTTGTTTATATTTTATTTTATGCTTATTGCAGTCATTGTTATTAAACATTTACCATTCCCCCATGCGTTCACTCGTAAACAGGAACGTAACCCCCCTTTGTTTTCCCGTCGGAACAAGGTTTTGTGCATTCGCGAGCCTTTTTGGAGAATCTAACCCCTCGCACATAGCGAGGGCTTGCTGTATTTACAAAGAAAGTTTGTACTTGTAGAATTATGTGAGCGCAGTAACATAATGTGATGCACACTGCACAGCAGGTGAAATTTACATTTCCTTTTGTAAATTGACATTTTCCAGTTGAGTAAGCAGGCCTGTTAAAGAGACAGTCGGATCAAAATCCAATTAATGTACAAAGAGATACAAGTGTAATCATTGCAATAACTTCAACCGTAGCTCAATGGCTATATTTAGTCGAATGAACTAGCCTCTGGAACAGCATGCACAATTGTAGATGATTTCACATTACAGTACGGCATAAACCATATTCTTCAGATTCTAACATGCTCTAGAAAATTCGATGGACCTGTGAACAGTGTACAAAGAGTTAAAAAAATCTGGTCACACACAAACAGCTCCCGGAATTATAATACGCATGCCCCAACTTTTGATTTAACATATAGGATTAAAAAAAAATGTGTGCCTTATAGTCTGGAGAATTCGGTAGAATGTTGTTATGCTTCGATCAAGCAGATAAACTAAGGTATGGACAAAGTACCAACTGTTTGACTGCAGCAATGCAGAACTTGTGAAATGAATGTTCATTGTTGGCGTGTGAAACAGAAACTCGCGTACGTGGTTCGACTGTAGGAGCATTCAAGTTCGATCAACCACTTTGCGTAACACTATTGCTGCGTGAAAGGACTGTAGGAATTTACATTATGTGACAATTCACCACCGCGTTGATCTGATGAGTTGTCAAAGATTCACCACCACTGCGATGGGATTCTAGCCGTTTGTGTTGTTTTGTCCTTTTATGTTCTGCTGTCTCGCTTGTATTGTCTCGAATTGTTTTGTCTCGTACAGCTGTTTTGGCTCCATCAGGTGAAATGCGAAAGCCTCCCCACGTTGTGTAAATCATGTTTCCTTATTGTTCTAATTAGCATAAATCATAGTCAACTATGACAAGCAGAATTCTTTGCGCATACCGTGATCATCAGAATCAATTGTGATCAATTAGTATATGTTTTGTTCCATGAACACTGGTATTTTTTTGTACACAGTACTTTCTTGTACATTTATAAGAATGTGGACATTTGCTGGATGTATCCAATCTTTGATCAAGAGCAGCAAACTTAAATTGAGTAAAACTTTTAATCGATATCTTAATCTTCATCACTTGCAAAAGTACGAGCTGTACATTTAAAACACTTCCCAAGGCAGAGAAGAAGCAATATTATTTAAGGCCACGTCTGTTTTCCCATGTGGGCATGCCAAATTGCCTGTTTTTTTTCTTTCAAAAATTTTGAAAATTTAATTAATGCATTAAACACATTTTTCTCTCTTCGTTTTCAACATTAGCAGAAAAAAAAGTAATTGTGTAGACTTGCATCAAGCAATAGAGGAAAAAAAAGTGGAAACATTCTTGGTCTGAAAATCGATGAACACAGATTGAACTCCCAGTCATACAGCTAAGTGCCAGGAAAGAGCCCCGTGGAAGGCATAGGTGTACACGAGGCCAACTCCATGAACCGGTACATTTTGGAAATCAATACTGAGGTAAATGTGGGAAGGATAAGAGCCCAGACAACTGCAGGATATGCGTGATGAGAGTGGTGCCAAAGACAGGCAAAGCTTAAGTGCGTTCTTTCATGACCAGTGGCATAAAACACACAAATTGACATTATCCCTTTTGCAATCTAAATCAATTTGCACCAATGGGAATAAAATCACTTTCCAATGCTTTACGCAATCAGCCACAGCCATGTAGAGAGGAATGTGAATCACAAAAGTCCCAATACGCATTGAGGCAATGGTGTGGGAAGCAATGCTGTCAGTTCCCTATGGGATATAGATACACAAGGTTACCTATTTTGCAGCCCTAAACCATTCCACTCCCAAGGTTCTTTGAGTTATGGGATTTTTTTCATCATATTGCACCACACTAGTCAGTAGGGGTTGATGAACCAGATCGTGTGGGGAATGTCCAGAACCGGTTCCCATTTCACTCGCCACTTATGTTAGCAAGAGCCAGATATCAATCTCAGGCTGCCAGGTTCTTAGAAAATTACTTTATTTAACCAACTTATGTTACAGGACTTTTTATTTAACAGTACATCATCATACAGTGCATACTATTCGTGTGCAGCAATGCATTTTTTTATTTCTCCTCGAATTAAATTATTCTGCTTTCATTTCGTTTATATGTCTCTCCTGAATTTAGTTTTATTGTGGTTTTGTCATTTCGGGGGCCCAGGTCTGGGTTTGACCCAAACAGTCTGGGAATTGGCATCTGTGTTCGGGTGGCAGGAGTTTACTTTATACCGAGATCTGGCGCTGTCGCTTTAAAATATATTAAAGTATACTGCACAGCTTTGAAAGACCTCGGCTGACTGAGAAATATGCCTGGGTTTGGTCCGTGGAAAACGTTGCAACTTTACCCAGGTGACTCTCGCAAATGACACTCGCCTGGGTCTCTTGAGTTCTCACGTGGTTAAAATCAACCCGGGCTACTGCTGTAACCAAAGCGCAGTCCACTAACGACTGCGCTTATTTTTTTTTCCTCTCGTCACAAATAAATGTTGCATGTTATATTATTTCATTAAACATAATTTAATACCACTGCAGCTGCCCTATGCAATGCCTCAATCATCGTGATTGAGGATCAGTGCACGGACAGTGGTGTAGTAACGACGTTATCAGCTCAGGGAGGCGGGTGCAGCAATTGGTCAGGTGAGGCCCCCGCAATACTGCTGAAAGCAAATCTCATGGTGGTTGTCAAGGGGGGCCCAAACTCGTGGCTTTGCCCACCAGGGGTGGGGGGCAAGGCACCTCCTGCCTCCCCCCCCACCCCCCACGATCGTTACGCTACTGTGCACGGACCCATGAATGTAGAGACGAAATCGGTGAGGCCCACGATTCTGGAAGAAGGTAGATGCAGCATCGTGCCCGGAGCCACTGTGGAGCACTGAACAGCGATTGCTGAACGCGGTTCTTGTGGGCATTGCTTGGGGCTTGCCAGAGTAGTGAGTTGGTGAGCTTCTGAGTGTCTCAGAAGGGGCACAGGAGACTCGTATTGTCCCATAAGCACTCTAGCATTCTGCCCATTCTGCGTTCAGAAAATATTCACCAATGTCCGTTTTCAGAAATGTCGTTTTATAATAGAAAACGATATCATGCTGTAAAACTCCTGTTATCCACTCTTTGGTTCTTTCGGTAAAGTCACGTAGAAAATAAAATCAAATAATAATAGAATACGACGTTTCGATTGCAACACAAGCAACCACCATCAGGTAAGAATTGATGAGATAAACAAACATAGTAAACTTAGAAACACAATGCAACACAACACAGAGGGCCGGCCAACACAACAGCCAACACCCCACCTGGCTGACCACGCTCCTCCAAAGACTCACAAACAGAAAGACAGCTCCACTGTGTCGAGGCTTTAAATAGAGAGAGGCGGGGGAGGGGGGCAGAGGAGAATGAGAGAGTTGTGTGGAATTCCGGACCATAGTGGTTGGAGGAGAAACAATGGACTATAAGCAAACCAGCACGGCAATTGCTATGGTCCGGAATTCCACACAACTCTCTCTTTATCCTATGCCCCCCCCCGCCTCTCTCTATTTAAAGCCTCAGCACAGTGGAGCTGTCTTTCTGTTTGTGAGTCTTTGGAGCAGCGTGGTCAGCCAGGTGGGGTGTTGGCTGTTGTGTTGGCCGGCCCTCTGTGTTGTGTTGCATTGTGTTTCTAAGTTTACTATGTTTGTTTTTTTTCTCATCCATTCTTACCTGATGATGGTTGCTTGTGTTGCAATCGAAACGTCGTATTCTATTATTATTATTTGATTTTATTTTCTACGTGACTTTACTGAAAGAACCAAAGAGTAATTCCTGCAGTCACGAAAGCTTCGAATCTAGTTTTCCTATTCTTAGCTCTTTCGGTAAAGTCACGTTGAAGGGAAACAATAAAATAATAAAATATATTATAAAACAATAAAAATTCTCACGACGTTTCGACCATAACACAAACGGTCGTCATCAGGTGTCATCAGGTGTGTGTGATGACGACCGTTTGTGTTACGGTCGAAACGTCGTGAGAATTTTTTTCATTGTTTTATATATTTTTTATTATTTTATTGTTTCCCTTCAACGTGACTTTACCGAAAGAGCTAAGAATATGAATTACTGCAGTCACGAAAGCTTTAAATCAAAATCTAGTTTTCCTGTTACCCAATTCTTGTGTGGTTTTAACACTCGGCAGATCCTGTTATCTATCTATGTGATCCTGTTATCTATGTATGTTGAACTTCTGTCGCACCGTACGTAGCCAAGCATGCCAATCGGAATAATGTTTACGTGTGCAAATTACCCGTTGTTATCTGCACGGTAAAGTACAAATAAAACACAGTGTGAATTTCCGACGAATTCTTATCCGTTTTCGTCTGCACAAAAGCTTCGATAATAGCTTGAAGATAGCATCTCGCGGGTTAACTCCTCTTGTGAATGTATCACTTTTAAGAGACCACTTTTAGTTAACGCAGTTTTGCAAAAGCTGGGAAGAAGCAATGAGTTTGCTACGGCTTCTGGGTCACTCTCATCTGTCCGCACGGTCAGATAATAGGAAGAATCATCACGTGGATATTGCACAGATTGTTTCGAGACAACAGCAAATATAAGTTGTCTGATAATTAGTATAGGGATGAGAGGAGTTTCGATACAATGTATATACTATAAAGCATGTGTATGCTTTGAATTGTGAAATACAGTAAAACCTTGGATTGCGAGGATAATTAGTTCCAGAAACGTGTTTGTAATCCAAAGCATTCCTATATCAAAGCAGTCGTATATCAGTCGTGATCACGTGACGCTCGGCAGACAAAGCGGATACGTACACTACTCGTATTGCAAGACCCTCGCTCGTTTATCAAATAAAAATTTATTAAAAAGTTTTGCTCGTCTTGCAAAACACTCGCAGACCAAGTTGCTCGCAATCCAAGGTTTTACTGTACTGCCATTCAGATCATGACCGGTAGAAAATATATACAGTACTCCAATGAAAATAAGAACTACCCAGTGACAATGTTCGAGTCACAAGGTGGGTGGTGGTGGCTATGCACGCCTATAATCCAGAACAGCGGAGGCAAGGGTTGGTGGATCACATAAACGTTGTGAATCTCTCTTCCCGCGGTCCATCGAGGGGCCAATACCCTGCCACTGCCAGGATAATACAGCGCAGCAAATGTGGACTCCACCTGCTACATCTGTACGGGATACAATGTTGCTCCCTCACACGTGTGGATTTTCCTCCCGGTGCTCCGGCTTCCTCCCACAATGTAAACGCGCGTTAATGGGTCGATGGCACCTCAATGTATAGAGGACCGCAGACGCTTGGGCTTAATTCTTGGTCCTGGATGATGGCGTGGCTGCCTTCCCGCTTGTCTCTGGTTCCTCCTCATGCCCCTGAGTCGACTACGAGTCGAAATTATTCTCATGAAGACAACGAGCTTGTCTTGCCCGTTCAAGGACGGGTGTATATTGAAGTAAATCTGAAACATTAAATAGTAAAATTGTTCAGCTCATGATTATTAATGAGGGGGGGAGGTTGCCCCATGTGGAGTGACGTCACCCGCTAATGGTTTATTGGGGAGGGGAGGGGTGCGGCATGTGTAGTGACGTCACCCGCTCATGATTATTAATGAGGGGAGGGGTGCGGCATGTGGAGTGACGTCACCCGCTCATGGTTATTAATGAGGGGAGGGGTGCGGCATGTGGAGTGACGTCACCCGCTCATGATTATTAATGAGGGGAGGGGTGCGGCATGTGGAGTGACGTCACCCGCTCATGGTTATTAATTAGGGGAGGGGTGCGGCATGTGGAGTGACGTCACCCGCTCATGATTATTAATGAGGGGAGGGGTGCGGCATGTGGAATGACGTCACCCGCTCATAATTATTAATGAGGGGAGGGATGCGGCATGTGGAGTTCGCGACCTTCTTGTGCGTTCGTGTAAATTTCCACGCTGGCATGAATATTAATGAAGGGGGGGGGGGGGCTCTTTTGTAGTGACGTCACGCACGAATGTAGCACTCATGTGGAGTGACGTCACGCGCGGGACGGACAGACATTTCTGGGTGACTATAGTAGGCAATGGGTGTAACAAGACAAAAGTTTTATTTCCTATCAAATACAGATGTTTACAATGTTTCAGCAATGTACTGCGTTTTATATTCATACTCGGCCGATGCATTTTAAATTGCTTACGTGTTTATTTTCTCGCTCTTAATTCTATTCAGAAAATGCACACGCATCGCACTTGAAGTGCATTATTGATGTGTTCCATGAAACATTCTTGGGGGGGGAAGAGAAATTGAAAGTCAAATTTCCAATTACAGTGACATCACAAATCTCACGGTAGGTGTCGGTAAGTGAGAGTATGTAAATATATATACATCTTTTTTACACACACACACATACATTGCCATTTGTAAAAATTCGACCAGATTTAATGTTTCCATGTTATTTGTTAGCAGCGCGTGTAATGCAGTGGTCCTTAACCTTTACTGCAATCGTTAAAAATATTTAGAATGTTAATGCATACATAGGTTTGATGAAACAAAGTAGTTGTACTTACGTGCCCATGCTTAATTTGTGTTTTCGATTATTTGCCTTCTAAAATTCATCTGGCCATGTCTCGCACCCCCAGAAAGGGCTTCTCGCCCCCCAGGGGGTGCGTGCACACCCCAGGTTAAGACCCACTGGTGTAATGGGATGGGGAGCTGAGAGCTAGCCACTGTGAACACTGTATATTCCAGTCTCTCATTGTTTTGGATTTGCAGCATATTTAATCCCCAATATCACCTCTTGTCATAGGTCCTCTTTCTCTAACACTGGTTTCAGATCGTGGTGTATTAAAAGCCTGCAATACTCACAGCCTCCGAGAGAGTTAAAAGGTGAGCCGTTTCCGCAACGCATTTTTACATTTTCTCCAAAATGTTCCATTTGGTAAACGAAGCCTCCCGCGATATGCCATTCGTTACGTTTCAAATACCGGTGTAATAATTACAAAAAAATTCCGTCATTAAATAAGACCGTCTCATTTACACGATACGACGTGGGGCTTGTTGCAATCAGTCTGAGTAAAGAGTGCAGATTATTTACATAACGTTAATTAACGCGGTCAGTGTTCAATGGCATGGGGTGAAATGTATATCACCGTAGAAACCAGGAGTATGAGGGTCCCCCCCCCCACCCAATTGTAGTGCATTGATGGTCTCAGCCTGGTCACCAATGGATGAAAAAAAATATCTCATCACATTAAATTTGATTCTGCACTTAATGTGGCTAAATTCCAGCTCTTGAGAATTCAAAATATAGATTTTTTTTTACTGTCACGTGATACAAACCTCACTCAAACGAGTGAGCGTGCTGCCCTCTACTGAGTGTGGACCAGAGGTCACTTGAAGGGATCCCGGAGATAGTTCTGTGATGTCCGCTTCTGTGGGCCGTTCTCCGACACGAAGGGTTGCACTGGTTTGCTGATATCCGTAGGGGTACTTCATCTTGTGATGGGGTGCCAATAGCACAATCGGTGGTGGAATTGGGAGACAATTGGAAAATAAAGATGATAAACCCGCGCTTACTCGCACCCCAGAATGGATCCATGGACATTTCCAATGCACACGTGCATTTTTTTCTGCTATGCAAATTATTTTCACGCATAAAGGAAGTAATTTGGAAGTGGCAGTAAGGTCATCCTATTATCCAAGTTGTATCTGCAAGTTTGACCTGAACCGAATTGGCCGTGATGCAGCCTCTCAGAAGAACATCTTTGACCATTTTCGCCGCACTCAACCGTGGATCTGCGGAGCGACCCTGGAATTGGCAGCAAATTAATCCTATTATGCACTTTTATCAGTGTTTTCTCTGTGTAGGTAAAAGGAGCAGAATGCGTGCAAAGCACGGATAATATGGTCCACCCCATGGGGCCCTACATGTCAGGGTGGACATGAGCAATTTCCCTTAACAGGCAGCCCCCTCGGCTGAGACCCGTTCGTAAGTCGGACATTCGTAAGTCGGGGACTGACTGGAGTCGTGTATTCAGGAAGGAATTCTGTGGGAGGAGCATTAGCTTTTCCCACGTTTCACTTCTCTCGCTGCACACACACATATAACAAAAGACAAAGATCCTCCGTATAACCTTTAATAGGCTGTCGACGCAAGTTCAGTTACCTATGAAAGCTGGAATGGCACACAATGGTGGTGAGTGGTTGGCCAACACCACTCCTGGTTGCTTTTATCTCCCTTATTGCTGACGTTTACACGCCCTGTCAGTGACACATTTAAGGTTGAGTCGACCTATGGGATCAGTTCAAACATTTGCCACTGTTTTTGGTCTATAGCAGGAACTGAACTTGTTTTCGCCGGGTTTGTAGGGCATTGCACTAACCACTATGCCCACCGCTCCCCGCAAACAAATATCTGCGTGTAGCCTATTCGAAGCTATATGGGCGATCTGCACACACACACACACATGAGCACATATGCACACATTAATATAAATGGACTTTGCGTTTTGGCTAAGCAGCAATTCGAAATATTGTTGATGCTTCATGATTCAAATGACAGTTCTGCTGCTTATGAAATGCATTGCTGTCATTCGACTCGGTCTGAAAGATGTGTTCAGCACCATAGGATCAATACCTTGTTTTTGCGATTTGTTATTAAAATGTGGTCACCTACAAGTGTATTTGCTATGTTTCAGAGACGTTGAATTAAAATATACAATAGACAGTATCAATGTAACCAATGTTATTATCATCAAATTATTTTTCCTGAAATTTGGAAATTAACACAATTGTCTCACTGCGATTAATAAATACACAGTTATAACGGTACAATTAGCATTTGGAGTGTTTTATGTGCGTAACAATCGGCACGTGGACATGTGGAGCACCTGCAGAGCAATTCCATTGCTGCATGTGTACAATTCAACGAGGGCTTTCGAGAATTTCATTCGAAGGCGACTTTATTATTAAATATCACCAATGATATTTTGTTTGGGATGGATACTTGTAAGAGCATAGGCCATTCTGGTCTTGTATTATTCAGTGGAATTCGATACAAAACATCTCAGCATTCTCTCGGATACATTGCGAAAGCTCGTTGAAGTACCTGGGTCGGTACTTGCTGATCGAAGAAAATTGTATATTGACATTTTTTTCTAAATCAGAGGAATGGGTTACCTTTGAGGGGCCCTGCATGGATCTGTCTTGGAACCTTTGTTCTTTAATAAAAAATAAACATTTATTGCTTGTATATGACGTTTTATCAGCGAGTGGGGTGGAGTATAATTTACACGACATGCCGATGCAATTATATTACCACCGGTGCAAGGAACGTGCATCAATGTGCAAAATTTAATGACCGTTTGGTATCATGGGTGGAGAACAAAACTATAAAAAATTAGTCGCGCGTAACGCTGTTTCGTCACTATTTGGCACAAAGCTACCACGTTGCTCGAATTGATTTGGAGGAGCCCTGGGCATGAACCAGGCCACACCGTGCACATCGTCTGAGTTTCTAAAAGTCTCGGTGTATCAGCTGGTTGGTTACAATTCATCTCAATCTATATATATATGAGAAATATCGTAAAATGTGTCTTTTATCACCTTCTTAAGTTGCCGCACGTTTGAAATACATTTAACTCCAGAGCCTTGGTGCACTGATTGGTCCTATCCAGACGAGACTGTTGCAATTCATTGTTTGCACAGATTGCAACATATACTGAATATATTACTAAAGGATGTTTCTTCGGTCAATCAAAAGGAACATTACACCATTACTCCAAATATTGCATGGCCTGACAATTACTACACAATGTCAAATTAAGATCTGCCTGATTTACATATCATTGACGATGTTCCGTACAATAGCTCATCTGCACGATATTCAGTATGCGCTACGTAGAAGGCCCATTGCCTATTACTGTGTATGTGTTTTTTTTTACTTTTTATGGCAGTGTTATTTATGAATGCAAGTTTGTATCATTGCATATAAGGCTCATCACTCGATGACTCTCCTACATCAGGGAGCTTTTACAATTTTTAAACTGTTAAGAACCAGGCTACAGTCTACATTCGTGCTTTTTTAATTATTATTTAGTATTAAATTTTTATTTCGATTTAAAGCTTTCGTGACTGCAATGATTCATCTTCTTTGGTTCTTTCGGTAAAGTCACGTAGAATGAGAATAAAATAAAATAACACAATAATATTCTCACGACGTTTCGGCCACAACACAAGCGGCCTTCATCAGGTGAAGGGACGAGACTGTCTGGTAGGACAGCGCTGTCCTACCAGACAGGACAGCGCTGTCCTACCAGACTGTCTGGTAGGACAGCGCTGTCCTACCAGACAGGACAGCGCTGTCCTACCAGACAGTCTCGTCCCTTCACCTGATGAAGGCCGCTTGTGTTGTGGCCAGCGTTGTCCTACCAGACAGTCTCGCCCCTTCACCTGATGAAGGCCGCTTGTGTTGTGGCCGAAAGGTCGTGAGAATATTATTGTGTTATTTTATTTTATCAATTTATTATTTTATTCTCATTCTACGTGACTCTACCGAAAGAACCAGAGAAGATCCATTTTTATTCTTTTTATTTTTATTCACTTTATTTTTTATTGAATTTTTATTTTTCTTTCTACGTGACTTTACCGAAAGAACCAAAGAAAATAACATCACTATACATGACTTTATCGTAGACTCACCACGTCTTGGAAACGTTTTAGTGATTCAATCATTAAATACTTCCGACAAACACATATTTGAGCTCATTACATCATTGAATTGGTATGCATTATATTTCCTTAACTATAATACATGTTAGCTTATAGCTATAATATAATTTTGGCTTCTGTGAAAGCGATGCCTAAGCCCATTGCGACCTCTTCTAGCACCTATTTTGCCCTTGGCTTCCGTGCTTTATCCCCCCACCCCCCCCCACAAATGTGGTAAAGACAGGCCAGCACCAAACAAAACTATCAAAGGTGTAAGCGACACGAGTTAACGCCTTTCTTGAATTTAGCACAATTATAGGAGCTTGGGGAGAGAGTGAAAAAACAGACAATTTAAAGAAAGAAGATAATAAATAGCTGTTGCGACCTGTGGTATCGTGACTGAACATGGCATGTACGCATGTATATTGAACTTCGTTTGCACAGTACGTAGCCATACCATGCTCACCGGAGGTAGGCTGAGTCCTCAACATGGGTGGAGGAAATGAACCAGCGACGTCCTGTGCATTAAATACCTCCGAGTACAAACGCATGATGGTAAGCATTCGAATATCCACGCGTACGCACGATTTAAAAATCTACGCGTAAGCACGATTTTAAAATCCACACACATGTACGATTTTATTATTGCTCAATTCAAACGTGCCTGGCAATCCTAAGAAGAATGTTTTTGTTAAGTCAATTCGTATTATTTTCAATATAGACACAACCTTCCCCATATCCTTGGTTCTTTTGGTAAAGTCACGTAGAAGGAAAACAATAAAATAATAAAACAAATCATTGGAAGGATTTGATAAACCATTTCGGGTCTTAATTGATTGATCACGCTTAAGGTGGCTTTCAGACCGCATCCATTATTTTTCGTCTCCCCCCTCCTCTTTTCCGAACATAGATGGACTCGTCCATCTGAACAACTGTCAAATCGCTCTCCGTGGTGCTAACGTTAAAAAAACGCCACTTTTTTCTAATTTTCTTCTTGTGGTTTTCACACCTGATGATGATTGCTTGTGTTGCAGTCGAAACGTCGTGAGAATTTTATTGTTTTATATTTTTATTACTTTATTGTTTCCCTTCTACGTGACTTTACCGAAAGAACCAAGAATATGAATCCCTGCAGTCACGAAAGCTTTAAATCAAAACTTCCCCATGTCATTCCTCTCTATACTTGGAATTCACAAAAAAAACACTTCGTTATGCCATACTAGTCTATAAATACTAATGGTGTTAGGATTAGGATAATGAATGCAGCATTATAAATGTTTGGAAAATTTACCCAGCAGAATTATGACCAAAGATTATATATGCGTCGTGATGCCCGAAACCTCCTGTTCTCTGCACTTCAGCATAATCGATTTACATTCTCATTTGCCTCTTTGCACTTAACAGAGACAACTCTAATAAAAAAAACAGAGCGATTTTTGTCAAATTTAACTATTTGTTGGAAGTAGGAATACATCTATATAGGCCAAATCCACTTATTGATAAAACGGCCGAAATGCGCCCCCCATCCCCCCCCCCCTTGGAAATTTGCGTCATTGTTGACCATAGAGACATCGACGCAATATTTACCAAAATACATCTTATGAAATGCAAGTCGTCAAAATATGGATGAAACTGTATGCGTACCCTACTACTACAATACGTAGATAATTGTGTGATATGTCATCCTATACGTTGTTTTTGCCGTGCTGTACTTAAGCAATACAAATACGCGTCAAAACGTACCCATAATTAAGAGTAGAATCCCCATACGGGCCACGATGCTTTTTCGCACCTCCAATTAGCACGGTTGGCTACACACGTGGCGAGAAAAAAACTCACCGTACATACACATAAGAATCCATTAAAAAAAACCCTAATTACCTGAATAATATTGATAGTTTGTTATTAATGTCCTCAAAAGCGCAGCGCGTTGACTTTGATGTAGTACCCTTTCACTTGGTTTGACACTGGGCTGTGATGTGTAAAGCATGAAATGTAATTGTTACTCCAAGTGCAACTCCTTTTGTGGCCAAGCCAAAAAAAAAGAACTCCCTTTCGACCGTTTCATTTTTCCATGAAACCTTTCAATACTTCATCAGCCCCGCCAGTATTCTGTCTTCCAGCATTATTCAGTTTTCCTTACCACAGTTGACAAAAGGTCTGCATGACAAGTACCTTGGATTGTGTAACATGTCTCAATGCAAGAATAGTATTGCGTAATTGAATGCTGCTTAATATACAATGCATATGCAGATATCAGTGGTGCTTAATTTGTAAGTTTGTCTGATGTGTTCGCTTTTTTTTTCCAATGTGTCTGTTTGTTCACACAAAACAGTGTATGTGCCATAGCAAGATGTCAACTACCTCACCTGGTACGCAGGAGGTCGTGGGCTCGACTGCCTGCTGTATATTTGGAGTTTTCATGTTCTTCCCGCGTTCGTCGTGGATTTTTATCTGGGTCGTCCTCTTTTTTCCTCCACATTTAGAACCATGGCTGCTATACATTTCCACCTGATCAGCCACTTCGTTGAGCGATCATTTGCGGTCAGGTCGCTTCTGAAAAAGAGCTACATAGCTCAGTGGGCCTGGTAAAATATAAATAGTTTAATCGTTTTTTAAAAAACGTGTTGTTAGATTTAGCAAATGTGTTTGTTTTTATGGCTTTATTAATGTTTTTTTTTTATTGCTGTGCATTTTTTTTATACTTTAACAATGTACGTTCGACTATTAAGTATATACTTTAACAATACTGTATATATTTTGATTTAAAGCTTTCGTGACTGCAGTAATTCATATTCTTAGCTCTTTCAGTAAAGTCACGTTGAAGGGAAACAATAAAATAATAAAATATATAAAAACCAATAAAAAATTTCACGACGTTTCGACCATAACACAAACGGTCGTCATCAGGTGTGTCGGTTTGCATTAATTTATTTATTTTAAACTGTGTATTCTTTGTAAGCCATCTGGCTACCATGAGAGATTCCTTCATGAGTCTATCCACATATACAAGCACAGAGACAATTTCAACCGAGAAGATGGATTCTGGCTTAGCAATCATTGGAAATATTTGATTAACCATTTCAGGTCTTAATTGATTGTTCACGCTTACAGTGGCTTTCAGACAGCATACATTAATTTTTTCGTCTCCCCCCTCCTCTTTTCAGAACATAGATGGACTAGTCCTTCTAAGTAAACTGCCAAATCGCTGTGCGTGGCGCTGACGTTTTTTTTATAAATAAATAAATACACCGTTCAAAAATAAATAAATTAATGCAGACACACCTGATGACGACCATTTGTGTTATGGTCGAAACGTCGTGAAAATTTGTATTGTTTTATATATTTTATTATTTTATTGTTTCCCTTCAACGTGACTTTACCGAAAGAGCTAAGAATATGAAATACTGTATATAGTTATACAGCATTTTTGTTTCGTATTACATTTATATGTTTGAGTCTGAATAGTGAAATCTTTTTTTCTCATATATACGTAGTAAAAATTGAACAAAAATTCCTGACGATGTTACATACACATAGCAACAACTGTCGTAAAATGCACATTTCATAAAAAGCCTGTGAAGACATTAAAAAAACAAATCACTTTGAATTGTAAAAATGCAATTGCCAGCGCACTCAAAAGCCAGCGATTTTCTGCTTAAGTAAGCATTGAGGTGGTATCCATCTCCCGTTTACAGCCCCCTGAGCCAGTTGTGGAAATTCCACATTCCTATGGACAGAGCGATTCCATAGGACAACCACTTGACCCCCTTATGAAGTGGTACTCATTTGATCAACTCCAGAGGGATGGTGGGCCAACTCAACCCCAAACGAGGATTTAACTTGCAACCTTCTGATTTCGACCCACTCGCTCCCTTTTACTGCTGAGCCATCTGGCAGGACACTAACATTGTTTTGAATATGACATACGAAAAACGTAGCCAATACAGTGTATTCCTGTATACTCTTTTTCCTTCGAAAAATAATGGCAATGGAGATTGTTTTTTTTTATTTTAACTCTGTCCGTGCATTGGAAATATTACCACTCTTATGAATAAAGGTGTATTGTACATTTATTAATGTTTACAGGCCAGTAGGATATATGTGGGCTCTCTGAGAATATGCCAGCAATAGCGTTGGCCGGAGAGGTCTGAGATGGAAGTGCAAACAAACAGCCCCCTTTCTTTTGGAGGAAAATGCACAGGGTGTCTTTATTATTCTTCTCCCCACGATGGGATTGTTGGTGTGTGTGTGTGTGAACTGACTTGCAGGCACTATATGACAATATAAATGCATTGTGTACGAATATACACTGAAAGCGTCAACAGTACAAACTAAAATATTATTTGCGCTTAATGAAAAAAAGATCTGCATCCAATTTTGACACGCTTTCGGGAGAATGACTCTTCCAGCAGTTTTTCTTTATGTTTTTCAAATATATACTTACTTGCCACACACACTTGTCAAAACGTTGATACCGTAACATTTTCAGAATGGGAGATCCCTTAAATTGATGTATATGCTTACAATTTACACCAAGTCATATACAGTGTCCATTTCAGAGATTGATTCATGCTAAAAAGTAGACATATCTTTTTAAAATAAATACATGTGTTGTAAATTCTAGATTTGAAGCTTTCGTGACTGCAAGGATCCATACTCTTTGGTTTTATTCGGTAAAGTCACGTAGGTAAAACATAAAATAACAAAAAAAATCACGACGTTTCGGCCACAACACAAGTGGCCTTCATCAGGTGAAGGGACCGGACTGTCCAGAGGACAGCGCTGGAGTGAACACAGCCAAGCCCAGACCGCGTCCTTCAAGCTGTGTGGGAGGAAACAAAGCGCCTTGACAAAGGAGTTAGCATAAAAATTAGCATGTAATTGGGGGATTAGCGTGATGCACGTAGAGGGCCCATGTTCAGACCGGCGAGGGGGGGGGGCGTTTACATAACGTTGGTGTGAAGGGGAAAATAAGCAGCTGTGAAAGTTTGGGATACCACTACTTGAAAAATATATATATACTGTACCATTGAAAATTAGTTTAATGTTTGGTTTTATTTAGAACACCTTTCCAGTGATTGCTTAATTTGAAACCATCCTCTCGGTTGAAATTGTGTCTGTGTTTGTAAATCTGAATTGCCTCGTGGACAAATCTCTGATAAAAACCCGTGGGTTTGCAGAGAACCTTGGTATCGGAGAAAACTATATCGTGATCACCCACAGCGTTGTAACAGTGATCAGCTACGGCAGAAGAATTCGTTCTGCCTCTCAATTTGTAAACAAATTGAGCTGCACCTGTGGTGACTGCTATATCGGGGAGTCGAAACGACATATCTCTGACCGAATTCGCGAGCACAAATCAGATTTGAGTCCCAAGAAGTTGCTGCTTATATTGAAATAATAATGATTTCGACTTTACAAGGCCTCCTAACCTCCCATCGCCATTCCTCACGTCCACGCAATGCAACGATCCGCTTAGCTACTGCCCATGTTAACCACCTCGCCCGATATACAGGAGGGCGTGGGTTCGATCCCGACCATGATGCCTGCCTGTATATTTGGAGTTTGCATGTTCTCCCTCTCCGTGGTGGTGTGGATTTTTCTCCGGATCCTCCGGTTTTTCCCTCCACGTTCAGAAACATGCGTTTAGAGTATGTGGCTGCTAGACATCACATGATAAGGCCACTTCGTTGAGCTATCATTTGTGATAGCCAGTTTGCTTCTGTAAAATAAAATAGCTATATAGCTCAGTGGGCCTTATCTGGATTTTTTTTTCTATACTAAAACATTCCTGGTATTCTGGTTTCCTTCCAAATGTTGGTCACAGATCCCAATATTGGACCAGCTTAGGTAATTGTTGGCAACGGTTCTGACTGCTTTCTCATCCTTCTTGATCATTCTCTTTCTTTGAGATTTCTTGGAAACTGTATGCGTGATGTTATCGTCAAATAATCACCTACACATGCATGGGGAGGCCTTTATCCAGCAATATATTGACAAAGGGCTGTTTAGTATCATTATTACTCTTGATATATTATTTGGTTAACAATAGTTACCTCACCACAAATTATTCAATGCCTTTGAGATAATTACCTGCGTAGGTTAAAGGCCTTTTCAAAAAATATCGCATTACAGATTAATACATGGCATTTAAAGGGGATTGTTACATTATCTGACAAGGCATATATTTTTCTTTTTTACAGTGGTTGTAATTGAAAGTCACAAAAGTCAAAAGAGGACATTTGAATATTTAAATCCCTTTTGTTTGAATTGAATGCAAAATACAAGAAGGGAACATTAATTGATGACGCTTTAAATTGCTTCATTTGGCGTATCTTATTACAAAAAAAGCTTTGGTTAGAAGGGCACAGTAAATGTAATAACTGGCCTATGCCCTTTGGATGGTGATGCACCACTTGGAGAAATGATGAATGCAAATGCAACATTTGTGAATGGAAATACAACATTATTTTCCGACGGGCATAATACGAACGCATTCAACGGTGTATTTGCAATTAGATAGGACTCCTCTGTGTGGGAATGCATTATGGAAAGGACTTTTCGTATAACTGAGGGTGATGAATATGACTGCAAGATATAAAGGCATTGTTACAAATGTGTTTCAAAAATGTTAGTCCCTACTCTTCCAAAAGTGTTCGTATTTTTAAGGTAATCCGGTAATTATCAGCGGGTTACAGCGGAGAAGGTGACAGTGTCACGATGTCAGGATAATTCGAGGGTACATTTAAGACGTACGTCCTCTGCCGTTATACCACTGCTTTAGGAATTGTAATAAAAAAGGTGATAATTGGGATACATGTACTGTATATGCTTTACAAAACAGAATGTTTGATGTAAAATAAAGATGGGACTGCATTGAAATCGGTAGCATAGCATGCGCATTATCACGTGACAATTGATGGGGTGCAAGAGAAGGGACGAGGTGCGACCTGATTGGGCATGTGGTTACGTGTGCCTCAAAGTACACCTAGCCTGGTACAAGCGCTGTGATGACGCTGCCAAAACGTGGCGGAGCAATAGCGGCTGTCGTAGTTGAAGGAAAGGAATACAGTACGGAAGGAGAGGTAGATTAAGGGACGGAGGAATAGAGAAACAGAGTGAGAAATAAATTGGGATATACTGTACAGAGGTGGCAAGAGAAAGATGGAGAGACAGCGTTCTATGTAAGATTAAACGTTTTGCTGGCTGGCTAGGAGGGGAGGATGAATGGATGATCATGTCCAAAGAACGTGGGGTTGCTTGTTTGGAATGAAAAAACACCTGAAAGTCCGGTTTTTGATATCCAAATCGTGTGATGATGTTCACGGAGAGAAAAAAAACGTGTTTTGAGAAACGTGGACGAGTCGATATGGACAAACAAGAGCTTGGTGCTCGGTCAAACTGATGTGGCCACAAACAACTATACAATTTTGGTTGCTTTTTTTACTTTTACAAGTATAACAGCCAATGTTAGTTATTTTCTAGCATCTTCTTGGTTCTTTCGGTAAAGTCACGTAGAATGGAAATAAAATGATAAAAATAATAATAACAAAATAAAATTCTCGCGACGTTTCGGCCACAACACAAGTAGCCTTCCTCAGGTGAAGAAACAGAACTGTCGGGAAGACAGCGCTTGAGTGTGAGAATTTTATTTTGTTATTATTATTTTTATTATTTTATTTCCATTCTACGTGACTTTACCGAAAGAACCAAGAAGATGAATCCCTGCAGTCACGAAAGCTTTAAATCGAAATTTATTTTCTAGCACTTGAGGTGCGAAAGGCAGGCGGGGAGTTGAATGGATGTATCGAGACTGAAATAATGACAAAAATTGTGTTTTGAAAGGATTTACAAAAACGTGTGTGAACCCGGGTGAGTAACTAAAAGTTTTCAGTAATGGTGAGTTGCAATTGTCTATTGAAATATTGTCTTGGTGTGTTGCAGTATCTTACGGTGCTTCACCAATGTGCTTGTTCTTTACACTGATGAGCCATACATGCGTAGTGTCAGTGAGTCAGAGACGAGGTTTGTAGAGGCACCTTCTTGATTGAACACCCACGCTCTCGCCTGCACGCTCTACACAGTCTGCACACAACGCGAGCTGTCTAACACCGACTGCGCTGACGGAGACAGCCAACAATTATCGAGCAGCGCAATATCAAGCGAAGATGGCAGCGACGATGGCGATGAGACTACAGCAGCAATGAGACGATCCAATTCCAGAACCGGCAGCTTCGAGCTGCCGCTCTTGGCCCCTTTTATATTACAAGCCCGGCCTGGCTCCGCCCTGGCCACGCCTCCCTTCTCGAACCCACCAGCAGGTTCCAGGGGCTTCCAGATGGGGCCCTCCATGACCCTTGCCCCAGTTCCTCCGCCCTGCCGACACACACACAGCCGTGTATATGCTCACCGGCATGTGCACTGTTTGTCCACCGCAGTTGCCGCTGCTGGTCACCAGCCGACGCTATTACACTACACGTGTTTAGCAAACCTGACTCTGCCGATGAGACCCGGTAAGGCCGAAACTGGTCTACAGCTCGTGTGGTGAAACACACGCCGCTGGTTAACATTGTTTGGGAGACCTCTAGGCAAAGACAAATTATGGTACACTGCATCACCGCATCATCGACAAGCATATTGACGACCCGCGTTGAGGGTGGCAGAGGTGCAGGGGGAAAGACAACAAACTAAACACAAAAAAGCTGTTCTAAAGAAATTCGTTTTCAATTTCTATTTAAAAGTGCATAACTCCAGTGACTTACGAATATTGGAAGGAAGAGCGTTCCAGACGGCTGCAGAAGCCATCTGAAAGCGCGCAATGCAGTGACTGTCTCTGTGCGTTGTTGATTGTATATATATGTAAAGTGAATCATTCAATATATTATTCATAATATTAGGGTAGTCGTGTGTTTTGTGCATCTCAGAGCATATTGATGCAGGGAAGAGAGACTGGGGGGGTCAATAAAAATAAATTAGCATATTTATACGTTTTTAAAATATATAGCAACTCAGACATGGTTAAAATTCTATACAGTAATTTCAAATGTGTATATAAGACTTTAAAGTAAGCCTTGCATTTTATTTGCGTGACTTTTAGTCCTTCATCTATTGACGAAGAGAAGCTGCACTCGGTGGTCTATGTTTGAAGAACTCTGCCAAGAATTTGCTTGTGGCTCATCGACCAATTTTATGGATCCGTGTCTGCTTGGAGATGCGCGCGCGCGTGCTCGGAGTAGGACGCTACGAACCCAGCGTTGCCGAGTTCGATTCCCACTCACAGCCAACTCCAGTGACGAATATCTGAACCCGGTCCTGGGCCTCCCCGAGGTTGACTCAAACGAATACCTCGTGCGGTGTGTAAAGATCGCCACTGGAGAGACAAAGTCGGTCGTGGCGCTGGCCACCCACCCTCTCGTGTGCCGTGCCGGCCTTCAGAGGACTCGCGAACAGCACTCGCTCCAAGTGTTTAGGCTGCACCTGGGATCTTTGTCTTTTTTGTGCATGTGCATAGGGAAGTGGTACAGTGGTCAGCGCCTTTGCATTATGGACCTCACGACCTCACATCAGTGGTGCTTCAAACTGGTCCTGGACCTCCTCTAGGTCTACTCAGCCTTAGATTACTATTTGGTGTGTTGTGTAACCACTGTTGGGAGGCAAAGGGAGAGACGGGTGTGGTTCTAGTCACACCGGCCCATCTTGTGCTCGCTAATCGCACGTGCCCTAACAGTCTGTTAAAGGCTATATGGGGAGCTTTGTCTTTTGTGCTCCCTCAACACCTCTGGGCTTTCTACATCAAATCTATCAGTGATTAACTCGGCCTTGCCTTTTTTCGATTTAATTTCCCATGCAGTAGAGGGTACATTTAACTTATAGGAATAGGTTTTACCCTTTTATCTGGCACAAAAACTGACACCTTTATTCAAGGCATCATGTTTGCAATGACCACAACACAAGCAGTCAAAATGCAAACAAAAAAGACAACTCTGATAATAATGTGCACTGTCCTTGAATTTGATTGGTCCACACCCGAGACAGCTTTTCTTAGAGCATAGTCTTTTGTTTGCATTTTGACTGCTTGTGTTGTGGTCATTGCAAACATGATGCCTTGAATAAAGGTGTCAGTTTTTGTGCCAGATAAAAGGGTAAAACCTATTCCTATATCTTGTTTCTGGCAAAGGAGGTCTCATAATACATTTAACTTGTTTAAAATTGAAGGTTTTTTTTTTATTAAGGATTAGGAGGCATTAGTATTAAAAAAAACATGTCCAATGATTAAGCTGACAGGTGTGGCTATGGACTCTCACGTTGATGGCTTGGTCTTGATTGCTCGGAATGAGAAGCGCAGGGGGGAAACAACGCACTTTGTATGCCATTAAAAGTTCTTAATTCCGTGTCGTGCAAATCGTCCTCATTCCGTTGCAAATTCTAATCAAGGGAATGAGGCGACAGTGCGGGCTTTAATTTATCCACGAGGTTAAACCCGACCCGGAGGACATCACCAACATGCTGCATGGCTCACAACGAGCGAGGAAGAACAATCACGTGGCACGCGGGACGCGCCTTTGACGTCAGAACGGTTGAACCGGCCACGGTGACGTTGGCGCTGCCAATGAGCACGTCCAGAGGCCGCGACGAGGCCACGGGGCTCGTCTCGTGGCTCTAGCGGCGAGGACGCACCTGGAGCAGCAGCGACGGGGGCACTGAGGTGGCTCCTTTTAGCGCTTCGAGATTTGAAGCTTTCGTGACCGCAATGATCCATACTCTTTGGTTCTATTCGGTAAAGTCACGTAGGTAAAAAAAAAATAAAACAACAAAAATCACGACGTTTCGGCCACAACACAAGCGGCCTTCATCAGGTGAAGGGACCAGACTGTCTCGAGGACAGCGCTGGAGTGAACACAGCTAAGCTCAGGCCGCGACCTTTAAGCTGTGTGAGAGGAATCAAGGTGCCTTGACAAAGGAATTAGCATGAAAAATTAGAATTTAATTGGCGGACTTAGCACGATGAAAGGTGAACATGTGCAGGTCGGCGAGGGGGGGAGGTGTGAAAGGGAAGAAAAGGGAAACACGAAAGTTTGGGGTACCCCTACTTGAAAAAATATACTGTACCATTGAAAATTTGTTTAATGTTTGGTTCGATTTAGAACATCTTTCCAATGGTTGCTTAATTTGAAACCATCTTCTCGGTTGAGAAGATGATCCTTTTAGCGCTGTTGTGTGTGTGTGTGTGTCCTCCACCCCTCCCCCTCCCCAAGTTGAGACGACCCTTAACAATAATAAAATGTTATATAGCGTAATTCATGCTTATCGCGTTAAGGGCCAAATTCAATTAATAGCAGCACCGTTTGGAATAATGGCCTGCTGCTGAAGTTTGTCAAGACCATCAGATGCCGTTCTGCTGTAAAAGTAATCGACGCGATGATTGGCAAGTGGACTTTCAGGGTTATTCCTCGCTGGTAAACACAACCGCTATAGAATTATGAACAATTGCCTCCCTGAAGGCTCCATACTAGCACCGTCGCGAACACAAATATAAGTGACCTGCTATGTACATCATCTGGCAAGTTGATATATGCAGATGACATAGCCCTTGCTTCACAGGGCACAAACCTTGACAACATTGCCAATACTCCAACGCAGTGGTTCTTAACCTTGGGTGCGAGATGCCCTTTCTGGGGGTGCGAGACGTGGCCAGATGGTTTCAGAAGGTAAATAATTGAAAAACACAAATTAAGCACAGGCTCGTAAGTACAACTCCTTTGTTTCATCAAACACTATGTATTTATTAACATTGCACATTTTTTTTATTTCAAGCTTTCGTGACTGCACGGATTCATATTCTTGGTTCTTTCGGTAAAGTCACGTAGAAGGGAAACAATAAATAATAATACAATATATTTTATATTTTTATTATTTTATTGTTTCTCTTCTATATATTATATTTTTATTATGTTATTGTTTTCCTTCTATATATTTTATATTTGTATTATTTTATTGTTTCCCTTCTATATATTTTTATTATTTTATTGTTTCCCTTATATATTATATTTTTATTATTTTATTGTTTCCCTTCTACGTGACTTTAGCGAAAGAACCAAGAATATGAATATTGCACATTTTTTCCACGATTGAGAACCCAAGGGGTGCAAGGCTGCAGTCAAGCTTTAAGAGCCACTGCTGCTCCAGCAGCTGAGCTAACTTTAGTGGAGGCACTTTTCCGTTTCTGGGGACTCCGGCCAAATCATTACACAACCATCGCGTGCGCTTTCCACCTGAACACCCATGCAGCAAGATGCCACCTCTTGATGTGTCATTCGTGGTAGCCCCCCCCCCCCCGTGTGATATGACCCCACTCCACAATACTTTCCGGAGGTTATAAACAGATCTGCATCAAGACCAAATCAAGAGCAGCCCTGCTACAGAAACTTGCAGGGAACGACCTGGTGCACCTCGGCTGATGTGCTGCGAACTGCCGCCCCCTCACTGATCTACTCCGTGGCAGAGTCACTGTGCTCCAGCCCTGGTCCAGGAGCTCATACTTAACAAACAAAACACTTCTAGACGCACAGTGAATCAACACGATGCGCATCATAACTGGAACACTGAAACTGATACCAATCCCCTGGCTCCCTTGTTCTGGTGACCATCCTGCCACCAAATATGCAAAACTGCAAGACCGTTTTTCGTACTATCTTGCCAACGAGAATCTATCGTGATTTTAAAGCTTTCGTGACTGCAGTAATTCATATTCTTAGCTCTTTCGGTAAAGTCACGTTGAAGGGAAACAATAAAATAATAAAATATATATAAAACAATAAAAATTCTCACGACGTTTCGACCATAACACAAACGGTCGTCATCAGGTGTGAAAGCCAACGGCAAGAAACATTTGAAAGAAGTGGCGGTTTGCATGAATTTATTTTTAAACGGCATATTTATTTATAAAAAACGTTAGCCCCACGCGCAGCGATTTGGCAGTTTATTTAGAAGGACTAGTCCATCTATGTTCTGAAAAGAGGAGGGGGGAGACGAAAAATTAACGTATGCTGTCTGAAAGCCACCGTAAGCGTGAACAATCAATTAAGACCTAAAATGGTTTATCAAATCCTTCCAATGATTGCTAAGCCAGAATCCATCTTCTCGGTTGAAATTGTCTCTGTGCTTGTATATGTGGATAGCCTCATGAACGAATCTCTCATGGTAGCCAGATGGCTTACAAAGAACCTCTGTCTTGGAAAATTCAATGTCATGTGAGCCTACTGAATTATAACAATGATCTGCCACGGCCGAGGTGTTGGTCCTACCGTGTTTAAGGTCTGCTTTGTGTTCACGAATGCGGTCCGAGACATGGCGTTTGGTTTCTCAAATGTAACTACTACCACAGAGGCAACTTCGTTTGTAGACACCAGGGTACTGTATGTCCGGAATCACATCTTTTACAGACAGAACCAGATCACGGATTTCATGTAATGTGTTGAAACGGACCTGGATCTTGTGTTTATTCAAGATTTTGGAGATCTTTTTTGTGATCCCCGCAATGTAGGGTAAAGTGATGGTTTTGAAAGGCTCCTCAAGAGGGTCCTTCTTCATGGTTTGAGTGATAGCTTTGCGGATTGTATAGTCGGAGTAACCATTAGCTTTAAGAGCTTGGTGTACGTGCTTGAGTTCCCTGCCTATGTGTTCCTGGTCGGATATGCATTGGGCTCTATGGTACAGAGTCTTGATGAGAGAATTCTTCTGTGATGGATGGTAGTGGGAATCCGGTTTCAGATAAGCATCCGTATGGGTAGCTTTTCTGTAGACAGAGTGGCTCATTGAACCATCAGGTCTCTTTCTTATTAGGACATCCAAAAAAGGTAGCTTGCCATCTTTTTCGACTTCCATGGTAAATCTGATGGCTGGGTGTATGTTAGCGGACACAATAAATAAATACGCCGTTTAAAAAGACGTAAATTAATGCAAACCGACACACCTGATGATGACCGTTTGTGTTATGGTCGAAACGTCGTGAGAATTTTTTTTGTTTTATATATTTTTTATTATTTTTTTGTTTCCCTTCAACGTGACTTTACGGAAAGAGCTAAGAATATGATAATCTATCCGTCATCAACCGAGGTCTCAACAATGTCACCACACCGCCAAGTCAAGGCCTGACCCCCCCTTCCGGCATCGCGCTGTTTTCACCGTCATATCAGAATGTCAACAGGCCAATGCACACGTCTTCAGAAATGTAAGAGCAACGACAGGCCACGGTGCGATGCAAAACTCTGAACCATATATAGTAAACCACTGTCGACTGGCATCTTCAACGAAGGCGGAATAGCAAAGCGACACGCATTCTCTTCAGAACGCCCCTCATGGCGAACATTCCTCAGCACTGCCATTCCGTTCTTCTTACATGCAACGATAGCAACGTGTAAATCGTATTCAAATTGCAGTCCTGTAGAGTGTGTTTGGAGGAATGCAACTTTTATTTTTAAAGGCGCATATTCATGACTACGCCATGGCTTTGAATATCGAGTGGACTAATGTTGCAAATAAACGTCAGGAGAACATTTTAATGAATGCGATATCATATACTATTTGTGTATAATTCTGGTACACGCAATGTAAAACTAGTGAATACATTTATTTTGCTTGATTTTTATCACACAACTCCTTCCATAGCTTTATTTGTTTAAATCTCCGTGTGAAGAAATAGTTCAGATAGTATAATCTTTTGGAACGAACGTTTGCAATTATATTTATTTTACGACAGTGACGGTATCTGCGTAAACATTTGGGCACCCTTCGTACTCACAAGCCGAAGCGGTGATGCGGTGAGCATTATTTTGCCACTTGTATTAACTAATTGCAAAAATTAACACTCAAAAAGTATGTAGTCGTGGGCGGAATATTAGTACATGAGGATAAGTGATCTACATTCAGAAGCTGGTCATCTGAGTTTGATTCCAGGCCAAGTCGCTTATATCAGTGAAAATTGATATCTGAACTGGGCCGGGTTCCCGTTCTTCACCAAGCCACATTGACCAACGTGGTGAAGTTTTGTGTGAAGAAAAAAAATATTATTCACCGACACGCCGGGAGGTTGCCTCCATCCAGCAGCGGTTTGACAAAGGAGCGAGAATGATATTAATATCTTTAACAAGTTTTGTTGGTGACAACAACAATTTGGTTACTTTTAATCAGCCCTTTCAATACGGAAGATAAAATACATTGCATGTGAATTATTTTTCGGATTGGTAGTAATTGTGATTCAACTTTTTTCATGTTCAGGAAAAGCACATTCCAGACTTTATTTGTTGCAAGTGTGAGTTATGACCGTGCAAATCAGTAATAAATAATATTCACAATACATCGTAGGACATTCGTGGATTTGTTTTATTTGCTGTCAGTGACTTGAAAAAGATGCATTTAGCTTAAATATATGACCAAATTGATAATTCTCTACTTTGACTGCAATCAAACAATGTTTCTATCATATGCTTAGTCTTTTCGGTAAAGTCACGTTGAAGGGAAACAACAAAATAATAAAATATATATAAAACAATAAAAAATTCTCACGACGTTTCGACCATAACTCAAACGGTCGTCTTCAGGTGTGTTGGTTTGCATAAATTTATTTGTAAACGGCGCATTTATTTATTTATTTATTTTAAAAAAACGTTAGCGCCACGCGCAACGATTTGGCAGTTTATTTAGGACTAGTCCATCTATATTCTGAAAAGAGGAGGGGGGAGACGAATTTTTTTTATAATGTATGCTGTCTGAAAGCCACTGTAAGCGTGAACAATCAATTAAGACCTGAAATGGTTTATCAAATATTTCCAATGATTGCTAAGATAGAATCCATCTTCTCGGTTGAAATTGTCTCTGTGCTTCTATCTTAGCAATCATTGGAAAGATTTGATAAACCATTTCAGGTCTTAATTGATTGTTCACGCTTACAGTGGCTTTCAGACAGCATGCATCATAAAAAAATTCGTCTCCCCCCTCCTCTTTTCAGAATATAGATGGACTAGTCCTAAATAAACTGCCAAATCGTTGCGCGTGGCGCTAACGTTTTATAAATAAATAAATGCGCCGTTTAAAAATAAATTTATGCAAACCAACACACCTGAAGACGACCGTTTGTGTTATGGTCGAAACGTCGTGAGAATTTTTATTGTTTTATATATATTTTATTATTTTGTTGTTTCCCTTCAACGTGACTTTACCGAAAAAACTAAGAATATGAATTACTGCAGTCACGAAAGCTTTAAATCAAAATTTAATGTTTCTATCACTTGTGCAGAACATATTATGCACTGAAGCATCACATCTCCTTTGAAATTCTTGAAAAAAATGTATTACAGCAAATGCATAAATAAAGTTTTAACACAATACACGGTGTCCCAAAAGTCAGGACACATGGTTATTTCATTTATTTTAACTGACTTCCATTAACAATAATGCAAGCATGAATTATCATTTGACATTTATTGAGGACCTTTTCTTAAGATTACAGCTGCCTTCGTTAGCGGACACAAACACTAATTGAACTTGTCCATTCTTATTACATTTTCTTACCCTTTTTAAATGTCATCTAAAAAAGGAAGAAAATATTTGATATTAATGATAATGGATAAAATATTAACTTAAAGAATAAACAATGAAGATGATTTAAAAACAACTAAACGGATTTAGTTTTACAATGTATGGTCCACTGAGCTATATCGCTCTTTTTCAGAAGTGACCCAGCCACAAATGAAAGCTCCGTGGCTTATCACGCGGACATTTTTATTTAAAATTTGTCTACCATTAAGAACATTAATCTGAATGGCCTAAATACCATTTCAATAACAATTTCAAATAGCATTTGATATGATATTATTCTGAAATTGAAGTAGAGGATATTTGGAATATTTGAAATTTCAGTTTCGTAGACAATAATTTAACGTGCGAAATGGATCCCATCACCTATTCACAAAGGGTTTTGTTGGTATTGATATTGAAATTGTGCATTGCTTCATAAAAATGTTGTGCGTAGATGAATACTATTTTGTGTATGTGTTCTTATTCAAGTAAAAACATACATGTACATTTTACAAATATACCTTTGGAAAAAGGAAATTATATTTTACTTGCAGTTTTTCTAATCTGCAATTATTTAATATCAAACATATGTTTGAGGTAATGTGCTACCTCAGAATGAGGTCTAACGTATTTATTAATGTATTCAATCTAAATGTATGAAAATGTGCAAAGGCACTATCCCACACAAGTAGAAATATTTAAATGTGGATGCAGCATTTTTGTTAATATATTATATATGCTTTACCACTATATAATGACTAAAGTGCAATGCATGATAACAGCTACAAATATTTTCTTCTACCTTAATGGCAGGTGTCATTACCAAATGTCCTTATTTCAATCTGATTATCTTTTCATACATTTCTCATTGGAAACATTCAGTTTATTATCAATGTTTTCACAAACAATTTAGCAATTAACATTCATCGGAAAATCAACAAAACAAACCCCAGCTTACTTTGAAGGCTTTTGTGACAACTCAACCAAAATATTTCACTCAACATCACCACAAAAACAAATAACTTCCAGTTCAACAAGTAGGCTTTCGCGACCCATAGCATCCATAATAAAGGTTTTTTTTGGGTTAGATCGCGTAAATATAAATGTGTCGTTAACTCGCCACCACCCGACACAGCCAATCAGTAAGGTTTGTCACGTTAGAAAAACGTGACAATTAGTTACTACTTCATTGCCAAATGGCACTAAAGCCAAGGTTTTTCTGTAACATCTACGATAATGACGATGCCATTGCATGATTTTACAAGATCCAATCCACACGTATAACATTTCATCTTGTATCAGCCTTCAGGCATTGATACGCCTTTCCATAAAGCCGTATATTTTAAACGGCATGCGGAAATCGTGTTCCAAACCATGCAACTGAAATGTTTTCAGAACATTGTGTACTGATATAAATCTCGGTGAACACGTGAAAAAAACTTGATGGAAGAACATCCATTTCATGTCAATGCTATCTTCTACAAAAAGTAGTGAACGAAGTTTTTTTCATTACACGCACTAAAGAGGAAAATAGATAACATTTCTGTGTACAATATTAACATTTCAGGATGTAGAACTATTGCTCGGATAGTCATGATTTTTATATATACTTTTCAATTAACTACATATTGAAAAAAAATAATTAGTCATTATTTCGAGCATGATTTGTAACGCATCATTAATGGTAAATGTCCTTATTTCAATTTGATGATCTTTTTATACATTTTTTATTGGAAGCATTCAGTTTATTTTCAAAGTACTTACAAACAATTTAGAAATTGACATTCATTGGAAAATCAACAAAACAAACCCCAGCTTACTTTGAGGGCTTTTTTGCAAATGCCAACAATTTGTCTTGCTGGAAATTCAATACTTTTGCAACAACTCAACCAAAATATTTCACTCAACATCACCACAAAAACAAATAACTTCCAGTTCAACAAGTAGGCTTTCGCGATCCATATTATCCATAGTAAATCTTGATTTGAAGCTTTCGTGACGGCAAGAATCCATACTCTTTGGTTTTTTTCGGTAAAGTCACGTAGGTAGAAAAATAAAATAAAACAAAAAATGAAATATCACGACGTTTCGATCGCAACACAAGCGGTCGTCCTCTGGCGAAAAAAATAATCCAGCAGTGGAAATGCTGAACCTGCTGAACTAGGGTTCCACTGCTAAACCAGGGTTCCACTGCTAAACCAGGGTTCCACTACTGAACCAGGGTTCCACTACTGAACCAGGGTTCCACTACTGAACCAGGGTTCCACTACTAAACCAGTGTTCCACTACTGGATTATTTTATCCACCTGAGGACGACTGATTGTGTTGCGATCGAAACGTCGTGATATGTTATTTTTGTTTGATTAATTTTTTCTACCTACGTGACTTTACCGAAAGAACCAAAGAGTATCCATAATAAAGGTTTTTTGGGTTAGATCGCATAACTATAAATGTGTGTCGTTAACCCACCACCACCCGACACAGCCAATCAGTAAGGTTTGTCACGTAAGAAAAACTTGCCAATTAGTTACTACTTCAGCACACCGGTGTGTTGGAAAGTAAACCCAAAATATTTACTAAGTGAGTACGACGTTTCGCTGGTGATTACAACCAGCTTCATCAGGCGATATGCCAGAATTCGCCATGATTCTCTGGCAGAACATTTCATATATGGGTGCGCAGAATGTTCTGGCAAATCGCCTGATGTGAAGATTGTTGCAATCACCAGTGAAACATCGTACTCAAATTCTAAATGTTGTGGGTTTACTCCAACACACCGGTGTGCTGAAGCAGTAACTAATTGGCACGTTTTGTTTTACGTGACAAACCTTACTGATTGGCTGTCAGGTGGTGGTCGCTTAAAACCAAATACATTCCAATCATCCATACTATGTCAGTGAGCAATCTGACGTACTACCCAATGTAAGCAAAGTTATTTTGTTACATTCACGGGGGATGTAGAGACAAAATTTATATAAAAAAACGCTTAATTTGCTTGTGGCTTCTTTTCAGTGTTTACAACAATGCAAAGAAACAAACGAAATTACCCCTAACGAAAATTACCCCCCAAAAATGTGCTTTCAGGTCATTATAAAAAGTCACACCCAAATATGAAATGTTCAGTTACAAAAAAAAAGAGTACATCAACTCGACGGGTATCTGACAATGGCCACAATTAAACCTGTGTGTTGGTGTTGAGTGGCTTTCCAAGCCGTATTGATAAGACGGAAAACACACGAGGCTGCGAGTGGGAAGATAACGCGGGGCAGCGGCTTGGCTGTGGGCGAGAGATGTCTCCACAGCCGACGGCCGCGTGCACCACGTTGGTCGGAGGGGGGCCTGTGTCGTGTGACCAGATTTAATGTTTCTCTGCAAGGTGCGGTCGTGACATGTGCACACTCGCGCGCGCGCGCGCGGGCGCGTGCATTGCTACGAAATTTTGCTGCAATAAATGTCCAAATGATAAAGGCACTTTGTTGAGCGGCAATTATTTGCGGTCAGGTCACTTCTGAAAAAAAAAATTGATACCTCAGTGCGGCTTTGACTGGTAGGATGGGGACGATTTAGTTGTATTTATTTGTTTGGTGATTTCTTCACCTTTCGTGTACTTTGCACTGGTATCGTGTTTTTGTATTGTTTGTTGTTGTTGTAGCGTTCTTACTGGACATCTGTGAAAGAGAGCTTTATGGCTCATCCAATTCCTCCAGTATAAATAAATATTCTGATTCTGCATTGAGAAGTAGTTTGCGACACACCAGCATCACCATCCCACATTGATTCCCATCAATCTTCCATCACGGTAGATTGCAGATCTAGCAAGCGCCTGTTTCAAGTGGTTTATTTTCAGGATTTTAATGATGTGCACGTGACATCGCCATAAAGTGTTATTTTCTTCACTCGATGCCAATTTGTGCTCATTATTGGCAGCTCAATAGCTTTCATTGTTCAGTATCGGTGATGTGAATATGCCATTTTATGGATTGGCCAGGTTGGGTCCTTACAATTCATAATCAGAAACTGCACTTGTTGGGACCGCAATCCACAGTTTAAGAGCGTGGCCGTTAAGAGCGTGGCCGTTACATCAGGACACACGCACGCCGAATCTCTACAAAAGCCCCAGCAGATTTTCAACATATATCCGCGTCTGTGATCTCCCTGCATTATCTGCTGCTTACCAAGTGATGGAAAGTAGACAGTTTAAACTTGTGTTCGGGTTCCCCATCATTCAATCCGATCCCATTGTGGTTTTGATAGCGGGCGAAAATTGGCCATTATATTGCAGCGTTACATTCACGTAGGAAAAGTGGCCGTGTCAAATTTCAGTACAAAGTTATATCTTTAAACACGGTGTTCATTGTAAATTGCTAACAAACTAACAAAGAAGGTCTCACTGCATCGCGCGCTTTTAGATGGAGCTACGCACTTTAAAATGTAGATTGAAAACTAATTAGTTTAACACGTAGGCTTTCGCGACCAATATTATTCATAATAAAGGTTTTTGGGTTAGATCTCGTTATTTATAAATGTGTCGTAACCCTCCACCACCCGACACGGCCAAACAGTAAAAAATGTGTCACGTTGACAAAAGACAAAATAGTTCACTACTTTAGCCCATCGGTGTGTTTTTGAAAAGTGAATCCACAACATTTACAATTTTTGAGTACGACGTTTCGCTGGTAATTACATCCAGCGTCATCGGGCAATTCGCCAGAATGGTGAAGCCCTCACTTGCTCCCGGTCTTAAATAGAGCAGCAGGGTGACGTCATCATTGAACTCATTCAGAACTGCTTTTCGTATTTAGTTTGTTGTCCTTCCCGCGCACCTCCGATTCGCGCGGTTGGCTACATACGGTGTGAAATAAGTTCAACATACATACACATGCATACACATAAGGGAATTGCATTATGTAATAGTGATCAGTTTTGACAAAAGAGGCAATTATTGAAAATGGATATGTTGATCGATATAGTTAACATCAGAATATCATCACCAATGTTATCGCCATATTCTGTCTACACTAAGTGGCCAATGTGTATGCTTGTATGCATGTATCTCTGTCTGGAGCGGTATTGTAGCAGTCAGTGTGCTACACTCGAATCCGGGGACTTGAGTTCGATTCGCGCTCACGGCCAACACCAGTGACAATGATCTGAGTCGGTCGAGGTCGACTCAGCCTCAAATGAGTACCTGGTACGATGTGTAAACATTGTCACTGGGGAGACAAAGGCGGCCGGGCGTGGTGTTGTCCACCCACCTCGGGTGCCGTGCCGGCCTTCATAGGTGCTACTCGCTAACAGCACTTGCCCCAACAGTCTGTTAAGGCTATACCGGGGGTTCTTTGTCTTTGTGTCTGGAGATAGCCTCTCCACCGCTCTCAATGAGGGAGTTGTAATTTGAAAGTTTATTAAATGTAGTGCATGAAAATGAAGTCAACATTTATCTCGAGAGGGAAAAAAACCTTCTACCCAATCATGCCGCTAATTGGTTTGACTACTTACAATAACCGGGCACGTGATGTGGCATTGTTTAAAAAAAAAAACAATGGATTGGTGAGGGGAGGGGCGTGCGTGGGGTTGGGATGAGGATGAGCTCGTGGATCTCACTGGAGAGCTTCCTTCCAACTGTAATGTTTACACTGGTGAGTGGTGAGGGTTCGTTGATAACTGGTGAGTGTCTGGTGAATGTGTGACAAGGGTCAGGTGAATGTGTCACGTCACTCCGACCTCGAGGATGAATGGGGCTGCCCTCTAATATTAAATATACAGCAGTTGGTAAATCCTCGCAGTGCATTTCCATAATAGTATTTTATTCGTGAATATATAAATGGATACAGGCATTTGAATCTTGTCAATAATTTCAAATATGTATTCAGTTTAATTGGTCTCAAACACTTATTTGTTCCTTTCTGAAATATGATGTATTTGAAAGGATTGTTTGGTATGCTAATTGGTGTGCTGGTATGATCTGTGTTAATATGATAATTTAGCTAAATTCAAAACATTGAAAAAATCCCACACCTAGCTTCGCATTCAGCTGTAAATAATGTTCCCTTTATTTTGAAAATCCGGAATCCTTTTCTCCCTAGTGATTGTTGTGGTGATTATAACATGCAAATACATCAAATGCAGAAATGCTCCGTAAACGATTTAAGGCTGCGGTAAAATCTTGTGGGAATGAGTTTATGCAACTTCGGCAGCAATTTAAATGTGAATGCAATGTCAGATATTACGGATTTAGTGAAGAACATACATTTATATTGTGATGATTTTTAAAAAAATCTTGCAGATCTTTGAGGGGTTTTGATGACCTGTACTGTTAAATGCTTTGATGTTTTCGGTCATTGAAGTGTAATTCATTGACTGAGTTTGCTCTTCACAAGCATTTTTTTTCATTTATTGTAATGCTCTCTTAACACTGGCTCTGTGGCATCGTATCTAGGCCTGTCCATTTAATGAGAAACCCCTTGGCAGCACGACATTAATATTCATATTTATGTCCGTATGAGTCTCATAACTCCTTGTTCAGAAATGCCCTTTCCGATTAATGGTACCGTGAAATGAGACCAAAGTACTTGGAGACCCCTCCCCCCCCCCCAATGGGCGCCACGGTGGCTAGGAGATGTTAAATACCTCGCCTGGTATACAGGAAGTGGTGTGTTCAATCCCAACCCTGACCCTTGTATATTTGGAGTTTGCTTGTTCTACCCGTGGTCGCGTGGATTTTTCTGTGGGCCCCTCCGGTTTTTCTCTCCACATTTCGCAACGTGCGTTTCAAGTATTTTGGCTGCGATAAATGTACACATAATAAGCCACTTCGTTGGAGCTTTCATTTGTGGCCAGGTCGCTTCTAAAAAAGAGCTCAATAGCTCAGAGGGTCTTATCTGGTCAAGTAAAACAAATAGTTTCGTTGAGCATGCGAAGATAGCACACATCAATTCTGTAGTCAAACCTCTCGAAGCTTGAATTTTGAGTCAGTGGTAACAGCCACTAAAATAAATAAATGTACATAAACTAAATAATTCAACTCTCAAAGGAGCACTGTCCGCACGCTAATTAAGCTGTGCATGGCAGGATACGGCGTTCTGTGTTCCATCCCATTGCATTCGTCGTCCCGAAGCTCTACACTCAATTACGTGTAGGAAATTAAAGATGTGCTTATCAATACTAGGGCATTTTGATTTAAAGCTTTCGTGACTGCAGGGATTCATATTCTTGGTTCTTTCGGTAAAGTCACGTATATTTGTATTATTTTATTGTTTCCCTTCAAGTGACTTTACCGAAAGAACCAAGAATAATACTAGGACATGTAAAATGCCGTCGTTCATTCACCCACAATTCTAAATCTATTTGCTTATCTGTTGTGTGGAATTCGGTGAACCCGTGGATTTGGATGTTTTGTATTCTACGTCTGTTATATTTTACAAATGAACTATATTCAATCTTCTAGCCCATGAGGGAAATCTCTTCAGCCTTCGATGTCCAGTGAACCTGAGCCTTCATCCTCTGCCTCGTGGGTGATGGTAAGGGACTGGGATTAAACTGTGCAGTTGAGGTAACATTTTTTAATATATAAACATTTGACATATTTCATGAATTTATTTAAAGTAATTAATTATGTACCAATTTTGTTGTTGATTAAACTGTTTTGCTGAACGAGAAGTCAATGTATGAGAGTTCAGAAGTGTTTTTTTCCTTGGGAAAATTTTTGGTTTTTATTTTCTAGCTTTGAAGTTTGATCACATTATTAGAGTGGACTATGATTCCTCATGGGATCTTGGGATGGGAAGATGTTTTTGATCATGGGCAGATGCCAGGCATCACCATGGAATTCAGGCAAGAAGGGAGGGCTCATATGGGGCCTGGGTGACCGAATGAATCGCCATTGAAAGGTATGACTGATGCCGACTTTAAAATAAACCCATTCCTGCGGAGGGAGCTGGTAGGAACGTTGGGTTGCTCGGTCAATGGCCAGGGTCAACGGCGGGGTGGTGTATTCCGCAAATATGTCCGACTGTGAGGGCGGGCACAAGCCGGCGTGAGTAGGTTAAACATTGAGTTTTATAAGGGCACCACGGGGTGACCAGCCCCTCCCCACCCAGCCCCACCCCTCCCACCCAGCCCAGCCCCACCCTCCCCACCCAGCCCCTCCCCACCCTCCCCTCCCCACCCAGCCCCTCCCTCCCCACCCAGCCCCTCTCCACCCTCCCCTCTCCACCCAGCCCCACCCCTCCCATTTTTGGATGCACGACGGACAGACGGACACAATAATCCCCTGTGGGCTGGTGTAACCAGGAGGTTCCTACCAGTATAATATAATACATTTGGAATCAGTGCCATTCAAAGAGGACACGGCTATCATGAAATTGCTTTTTTAATAGACTCAGTAGGGGGGCAATGCTGCTACGTGTAATTCTGTTAAGTAATTTGCAGTTTGATTTAAAAAAAAATTGGCAACTGTGGACCATAACATTGAATATGATGGTGTATGGTCTCTAAGGCCCACCATGAAATCGACGGGCACATATTTTACAGTGAATACATACGCAGTAATAACCAGGGTGGCCTGCCGGATTTGAAGCACAAACCTCTGCAACGAGTGGCAATTATGCTGGAAAAAAATTGGTTCGATAGTATCAGGGTTGAGCACTGAGGCTCCTGGGACCACCACTCACAACCACTGTGATTACTACGTAGACCATCGAGACTAACACTATAACCTCTAGGACCTCCAGGCCTACCACTTCCACTACTGGGACTACCCCATGACCGGATGCTCACTCAACCACTTATGTAATTTATGCATACACGCATACACTCAGATGCTCCACCTGTGTGTGCATGAACGCGAACACAGATGCTCACTCATTTGTATGTATGAAGATTTTCACTTGGGATTTGGCCCAGAGAAGAATTGCGATTTTCCGTCGAAATTTGTCCAGGATGGGGGGGGGAGGGAATCGTAGGAGTCAAATACGATTCCTGCACGGGTCGATCAGCTTGCGTGCACATTATCCAACACTCTATAGAGCAAACATCTGAGCGAATGTGGCAATTTGAGATCTGCAAAAGGAATATGGGTATTGCGTCCAACAGGCTCGTTGGTTACGCAGTGTTCATGTGCCAAGTTCATTGGCCATTAGAGATGTTGATCCCTGAGTAGGGATTTTCCTCCACTCAATTATCCGCATAGTTTAAGGTATGTGCAAAGAATCCTACATAGTTACTGGGCACTGAAACAGTGGTGGCATTTAACAAATGGCAAAAACGAACAGCAGACTAGTTCCTATGCGACTATGACATGATTTATGTGTACATACATGTAGGTTACCAAAGTATTTTTTTTGCACTCGACCACGGTATTAACATGAAATAGCAATTTGTGTTAATGTTGTTGATCACCCTGTATGTGGAACTTCATATTAACTTGGCACTATTTCTAAGCGACATCGAAATGATTGTGTTTTTTTCGATTTAAAGCTTTCGTGACTGCAATGATTCATCTTCTTTGGTTCTTTCGGTAAAGTCACGTAGAATGAGAATAAAATAATAAATTGATAAAATAAAATAACACAATAATATTCTCACGACGTTTCGGCCACAACACAAGCGGCCTTCATCAGGTGAAGGGACGAGACTGTCTTGTAGGACAGCGCTACTCCAACGTGACTTTACCGAAAGAACCAAAGAAGATTGTGTTTTTGTTGTGTCATACAGCAATTCAGCTTAGAATGCTTGTGATTTAATTTGAATAGATGGATTGCAAAGCCATATTAAAACAAAAAAATCTACATACATTATACGTCTGGGTAGGTGAAGATTACGGATGAGTGCATGAAATGGTTGACTGATGGTTCATTGTTTATTTCATTGAACATCTTATTCCCATTAAGGGAGGTTTGTGTCTACTGAGGATTCCACGTTTGTCTTGAATGCATTAAGTAATGATTTAGTAAAATGAAATTAAAGCCCAATATAATTAACTTTTCGTAACAATATAATTACTCGAAGATGCCACCAACAGCAATTGTGCCAGGCTAGGTGCACTTTAAATTGACATACAGAATCAAGCACACATAATGTGTCTAATGCTTTAAAACAAAATCTGAATACTAGACAATGTTACATGTTTAGTTTATATAATCGTTTAATGTTTACGCGGTAATAGTTCATCTTAATACGTGTCCTAATGTGAGGGGCGGTGTCCGCAATGATGGCAGGCATGCTAAATTAGTTTTTTCATGTCACAGCTCTCAAAACTTTCTGGCATTCCTTTGTGCTGAGTGGACTCGTACATTATAAATGGGGATGCATTGATGAAATCAGAACGCACGTGGCAGTAAATGGATGACGAGAACCCTGGACCAGAGGCAAGAAAATGCACTTGGGGAAAATCTTTTGTCCCTCCCTCGGCTGAATATGGCTGTTGATAGTTTTTTTATATGTACACTGGACCCTTTTAAAATACTCTTCTGGTACAGCAGTCTCCTTTGAATTCCAAGTATCTCTGCATCTCTTATTGTGAACATAGGGCAGAGGATAAATGTCATCATAGGTGAATTGATTTGGCAGACGAGTTTTTTTGTTGCTATCATTTAGCTCAACTGGCTTCTCCAGGGAGTGTATGTTTAATGTCACAGGGCAGTTGGCTGCACTCTCATAGCATCGCTTCATACAGTACAGCAGCGGCGGAAGATTGGTGTAAGCCACGGGGGAAAGAAATATTCTGAACCATAAAGGTACCTTGTGTCATATGCGCCACTTTTGCTTTGACATGGTTAAGGGCAGTTGAAATACGAACAAGATTTAGCATGTCATCGTTTAAAGTAATTTTTATCCTGGAAGTAAACATTGTATTTAATTATACAATACCTCCTTCCATAACATTGACATTGCCTATCGTCTCGGATAAGACCTAATCATGCAGATCATACATTGTTCTCGTGTAAAACATCACGTTGTAAAAAGTGTATGCTGCTGCAGCACAACAAGCATACATTATCAGCAAGTGGTGGGCTGCAGAATACACATTCATATTGGGAGACAATATTATTTATGTATTTAACATGCGGTGGATGTTCTAAGGTTGCTGCTGCTGCTCGTAATGTTTGTACCCCGTGCCCAACGTGTCCTCTGTCTTCTAGCCGTGATTCTTGCCGGGCACACGCAGGGGGTGGTAATCATCAAATCAAATTCACAAAGCTCGACAGAACTCAAAGCGTTGTCTTCTTGCTTCTGAACTCCGCGTCCCCTCTCGTCACTCGCCAGCCACCACACGCACGTGCGCACACACGGAGCCTCCAGGGCGATGTTGAAGGAGAACCACAATGGTCCACGGACGACTCGCCGACACGCCGGCAACCCTAGCAAAAGGGTCTGCGACGTGAATATTTCAGGTCCGTGACTCGGCACGGACGCACGGAATCACCAGTCACGTAACTGTCCCACTTGTACCTGGGGGCTGATGGGGGGGGGCGGGTGGGGGGGTTGGAGCGGGGCCTAAAGTAGCACGCATCTGCCCCCCTTGGGTCAATGGTGAACCCAAGTTGTGACGCTGCTGTTGCACAGAAGTCAGACGCACATCTTTATTTAGACTTGCAGGACAAATCCGATGAGCTGCGAGGCTGTTTTTTTTCACACGTGTCCAGTATGGGGCACGTCAGCAAGTTAAGACAGAAATCAATACAACAACAACAACGACGACGATAGGAGTACAAAATAGAGAAAAAGTAAACAAGTCGCTACATATAAATAATCAATTAATTATTTAATTCCGATTTATCAAGCTTGGGCATGGCAGCAAAAACAACAACAAAACAGTCCCAGACCACACCAAGATAGCAAAAAGTCCCTCAATAAAATGGCACATTGAACATTTAACTATCGATACACAGGTAATGATCAAAGGTACAAATCACAATTCCAACATGCTCCTCATTAGCGCCAGTATATAGATACAAATTAGCGTAACCATAACCACACACCGGTTACATATGCATACATATCGCCTTGTCTGTCATATGGAGACTGTTTGCAGATTATATTTACACTCCACAGGTCACCAGAAGTTAATTTAAATTCGTTGCTATGGCCTGCCTAATCTCCGAACAATATCTCTGCCCATGCGTGCTAACAAACAACCTCGGCTGCCCTTTCATGTGAACGGTTTGCGAATTCACCTCATTTCAAGAAACAAAGCTGCCGTAATGCAGAGTCTGTTTTGCTCAGCAGAATCACATCAAGCCATCTTGCACACACATCTTGATTCCTCTGTTTTAATGGGAGTGACATTCATCTGTGCAGATGGATATGCCAACCCTCAGGGTGTTTGTGTGTGGGGAGCGATGGTACGTGATTAACTCACTGTGCTACAAACCCAGTGACCAGAGTTCCAGTCTCAGCTTTGACAAACATCAGTCGCGTATAAATATGAACTGGCCCTGTGCCTTCCCGAGGTCAACTCAGCCTTTAATGACTTCCTGAAGTCTTTACGGGGCGTGGATGTTTTTTGTCCATCAGGAGTACTTCAGTTTTGACATTTGGCGAGAGAAAGTTGGAAGCAATCCAAGATGAGACCACGTCAGTGCAGGATGTGAGAGTGGACAATGAGGTTGGATTATAGGTTCATTGATTCGGTGGTGTTTGGGACAGGGCCAGAGCCCTCAATACGAGCTCGTTCCGCCCAGAAGGACAGTGGTGGCAGTCGTGGTGCAACATCACCATCGCGAACAAGGAGCTCATTGCCATCCCCAGACAAAAATAAATATCCGCGGTTCGACCCCTTACCCAGGAACCAGTGGTGAGCCATTAACGAAGGAGAGTCCTCAATGTGACTGCAGTCAACAGATCACAGATCACATGATTCCACGCTGCCTGCACCGCTCATTCAGGAGCAATATTACCAACATCCATCAAGCCTCCACATAGGCCATTAGATGACTTAATAACCTCGATATTCACGGATAATGTTGCTACATGACCTTGCCATACAAAAGTAGAAGAGAGGTTATTGGTGTGTAGCGCTCAGTGTCATCAGCATAGAAGTGACAGTCCACATTAAAGCTGGATGTGAATTTCCAACGTGGGAGATGTTATATTGAGAAGAGTAGGGGACCGAGGATGGAACCTATTGCAAGACCAATGCACGTGGGAAACAGTGCGCTGGACATCCCTACATAGTTATGGGTGTCCTCGATGAATGTTTGTATGTTCGTGTTTAGTGGCTGCGCGTGGGAGATCTTCGTCTATTTTGTTGTTATCCATTTAAATATAACTCAGGGTCGATCCCTGGACTGTCACTCCAGATTATCTTGGTTCCCAGCACTGGGGAATGCATAAACGTCGCTCGCGCGTTGTCATCATCAATATAGGCTGCGTTGGATTTATATGGTGTCCAAATGTGATGACAGCTCAAGAGTATGTACAGACACAAAAGTCATATTTATTTTGTAGAGAGGCAGTCAGTCAGAGGGCAGAGAGAGAGAAAAAAAAAGGAAAAAGTTTTGAGCTCCTAGGTTCCATCGACAAAGCTCAAGAGCTCAATCAAGTTGCTGCTTTTGCGAGCTCCACACGAACACTTTGCATTGATTTATTCCAAATTAGTTCGTAAAAAAAAATGGCCCCCCCAATTAAGTGAAATAATCTTAGATCATTTTGAGTACTGACCCGCAGAGTGCAGTCCAAAAATAAAGAATGTGTGTGAGGAACACAGAGTAACAGACATTATTATAATGATGGCGTGCCTGGCCAGGGCCGATATGTGAGGAGGTTGAGGTCAGTGGTTGCGATGGGAGTCATTGAGAAGATAATGAATAGTACAAAGAAATTCTGCAGGGAAGGGCTAGTCAAAAAAATATACTAAAAGGAAATTATAAGACTTTATTTAAATTATATACTCAGGCCAAAGTATGACAAGTCCTCTTTGTGTGGGAAAAAAAAAACATCCTATAATTGTGTATGCATTGAGAATTCTGCTTTTAACCATCAGTTAATCTACAGTGGCAGCTAAATTCCATGTAATGAGTTTTAAACCATCTGCCGTGCTGTATACAAACTGCAATTAATCTACAGGTCATCTAGAGGGAGTCCTAAACTCTGCTTAATGTCTCAAAACCATCTGCCGCTGTCGATTAAAAAATTCAGCTAACACATTATCTAGTGATTAGAATATTCTCCTGCTAGTTTCTAACCAATCTCCCTTGTATGCATGCATCCTGCGGGTCAATTTGAGCATTTTATTTAATCTAGACGTCATTCTGAAGAGTGGTAGCACAGTGGCCCAGTACACTGCGTTACGAATCCAGTTGCCTGATGTTGATTCGCAGCCAATGGCTAACGGCAGCAGCCAGTGATATCAGAGGTAGTCCTGGTCCACCCTTCACCAACCTGCAATGGCCAGCATGGTGAAGTATGGTCAAACAACTCCCATGAATACCACGGTGTGGAGAGGTCTTCATCCAGCAGTGGACTGACAAAGAACTGGAGATTATTATACAACTGTATGTACTTTTTTTGATATATATAATAATTCTACCAACATTTTGGAATTCTTCTTTCGTATGGGTGACGTAGATACAGAGCAACAACTACAATTTCACATTCTGGTGGTCAAGCCAAACAACCGCGTCAGTAGCAGCGGGGTGTCATCGGTGTGATGTTTCCTTCGTATTTGTGGATCGGGAATTGCGTCGTGATGTGTTGTACAGATCTGGTCTGGATGAACACAATCGCGCACTGGAGAGTTTGTTTAACATTACATTGATGTTGTGAAAGTGTTACCATGCTCGTTTATTATTCATATATACAGATCTGAGAGAGGATTGAGTTTGAGTTTTGTTACCAATGTCGTTTATTATTCATATATACAGATCTGAGAGAGGATTCAGTTTGAGTTTTGTACAGAGACACAATGTTCTGTGTGCGTGCGATTTTTAAAAAAAATGTTCCACCGGAATGTGCGTTCGGTTCATTAATGAGCGTGGTAATGCTTATTGTAATAATCGAGAAGTGGTTTTGTTTCAACACATAGTTTACTCTTGGACATCAAACAAATACTGCCCGTTATTAATTTACTCGTTCATAAAGCCTGTCTTCGCCAGGCAAAAAAATGTTCAATGCATATAACAATTCACGTGATATGATTTTTGTTTTACAATTTTTATCTGCGATCAGACGTGAACTACTCCAAAAATTTGTATTTTTCCGCAAAAATTGTTGATGACTTGATTCAACTTCTTGTATTTAAAGACATACTCATCGGAAACCGCTCAATTTTAGGATCCTGCTCTTTTTTTATTAGAAAGAACAAACATTTATTAACTTAATACTCTATGAGTGGAAGCTCCTCTCTTTTACCATTCTTGAATTATGAAAAACAAATTAAACCGTCAGCGTTTCCTGAAGAAGTGCATTATGGTCAAAGCGAAGTTGAACTCCTGTGACCGACTGACAGGCAGCAGGAGTGATACAGAGGTTTTCAGTGTGGGGCCATCCATTCAGTAGGTACGCATGGAGGGGGGGTTAACCCAAATGCTGTATGGGGGGATCTACTGACAATGTACGCATAGGGAACGGGGTGGGGGGGGGTGAAGCCTCGATAATAATTTGTCTACATTGGCCTTCAAATGAAGTTAGATAGTCCGGCGGTGGACTATCTGTTTGCTTAAACGCGTTAATATTATTCACCCTTGAACGTTTCTGCGTGGATTAAATATCGGCCGTTCTATAAGATTCGGGGGGGGGGGGGTGCGTCAGGCTGTACGTACGCAGGTTGGGGGGGGGGTAAAAAGTCCGCGTGCGTACAGGGAGGGCGAGAGGGGTCAAGTTTTGACAGATTTTTTGCGTACGCACTCAATGGATGGCCCCTGTCTCCTGTTCCTGCAGCCACCGCAGGTACAATCACCCGAATACAACGGATGCGTAACTAGCCTAGTCTGGCAATTGGCTGATACTTTTTTTTAATGGCTTGCGACGTTAATAGCACACTGGGACAAATGTACTATGGATGAGTGCCCATGAAGGTCTAAATTCCAATGGCTGCCTCGCGAATGTTTATTTTCCTACGTATTTTGTTTCCATTACCAATAATGGGGCAACTCGCCAAGGCGTTTTGTTTCTGTTGATGTATCATTCACCAGAGATTAAGAAACGTTCCTGTTGCATCTTTCCCACCGTCTCCTTGCTGATCCATTCGGTTTGCCCAACAGCTTGGACAGCCATTAACCAGACTTTGTGATCCCCCCCCCCCCCCAATATTGTTTTGTTGAGTTACACCTAGGGATTCATTTTAAACCCGGTCTGTTCAGGTTTGGGGACCCGGGAAATATTTCTCCACTCAGCACACCACATCCAGTATACCTTCTTGCTGTGGCCGTGGCTACCACTGTACCGCTGCTTCACCCCATTGCAAATGTTTCAGTTACCCGATACAAAATCCACGGCCTTTTAAGTACATTACAGTATCTTTGTTTGTCACCAGCAAAAGATGATGATGTTATTCAGGGCAGCCTATTTATCCCTACATTCAGCCTTTTACTACCAGCCATTATTAAAAAATGAGGCCCGGTTAGTTTTTTGCTGCGTTCCCACAACCGTTAAAAGCAAGCCAGCTCAGTCTGCGAACTGAGAAAGTGGGGCTCAGCCCAGATTCCCATTAGCAGCATTGCCCATGTGGGAAAGTAGGGGAAAGGGTGGGGGAGCGTGGAGGAGTGGGGATGGAAGGCCTGGATTTGATTTCTAACCATCATAAATTAGTTGCACTTTTTTGTTCTGGTCAAGTCAGTATTAGTTCAGAATAAGCTCCTGAGTGGAAATTATATTATGTTTCCATTAACATCCACATATTCTGCCAATCCTGCACGCCATGTGTAAATGCACGCTGTCATTACAAACAAAATGGAATAACCTTGCCATAGAGGCACTATAACTTTTTCACAATATTGCGTTATTGGCAAATACATGGAGACCTTATTTTAAATGTGTACCCACAGGTACACCCATTTAATAATAGACCGCTTGTCAAGCAGATATGGGTGGCAAGGCGTTGTGACTTGACGATAAATCCCCTACTTGGTACGTGTAATTCTGGGCATGTATCCCAGTGGCATAGACAAATAATGTGCATGCACAGGGGACAGCAGCGATAGGGGGTTGACTTGTGACTGTAAGAACAGGCATGGTGCCGTCTTCATTTCTGCACTGGTGTTAAAAAATATATATTTTAAGCTAATGCAGTGATACTCTAATTTTGTGTTTAGTTTATTGTCCTTCCCCCACACCTCCGATAAGCGCAGTTGGCTACGTACTATGCGAAAGAAGTTCAGCATACATGCACACGTTGCATTTTACACGTGCAATGTTCGCATCTTAATAAATAAATTAATGATCTTCTGATGATTATTTTTTCCCCCTCTGTGGTATAGCTGACAGTCATTGGGGGTATGCAAGAAGAAGTTCCATAATCCAGCCAACTATGGTGCCCTTTGGGCATCCAATTATAAGCTTACTAAACCAACCACCTACATTTCTGCCCAGTCTCACTCCGACCCACCCAACTACCAGTGGGCATCTTTGCTGCCCTCCCATCTCTCCATTGAGCACACCATTTCACTGTGCAGATAAGGTCTCACGAGGCCACCGTCAATGGGGGGGTGGGGGGGGGAATGCAATACCGAGAGTTTACTCTCCATATCGCAGAACTTCATTTGCTGACCCACTGCACGTGCGCAATTGTATACTTGTGCATAATACAGGCTTCTTTTTGGGGAGTTAGATCGCATAAATGTATACAACCGTCGTTAAACCCTCCACCACCCGATAAAGCCAATTAGTGGGGTTTTGTCACGTAAACAGAACGTGCCGATTCGTTACTAGTACAGCACTAGTGTATACTGTAGTAGTGTAGCGTATAGTGTACTAGTACAGCACACCGGTGTGTTGGAGAGCAAAGCCACAATATTTACAATCTGAGCACGTCGATTCGCCAGTAATTCAACTAATCTCATCAGGCAACAGCCAGATTTGTGGAGAAAAAAAAACCATGTATACAATTATGTATGATATTGGTCACGAAAGCCTACGTGTATACTTGTGCAAAAAAAACTATGGTAAATGTAAATGGGAGGTGGAAGGAAGGGAGTCTGGGGAGCTGGAAGACAGGTTAATTACCTTCCACGAAAAATGTGCATCGGTGCTCTGCACCATCAACAACACGTGCTCAGACACATGCTGGGTGGTGCTCAATTCCACTGACACCTCTGAGCCAGTGCTGGAAATTCCACATTTCAATAAACTAACTACACTTTTACCCACTGAGCTACATGGCTCTTTTTCAGAAGCGACCTGTCCACAAACGATAGCTCAATGAAGTGGCTTATCATTTTGATATGTATAGCAGCGTGTTTCTATATCTGGAACGAAAAACCAGAGGACCCGGAGAAAAAGCCACGTGACCACGGGGAGAACATGCAAACTCCAAATATACAGGCGTCAGGGTCGGGATTGAACCCACGACCTCTTGTATACCAGGTGAGGTAGTTAGCATCTCACCACCGTGGCATCACCTGGCTAGGACACTTATCCCTTTCCCGTTCCGAGACATCTGCAAGTTGCAGGGTGGGTCCCGTTCACCGCAGAATATTGGAGCAGGCAAGCAGTTAACGTTCATTTTATTCAGAGAGGCGTATCGCTGTTGTTTTTAAAGACATTGTACTGTACTCACTGCAGATAATTGTAGACACGACCGCACTCTATGATAGCTGGCGCTAAATGTGTCACGCCCACCGGCATGGCATAGGAGCCTCGGTACCGATAAAGTTATTTTATTTGTTTTCTTCTGATTCCATTCCAATTACGTGCGTACGTGTACGTCATCGGAATGGAAAACGGTTAAGTGCCCACTTTATCCACCCATATAGGGAAGATGAATCGCGTTAAGCTTGGTTGGGATTTGAACGCTTTATTCCACCGAGATATTATCTGACAAATTAAGCAAGTGCTTCGTTACTCTCAGTGCAACCTGTGGGTGGTTCCTACCTTGTTTATTAGTTTGTGAAATTGATTGTTTGAAACTAAATGTATTTAAGTATATATACATTGTATGAACTAAAATGGGACGTGTAAACTAGGTAAGTAAATGCGTTAAACATAAAAACCCAAGCAAGAACCGTTAATCTCGTCAATTAAAGATGTTATGTATCTATTTACATAATTGACAATATAGAAGAGATAGCAACTTGTGCTTGCGTTCATTACGTGCTCCATGTATACGGCAGGGCTTTTTTGCATTTGATTGAACGACACCGCTCATAACGCCCGCAAAGTTACGTTAAATGAGGGCGACACATGCTATAAGGTTACGGGTACTGATTTATTGATCTCTAGGGAAATAATACGTAAGGAAAAGCATGTTCACATATTTATTTGCTTTCATTTAAGACAAATTATAATGCAGTATGGAAAGCAAATAGCGAAAACTAAAATAAACCGAAAACTTTTGGGTTATGCCTTATTTGTGAATAGAAAATGTGTACTTTTTTGCCCATTTTACATAGTTGTATTAAATAGCTCATTATAAATATGCATCGCAATTTATCAGTTATAAGCTTCTGGTATAGATGCTGTATTTACCAAATGATTGCTAAATAATTTGTATTGTTCTATTCATTTGTTTTATCTGCAGCTGCTACGGTACAAGTCTTTAAAATTGTCTTATCACAAAGATTACATGTGTTTAGTCCAGCTTGTGAAATATATTAATGCATGTAGTCATGTATATTTCAGAGTAAATTAATCCTAAGCATAACGCGTGTTTCCTTGGCTAGATATGGAGGCGTTACATCTCACTTGTTTTATCCTATAACGAACTGATGAATTAAAACAATGCAGGCACAGGCATATGCTTCTTGGTGTGATCTTTCCTCGCCGTTCAATATTAGCATACAAACTGATGCAGTGCTCATAGAAGCGCATTCATTTTCTTGCGCTCTTTCAAAATAGTAAGACTTCTAATGAAGGTCTAAATGTGGAATCAATGTTGGTTTTAATTACGTTTGAGGTGCTGGAATCTAGACCCGGAATAAATGAGCAGTGCTGCAGGCAGTTAAGTGATAATGCGGTATTTATTCTAAGGTGGAAATAAAAATGGCCTTCATAATGGTATCTGGAAACAGAAAACATCGGTTTCACAACTAGAATATAGCAGCTTGTGCATTTAAATGATTACTTTGATAATACCAGTAATGTTGGTAGTACTTTATAATGGTGTACATCCACTCGACATTAATCAAGTACAAAGACAAGCAGTGGTGATTTACTTCCTTGACATTAAGGATTGTGCACACTGCACTTTTGTAAAGGTTAATTTTCTTCACTTGATCATGTGAGAATCAATTTCTCATTCACGGTAATTTTATAACCTTCAATTTGGGGTTATGAGATTATTGTGTTTTGTTTGTATTCTATTGCAAGGATTTGTAAGCTTCGTGCTACAGCTTCCCAGTTGTGTTTTGTAATTCATAATTTTCCGGTCAGTGAAAGGCAAAATTCCATCACCGAGGCCTAGATACGAAATTTCGGATCATCCGTGTGTTTTATGTTTAATTACTGAGACATGACGTCCGTGCTTGTCCAGCCAAGAACGGTGTCCACATGGCATCGGTTGACGTCACTATTGTTAGCAACAACACATTTCCCATTAGTACGTAAGCGAAATAATCTTGAAATATGAAAAAAATCGGAAATTGTGCTTAATTAAACTAAATCGTGGTGTCCATAACATGGGCTTAAATTTGATAATTCAATAAAATGTTAATTTCAAGCCCTGTGTAATACCGAAACGTCATAGCCGATTGGTGCTCTTGGCATAAAGCAGCTGAACACAATAAAACAAATACTTTTGTCTTGAGCGAATTACAGTACTGTACTGTGCTTTGTTCCTAGTTTTGCAGTAATTTATGAAATTACAACATTGTCTAATCACTGATTATTGATTGAGCATTCAAACCCTATTGTAATTGCATACCAAGAGTTAATGTAGGGTCAGGACATTGGGTCAGTATATTTCCAAGGTATAGGAATTTTGACCTTTCAGGTAAACCTTAATAAGTACCGTAATGGTATTTACACCATCAACATTGCATGTGAGATCATTTTTAATTAATCCGCCAAGGAGGAGAATATGTATGCTAATTGTACCGTTGCCCTCTGTTCCCTACCTGTATTAGGGTTCATATAACAGTTAATGAATTCGCATTGGTTAAAATTATTTTGCTATTCCGTTAAAGCAAAGGCAGTGCATTTCAAATATTTAATCGTTCATAGCCGACGCTACAAACTGACACTTAAGCGACAAATAGGTAGAATATACAGACACCAAATACAAATACATGCAGGAGAAATTTTACAGCACTGAACAATTTAGCTGAAGTCTGTTCAATACCCATGGGGTGTATAAGACACCCCCAGAGGCAACAAGCTGGCTTATAAATCTGCAGCTGGCCATTTGGAAACGTGTATCCAAACCCCCAGTGGTGCTGTGTTAGAGGAGAGTACATTAGCTAAGAACACACCATCCTTCAGAGGAGATGTCAAGCCTGGTGTTCTGTCCACTGGGGGGACCATTAAAGATCTCGAGGGTTAGTCCAAGGGTTCGTCCAATCTGTTCCATGCTGGGAGCTGAATTAATCATTGGCATTAGTAAAAAAAAATAAAGTGCCTTCACCAACCCGCTTACTGACCATCGTGGTGAGGTGCAGTTGAATAACCACCCCGAAGATCTGCAACAGCATTGGGTAGTTTTCATCCAGCAGTGATGTGACGAACAGCCGCGCGTGTGCTTCAGCAGCTGTACACATTTCCACTTCTTTTGCTGAGAAATGTTTCACTTGAACGTGGCATTGGCGAAATAATTCTGTTTCACCTTTGATCATTGTTTTTTTTATTTAATAGCTGCTGTCACAAAATGTGCAGCTGCAGTTAGTACAGCGCAGCCACACAATGAATCACCTCATTCGTGGATATGACAATTAAACAGTTTTAATGAGAACGACATACATATATAGCCATACGGGTCTCTGTAAATGTACAATGCTGATATTTGAAAAAAAAACAATAATATATACCGTACGAGGCATTTAAAATATGTCTACATGCAGCAATTAGTATTCTGTCGTGCATTTTATTGCACCTGATGTGATACTACAAGGGCGTAATTAATTACGCGATAATACAAGGACAACTGCTGGGGGAAAAAAATACTCCAAATTGGATTCAGAGATGGCTGAAACTAGCCTTGCACGGATATTTATTCCCTTATCCCGCAGACGATTGGTCTCGTGCAAGTCGTGAGGGCTAAAGTAAGACAGTATTGATAAGAAAGGAGGCTATGTTGCGTATCGTGAGTGGCTTATAAACGGCCTTTGCAAGAGAGGCTATTATGTGGGGGGACGCCACTCGAAGCGAGGAATTGCTGCTCGAAAGAACATTGAGGCTATGTTCATCTCACTCTTTACAGCCCTGAGCTAGTGGTTGGAATTCCTCATTCCTATGATGGGGGGGGGGGGGGGGGTGACTATATCCATAAGACGACCACCAATGTGGACTTTTCCCATAAAGCAGAACTCGTTTTATTGATCCCAGAGAGATGATGAGTTAGTTCAACCTCCTCCCACCCCCACACAACCAGGATGTGAACTCGCAAACCTTACGACTGTGATTCGCTCACTCGACCGCTGGTCAGATTCCTGACTGTGTAGGTAAATACCGGAGTATGTAAGTGGTGATGTGGCTGCCTATGACTGTTCACTAACTTATAAAGTGCGTTTAATTTGCATGTTACTTTAAAAAAATACAAATATTGTACCTCCCTTGAGATGCAATTACATTTAGGCAACGTATGAATACAAGCAAAATTGAATTATATTGTAAAATACACCATCGCAATAAGAATAGTATGTGGAGCTAATGAAAAACAAACCCATGTTCAGGTCCTATGGTGGAACACTCCATCGACATTTAACCGCATACAGTATTTATTTTGCACACAGTTAAACGAAAAAAAGTTATAAAATTTCCGTTCAAATGTAGATTCCCCCTCCCCCCCCCCCCCGAGGAATGGAGGTGCCAAACGCGCATATTAAATTGTGAGCCACCACACTTTACCAACGCTTCCCCGACAAACCAATCTTCCAAATCGCGGTTGACGTGATTCCACAAAGTCACGGGAATCTTCCGCACCGTTGACCCTGGCCTCAACCCCCCCCCCCCCCACGCCCGCTTTTGGCCGTTTGGCCATTGTACGATGAGGAATGGCGGAACGATTATGGGTTTTTGTGTGTGGAATCGTCCATACGTAAATCGCGAAATGTAAAATATTTCCATTTTATGCGTGGAATTGGATGTCGTATCGCAAAAAAAAAGTGTGGAACGACAGGCAAACTGCATGAATGAGACCGTTAACATTTAAAACGTGAAGTAGACGACTTGCATATATATATCAGATAAACCAGGGCACATCTTTCCTGATGCGACTCATTAATTTGAGAATAGTTCAGAGTTGTTCTGGTTAGAAAACGTAAGTTAATTGTGTTTTGTGTGGTTAAACGGACACTTGTCTTAATTTATTATTCACAATCCAACACAACAGAGCACAACGTATTGTATATAAAGGGCAACATTTTCAGGAAATGTACCTCCTTCAGAGCGACATGTCTCGGACTGTGTTCATGAGCATAAAGCAGATTTGAAACACGGTAGGACCAATATTTCTTCCGTGGCTGATCATTATTTTAATGGAGCTGGGTCACACGAAATTGATTTCTCTAGGACAAAGGTACTTTGCAAACCCACTGGCTATCAACAAAGATTCGTTCATGAAACCATCCATTTATACATAAATATACACAATTTCAACCGAGAAGATGGGTACAAACTCAGCAATCACTGGAAGGACGTTATTAACCATTTCAAGTCATAACTGGCTGTAATGTTTCCATTTTAGACCTGGCAGCCCTTTAATTGGTGGAAGCCCACCACCAGTACCATCACTGCCCACTACTCCCATCACTTACATTAACATTAGCTGCCCTGCCCATGCTGCTACACCTGAGCTACGCCCATGTTAAACTTTTACCTGGCAGCCCTTTAATTGGTGGAAACCCACCACCAGGGCCATCGTTGTACATTAATATGAGTTGCCCCGCCCATGCTGCTGACATTTGGGCTACGCCCATTTTAAACCTTTATAAACAGTTTGTCTTTAGAGGCTAACCCCCCTTTTCCTGATGATGACTGCTTGTGTTGCGATCGAAACGTCGTGTTTTTTATTCACTTTATTTTTTTAAGAATAAGTCTACATTATAGACTGCCAGTACGCTCACTCAGGTTAAGAACCAGGCTACAGTCGACATTATAGACTGCCAGTACACTCACCGAGGTTAAAAATGAGGCTACAATATACATTATAGACTGCCAGTACACTCACCGAGGTTAAGAATGAGGCTACAATCTACATTATAGACTGCCAATACGCTCACCGAGGTTAAGAACAAGGCTACATATTCTTGGTTCTTTCGGTAAAGTCACGTAGAAGGGAAACAAAATAATTAAAACATAAAACAATAAAATTCTCACGACGTTTCGAATGCAACACACGCAATCATCATCATTGTGTTGCAGTCGAAACGTCGTGAGAATTTTATTGTTTTATATTTTTATTATTTTATTGTTTCCCTTCTATGTGACTTTACCGAAAGAACCAAGAATATGAATCCCTGCAGTCACGAAAGCTTTACATCAAAATTTAACCAGGCTACAGTCTACATTAGTGGGTTTTATTTTTTATTATTTGTATTTTTTTATTCACTTTATTTTTTATTTTTCTATGTATGTGACTTTACCGAAAGAACCAAAGAATACTCCTTCAGAGCACATAAAAGGAGGCCAAAATGGAAGGGTGACTCCACCTCTCTGGCCTGTCTTATGTGCTGTGAAAAATATTGTTTTTACTTTTAGGGTAGTTATTGATACATGAGTTGAATTTTTATATATAGACATATATAATTCATTGCGTGCAATTTTTACGTATCGCCATTTATATATGTCTGTTGTTAATCAAATGTGACTCGGCTACAATTGGCATTAATTGTATTTTGTTTATTAATTAAACGTGTTCAACATAATTTCAGTGTTTATTTGGTATATATGACTACAACATAGTTTGAATGCATTTTCACACATGCCACTCAGCAAGTTTTATTCCCAAGATATTAGAGTTCTGAATGCATTAAAACAAACTGCTATGGTATAAGCCTTTGTTGGCTGTTGTAACATCAGCTGGAATGACAATGGGCACTTGAGTGGGTACATAACTGCCCTAAGGCTACAATATAACATTCTAGCAAACTAATGAAAAACACAGAATTAGCAAGGTGTGCACCGTTGAGTTGTTTTCTTTAGTTTGTCTACATTGTCGAGCAACATTAAGCATGGGCTCAATTTCTGATCAAGGTCTTGCTGTAACCAACGATAAGAATCCATATTAAAATTATGAAATGGAGTGCCACGCATTGCAGACATTGACCAACTTATTTTAATTCAATATACATGCATACTTTGATTCTTACCTGTGTAGTATCGATAGTTCAATGTTAATGTGGCCATTTTATTGAGGGACTACTGCTGTGTTGTGCTATCTTGGTGTGGTCGGGGACTGTTTTGTTGGTGTTTTTACTGCCTTGCCCAAGCTTAATAAATCAGACCTATATAATGCAAGATGGCGCCGATGATGGCAGCCTCGGCCGGTTGGTGCGCCCTGTTTTGTCCAGTTTTGTCTTGAGAGGGGCCTGCTGTTCATCACACCCGTGCTGGTGAGAGGGACCTGCTGTTCAGCACACCTGTGCTGGTGAGAGAGGCCTGCTGTTGAGGGGCCTGCTGTTCAGCACACCCATGCTGGTGAGAGAGGCCTGCTGTTGAGGGGCCTGCTGTTCAGCACACCCGTGTTGAGGGGCCTGCTGTTCAGCACACCCGTGCTGGTGAGAGGGGCCTGCTGTTCAGCACACCCGTGCTGGTGAGAGGGGCCTGCTGTTGAGGGGCCTGCTGTTCAGCACACCTGCGCTGGTGAGAGAGGCCTGCTGTTGAGGGGCCTACTGTTCAGCACACCCGTGCTGGTGAGAGGGGCCTGCTGTTCAGCACACCCGTGCTGGTGAGAGGGGCCTGCTGTTCAGCACACCCGTGCTGGTGAGAGGGGCCTGCTGTTCATCACACCCGTGTTGGTGAGAGAGGCCTGCTGTTCAGCACACCCGTGCTGGTGAGAGGGGCCTGCTGTTCATCACACCCGTGTTGGTGAGAGAGGCCTGCTGTTCAGCACACCCGTGCTAGTGAGAGGGGCCTGCTGTGCAACACACCGGTGCTGGTGAGAGGGGCCTGCTGTTCATCACACCCGTGTTGGTGAGAAAGGCCTGCTGTTCGACACACCCGTGCTGGTGAGAGGGGCCTGCTGTTCAGCACACCCGTGCTAGTGTGAGAGGCCTACTGTTCATCACACCCGTGCTGGTGAGAGGGGCCTGCTGTTCATCACACCCGTGCTGGTGAGAGGGGCCTGCTGTTCAACACACCCGTGCTAGTGTGAGAGACCTGCTGTTCATCACACCCGTGCTGGTGAGAGGAGCCTACTGTTCAACACACCAGTGCTGGAGAGAGAGTCCTGCTGTTCAGCACACCCGTGCTGGTGCGAAGATGGCACCGATGATGGTAGCCTCAGCCGGTCGGTGCGCCCTGTTTTGTCTTGTTTTGTCTGTCAATTCAGTGTTTTGCCAAGATTTTCGGAGTTCTCTAACAAGAGACGAACTTTTAAATATCAGGGAAACAACTCCTGTGGATTTAATTCCTACTTTTCTGCTTCCAGCGGCAGAATTAGTAGGCTTTCTAGTCAATGCTGCGCTAGGCTTTGCTCAAGCAGCGAAACGCCGCCCAAGGGGTAAACGGTCGGGGGCTCTAGTACGGCTACGCAGACGCGGGATCCGAACAGTGCTTCCGAGCTTTTTCCTCTCCAACGTACGTTCCCTGTACAACAAAATGGATGAACTTCAGCTACTGATGGTAAAAAACAAAGACTTTCTTTCATTTTCTGTTTTGTGCTTTACGGAGACATGGCTGTGTGATTTGATTCCGGACACTTCGCTACAACTATCAGGATTCCATCTTGTAAAATTGGATTGTGACATAGCACTCTCCGGCAAGACGAAAGGCGGTGGTATTTGTTTTTACATTAACAGTGGCTGGTGTGTAGATGTCACAGTGATTCTGCAACATTGTTCTCCACTCCTTGAATCAATTTTTATAACTTGTAAACCGTTTTACTCGCCTCGCGAGTTCGCGTCGCTCATTTTGGTCGGAGTTTATTTGCCGCCTTGTCCTCAGGTTAAAGAGGCCCAACGCATGCTCGCCGATCAGATTCTGAGTGTGGAGCGAGCAAATCCAGATTCGTTGGTTATCGTACTTGGCGACTTTAACAAAGGTAATCTCAGCCACGAACTCCCCAAATACATACCATTCATTAAATGCCCAACCAGAGAAGGGAACACTCTGGATCACTGCTACACTACAGTCAGTAGAGCCTACCACGCCGTCCCCCGAGCAGCACTAGGACACTCTGACCATACCATGGTCCACCTGATTCCTGCATACAGGCAGAAACTAAAACTCTGTAAACCTGCTGTGAGGACATCTAAACAGTGGACCAGTGAGGCTGAGGAAGATTTGCGGGCGTGCTTAGACTGTACTGACTGGGATATGTTCACGACTGCTACCAATAGTCTGGATGAACTCACAGAGGCTGTGACGTCCTACATCAGCTTCTGTGAGGACTGCTGTATCCCAACACGTACCAGGGTGAACTTTAACAACAATAAGCCCTGGTTCTCAGCAAAGCTCAGAAGGTTGAGGTTGGAGAAGGAGGAAGCGTTTAGGAGTGGAGATAGAGACAGATTCAAGGAGTCGAAGAACAGGTTTAGCAAAGCAGTGAGAGAGGCTAAACGACTGTACTCAGAGAGACTAAAACACCAGTTCTCTACTAACGACGCTGCTTCTGTCTGGAGAGGGCTCAGGCAGATCACCAACTACAAACCCAGAGCCCCCCACATCACTAATGACTCCCGCCTAGCCAACGACCTGAACGAGTTCTACTGTAGATTTGAAAGACAATTGAACTGTCCTGAACCACCCCTTCCCACCCAAGAGGCCCCATCCCCCACCCATACTACAGAGACGACTCTCTCCTTTCAGGAGGGAGAAGTTAATAGACTTTTCAAGAGGCAGAATCCACGCAAAGCAGCCGGGCCGGACTCTGTCTCTCCAGCCACCCTCAGGCACTGCGCTGACCAGCTGTCTCCAGTGTTCACCAACATCTTTAACACCTCCCTGGAGACATGCCATGTACCAGCCTGTCTCAAGTCCTCCACCATCATCCCTGTGCCCAAAAAGCTAAGGCCAACAGGACTAAATGATTACAGACCGGTCGCCCTTACATCTGTGGTAATGAAGTCTTTTGAGCGCCTGGTCCTGGCACACCTCAAAGCCATCACAGACCCTCTCCTGGACCCCCTTCAGTTTGCCTACAGAGCCAACAGGTCTGTGGACGACGCAGTTAACATGGCCCTCCACTTCACCCTACAGCATCTGGACGCCCCAGCATCCTACGCCAGGATCCTGTTTGTGGACTTCAGCTCTGCCTTCAACACCATCATCCCTGCCCTGCTTCAGGACAAGCTCTTCCAGCTGAACGTGCCCTACACCACCTGTAAATGGATCACAGACTTCCTGTCTGACAGGAAGCAGTGCGTTAAGCTGGGAACACAAGTCTCTGACTCCAGGTCCATCAGCACCGGAACTCCTCAGGGCTGCGTCCTTTCCCCACTGCTCTTCTCCCTGTATACCAACAGCTGCACCTCCAATCATCTGTCCGTCAAACTCTTGAAGTTTGCGGACGACACCACCCTCATTGGGCTGATCCCTGGTGGGGATGAGTTTGACTATAGGTGGGAAGCTGACAACCTGGTGACCTGGTGTAGCCAGAACAACTTAGAGCTAAAGGCTCTAAAGACAGTTGAGATGGTTGTGGACTTCAGGAAGAATACAGCCCCACTCACCCCCATCACCCTGTTAGACTCCCCAGTCAAAATTGTAGAGTCCTTCCGCTTCCTGGGCACTATTCTCTCCCGGGACCTCAAATGGGAACTGAACATCAGCTCCCTCACCAAGAGAGCTCAACAGAGGATGTACTTTCTACGGCAGCTGAAGAAATTCAACCTGCCAAAGACAATGATGGTGCAATTCTATACAGCGATCATTGAATCCATCCTCACCTCCTCCATAACCGTCTGGTACGCTGCTGCCACTGCCAAGGACAAGAGCAGTCTGCAGCGTATCATCCACACCGCTGAGAAGGTAATTGCCTGCAATCTACCAACCCTCGAGGACCTGCACACGACAAGGACCATGAGGCGAGCGAGGAAGATTATGGCCGATTCCTCCCACCCTGGACACTCTGTTTCAGCTACTCCCCTCCGGCAGAAGGCTTCGGTCCATCAGGACCAAAACCTCACGCCATAAAAACAGTTTCTTCCCATCTGCTGCTGGCCTGTTAAGCAAGGCCAAGGGCTTACACTGATTTTAACATTTTATCTACATAATGACACCTTGCCGATATTAACTATGTTAACCTATTTGTATTTTTTATTTTTAAATTATATCTTAAAGCTATTTTATATTCGATATTTATTCAATTTTATATACTTCAGCCCCTTGGTGTTAGTTAGACTTTTAACCCTTATTATAGTAAGACTTGTTTAAAACTTATTTAAGATTTTAGATTCCTATATGTTGAATGTATGCACCATCCTGCCAAAGTAAATTCCGTGTCGGTGTGAACTTTCATGGCGAATAAAACCCTTTCTGATTCTGATTTAGTTATATTTGGTGACTTGCCATTCTCTTTATGTTACACTCCTATCGGGTTTTTTCATTGTTTGCTATTGTAACTTTCTGACCCACCCCACACTGGACATCTGTGAAAAAGAGCTTCATAGCTCATCGGATTCCTCTAGTCTTAAATCAAGATTCTGTATTTAGGCAACGTTTTCGGGAAAATATCCTTTTGAATCTTTTTTTTCTTCTCATTTAATTCCATCTGTACCTATCCGTATTGTATCACGAGATGACGTCACCTCTCGGAATTCTCTCGAAACAGAGTTATCGCAGTACGACTTCAGAGAGTGCCCCATGGTGTGACATCTTTTGTACGCTAGGGATGCTGCACTTATCCCAAATGCCCTGCTGTAGAGTTGTAGGCTCCTTGGAGGGAAGTCAAGCGGACATTTTTTTTGTTCGTCTCAGAGCTAGAAGAACAAAATTAAATGAAACACCGTTTTTTTATGTGGGCAGTCAACAGTGACCGGGCTGAGACCCTAAGTCGCTACACTTGAAATCCCGATTTAATCATGGTCGACTGATACCCGGATTTAAACTCACCATCTCAGCAGTGCCTTGGCTCAGTGCTCTGACCTCTGAGTCACCCAGCCACCGCTTCGTTTATGTTACTAAAGGCTGCTGACACCGGGATGCATAAAGACCAAGGGTGCGTGAACAATATCAAAGATATGTCATTGAAATTGCAGGATATGCTATGGAAGTGGGGGGGGTTCAGAAGGGTGTTTTTCTACAAATGTGTGCATGTACTAATCATCATCAGGCATGAACTGTCTACTACTGGATGAAAGCCTCCGCAAGCTGTCTGCGATCTCTTGCAGTCTCGCGATGCAACAATCTATCTGGCTCGTTACACGCTAGCTGATTTCACTGCACTGTCTCTACATTGGATGCCCTCTTGCGTTTGTTTGGTCGTCCAGTGATTGGCTGCCACTCCATCATTAGTCTCGACCATCAGCCGTAATCCTTTGTAGCATCATATACTTTCCCAAGCGCACGATCCTTTCTTAACAGTCAATATGATGCATCTAATTTGCGTATCTTCTCCAATCAGAGTGTTTCTTCCCGTCGACCAACATAATTGTAGGCACACCTCTCACCATGCAATTTTTCGGATTATTTTCCATTTTCTTTCTCAATAACCTTGTTTCCGGTCTCTATGTGCCATAGGCGGGTAATGTGCACTGATTAAAAACCTTTAGACACATTGATTTGTTGTCTTCCCTTATCATGTTAACAAAAAAATATTCTAACCTGTTCTCATTTGCCTATTCATCTCGACATTTTAATCCAGGTTCGCTTAAAAGTAACTGTCCCAGGTAAACATACGCTCGTGTGCTTCCAAGTCGGGTCTCTCCAAAATATATATCTTCAGTGACCTTGTACAATTTAGTTTTGATAATTATATTTATATTTTAGATTTGAAGCTTTCGTGACTGCAAGGATCCATACTCTTTGGTTCTATTCGGTAAAGTTACGTAGGTAAAAAATAAAACAACAAAAATCACGACGTTTCGGCCACAACACAAGCGGCCTTCATCAGGTGAAGGGATCAGACTGTCTCGAAGACTGCGCTGGAGTGAAACAGAGCCAAGCTCAGACCACGACCTTTAACTTTGGCAAAAGCGTGTCTCCTTGTATGACTCCTCCTTTCATATGGCAAGGTGAAATTAGTAACAATTCACGTGGATATGCAGGTTATTAAGTCATTCAGGGGCCCCTGTCAAGGCTTGGCCGTTGTCGGTGAGATGCTGCCTGCAAATTGGCCACCTTCACCGGCCGTGGGGCCTTGGGGCAGTTGCACCGCCTGCGCACTCGATAGCTCGTCCACTGCTACGACAAAGATCCCGGATATGGCCTTTGAACAAGTGCCGTTAGCAAGCACCGGATGAAGGCCGACATAACACGCAGAGGGTTGGGTGGCCAACGCCACGCCCGGTGGCCTTTGTCTCCCCCAATGCTGATGTTTACACGCTGCACCAGTTACTTATTTGAGGCTGAGCCGATCTAGGGGACACCCAAAACCAGCGTATATCTTTGTAGTCGATTGGTTCTAACACAGTAACTGATTGGATACACGGTTTCTTACAATGGCACCTGATTTAACAAAAAACAAAATTAGAATGCAGCTCAGTTGCGTGTGACAGACTGCAACTGCATCGCGACCATATTGCATCGTGTGATAATGACGCAATCGTGTGTTGATTGTGATGCCCTTGATAGGATCGCATCCCATCAATTGCACTGGAATTGCAGACTCTTAGTGCACATTCAGTAATGGTGATTTGTTTCGTGGACCATCCACAATTTACTGCAGGCTTTCCAGTGGTGTCATACAATGCAATTCAAGTCACTACATTGATTGACTTTTCTTTTTGTACTGAGCAGCCACTAAGCATTACATCACAAAAAACAGCTTGCTCTTCGGAAAGTAAGAAGTGCATCCTAAATCTATAATATTTCACAGTTACGTATAAGCCCTCATTAATAGATTTAAATGCCTTTGATTTCATTGGGATTTCGTGAAATGACCATGCAATTGTTATGATTGCATTTTTAAAATTTAAAAGAACAGATAACATACATTTATATTTCTCACTACTCTTTAAGCTTTAATAAACATCATACAGTAAATTGTTATCAGATTTCACAGGCATAATTTATTTATTTGTGCATTCCTTTATTTAATATATATTCTATTACATCCCGATTGTTGGGGCGCAGTGGTGAAGTGCTTCGCACACTGTGCTCTGAACCCGGTGACCTGAATTGGATTCCCAGGCACAGCGGACATCAGTGCCAAGTAATACCTGAGCCAGTCCTGACCCCCGACCTCGTCCTTAATCAACCCACACTGACCAACGTGGTAAAGTATAGTCACATGACCCCCATTACCGATTTGGCAAAACAGCTTTCTATGACAGCTGTGGATTGACAGAGGGGTATATATACATGGTGCTCCAAAAAATGTTCTAATAATTATATGGGACTATCGTTTTGAATGGAAAAAAGGACGGATAATACTACACTGTAACATGATAACAAATGAATTTTAATAGCTTCAAAAAGTCAAAGAGTCTCCCACTTGTTCGCCATCGTTGTCAACACGTGGCCTGGAATCTTCTGCAGGTGGTCTCCAGAGCCCGGAGGCAGCGGCACATGTCCTGTGGTATTGTTGCAAATTGTCAGAAGTGTTAAAACATTTTTGAAGCACTCTATATTTGTCCAGTTGTGCGGTTAGAATCATGTCATGAGCAGAGAAAATGCATCGTTTTTTGCTCTGTCAAAGAGAGGTTTGCATTACCCCATGCTAAAAAATAGTCTGCGGAATATAATGTCACAGAACTGCATCTGATGTTTTATAATTCATAATACCATTGGTCAAGAGAATGCAGTTCTATTCATTATTGTATGCTAACTTTAATATTCAGGACCTTTAAGGCATATTTAATGGTATAATATTTGAGGGAATAGTATAAACATACATGTAAATACGTTTGTCGTCATAATCAGGCATGATCAGTCCACTACTGGATGAAGGCCCTCCCTAAGCTGCCACCACCTCTGATGATCCTGCAAAACAAGAATTCACCTTGCACCCCCACACATGAACCGATTCCATCACTCCATCTCGTCGGTGGCCATGTGGAATATCTAAATCTCTGTAGCTTCGAGGTGTGGTCTCTCATTTACCACAATATGGGAACACACTCCTACTGTTTTTTTGAGCTTCTGCTCAGTCCTGGTCAGGGATTAGCTTGCTGGCCATTATCAGTATACAGTACTTAAATAAATGTTTAGGTGATGCTGTAATGGCAGTGGTTCACAAAGCACAATTAGTAAAAAAAATACGCTCATCGTTTTGGGCCTATGGTCTCATTCAGAGCACATGATCATTTTCTCCAAAGAGTCCTTACACTTTTTTTGTTATATCAACATGCTTAACATGTTATTTATAATATAGGTGTGTATGGGGCATTCTGTTAATGTTGTCTGGCATTCGACATGCAATAATGTACTGCTGTCGTTTCTCGGGCAAATAGTAATATATGCCTACATAACTGGCTTCATTTAATATGGTTTCCCACATTCTTTGCATTTATTTCATAATTTCACCTTTAATTCCTTCCCCCCCCCCACCCCCCCACACACACACTTTTGCTATCACATTGCAATGAATGGCTCATCTATTTTTCGGCCAGTTATTTACGTTGCCATTCTTATTCCTAACTAGTATGGTTATCTTTCTTGTACTTAGCACTCCTATCGTGTTTGTTTTTGTAACATTCTTAGCCACCCCTACTGGACATCTGTTAAAAAGAGCTTTATAGCTCATCAGATTGCTCCAGGATAAATAAATATTCAGATTCTGGGTGTGAAAATAATTTAAATTAATACTGCATTCGGGAAATTCTGATTGGGAAAAAAAATGCTTTCATATGTATGCTTTAACACAACATTACATGTGCTTTGTTATTTATGTATGTATTTATTATAAAAATGCACAATGCTGATTGTTGTAGGAGAAAATAACAGAGGGCGAGCAATATGTGTGCGCAATGAATATGCTAAACGTATTTTGATGTATGGGATATTATTTGAGCATATTTAAATTCAAAATCATTTGGGGACATTATGTATTAACGCTGCGTATGCCAAAGAAATGTCCCTGCTCAGATGAGCATTGAGGTCGTGCTCATCCTTCGTTAGCTGTCCCGAACCAGTGTCGAAATGTCACATTTCAATGGCGGAGGTGCGTCTATCCGTACGACAATCACTGTTGACCTCCCCACAAAGTGGTACTGATTCTATCAACCACGGAGGGATGATGGGCTCAGTCAACTGCCTCAAACCAATATTTAAATTCGCAACCTTTCCGATTGCGAGCCGCTCACTCAACCGTTGATCCACCTGGCCGAGTGGTTTTATGTGCTATGAGAAGTGATGCAAATAACACCAGCAGTGGTGGCGATACGAACCAAGGCATACTCATAAATCTTGCCACATTGATAGAATGATGAAATACGAGTGGTAAACCCGTTGAGATTCAACGGTAATAAATAACTTCCAGGACTCACGGGTATCACATCACCCTGTCCACTACCTCCACAATGAGCTTCCCCCTGTTTATTCGCGATGCCCATTGAGAAAATATAATTAATACGGCACTGTAGCCAGAAGAACGAACGGCGAACAATATTTCATGATAGAGGGTTCTCCATACTACAGGCTGGGTGACTTGACACTCACGTGACCTTTGCTAGACATTTCCCACTCACCAGACACTCACTACTCACCATTCGTCAGCTCGCTTCACCCTCAGCACTCACCATGCAAGACCTATCCATTGTATGACATTGAATGAGACTCGTGTCATGCGTCGAGGCTTTTGTAAATGAGAGACAGGATACATTGTGCCGGTTTGGGCTGATAACCCGAATTGTGAGATCAAAGGTAAAAAATAAATATTTCAACCTCTTTCACGTAAACTGTGTATCATACCCTTTCGGGAAGCATTTGATTAATTCAAGTTGTTGGAACACTACAGAATTGTGCACTTTTATGTCATATTCTCTGGATTTTAAAGTGCACTTTGTTTCCTGTATTTTAAAGAAAATTTTTAGTGTTATTTTATTTACACCAGGCACAATTTTGGAGTGCATCTTACTTGCTGGAGTGTCTTATAAACCGGAGAATTTGGTACGGTACCAGATATTTTTCTCTCCCCTTTGTTAATTGTCTCTTTGTTGCATGTGTGATGATTTAAAAAAATACAGAGAAGTGTGCACCGTTTTGCTGTGAACTGCTGAAACATCCGGTTAATACTGCAATGGCACATTTCATCTGCCATCTGTTTCATGGAACGCGGGGTGGGGTTGGGGGGGGATACCTCGTTCCAGTGTAAAAAACAAATTATAATGTGGCCTCTAGGAGCGTGCTACTGTGTGTGCACACGGACAGATTTGTATCGTGCCGTCCGGTTGTTCAGCTATTGCCTTGCTGCTGTCCGCCACTAAATCGAAAAGCCAGTTAAGGAAAATTTAATTCCACCGTGTGTGTCTCTGGGGGGGGGGGGGGGGGGGGACTGCCAGGGGAGAGTTGTGCAAGGGAGAAGATGAGAGAATGCCATCATGCGTCCATTTGTGACCATGTAGCTTTTGAAAAATAAGTTCATACCTCAGGGGGCTTTGTCTGCTAGGATCGGGGTTGGTTCAGTTTTATTTGTCTGTGTTTGGGTGATTTATTTACCTTTCTTATACTTTGCACTTCTCCAATCGTGGGTTTTTTATTGTTTGTTGTAACCTTTTCACCCACCTTATACCGGACATCTGTGAAAATAGCTTTATAGTTCATCGGATTCCTCCAGTATAAATAAATGTTCCGATTCTGACAAAAGGACGCCTCGGGTATTGCTAATAGAGACCGCCGCGAAATAGCTCTTTTATATGATGGAGAGAGAAGAGGAATTTGCCTATAACCAATTCGCATTGTCAAGCGCATGCATTGCCTTTCAGTGCAAACCTTGATGCAGCGCATTCTCAGCATGGGGGAGTGCCAACATTCCTGAAGCGTATCTTGTACTGAGAGCCATTCTTAATGTCCGTGTCTCAAACAATGGTGGTATTGATGATGTTTTTTTTTAAAGTAAGGTTACAATCAATGTTTAGTCTTCAGGATATACGGATGAGGTAACAATGGATTTTAACTCACACCCCCAAGCTGTTTATTCATTGCAGGTTATATTATTGCCATCCTCTAGTGGAAGTTATTGAGGTAAGCATTAACAATGTGCACTTTCTCAGACATACGTTTCATTTTTAATACATTTAAAGTGAGCATGAGAAATGACCACACTATAATTGCTAAAAGGTAAATGTATTTATAATGCATGCATGGGCAAGATAGATGGGATCTCGTTTCGCATGAAAACAAACTAAAACTAAACTATTTGGATTTTATTTTACCAGGTAAGGCCCACTGAGTTATATCGCTCTTTTTCAGAAGCAACCTGGCCACAAACGATATCTCAACGAAGTGGCTTATCACGTGGAAATGTATAGCAGCCAAATACCCTAAACGCATGTTTATAAATGTGGAGGGCAAAAACCGGAGGACCCGGAGAAAAATCCACATGACCACGGGGAGAACCTGCAAATTCTAAATATACAGCAGGTCTCAGGGTCGGGATCAAATCCACGACATCCTGCGTACCAGGCGAGGGAGATAACATCTCGCCACTGTGGTGCCACATCTGTATAAGATGCTGCTACTAGCACAATTAGCCCTACAAACGCCTCGATGTATAATGCTTGTGATTGGCCACTGTTTGTGTAATCAATCTCTTGGTGACCCAAGTCATGAACCCACGTCGAGCGCGCGAGTTGATTGTGCGGTTCCTTCTTGACCGAAAAGCTCTTTGAAGAATACCAACATGTCAACACATCTCATATTTCTGCACAATCACAAGTGGAAGGCCAGAAATCGAACATCAATTGTGCTCCTATTGCCTGTTCATTTGGCGTTGTTTTCTATTTCGCATCCAATTTCTGTGGTAAACTAAAATTTGTTGACATACACGTGCAACATGTACAACTACAGTGTCGAATGGCCTCCTGATCAGAATGGTGGATATTCTTTTTTCGGTAAACGTGTCATGCATCCTACATAAAAAAAGATGAGCTGAAAAAATAATTACATCGGTTCGTTCGAAGTAATGTTTGATGAACGTTGTTTGTGCTAAGAGCCCACTAATAATTCCACACAACACAAATTACATTAAAACTATCCGCTTCTAAAACAGTCAATCTAAACCTCCTTTGTCAAAATATATACAAACATTACAATTGTTTCTTCAGCATTTTTACATAAGTAATTTTTTATATATATAAGTTACCGTGTGCAGTTTTATCCGAACCTACATAATTGCAAGTCAGTGGGTAAACATTGCTGATAACCCAGTAACTAAATATGTTAGTGTCATCAGATATTTAAAGCTAATAGAGAGCCTGGTTAGTTGTTGGTGTTGTGGATGTTGGGCTGCGAGGTGGCCTGTAGATGGCAGTTCATCTGGATTTCTCCCACATGCCCGAATGGTATCGACCATACATCCCATTAAAGGATCGTTCCAAAAAACATCCTTGAGATTCAGTGAGACCGCAATCGGTAAAAAAAAAATGTCATTATTTATTACTTGATTTGAAGCTTTCGTGACTGCAGGAATTCATACTCTTTGGTTCTTTCGGTAAAGTCCGAAAGAACCAAAGAGTATTATTTATTATCTGTAGAATAGGTCATATGTTTGCTCCATATCGTAAGGGAGCTGCTATGATGTTTTTGTAGCACACAAACTTGCAAATCCAGAGGTTATTGATTCGATTCAATATTCCAGCACAGAATTTCGAAACAACGGTGCAACTCTCTTAAAATCCTCCCCTGCCTCTGTCCACCCAGGAGTATTAATGAGTCCGTCACAGTTAGTGGATCGGCATGTCGTGCGTGGTGGGGTAAAGTGTGGGCACCTTTTCTCTGACACCCCTGCCCAGCGTCGAATAGTAGACCAAAATACCATGTAGAGCTTACTGTCGTGGAGTGCCTTCTGCTAGCAGTGGCATGAGCAAGCGATTGGAGGGTTTCACCTTTAACTTTACCGTTTATATCTTGATCAGAAGTAGTAATACATTTATTTTAAAATAAAGGCTACCTTTGTTGCTTTAAATGTAACATTGTTAGGAGTTGCATTTTAAGGTTGGCGTTTTTTTTTTAATCACTCAATACCAAAAGTTACAATCTTAATTAGCCAAGGCAGACGTTTTTACGTGTAATCTATTTTGTTATTTGGTTTAGTTTTACATGTCATTTTCCTCAATTGTATATTTTTTAATAATTTAACCAGGTGAACGTCCTTTTAGGTTCATTATGTTTACGGATTATCTTGCAAGACGACACTCGGGTAACTGTAGCCACGTGAGCGTCTTTACACACCAAATGAAAACGCGGGAGTAATTTTGACATTTGTAATTTGACACAAATTGCCCGACGGAGAAAATGATGGTGCCCCATCATCTCTCTTTTCTCAACTTTTTATAATTAAAATTTGATTTAAAGCTTTCGTGACTGCAGGGATTCATATTCTTGGATCTTTCGGTAAAGTCACGTAGAAGGGAAACAATAAAATAAAATAAACAATAAAATGCACTTTTATAAACACGTGACCTGTTATCTTTTATAACTTTACAAATGCTTTTGCTGCCAGTCGCTTGCTGTTTTAGGTGTTTGGGCCTGTGCTCAGCAACTATGAGAAAAGGTATAGTTATGTGATGTATGTTGAATGTCTTTCACACCATACGTAGCCAACCGTGCTCATTGGAGGTTGCAAGCAGCGTGTATGTGTAGAAATTATGACTTTATAATCAGGATAAGAATATTTTTATTGTTTCTAAATTCTGAAACTGTTAAAGTTATTCTGTGATTCACCTTTAGCACACATTGATATCTACTCATTGCTCGATCCACTTTATCGTACAAATTTCCATTCAAACAAGTACAACACCAAGCACAATTGTTGGAAGTACAGAATCAGAGCAGAAAGCCCAGGAGAGAGTTAACGTCTTATTTGGGTCAAGAACACTTTAAAAAAAGCTCTAATATGTCAATGTAATGCTACTAAAAGTACAATTATAATAAGAGTTAAATGTGACAGCTGGTCGATAAAAATATTACCGGTTAAGTTACATTTATTTAAAAAAGAATTATGTCTGCCCTTTAATACTGTGAACATCATGGTAAAAATTGAAATTATACTACTGGTTTAATTGTTATTACAATAACATTTTCACCCCATTCCCTTTGCACTAAAACTATTAAACTAATATCCCTACGACTTAAGTAGAATGACACATTTGTTATTATTTAATGTCAGGATATACTCAGCTTGCTGTCAGTTACAGCTCATTTTGTCCCAATGGGCTCTCGCGTTAGGTTTATGAATAATTTAGAAATGCAATTTTATGTTGTTGTTGTATACCCGTAAAAATATTTTTTTACGAGAATTAAAAAAACAGCAGGCCACCCAACAAACTGAGCCAAGCGTTAAATAGACGATATCCTTTCTTTTTTGTGGAGTAAAATAATTTTGGGACTCTGTACCCCGCTAAACTTTGTGCCCCCGTGTAAATGGGATACGCGGGGTCTTCACAACTACGCACACTCTCTAGAGAGCATCCGTCTTATTAGCTCGATGATAACGTTTTTGGCAGCTTCTCGGATTGAGGGCATGCACTTTCGCTCTTGGTGTCTTGGGACAGCGCCCGGGAGACGGGGTCGCGATCCACTCCGTGACATGTCAACATTGGTCGGTATCAATGCTCTGCATTTTGACTGCTATTGAAATATAAAATTTCACAGATTATACCTTTTGCCGTCCATACGAGTGCACACTGGTTCACACTAACCTCCACGTGGGAGTGAGCACATTTGCACATTTCCATTAACTATAACATCAACGAGCAATATTTTCATTTAATTTTTTACAAATGTCCATTAAACACGTAGCAATTAAATTTTGATGTAAAGCTTTCGTGACTGCAGTAATTAATATTCTTAGCTCTTTCGGTAAAGTCACGTTGAAGGGAAACAATAAAATAAGAATATATATAAAACAATAAAAATTCTCACAACGTTTCGACCATAACACAAACGGTCGTCATCAGGTGTGTCGGTTTGCATTAAATTATTTATTTTTGGACGGTGTATTTATTTATTTAAAAAACGTCAGCGCCACGCGCAGCGATTTGGCAGTTTATTTAGAAGGACGAGTCCATCTATGTTCTGAAAAGAGGAGGGGGGAGACGAAAAATGAATGTATGCTGTCTGAAAGCCACTGTAATCGTGAACAATCAATTAAGACCTGAAATGGTTTATCAAATCTTTCCAATGATTGCTAAGCCAGAATCCATCTTCTCGGTTGAAATTGTCTCTGTGCTTGTATATGTGGATAGCCTGATGAACGAATCTCTCATGGTAGCCAGATGGCTTACAAAGAACCTCTGTCTTGGAAAAGTCAATGTCATGTGAGCCTACTGAATTATAACAATGATCTGCCACGGCCGAGGTGTTGATCCTACCGTGTTTAAGGTCTGCTTTGTGTTCACGAATGCGGTCCGAGACACGGCGTTTGGTTTCTCCAATGTAACTACTACCACAGAGGTAGCTTAGTTTGTAGACACCAGGGTACTGTATGTCCGGAATCACATCTTTTACAGACGGAACCAGATCACGGATTTTATGTAATGTGTTGAAACGGACCTGGATCTTGTGTTTATTCAAGATTTTGGAGATCTTTTTTGTGATCCCCGAAATGTAGGGTAAAGTGATGGTCTTAAAAGGCTCCTCAAGAGGGTTCTTCTTCATGGTTTGAGTGATAGCTTTGCGGATTGTATAGTCGGAGTAACCATTAGCCTTAAGAGCTTGGTGTACATGCTTGAGTTCACTGCCTATGTGTTCCTGGTCGGATATGCATTGGGCTCTATGATACAGAGTCTTGATGAGAGAATTCTTCTGTGATGGATGGTGGTGGGAATCCGGTTTCAGATAAGCATCCGTATGGGTAGCTTTCCTGTAGACAGAGTGGCTCATTGAACCATCAGGTCTCTTTTTAATTAGGACATCCAAAAAAAGAGACCTGATGGTTCAATGAGCCACTCTGTCTACAGGAAAGCTACCCATACGGATGCTTATCTGAAACCGGATTCCCACCACCATCCATCACAGAAGAATTCTCTCATCAAGACTCTGTATCATAGAGCCCAATGCATATCCGACCAGGAACACATAGGCAGTGAACTCAAGCACGTACACCAAGCTCTTAAGGCTAATGGTTACTTCGACTATACAATCCGCAAAGCTATCACTCAAACCATGAAGAAGGACCATCTTGAGAAGCCTTTTAAGACCATCACTTTACCCTACATTGCGGGGATCACAAAAAAGATCTCCAAAATCTTGAATAAACACAAGATCCAGGTCCGTTTCAACACATTACATAAAATCCGTGATCTGGTTCCGTCTGTAAAAGATGTGATTCCGGACATACAGTACCCTGGTGTCTACAAACTAAGTTGCCTCTGTGGTAGTAGTTACATTGGAGAAACCAAACGCCATGTCTCGGACCGCATTCGTGAACACAAAGCAGACCTTAAACACGGTAGGATCAACACCTCGGCCGTGGCAGATCATTGTTATAATTCAGTAGGCTTACATGACATTGACTTTTCCAAGACAGAGGTTCTTTGTAAGCCATCTGGCTACCATGAGAGATTCGTTCATGAGGCTATACACATATACAAGCACAGAGACAATTTCAACCGAGAAGATGGATTCTGGCTTAGCAATCATTGGAAAGATTTGATAAACCATTTCAGGTCTTAATTGATTGTTCACGATTACAGTGGCTTTCAGACAGCATACATTAATTTTTCGTCTACCCCCTCTTCTTTTCAGAACATAGATGGACTAGTCCTTCTAAATAAACTGCCAAATCGCTGCGCTGACGTTTTTTTAAATAAATAAATACACCGTTTAAAAATAAATAAATTAATGCGAACCGAAACACCTGATGACGACCGTTTGTGTTATGGTCGAAACGTCGTGAGAATTTTTATTGTTATATATATTTTATTATTTTATTGTTTCCCTTCAACGTGACTTTACCGAAAGAGCTAAGAATACGTAGCAATTACTTATTTGATAGTATATCCACATGTTGATACACCAACTGTGTATTGACATGGCACACTTGTTCATAATTCTTTCACCCTGCTGGTCATTGTTGATTCGTGATTGGGGCGGGGGGGGTGTCAGGAATGAGGCCAACAATCCAACTCAGGTGGCTGAGTTCGTAATGCGTCGCACTCGCCACTGCACCACCGCGTCCCTTCTCCCTGTCGGTCATTTAACGTATGTATGTATGTATGTTGAGCTTATTTCGCATAGCCAACCTCGCGAATTGGAGGTGCGGGGGAAGGACCACACACTAAACACAACAAGCAGTTCTAAAGAAAATAGTTTTCAATCTAGATTTAAAAGTTCATAGTTCCAGTGGCTTCCTAATATCGGAACAGAAGATAACATTTGAGACGGCCGCAGAAAGCGCATCTGAAAGCGCGCGATGCAGCGAGACCGCCACTGTTTGATGTGTTTCCGTTGAATGTTTATTTTGTTGCGTCAATAAACATTCGGTTGGGTGAAGTGGTGCTTAATGAGAGAGCAAGCGAGAAGATGGAAATTGCTGCGCGGTGCAGTTCCAGTGTGAATCTCCATGAACAAAAAAATACGTCTTCAGCCCGAAGTTGTAACCTCACAGGACACCCAGCGCAAGCCTTGAGCAAACCAATAAGAGGCTCGGGCATTGCCCAGAATCCAATATGAGTCGTGGAGAAATATTATGAGAAAAAATAAAATGTCAAATGTAACTTGTAATAACAATACACATGCTCTAGATTGCCTTGCATCCTGAATACGTATGTTGATAGCAGTGGATGTGCGCGTGTGTTTTTACAATTAATGGGGCAGGAAACGATGTTCGCTTTTGTTTAAAGCATTTACGTTTCATGGACCACAAGTTTTTAATTTGAGCCTAAATAAGTAATTCGTTTATATTACAGCATCTCAAGCTCACTTGACCCGTGAGATGGCTTTATTGATGAATCAATTTGTTTAAATAAGTGTGGATTATTGTTTTTTTTTCCAAGTGAAATGCAGCATGTTGTTTATCGAAATAACAATTTAACTTTTATTCACGTAGGATTGTTATTTTATTCTGGTAAAACTATGCGAAGTTGTGGGGAATCTGCCATTGAAAGATTCTGTACATTTCAGCGTAAAATTGAGTGTTCATTTGGCCTTGACAGCCGCACAATACAAGAACCTACGTTTTTGAATAGTGCCATGCGGTGGTGAGCACGTGGGACGTGTAATTTAAACATGCAATTACGCTATTTTTGGCACAGAATTGTTAGCACGAATGTGAGATTATAAAAAAAAATGATAACCCTGTCTGTGTTAAAGCAGCCACAGCATAACGGAGCATATCGCCCCTTTGTAGAACAGCACCAGCTGTCCTGAGCTGCGTGTAAACCGCCAGCTTATCATGTGTGCCATTGTCGCGAGATCGAGCCATTTTTCAGTGGGCCAATTGTCGAAAGGAACACTCATAAAAATGTACCCACGAATTTTTATACCAAATGTAGTTACGTAGAATTCTCTGCAGATTATATTTTTAAAAAGTCAGTCCATTTGCCTACTGGCTTTCCAGACTAATAATTATCCATCCGAATTTTTTTCAAGCAAGCAACTGGTTTTGGCCTGCTGGGTCTCACCAGGAATATTAAACAACTGCCGCTGCATTACCACATGGCATTGGCAAGAGTACACCATCTAAGCTACACAAGTAGCAATGTTGTATTCAAATTCATTATGCATTATTGTAGAACAATATAGGTAAAAGCATATTCTTTGGGTCTTTCGGTAAAGTCACGTAGATAGGTTCAAAGAAAATAAACAAAAAAACTACGACGTTTCAATGACCGCTTGTGTTGCGATCGAAACGTCGTAGTTTTTTGTTATTTTCTTTGAACCTATCTACGTGACTTTACCAAAAGACCCAAATAATGTGAATTTCTGCAGTCACGAAAGCTTTACGTCCAGGTAAAAGCATATTACAAACATAACTCTGTTCTGTGTTTTCACGTATAAATGCAAATATAGTTTTTTTTTTCCATTGGCGTTATTGGCTTTTAAGACCAATATTATTATTATTTAACAGCATTTGTTTAAGCAAGAAAACTCTAGATGCAGAACAGAGTTCCAAAAAGGTCACCACCAGTCTGGAGATTTGTGTGATCTATACTATTGACACATGCTTTAATTGTGCCATATGTGCAAAACCACCTAATCACAAATGAATATTAGATGAAGGTTAAATGGCACTTGACGAGCATCAGCTATTTCCCAATAAGTCGGTGGTTCTTTATTACAAAGCTTCTGCATGGCTGTTTTTGAAGACATCTGAGCATTAGAGCAGGCAGTCGCTACTTGTCCATTTTATCAGCAAGCTGGCCGCAATGAATTCTGACAGCATAGTGGGAGCGCACGGACTGTCAAACTGAAATTGCTTAAGAGGGAAACGATACGTGATGTCTGTAAAATTTGTACTGGCATTTGAGCAGCTGTTTTTCGCCATCGCCGGAATGTGTCGTCAAATAGGTACAGGCATAACAACATTACGATGAGCTGAGATGTTAAAACTCGAGGAACATATTGGAACTGTTATGTAAAAAAAAAATTAAGCCACATTTATCGTTTACATTTTTGGTGGCCTTTGTTGAAATCAGAATCTGTATTTAGACCGGAGGAATCCGATGAGCAATGAAGCTCTTTTTTAGAGCCAACCCAGCTTCACAATTCTGAAGTGGGTTGGGCTAAATGAATATTTGTATGCTTGTATCGTATTATGTGGGGAGTTAGTTCGATTCCCGCTCACAACCAAAAACGGTAACAAATATCTGAACCGGTCTTGGGCTTCCCCTAGGTCGACTAAGCCTTAAATTAATACCTGCTATTATGTGTAAATATCAGCACTTGGGAGACAAAGGCGTGGTATTGACCACCCACCACCTCCTGTGCTGTTCAGGCCTTCATAGGTGCCCGCTAAAAGCACTTGCCCCAACAGTCTGTTAAAGGCTATAAGGGGAGCTTGGTCTTCCAGTGTGTATACCATTTTTGGATAATGATTTAACAAACAAAAAAATTGATGCACCAAATGGAAGAGAACGTACAAAGGAAACTACCAGAGCTCTGCGGTTAATGAGTGTTATTCCCAGGTTTCACATCACGTATGCAATTCCAAATGCAAATGTAATGTACCGTATATTTAAAACGCTCTCATTACATTGCAATATCTTTCCTGTTCTCTGCTGTTCAATTGTGCTATGGAAGGATCTGGTTCATGCTGTTAGAGTCAGTATTCACACATGGCATTGGATATGAGTCTCACGGAGCTTATTAAAGGTATGCCAGGGGTCCATAAGTATTGCCTGCTGGCATGTGGATTGGTGTCTGATTTCCATGGTAAGGTGTACCTACAAGGGCCCCTACTTTACATTCTCATACAGTGCACTTATTTGAGTTCGATTATGGATATCTTTTTTTGCAAGGGTAAAGATAGCCCTAGATTTGTACTTTTACACTGAAGAAACAGTAAACCAAACTGACAAATAACACAATTTTTATGATAATTTATTTCATCGTGTGTCGCCCACACAAAACATTGACTTTTTTTTCTGAGTAATGCATTTCTGGTAACGCTTCCTGTCTGGCAGGGCATTTTCAACGTTTGGCGGTCAGAATGGACCTTAAATCAGACCAAGGGGTAGTCAGTTTGGGCCATCCATCTTCAACCTCAGGTCTTGATTCTCTTCCCATGAACCAGCTATTCTCACGTGGGCCAATTTCTCTCGTGGGCCAATTTTTCTCATTCACCTTCCAAACGAGGCAGTAAAATTGGAAAACTAATTAAACACTATCCATTTCACACTCACGTAGAGGCTATTGATCAATATTGAAGCTTTTGTATATGTTGTGGTGCTCGTAGAACTGAGTCTCAAGCTGCTGCCATAACGGCATCACAATTTGCGATATAGATATTGATATGCTGATGTCTTTGGGGAGCAATCCCGGATTCCACAGCAGCTCAAAGACAAGATCCAGGTCCGAATCAACACATTACATAGAATCCGTGATCTGGTTCCATCTGTAAAAGATGTGATTCTAAGTTGCCTCCGTGGTAGCAGTTACATTGGAGAAACCAAACGACATGTCTCGGACCGCATTCGTGAACACAAAGCAGACCTAAAACACGGTAGGACCAACACCTCGGCCGTGGCAGATCACTGTTATAATTCAGTAGGCTCACATGACATTGACTTCTCCAAGACAGAGGTTCTTTGCAAGCCATCTGGCTACCATGAGAGATTCGTTCATGAGGCTATCCACATATACAAACACAGAGACAATTTCAACCGAGAAAGTGGATTCTGGCTTAGTAATCATTGGAAGGATTTGATAAACCATTTTAGGTCTTAATTGATTGTTCACGCTTACGGTGGCTTTCAGACCGCATCCATTATTTTCGTCTCCCCCCTCCTCTTTTCCGAACATAGATGGACTCGTCCATCTGAATAACTGCCAAATCGCTCTCCGTGGTGCTAACGTTAAAAAAACTCCACTTTTTTCAAAATTTCTTGCTGTGGTTTTCACACCTGATGATGATTGCTTGTGTTGCAGTCGAAACGTCGTGAGAATTGTATTGTTTTATATTTGTATTATTTTATTGTTTCCCTCCTACGTGACTTTACAGAAAGAACCAAGAATATGAATCCCTACAGTCACGAAAGCTTTAAATAAAAAAAATGCAAGCGTGGCTGTTTATTTATTCCAAATACCTGGAGAATACATTTGAACAGGTGTGCAGAGATAACGGGTGAATGTAATTGTAGGACACTGCCCACATTTTATGATATGGGAAAGCCACGGCACCTTAGGACCTATTCGAGTGATGTGGACGTCCCGTTGCAGGTAATTGATCGTGCTGACATCTCGTAATTACATGTTTGGGACCATGGGGAGTCATCTTTCATCTGCAGTGACAGGGAGTGTGTAGAGGGTTGGTATGGTGGAATGACCCTGGCATGATGGGACACTTCTAAAAAATCCACACTTTTTTTATTCATTGCAATCTCAAATCTTTCTCTGCTGTGGCCTTGAAAGTATCTAGCAAGCGGGGAAGCTGGTGCTTTTAGATAGCAGGCCCCAGGGAGACAAAGGCAACACAAGCAACAAATAGGGGAACGATTTATTGCTTTATAAACCTCAGTGTATCAGGACTCTATCTCAACATGACCGCACACCATGCTCTCTCACACACACACACCAACAGCCTCTCACAATGCCCATATACATTTTTGCCCAAGAACTGCAATTGCTAAATCAATATTTTGGAACCCATTTCTGTGAGTGTTTCCTGGATAGGACTCCCCAGTGTTAACTTGGAACAAATTGAACACCTGCGCATGCCTTTATGTGTTTTTTATCTTATCACCTCTGCTTTGAAGTCATCCGTAAACTTCACATATGAGGTTAATACTTGATGGCATCATTTGCAATAGCCGGCAATATGAAAGTCTTGGAAGAATTGTGAACAGCACTTGTACTGTAACATCAACTTTTAAAGTGTTCTTTGCTTATTGCCAAAGGTATATTGAGAGAGAGAAAATCAATGGAGTATAGTTCACTTCCAAATGAATGCAATTTTGCGTGAAGTGTTCAAAACATTGATTTAAAAAAATCTGGGTATATTATTTTCTTACTTTTTGCTTAAAGAAAACATGTATTTTAAAGAAAATACATGTTTATAATGTAACGAATTGCTTGGCGTTACCCATAGTGTGCACAACTCTATACACATATACCATTTTAGTTTACATTTTTGTGTGTACAGATACTGTTGCATCTTTTTAAATTTTATCCATGATAATATTTTGTCGCCAAGAAAGGTACATTCATTTTTTTTATTATTGTCATGTGTTGGCTTTATTGCTCTAACACTGCAATGATTCCTACCAAGCCACCAGGCGACCACAATTTGTTTCTGACAAACGGTACTGTTAACCGCCACATTTAATGGAACAAATGATAATTAACTAAACACGTATTTTTATATTTCCTTGGGTCTTTCGGTAAAGTCACATAGATAGGTAAAAAAAGTTTTTTTTGTTTTTATTCTTTTTTTAACCTATCTACGTGACTTTACCGAAAGACCCAAAGAAATATGAATTCCTGCAATCACGAAAGCTTTAAGTCAACGTCTTTTTTTTATCACGGTTGCTGCGACATAGGCCCAGAGGTTCAAAGTCTTATACAGCCAACAAACAAACGTCACCATTGATGGTGTAAGCTATAATAATGGTGTAGGGATATCCACAGGCAGACCTCGCTTAGTGCTCAAGGTTGCGTTGTTCGTGGAGAAGAGAGCGCTAATCAAATTGCCACTAAAAGGGGTCATCGTACCATTGTATCTGTTGGGATGCGTTTTTCCGACCGCATTATTTCTTTCTCATGAGCAATATACAAGGGCTTCGTTGGGTATCAGTAATAGGACCAAACATTAGTTCATCGTTAAAAATATATATTTATTATAACATCAGTAAGTAGTATGTACTGTACTCACGAGTGCATTCTACTGTACTCCTACTAGGAGCTGCTGCGATCCCAATCCGGGTCATTCTCAACTTGCATTTTGTGACGAAAAAAATGTAAGAACATTTTTTGAATTTTATAAATAATTATTTGTTTTGTTATTTGTATCCAGTAATGTGATTTATTTTGAAATGTTAATATCCTCTTGGATGTTTAAGTGTTATGCTAAAATAATAGCTTCAACATAATGTCACGGGACGTTCTAAATTCAATAAAATCCTAAAAGTAGCTAGTCATTATGAATTGTAAAAACGATAAACAATACATTTACAAAATAGAGAGCTTAATTCCAGTACTTTCAATCATCCCGCACTGTTTTCTAAGAATGTCAAAATTATACGCATGACAAATGTAGCTTATCTATAATTAAGTGATTGATTTAGACCCACAAATTATTATTATTATTGTGCTTGTTTACCCAGGAACGCTTCAGTTAGCCTCATGACCCTTTTAGCAGCGATCGTGCCAGGTTCTCGCAGTTGGGGGCCAATGATTGCTATGCAGATTCAAACCGAGTCATTTGTGGGTAATTATAAAATTCAGACCATGCCACTGGAACCTAAACGGCCCGTTCTCTTTCGAATGACGTCACGGGATCTTCGATGTCTGCGATGAAGTGGACGGTGAAATATTTAGCAGCGGTTAGTACACCGGCGGCATTAATCAGGCGGTCAGTGGATTTGAACCGTAAGCCTCTTCAACAAGTGGCGGACGCCTTACTGCAGGGCCACGTGATTGTGCCGCTCATCCAAAATAAACTCAATTTCCCTGGATACTCCTGAGATCATTTCCATGGGAAATCCTAAATAGTGATGTGAAGCCTGGGTCTATACTCTATAGTCACCTGAATAAAAAAAATATGCCGCTATTGGCTTTGAGGAATATTAATTAAAAAAATCGCTGATCTGTGCAAATGTTATGCAATGCATAGCACAACCAAATTAGAACACACTGATAAAATATTATCTTTTGCAAAGGAGAATTAGGGCATACATGTTGGCAATAATACAGAAATCGATATTGGTTAAGGTGGATATGAAGACAATTCTGAATTGTTTTTTCACAATGTGGTTATGGGCTACGTATTACCGCGTGCTGTAAAAATATGACTTATGTGTGTACAAATTTTTAGAAATGCAATCCATACTCCGGGGATGTGACCTTGTTAAACTGTTCTTGACAAGTGCTAAAGCGAATGTCTGACCATTGACTGACCTGTTCCTTGTAATGTGTGTTTTATACAATGCTATTAACAATGCGGTACCAGACTAAAGGTCAGCCTGTTCTCCCTAAAAACTCAGTCAGTAATGGAATTAAACAATGTGGGCATCGCGTCCGACATCAGTCAGAACATTTCGTACACTGCATCACCACATAATCGCCAAGCGTATTGACGACACACGTTGAGGGTAACATATGTATGTATGTATGTTGAGCTTCTTTCGCACCGTATGGGGTGCGGGGGAAGGACAACAAACTAAACACAAAAAACAGTTCTAAATAAATTAATTTTCAATCGAGGTGATTTAAATGTGCATAGCTCCAGTGGCTTCCTAATATCGGAAGGAAGAGCATTCCAGACGTCTGCAGAAGTGCATCTATAAGTGCGCGATGCAGTGACCGTCTTTGTTCGATGGTTAGCCAAAAGTCGCTGCGAGGATGACCGGAGTTTGTAGGATGGTTCATGCTCCTTGATGAGATCAGGATGATATTGTGGCTCATTTGTGGCAAGCACTTTGTGTGTAATGGGTGCGACCTCATCGTTTATTCGTTCAGCAACCGGAAGCCAATGTAGCTCAGTGAACACCGGACAGACACGGTCGGATCTTGCAGCACCCATCAAGACCGCGCTAAAGAATTTTGGAGATGCTGCACCTTGCTAATGTATTTTCTGGACGTCCCGTAGAGTAGTGAGTTGCAATAATGGAGCCTTGGCGATACTGTGCGACACAACACCGACACTATCGGTATGGCTCGGGTTCGGCAGTAGTAAAAACAACCCGTGCTTCCAGCACCATGCCGGGCTGACTCGGCATGGTCTCAGCACGGCTCGAATGTAACACTGGAAAAGGGGTATTAGTGTGCTTATGGCATTTAGCACGAATGCAGACAATCTACGCGTGTTTTCACGTGCTTGTTTAATGAACTGCTTTATTTTTTTCTCTATGTTTCCAAGGGAGCTGACCACCAACTCACAGCACCTCCAAAATTTGCATCAGTCTGCAGGATATGATAACATTTGTGAGTCTTTAACACACGTCAATCTATTGTTGTTGTATCGTATGTTAATGTATTGTTCTCCGAGAAAAATAAATGGATAGGTTTAAAACAAATTACCAGAGCCCAGATAAATTGCTACAATATTCATATTGCTACAACTATGGTGTCTTATCCACATATAAATGTAACCTCTTATCAGCTAAGTAGGTAGCTTTACTTTAAAACCTACCATTTCACACAAACTTTTGTTTCAGGAACAATTTTCCAATAAATTATTTCAAGAATCCACTAATATAATGCAACTAAAAATCAAATAACATTTATTGGAATGGATGTTTCGTGATAGGCATTTCTATACAGTGAGGGGAAAAGTATTTAATCCCCTGCTGATTTTGTACGTTTGCCCACTGACAAAGAAATGATCAGACTATAATTTTAATGGTAGGTTTATTTGAACAGTGAGAGACAGAATAACAACAAAAAAGTACAGAAAAACGCATGTCGAAAAGGTTATAAATTTATTTACATTTTAATGAGGGAAATAAGTATTTGACCCCCTCTCAATCAGAAAGATTTCTGGCTCCCAGGTGTCTTTTATACAGGTAACGAGCTGAGATTAGGAGCACACTCTTAAAGGGAGTGCTCCTAATCTCAGCTTGTTACCTGTATACAAGACACAGAAGCAATCAATCAATCAGATTCCAAACTCTCCACCATGGCCAAGACCAAAGAGCTCTCCAAGGATGTCAGGGACAAGATTGTAGACCTACACAAGGCTGCAATGGGCTACAAGACCATTGCCAAGCAGCTTGGTGAGAAGGTGACAAGAGTTGGTGCGATTATTCGCAAATGGAAGAAACACAAAAGAACTGTCAATCTCCCTCGGCCTGGGGCTCCGAGCAAAATCTCATCTCGTGGAGTTGCAATGATCATGAGAACGGTGAAGAATCAGCCCAGAACTACACGGGAGGATCTTGTGAATTATCTCAAGGCAGCTGGGACCATAGTCACCAAGAAAACAATTGGTAACACACTACGCCGTGAAGGACTGAAATCCTGCAGCGCCCGCAAGATCCCCCTGCTCAAGAAAGCACATATACATGCCCGTCTGAAGTTTGCCAATGAACATCTGAATGATTCAGAAGACAACTGGGTGAAAGTGTTGTGGTCAGATGAGACCAAAATGGAGCTCTTTGGCATCAACTCAACTCGCCGTGTTTGGAGGAGGAGGAGCTGCCTATGACCCCAAGAACACCATCCCCACCGTCAAACATGGAGGTGGAAACATTATGCTTTGGGGGTGTTTTTTCTGCTAAGGGGACAGGACAACTTCACCACATCAAAGGGACGATGGACGGGGCCATGTACCGTCAAATCTTGGGTGAGAACCTCCTTCCCTCAGCCAGGGCATCGAAAATGGGTCGTGGATGGGTATTCCAGCATGACAATGACCCAAAACACACGGCCAAGGCAACAAAGGAGTGGCTCAAGAAGAAGCACATTAAGGTCCTGGAGTGGCCTAGCCAGTCTCCAGACCTTAATCCCATAGAAAATCTGTGGAGGGAGCTGAAGGTTCGAGTTGCCAAACGTCAGCCTCGAAACCTTAATGACTTGGAGAAGATCTGCAAGGAGGAGTGGGACAAAATCCCTCCTGAGATGTGTGCAAACCTGGTGGCCAACTACAAGAAACATCTGACCTCTGTGATTGCCAACAAGGGTTTTTGCCACCAATTACTAAGTCATGTTTTGCAGAGGGGTCAAATACTTATTTACCTCATTAAAATGCAAATCAATTTATAACATTTTTGACATGCGTTTTTCTGGATTTTGTTGTTGTTATTCTGTATCTCACTGTTCAAATAAACCTACCATTAAAAGTAAAGACTGATCATTTCTTTGTCAGCGGGTAAACGTACAAAATCAGCAGGGGATCAAATACTTTTTTTCCTTCACTGTAGCTCTGTCTGTTTTAGATTAATTCTTAGAAGCGCATTCTGCATTACGCGATTACTGCATTATAATAGTCCACGGGTTGTCTTATAATTGAGTAAGATGGAGTGGTTGATGAATATTAAATGTATATGCTTGCACATTGTTGTGAGATGGTGGTTATGTGAATCTGCCAATGTGCTGGAAATAGAGTTAATTAATTGGAGAGAGCTTATCAGTCAGCTATAATCTCTTAATGCCGCTATTTATTTATTTGTTTATTGTTAACATGATGGTATACATCCTGGTGGACTATAAACTATAAAACCAAACTATTTTATTTTGCCAGGTAAGACCCTGGCCACAAATGATGGCTTAACTAAGTGGCTCATCACGTGGCAATTTATAGCAGCTAAATACTCAAAAACATATGGTTCTAAATGTGCAGGGAAAAACCGGAGGATCCAGAGAAAAGTCCACTCGACCACAGGGAGAACATGCAAACTCCAAATGTACAGCCGTCAGGGTCGTTGACCAAGCCCATGACCTCCTGTACACCAGGCTAGGGAGTTAACATCTCACCACTGTGGCACCCCTTTGTATGCTCCGACGTGCATGCTCCCATTGCTGCCCACATTCACCAACCCACACTCACCAGCCTGGTGAAGCACGGTCAAATAACCCCCAACGACCCACACTGAGTGGGGAGTGCCTCATCCAGCAGTGTATGTACATATGTTGACCTTATTTCGCACCGCACGTAGCCAATCGCGCTAATCGGACGTGCCGGGGTCAAGGACAAGAAACTAAACACAAAAAGCTATTCTAAAGAAATGAGTTTTCAATCTAGATTTAAAAGTGCATAGCTCCGGTAGCTGACTTATATTGGAAGGAAGAGCGTTCCGGATGGCTGCAGAAGCGCATCTGAAAGCACGCGATGAAGTGACCGTCTTTGTTCGATGACGAGCCAAAAGCCACTGCGAAGATGGACGGAGAGTTCGCGTGATGGTTCATGCTCCTTGACGAGATGAACAAGGTGTTTCGGTTCAGTGGTTTGACTTAAGCGATGCACATGAAACAACTAAAAAAACAACTTTACTGACGGTGGCACGGTGACGATGCGTTTGTGAATAATTATTGCGCTTTTAGCATGTGGAGCATGCCATGGCACCATTGATTGGCAAGCAGACCCAACCCAGGGATTATGGACAACACGCGTGAAATCACTTGGCGCCACCGAATAATGAAGGGGCGCGCACAACAACATCGCAGCAAGAATGCGAGGCGTAATTTGACCGATGTATACAAACAGCAGCACAATTAGTCTTGAACACGTGGCGCGAGGGATCAGATTCACATCTCGCTTAACACTGCCCGACACTGCTTGCTAATTCTGCCCACTGTTGCCCACAGCTGCCCAATGGCGCCTGCCGCTGCCTGCCAAATGCTGCCCAACCATTGCCCATTGCTGCCGGCTGCTGCTGACTGTTAGCCCACCGCCGACACAAATCCTTCCTGCTTAAGCACACCGTTGCCCATTGCTGCGACAATTACAATGATGTAGCCCCTGGCAGGAGACGTTGCCATGGTGATGCCTCGATCGCCACCCCCCCACTCTCTCCTCCTGCCCACCTGCACATCGGTCCACGCGGTAGCCTATGGCAGCAGTGCATGTAATGCGCTTAAAAATGTTCTATTGTTGAACGTGTTGCCGTACACAAGGGGAGAATTCCAATCGTGAAAAGGCCGTCCGCAAGAGAGATCATTATCCACTCGCGGTCAAAGTTTCAGTGAGTCCGGTTTCGTTTTGCGTTCTGCCCAAAGCGTAAAACAAAACAAAAATGACAACGATATTTAGGGTCCTATGTAGGGATATATAACAAAAACTGCTTCATCTATACAGATTAAAATGTTCGTGTTGATTGACAATGATGATGATGTGGTGAATATTTTCAAACGTTATGTTCGTGCGTTACTGTCGGGGAGGCTGCCCCCCGCCTCGCCGTTCACCTGTGACCCACCGTTCTCCGACTCTCCCCCCCTCGCTGCTGCCCCTCGTGGCATATTTTAAATGGCTGTACGAACCACCTCGCGAATACGCCGCTGTGCCCCTCTCGTGCACGCCAACCACGAGCTGCGCAGTGGCGAGAGCAACTGCACGGGCAGAATACACCGGACACCACAACGCGCGGGCTCACAAGTTAACGTGCGCGGCGAGCTCGCATGCGCGGGCCAAATATGCGCTCGTGCGAAAACACAGGACACCACAACGCGCAGGCTCAACACCATACACCCCTCTCCGTATTCGCAGAGACAACACGACAAGGTTTAATGTCTACTGGCGATTTATTCTCCGTTTAATGAAGTTAATCTACCCGTGTCAGTGTGGGTCAGCAGGGCAGGTCTAACCTATCTCCCGGCGGTCTAGGACCCAATTTGCCTGGTCTCTCCCTACTCACTCTCCTTAACGGATATTCGCCCTTGGCCTTACCTCTCTCCTCCGTACTTACGATCCGATCTCGAGGTGTAGGAAGTCGCGGAAAGGCGAGGCTGCACGTGGCTTTTGCTGGGAACTGGACCTGGCTGCTCTGCGACCCGTCTCACGGACGTTCGAGTAGCAGGGGACGATCACTCCTCGGTCCCTCACTCCAGACGACCCCGAGCAAAAGAGAGCTTGCTCCCTGATCTCTATCCCTTTTTATCCCCCTACATCAAAGCCAACGCGCCGCTAACCCGCTGGCCTCTCGTCCAATCCGGAGTCTCGGATTTCCCGCTCTTGGCCAATCGGATTAGTCCCCTCTCCGACGCCCGCCCTCCATTGTTTAACCAAGTGCACGGCCGAGGGATCCTCCACCACTACCGCCCCAACACACGTGGTGCCAGGGCGAGGTCCCTGCACACGTGGTGCGGAGACGAGGGCCCCCCCTTGCCTTCCTGTCGCTCGCTACTCTGCCCCACCTGTCCCGGGTTGACTGGAGCACCTCGCCTGGGTTGCCCCCACGAGGTAGCGCCGCAGGGTCCGCGGGTCTCGCCCGGCCCTCGTGACCGGCCTCGGGGGTGGTGGCTCCATCTCTTGGGGTTCCGGCGGCGGTCTCCTCCTCCACTCCAACGGTTCTCCTCGGCCCTTGGCACCTGCGGGCTGAGGGACGAACTCAGAGGCAGCAGGGTTTAAGGGCCATCGTCCCCGTCCCCCCCGGCCCGGGCCGTGACCCCTCGGGGCCCGGGGCCCCGTGGGGCCCATATACCATGCGAGGCCCCCGAATATGGGGGGTGTGGGGACCCCGGGATTTCGGGGTACTCGAACGGCGGGGTTCCCCCCCCGCTGGAGCTGTCCTCCATGGTTTTAGTCGGCGGACGTTGACCACCATCTCCCGGCCCTTCTCTCCTCCCTGAATCAGCACCGTCCAGGGGGAGATCTGCCGTCCCACGGTCCAGGGTCCCCGCCAGTAGGTGGTCAGTTTCCCTACCTGCCCGGCCCCGACGCGAGGAGTGTGCAGCCACACCTTAGAGCCCGCTGAGTAGAAGGGGGGCTCCATACGGGGTCGGGCGCCCTGCTCTTGCCGCTGGTGCGCAGCCTCTCCTTGCGGGTAGGCCCGGCCCCGGGCCCCTCGCAGAGTCTCCATCAGGTGTTCTACGGAGCGGCTCCCCTCCTCCCGTTGTGGTGGGGGGACACCGAACAGCAGATCTGCGGGTAGACGAGACTCATGGCCAAACATCATTAGGAACGGGGTCTGTCCCGTAGACGTGTGTACCGTGGTGGTGTAGGCGAACAGGGCGTAGGGGAGGTGTTCGTCCCAGTCCTGCTGATTTGCGGCCACCATGCATTTGAGCTTTCCGGCTAGGGTCTGGTTCATCCGCTCCACCATACCGTTCGCCTGGGGGTGGTACGCCATGGTTCGGTCCTTCTGGATTCCGAACTCGCGACACAGCGCCTGAAACAGCTCGGTCTCAAACTCACTACCTTGGTCAGTAATGACCCGTTTGGGGATCCCGTGCTTAATTACGTAGTGCTCCATGAACGCTCGGGCTACCACGAGGGCCGTCTTATCGGGGATGGCCACCGCCTCGGGATAGCATGTGAAGTACTCTACCGCTACGAGAATATATCGGTTGCCCCGGTGGAATCGCGGGAATGGCCCTTGCAGGTCGATCCCAACCAGCTGGTTCATTCGACTGACGCGGAACGGTCTCAGGGGTACCTGGTATTGCGCTGGTTTCGGCCTGCATTGCTGACATGCGCGGCAGCCCTGTACCCAGGCGGCCACATCTTGTGCTAATTTGGGCCAGAGATACTGGTGACGCAGGGTCTCCCGAGTGCGCCATTCCCCGTCATGGCCCCCGAGCGGGTGGTCGTGCACCAGCCTCAGCAGCTGGGGTCGCACCTGGGCAGGAACACAGATGCACCCTGGCTGGCCTGCTTCAGTTAGCTCTCGTACTACTCCGTTCTGCATGCACAACTGGGTATACAAACCACTCCAGGGTCCCGGTAGGGCACTCTTATTCTCTCTTAGGGCCGCTGCCACCGCCGTCAGGTCCAGGTCCCGCTGCTGGGTCTGTCTCAGCTGCTTGTCGTCCAGGCCCGGGAAGGCGCAGCCGACGTCCCCTTTGATCCGCCCGGTCAGGGTGTGGTGGTCCGTCGGGTCCCCCGCTCCTTCTACAGGGGTCTCGGCGGCGCATACCTTACTCTCTCTCGGGGGAGGGGGTTTAGTTTCAGCGCGCTCCCCGGGGGTCCGCCACCTGTCGGCAATGTCCCCCCGTGAAGCACGGGCAGGCTTCCTCCACCCTCGTCTCAGCGCACACCGCGGGCCACCTCGACAAGGCGTCCGCGTTTGTGTGCGTCCGCCCCGCTCGGTACTCGATCTGCAGGTTGTACTCCTGCAACTGCGCCAGCCATTGGGCCATCTGCCCCCACGGTTCCTTGAATGTAAGGAGGAACTGCAGGGCATAATGGTCAGCGCGTAACTGACATTTCCTGCCGTACAAATACGGCCGGAACTGTTTACACGCGAAGATCACGGCATACAGTTCTTGACGGGTCACGCAATAGTTCAGCTCAGCCCCGCTCAGGGTCCGACTGGCGTATGTGATGACCCGCTCCGTCCCACCCTGCACCTGTGACAGCACCGCGCCCAGCCCACTGCTGCAGGCATCGGTGTCCAAAATAAAATCAGTGGTGAAATCGGGGAAAGCCAGGGTGGGCGTGTGGGTGAGGTGGTCTTTGAGGGTGGTGAAGGCCGTTTGGCAGGCCTCCGTCCACTGATAGGGGTTCTTAGGGGATGTGAGTTGGGTGAGGGGGCGTGCAATCTCGCTGAATCCCTTTACAAATCGACGATAATAGGTGGCGAGCCCCAAGAATGACCTGATCTCCGTCAGGTTCCTTGGCCGTGGCCAACCCGCTGCGGCGCGTACCTTCTCTGGATCGGTGCGCACCCCTGCCTCGCTGACTTGGTGTCTGAGGTACCCCACCTCGCGCTGTGCAATGTAACACTTACGCGGTTTAAGCTTGAGATGGGCTGCTCGCAGTCGCTGGATTACCTCCCGCAGCCTGGACCAGTGCTCAGAGATCTAGTGAACACTATCACGTCATCCAGGTAAATTAGGCACTGTTCCCACTGCAAGCCCCGTATCACCAACTCCATCAACCGCTGGAACGTCGCGGGTGCGTTAGTGAATCCGAACGGGAGTACCCGAAACTCAAACAGTCCCATCGGGGTGGTAAATGCGGTTTTTGGCCGATCCTCCTCCGCCATCTCCACCTGCCAGTACCCGGATGCCAGATCGAGGGTGGAAAAATACCGCGCTCCTGCGAGGCTGTCAAAGGTGTCATTGATGCGTGGGATGGGGAAGGTGTCGCCGAGGGTGACTGCGTTCAACTTTCGGTAATCAACACAAAATAGGGTCGACCCATCCTTTTTCGTCACTAGTACCACCGGGCCGGACCAGGGGCTCGCTGAGGGCTGGATTATGTTATCGCGGAGCATATCCACGACTGCCTCTTTAATCTGGCCCCGTTCAGGTGCGCCCACTCGGTATGCGGGGATTTTAATGGGTCGGGCGGCACCGGTGTCAATTTGGTGCTTCATAAGGTCCGTCCAACCCACGTCCGAGTCGTGTTCACTGAACACGTCGGCGTACTCCCACAGTAACCCACGCAGCTGACGGCCTCCCACTTAGATACATCTGTCCAGGGTACGTGTAACGCGTCAAGCAGGGGGTCGGCCTCGGCACGGGGAGTCGGGCCGACTCACCAGGCTAGGTTCTGGTTGTCCTCAGGGCGACCGGGGTTCTCAGCCCAGAGTGCAAACACTGAGTCGTTAGAGTGGCGCGCGTGCAGGGGGTGTATGGTGGCTACCGGGGTGCGTCGTCATAGCATTGCCGGGGTACTGTGTGGGTTAAATACCCGCATAAACAGTCGGCCCCCATCTGCGTTGACCAGCATGGCTGATCCCACAACCCCGTACCGCGCCGCCAATTCCGGGTGAGGAGTTAGCATTGCCTCACCCGATGGTCGGTGTGTGGGGTCGGTGGAGGGTGTTGCCACAGGCACCAGCATCTCGGCGAGCGGTCCGATGGTGACCGCCGACACCAGGGTAGCGGCCACGGGTGTGAAGCGAGGGCAATTCGGCTCCTGTCCCAGGAACGGAATCCGCTCCCCGATGCCTTCCACCGTGGCGCATCGCTGGTGGGGCTGCACGTTGAGCCCCAGCTTCTCCAGGAGGTCTGTACCTGCGATACACTCATGGCACAACACACTCGAGACATAGAATTCCTGGGTGCACACCTGGTGTCTGAGACAGACCTCGAGGGAGACTCTTCCCAGCAACCCCATCCCGGCTCCACTCGCCGTGTGCAGCGCGCGATCCGGGACCTGCAGGCGGCCCACGTCAACCCCGAGCACGCTGCAGTGTGTGGCGTTCACGAGTGAGGCCACCGCCCCTGTGTCCAGTAGAATCCGGGTACGCCGTCCGTTTACCTGTCCCTCCACCAGCGACGTTGCGCCCGTGATTCCCGCCACTAACTCCCGTAGCCAGTCTCCCGGAGTCACCGCGTTCTTAGGCGCTGTTGCCAGAAACTGTGTGGAGGTCACTTGCTCACCATTATTATCATCTTTCTGTTTTGGGACCGCGTTGATTGCACCCCATGTTGGTCCACTCTCTAGGGGGCGTTGGAGCTTTAACCCTGACGCATGTCTAGCGCGGGCATGTTACCTGTGCGTTCGCACAGGTAACATGCCCGGGGGGCGGCCCCGTAGGAGGTCCCCTGCCCGTTCCTTCTCCTCTCCCCGATACGTGTCTGCCCAAGCTCTGCCTCCAACCTGGACACTCGTCCAGTTAGCCCCCCTACTGTGGAGCGCAGTTCTCCCATTTCGGACTGAATGGTCTCCAATGTAGATTGCAGTTTGGTCATGTTCCGGTTCGCTTCCTCACGTATATCCCTTATGCCCGTCTATATCCCCGCTACCCATCCCGGGGTTGTCTCGCGGGGTCCCGGAGGCTCCCTTGCCCGACCCCTTACCGTACTGGCGAGCCCCTCCTCCTCCTCTGGGAGCAGGCTCGCGACTGCGCGCTCCTGTCCCAGCCCCCGAAGCTGCGCGCGTTCACTGGCAAGCTCCTCGCACTCAAGCGCGTGCTCGACGAGGGTATTAAAGGGGAGGCTTGCACTACCCACTTTGGGCTGCCACCATGCGGTGCGGGCTAAATACCGGAGGATTTTGTCGGCGGCCAGCTCGTCAATTACCTCTGTCGCAAACCCTGGACGGGCGATCCGTGTTAGCGATCGCACGTCTTCGACGTAATCGCGAAAGTCCTCGCCGGGTTGGCGGCGGCGCGCCTCTCAGGCCGTCTTTGCCTGTCTCACATTATGCGTGCCGAAGCGTAGGTCGAGTTGGTGCATCAACTCTTCTAGCTGGGTTTGGGTGCTTGCGGGTAGCGCCTCTACAAAATCAGCTGCCCGCCCCTCTAGATTAATAGTAAGTTGTCGTAACGCCTGCGCATCCGTCCAACCATTAAGCTCTTTAGCCCCTATGATGTTGCGGGCAAACGCTTTCCATGAAGGGGTCCCCGTGCCTGTAAACACATACCTTATTTTCGCGTGGAAAATTGGTCACGACGGGGGCTTCAGCAGCCCCCGTCGTGACCATGTAACTACTACTCAGGTCACGGCGCTGCGGTGCACGCCAGCCTCGGGGGAGGTCGCTCAATTCCCTGGTCGCAGGAAACCGTGAAGTTTTCGTCCCATAAGGGGGCTTCTGGGTGAAAACCTGCTGGCCAGGTGACCTCCCTTCGGGGCTCTATGTGGGGGTGTGTGTTCATGTGGTGGGTGGTGGGGGAAGCGCTGTGACGGAAGCCGCGTGGCTTCGTTGCTGCAGCACCCCCGTTGCAGGCACGGCTCCCACGGAGCGGCACCACATTACACCATCTGAGATTTATTCATGCTCAAAAATTCATCACTGCACCATTGGGCCGTTACAATTAATAAACGTGCCCAATTGTACACGTGAATGTAGTGTGCAGCCATTTTGTCAATCCACTGCTGGATGAGGGCCTTCTCAACGCCGTGCAACTTACGGGGAGTTTTTTGTTTAACCACACTTCACCACGCTGGTCAGTGCATGGTTGGCGAAGGTGGCCTAGAGCGATAGATGCGGGAGTAAAGCTGCACCAACAATGGATTTTGCTGTGCTGCTCTTGCCTGGCCACCACGTAGCTGCACTGCAGCCCATAGCAACCTGTTTACGGCACGGTGATCCAAGATATTTAATGAGAGCGGGTGCATTACAGGCGAATCGGCCATAGGCAAAGTGCCCATCCAGTCCTTTACACAAATATCTCGTAAATACCACTTAATTCCTCGTGGTGACACGTGGGCCAAGCAGGTCGTGTGTGAGAAGCTGACTGTGCTCTTGCTGTTATTGGTATTGAGGGGAGGCAGCGGAGTATAAGTGTCCGTGCATGTTCTCTGTGCTGATGGCTACGTACGTCTGTACGTTGAACTTCCTTCGCACCGTCATAGCCAACCGTGCTAATAGGACGTACGGGGGGGAAGGACAACAAACTAAACACAAAAAGCAGTTCTAAAGAAATTAGTTTTCACTATAGATTTAAAAGTCTATAGCTCCAGTAGCTTCCTAATATCGGCATGGGTTCACGTTTAACACCATGGGTTATTGGTATCGAATCCTGGGTTTGGGCAACCGCAGGGTTGGTTAAGCCTAAAATGAGTAGCCTGGTGCAGTATTCCAAGCAGGCATTTTATTACCCCTCACTAGTTATCCTGAAGGTAATATAGGTCGTGAACAACAGTACTTGTCTCCAACAGACTGAAATTCTGAAACGTGGTGGGCTTAGAAAGGGCAGTGCAGCAAAAAATATATTGTTTGTGAAGCTTTGCTCCCACATCTATGCCTCAGGCCTCTTTAGAAAAGCCGCACTGACCAGCGTGGTGAAGTATGGTCAAATAACCCCGATAAACAGCACGGCGTGGCAGAGTCCCTCATCCAGCAGTGGATTGACAAAATTTCTGTACAATTGGGCGCTTTTATGAATCTAAATGCACCGATGCACGGTGATCAGTTCCTGAGTGTGAATAACTCGCAAATTATGTCACGCACAAACATACCATTTGCAAATACTGTACTGCATTTATTTCATATGTACTGCACATTGTTGTCAGACTGGCAACATTTTCATCTTATTATAATGGCGTAATACTGTTGTATGGCTGTCCGTAACATGGCTGTTCTGTCTGTCACTACATAAATTGCATAATGCAGTAAAATGACACCCCCTTATCAATAATGTTTTGTTTGCTTACTTTAGAAAATGCTTGGCATTGTGTTTAGATAACACCGACCAGCTGACTCAGTGTGATATCGAAAGGTTACAAGTTCAATTCCTGGTTGATTGCTTGACTGAGCCCATCATCTCTGCATGGTCGCTAAAACGGGGGGTACCACTTTGTGCAGGAAAGTCGACGGTGATTGTCCTATGGATGGACTCGCCCACGCAAATAGGAATGCGAACATTTCTGCCACTGTTCAATTGGTTGTAAACGGTAGATGAGCACCACCTCGATGCTGATTTGCACAATAAATCACTTTGACTTGACTTGTATGGTAATGTAACCATTACATTGCGTAGCTGTTGTTGTCTACTGCAGCTGTGGTCGTGATGAACGTGGGGTGTGTTTTTTTTAAACATCAGATTGTTGCGTATCTCATGCTTCGTTTAAATGGAGAGCTTACTCGGGTCAACGCGAGTGCACCTTGCTCTGGCTGTTTTTTCCCCAATGACGTTATTGATTGTTCAAATTGTCTACGCGAGTCGGGCGAGTCTTTGGGGCCGTCCATAAATGACGTTACGCGATTTTGGACGATTTTTACCCCCCCTCCCCTCGTCACACGGCGTCACAAAAAGTCAGACCCCCCCCCCTCAAATATTACGTCACAAAGCTCTGCCCCCCCCCCCCCAAACAAAAGATATTAAACATGCTTCAAATCGCTTTAAACTATTGCCATTGTCGGGCGTATTTAATGCGCCGCTGCACTCTGATGTTGTAGAAGAAAACATTTATCAAAAAGTATATTTAATTAAGGAGAACGTGTTGTCTATATTTATTTAAAGTTGCGCATTTTGATGTGACGTCACATTTCTCAACCCCGCCCCCTCCCCTCGTCACTATCGTCACAAATGTCTTACCCCCCCAGGTGCGTGACGTCATTTATGGACGGCCCCTTTCCCTGAAATACTTTCCGAGTGAGGCTTTCTCGTAAATGCACGCGAGTCGATGGTTAAGGTCGTGTCGACGACAAAAAAAATCAACGCTCCATTTCAACGTAAAAAATTTAATGTTGCCGACGAAATGTTATGATTGTAATGATTGTAATGCACGGTGATGTGTTGCCGCCTGGATTTAATTCTCACGTGAAATTGGCTTGGGAAATGTAGGTTCCAGCCTGCAATGGCAGCCAAGTCAAGTTGATTAAAAACATGGAAGTTCTATTCTATTTATTTTTATTATTATACGCTTTTTATTAACTCACTCTATTGTTGTTGTTGTTGTATCCTCAAATCTTGTAACTCAATTTTAACCCACTTCCCAATGTGGTATCGACTGCAAACTTGGTATACTTATGTCATACTGATGACAATACCATTATTCTTCATAAAAATATATATTTTATAACATTCTATTTATATGTTATGTTTCGGCTTGGCTCTAATTGTCCACGGTCAAGCTTCGGGGCCACTTCCTGGAGTCGTGGAGTTCTTCCATTAGTACGGTACATTTAATTAAAGCGTGTTTTTAAAAAAAGTTTTAAAAATATTGCTTATTTCGTATGATGTCCATATTTTCAGCAGCTAAATGCCAATGTCGAGGTCTGCTAGCCATGAGAGGCCTTCAAGGAAGAGTTCGTTTTGTTATTCCCCCAATGCAGGCGCGCAGCCTGGTGGTTTACCATAGGGTCCATAAACATGGCAATGCTGAGTGGGATGGCTATTTGACCATGTAACCGAGTTCTGTGACTCATGGAAATGCGGTATTGTCAATAGTCGTAGGACATGGGTTAAAATCCAGGCAGGTGCCTGTTTGTACTTTGCACTATCGTGTTTTTGTATTGTTTGTGGTTGTAGGGTGCTTACCCGCCCCTACTGGACATCTGTGAAAAAGAGCTTTATAGCTATCTTGATTTGAAGCTTTCGTGACTGCAGGAATTCATAACCTTTGGTTCTTTCGGTAAAGTCACGTACGTAGAAATAAAACAAAATAAATCACGATGTTTCGAACGCAACACAAGCGGTCGTCTTCAGGTGAAAATGGCTTTACCGAAAGAACCAAAGAGTATGGCTTTATAGCTAATCGGATTCCTCCAGTTTAAATAAATATTCTGATTCTGAAAAAAAATGTTGATTCTGAGGTGATGGTATCAGCCCAGTCACTTATGACTGCACAAAATAACACACGGTACGTTATATTCGGTTCTGCACTCAATCTGACTATATTCCAGCTGAGAATTTTAAAAATCAGGTGAACTGTCATTCGACGAAGGTCAACTGTCACATGATGTCTGCTTCCGTGGGCCGCTCTCTAACACGGATTTCATTGCTCTGCAAGAGATTCGATTGGATATTTTGCCTCATGAATGATGCCGACTACCATTGGGGAAAAATTTTTGAATTAAAAAAGTAAAAATGAGCAGATATTAATGTAGTTTCAGAAGTTAGTATTTCTGAATTTTCATTGGACTGTTTTATGACAAATTTTTACCATCAGTGGTATGATTTTTTTACAGATCCAATCATAGATTAAATTATTTCAATGTGTATTATACTATTTTGCATATTCTCTACATTCTACACACATTTTTCTAATCTATCTTCATCTAATTAAAAGTGTTTTTGTTTTGTTCATAGTACTTTATTTTAATACTTGCAATTTATGTGCAATTAAATGGTAATTATACCTAATCAAATGTGCACATTAATGACGTCAAATTATGCAATATTCATGGATTACTGTATTTAAATGATGGCAAAGTGAATACAAAAACTAGCAATGTTAACCGTTAGTTATAACTTGACATGGAATTAACATGTAATAAAACATGAGACCTTCAGCTAATGTTCCCTCACCTTAACCCAATGACTAAATATCAATTTGCTTGTACCAAAGCTTAATAGTTGCTTAATTAATGTGCACTACAATATTTAAATACTCCTTTACTATACCTCTTAAGCATATTTACGAATGGGTACTACATTATTTGTATTATGTAGCACTATTTTGAACTCCTAAATCATATCTGGAAGACAGTAACATAGTGGTTCATGTGCTGCGTTATGAACATGGCAAACCTGAGAAAGATTCACAGCTGTGGTGAAGTATGGTCAAATAACCTATATGACTGACCATGGTGTGGGACGCTCTTCACCAGCATTGTTTGATATTTCAATATTAAAATGTCACCATTGGCAAAAGCCCTTGATACCACCAAATCTCTGTCATGTACCTATCTGCAATATCCCAGAGCTGCTGAACAGTAAATATGCAACTTCCAATATCTGCCCGAACAGATTACCACCATCTGGTTTGAGGTCTTCCCTTTGGTGGCTGGACTTGTGAAGACCACTCCAATGCATGACTCGAAAAGCAGTCATCCTGCATCTGACATGCACAATTTCATTTTCCGAAAAATATCTACAATAGCCACGTGCCATGCTCTCTTTCGGAAGTCTGCATTGCTTATCCTTATGCCATTAAATTCCCAGGATCCATCTTAGACACCTGTGCTCAAATGTCAACAACTTATTATTGAGCTCCTTAAGAGCCCATCTCTCTGACCCCATACAAGGAATACGGATAGCACTGTCTCAAATACTCTACCACTTCCTTTTCACCGAGGCTTACCTCTCTTCTCTTCCAAAGCGCTTTCCAAATCCCATCAAACGCCTGGCCTGATAAAGTAGTTTACCACTGTACCTCCATCTCAGAGCCCTTGACCTTGTGGACATTACTGTTCAAGTACCAAAAATCCTTTATCACGTCAACCTTCTCTCTTCCTACCAGGAATTGAAAGCCCTACTGCAGGAATCCCGTTTATAATGATCGCTTTCAACGTTTTGCTTAGGAAAGCTCATATCTTAAGACTCCACCATTCAGCTGCCGTGTCAAAGACCGTCAACAGCTGCACGATTCCAACCAAAATCGAAGCCAACAAAAATGTACTGTATCATCTGAATCCTCCTGCACATGCATCTTGCATTCACTCATCTTTACCTGTATTGATATTGTACGTTTATATTTTGTGATATTTTGCTTTGTTGTTGTATAACATTTGGCCCAACCGGTAGGCATTGCAGGAGTATAATGTTATTAATATGGTAGTGCAAGAGAGAGTTCGTTATGTTAATTTTGTATAGCCGAGTCTGTTTGGTATGAGTTCAACACATTTGTTGATGTGATTCAATAATGGGATGCTTTGACACAATCATCATTGTCTCCTGGGGCAAATCATCTGTGATGGGCTTCATTTCCACACGTACAGTAATCATCCTAACTTAATTTAGAAGATAAGTGTCTTAATACAGCGAGTGAATAGTATACACATTTGCCATTTAATATTATCCATATTACTAATCACAATCAAATGGCGGAGATACCAGTGCTGGACTGTGAGCACAGAATCTGAAAGATGGTAGAGTGCCTCAAATTGCACTTTTCTCTGTGCATAGAGGATGTGTTGAGCACTCCTATTACAGAACAGTTGAGGCTCTTCAACAGATGCTTGAACATCATCCCACCAATTTGTAGCCAACATCGTGAAATCTTCTTTGGTTCTTTCGGTAAAGTCACGTAGAATGAGAATAAAATAATAAATTGATAAAATAAAATAACACAATAATATTCTCACGACGTTTCGGCCACAACACAAACGGCCTGTTGTGGCCGAAACGTCGTGAGAATATTATTGTGTTATTTTATTTTATCAATTTATTATTTTATTCTCATTCTACGTGACTTTACCGAAAGAACCAAAGAAGATGAATCCTTGCAGTCACGAAAGCTTTAAATCGAAACATCGTGAAAGTTTCCGTCAGCCAGTTGTTGATGTGCTTCAATAATTGGATGCTTGGACAAAATAATCATTGTGTCCTGGGGCTTTTATTTTGCCGTCCTTCCACCACGCACCTCCGATTAGCTCGGTTGGCTACGTACGGTGTAAAAGTTCAACATCCACGCATGCATACATACATACATTGTGGCTTCCTTGAGGATTCTCTGATGACTGCTCATTGACTCCTTTTTACATCACGTACAATGCATGCGGTTGTTAAAGCTCCCATTTCAGGTGGGCTCACATTGCATTTACGTCGTCAGAATCGTACATATATAATGGCATTTGAGAATGACTTACCGACGCATGTACGGTCCTCGCGATGTGGTCTTTTTAGTGTCTCGCAAGTTGTGTGTAATTCACAAGGGGGGTGGGCAGTTGCTGCCGCCCTTGCCCTGGTCAACAAGTCCAGCCTGATTTCAAAATCCCTCCAAGCGTCAAATCCTTTTTTTTGCACAACAGCTCAGTTTAACACGTAGGCTTTCGCGACCAATATTATTCATAATAAAGTGTTTTTGGGTTAGATCGCGTTATTTATAAATGTGTCGTAACCCTCCACCACCCGACACGGCCAATCAGCAAAAAAGTGTCACGTTGACAAAAGGCAAAATAGTTCACTACTTTAGCCCACCGGCGTGTTGAAGAGTGAATCCACAACATTTACAGTTTGAGTTAGTACGACGTTTCGCCATTCTGGCGAATTGCCCGATGATGCTGGATGTAATTACCAGCGAAACGTCGTACTACTCAAACTGTAAATGTTGTGGATTCACTCTTCAACACACCGGTGGGCTAAAGTAGTGAACTATTTTGTCTTTTGTCAACGTGACACTTTTTTGCTGATTGGCCGTGTCGGGTGGTGGAGGGTTACTACACATTTATAAATAACGCGATCTCACCCAAAAACCTTTATTGTGAAGAATAAGGCTCGTGAAACTCATTGCTGCATTTGAGCATCGCGCGTCGAATTAGAAGCACAGATGTTGGCAACTTATAGAATGTTCCATCGCATCTCCCCATGCCATTTACATTTCCACTGTCCACTTCGCTCTGAGCGACGCCCGTGGTTTGAGCTGTCAGCACGCCACGGGTTGGGTAGCAGGGTATATATTGAGTGCCGAGACTTCGATTGCTTTATTGCACTGCCATTGCAATCTATTCATCATCCACCTGCACCTTGTTTCAAAAACTTTTGATCATCATAATGAAGAAAAAATAAAATTAAAGTTTTCCTTTCATTAAAAACTTTACTCGTTATATTTAATGTTTTCCCCTTCATCTCAAATGAGTTTTTGTACGGCGCGTTCACGGTTCGTGTAATCTTTTATTCAACTCGGGAATGCTTGCTAACATGCATAATTTATAATATATACACACACATCTTGCTCCATACCATTGGCATTCAATCGGTGGTTATTTATTTATTTACTATTATTGCCTTGTTTCCGACGGAGCCGGGGGGGGGCGATGAAGCTGGGGGGGGGGGGCGACGGAGCTGGGGGGGGGCGATGGAGCTGGAGGGGGGCGACGGAGCTGGGGGGGGGGCGACGGAGCTGGGGGGGGCGACGGAGTTGGGGGGGTCGACAGAGCCGGGGGGGGCCGACGGAGCCAGGGGGGAGCGAAGGAGCCGGGGGGGGGGGCGACGGAGCCGGGGGGGGGGCGACGGAGCTGGGGGGGGGGCGATGGAGCCGGGGGGGGGGGGCGACGGCGTGAGCAGACGGAGCCGACACTGACTCACACCAACAACAATCGCCATTCGCCACTAAGTGACGGTGACGTCAACACGACGCTTGTGCCAGGCCATGTGCACCTTGAGACCACGTGAAGTGTCGAACGCCCGCTGGCAGGAGGTCGCGGGGCAGACCCAGGTGCCACGGATCACTCACACCATGCACTGACTCACTCACTCACACATCATGCACTGACTCACTCACACACCATGCACTGACTCACTCACTCACACACCATGCACTGACTCACTCACTCACACATCATGCACTGACTCACTCACACACCATGCACTCACTCACTCACACATCATGCACTGACTCACTCACACCATGCACTGACTCACTCACACATCATGCACTGACTCGCTCATCATGCGCTTACTCACACATACATTCGCACAACTACTGACTCATTCACTCATCATACACAGGTTCACTCATCGTGTGCTGGCTCACTCGCACATCATACACTGACTCACTCACGCTGCCGCTGACTCGCTCACACATCATACACTGACTCACTCATCATACACTGACTCACTCATCATACGCTGACTCACACATCATACACTCACTCACGCTGCTGCTGACTCACACATCATACACTGACTCACACATCTACACTCACTCACACATCATACACTGACTCACACATCATGCGCTGACTCACACATCATACACTCACTCACACTGCCGCTGACTCGCTCACACATCATACACTGACTCGCTCATCATGCGCTGACTCACTCATCATACACTGACTCACACATCATACACTCACTCACTTATCATGCGCTGACTCGCACATCATACACTCACTCACACTGCCGCTGACACGCTCACACATCATACACTGACTCACTCATCATACACTGACTCAATCATCATACGCTGACTCACACATCATACACTCACGCTGCTGCTGACTCACACATCATACACTGACTCACACATCTACACTCACTCACACATCATACACTGACTCACACATCATGCGCTGACTCACACATCATACACTCACTCACACTGCCGCTGACTCGCTCACACATCATACACTGACTCACTCATCATGCGCTGACTCACTCATCATACACTGACTCACACATCATACACTCACTCACTCATCATGCGCTGACTCGCACATCATACACTCACACTGCCGCTGACACGCTCACACATCATACACTGACTCACTCATCATACACTGACTCAATCATCATACGCTGACTCACACATCATACACTCACGCTGCTGCTGACTCACTCACACATCATACACTGGGAGTGTCGTGCTGCCAGCTATGGCTGCAGGTTTTTTGTCGTACGTGTTATGCATATCATTTATTATTAAATTTAAAATCACAGTTCCTATGATTACTGTTGTTACATTGTTTTATAGCTTTATTTTGGTGATTCGAAAACATATGGTTAATCTAAATTGTCTTATGGTTGTTGTTGTTGTTGTTGGCTTGCACCACATTGATTTTTGCACACAGCGTTTTAATAAGTTTTTTTTGCGTGTGGAATATTTGCTGGTTTATTCCAGGATGTTTCTGTTACGCGTTGTCGCTTTAAGATGTTCTGTGTTCAAATTGAGTTTGTTTGCGATTGCACCCGACTTAAGAGCCGCATGGATCACATGGCTATACCTAATAAATAAAACTTGAAATGAAATTAAAATGAAAAAAACTTCTATCCTGCAGGTTTCCTTGCCGCTCCCCATGCCTGGTGTACGAGTCTCTAGATCAAAGTGAATTAGTAAATAAACAAGCAGTGTGACATAACCGTCACCAAAACACACACACACACACACTGCACGTACTTTATTATTTTCTGTTGGAATTCTCGAAACAGTTTTCCATTTACAGGTCCGCGACGGCTACCTTTCTTGGGGCAATCGTAATTTCACATTGTACATTTAATATTAACGAACAGCCCTTTCTCAAATCACTGCTGGACGAAAGCCTCCCCTGCTGCATGTATGTACATTGTATGTTGCACTTCTTTTGCACTGTACGGAGCCAACCGTGCTAATCGGTCATCGGGGTTGTTTGACCATACCTATCGATCCATTGGCCATACACGATCAATGGGCTCGCATAATGCGCATGCATAATGTACCTTGATTCATTAACCCCCCCCTACCCCCCACTAGTGTGGTCATCACAACTACACCTCTATATAATGAACGAAACAGGTTGACTTCTCCACAAATCTGACTATCGCCTGATGAAGCTGGTTGTAATTACTGCCGAAACGTCGTACTCAGATTGTAAGTAACGAATTGTGCTGTACTAGTAACGAATTGGCACGTTCTGTTTACGTGACAACCCTTACTAATTTGCTGTGTCGGGTGGTGGCGGGTTTAACGACACATTTATATATTTACGCAATCTAACCCAAAAAACACCCTGTATTATGGATACCTAGCTACATTAGTCAGTGAGGATTACTTAGTGGGAGGGGGGTGGTGTTGAAACTAATTTGGGTATTATCACTAATGTTAGCTGCAGTCAGCAATTTAACTCTGGGAGCTCTTGATTCACGAACCACTGCACCATGCCCACCTCCACCCCTTCCATTTGTCCATTTTGTAACGATTGCACTCTTAAAAATACATTTGTACCACAAACAGGTTGAGGCGTGTAAAGGTTGTAAGTCAAATTGGCACATTTATTGGAAAACGTCACTTGGATAGTTTGATAGATGTTATATTTACAATGTACAATGTAAAAAGACATTCTCGGGCCTACCGGGACTTGTGGGAGCAATTTACCTATCGCTTTTCTGCTGAAAACTTATTTTGTTGGCCATGTTAGATGATTCCTCTCAGCAAACTGCCGTAGGTTCAATTGCAATGTGTATTATTCATGACGCCTGCTGAAAAGTGCATGCACGGGAGTGAAGAGTCGAAACTTAAATTTTGAATTCATCTGCAGGCACCTTGCCTATCGCCATGGGAGATGGTGCTGTCTAATTTATAGCCAGAGCTGCCTGGGAATTACTGCTCAAATGACAGATCCATTTCCTCATATCATATTTGATGAGGTACTTGCGACGAGATTTAAAAAAATATCCTGCTTTCCCTCATGAACCCAGATCACACAGGATTCATGAAAGGAATGACCTGAGAGGATAACGTTAGGACCCTCGATGATGCAATGGCCAATAGCAATGCAGGCATACACACTTATTAGATGGTGAAACATACTTTGATCGGGTGGATTGGCCATTTCTCTTTGCTACCATTCATAAGCTTGTGCTTGTCCCGGGTTTATGAACCTGTGCGAACTTTTCTATGGCTTCCCCATCTTCATTGTGGCTACCAATGGACTGATGTCTCAGTGGTGCTTCCTGTCCAGTCACCCGGCAGGGCTGCCCAATGTCCTCTCTGCTCTTTGCTATCACGATTGGACCACTCGTGGATGCAGTCAAGAGAGAATCCGAAATATATAATTAGAATCATGCGAAATAGCATAACACAAAAAAAAGTTTGGATTTAAAGCTTTCGTGACTGCAGTAATTCATATTCTTAGTTCTTTCGGTAAAGTCACGTTGAAGGGAAACAATAAAATAATAAAATATATATTAAACAATAAAAATTCTCACGACGTTTCGACCATAACGCAAACGGTCATCAAACGGTCATCAAATGTTTCTTGCCGTTGTTTTTTCACACCTGATGATGACCGTTTGCATTATGGTCGAAACGTCGTGATAATTTTTTTGTTTTATATATATATTTCATTATTTTATGTTTCCCTTCAACGTGACTTTACCGAAAGAACTAAGAATACAAAAAAGTGTATATGCAGATGATATAAACTTGGCGGTGCGACGGTGGTGAGCTGTTATCTCCCTCGCCAGGGATACAAGAGATCGTGGTTTCGATCCCAACCACGATGCATGTATATTTGGAGTTTGCAATGTCTCTCTCATCGTCGTCACGTGGATTTTTCTCTGGGTCCTTCGGTTTTTTCCCCTCCACATTTAGAAACATGCAGTTAAGAGTATTTGGCTAATATCAAGTTAAACATAAGCCACTTCGTTTGAGCTTTCATTCGTGGCCAGGTTGCTTCTGAAAAAGAGCTATACTCAGTGGGCTTTACCTGGTAACATAAAAAAAATTGTTACAAAAAATATAAATTGCTGACAGTAACCCAGATTGTGTTCCCGAACCTGTTTTTAGAAGTGTGCAAATTTGGGATCATTTCCGAGTACAAGCTGAACAGCTGAAATTCTGAAACTATGCCTCTACTCCCAGAAGAGCAAAGAAATAAAATATGTTGAGCTCCACAAATGCAAACAACCCAAAAATAAATGCGCTCATATCCCCGGCCAGCAGAGATCCACCAATCAAGTTGATGATTCTCCCCAGGTCCCAATACCCTTTCTTGGTCCTACCGTCGTTCATAACATTCCTCATGCTTCAATCAAACGAATTCCATTATTTCAGCCTTCATCTGGGGCGGGAACGGGGGCGGGGCGGGGGGGTTGGAGAAAAAAAAATATCCACAATTGCACTAAAGCTCCTCAGACTCCAAAGGTCAGCATGCGGCTTGTAATACCGGATTTTCACACGTCCGCCATCGTGGCGGGTCTAAGCTCCACCTATATTTTCCACTCGGGCTCTGACCTGGAGAAAGCGGGAGGCCCTAGGAGCTTCCGCATGCACCCCAGAAGGCTTGTTGGATGAATTCGCTTCGAATCTTCCCCTGCCCCCAATAAAAAAAAGTATTCCCCCTCATAGTTAGGAACGTCATCTATCTCACTCTCAGAAATGAACCCCCAATGTCACATCTCTGGTGGGACCTCTCAATCAGGAATTCACAAAAGCAGAGCTCGCCAGAATGATCCATGTTCCAGGGGGAATTTAGAAAGGAGGGGCACCTGATGTTAACCGTTGGGATGCATACCCCCTACGATAATGCTCAGGGAGAAACATCAGATCCCAAACTCGCAGTGTTTTGGGTACCTACAAACTAGGAGTGCCATTTCCAGAACACTTAGGGATCTGGAAGCACCCCCGGGTTTTCTGTCACTGGACTCAATCTCTTTGTTCCCCGGCGCGACATCGCAATACCCACTCCGTTATACTTACGAGTAGCACCAGCAAAATAAACAAAAAAATGCAAATATTTCATCTTTGGCAGGACTGTAAAGGAGTGTCGAGCTGGATGATGTATACTTGTCTCAAGTCGGGGAATCTACACTTATGAGGTGTCAAGTAAAGACACCCAAAAGAATTATAGACTTTTCTACGTTTTTGTCGAATCTGGTATTTAAGTTAAAAGCTATTGTAAGCAGAAAAGTGGAGCGTCATGGGTCTAAAACTGTATTTGGCACAGAATTGAGTGGAGTGTATTGACGCCCACTCTGAGGAAAATGTTGACTTTAGTCCAGCTACTCTTGAGCCTCGTTTCTATAGGCGGCCATCAGCATGCTCCACAACCTCTCACTTCTCCTGCTATGTTGTAGTTAGTGGGAACAAAAACGCGTGTTTTTTGTTGAGAAAAATTGTATTTTTTTATGTCCTGCCTGTATGCTTTACTTTCTGTGTATCAAAAGGCAACGTCTGCACATGCTTCCTCAAGCTTGGCTTTGCTAATGCTCACTTGAATGAGACTGGATAATGCAGCAGTCACAGCGGAGAGCTGTGCATAGTGATAATACCCCTTTTGGGATCACAAAGTTTTTTTTGTTTTGCAGATTTCTTGTGGTGCTGAGACAGTGGAGTTTGGTGGTATGGAATGCGGCGGAGCATGTTTAACGGCCACCTATCTAAACGAGGCTCAATGTAAGTCTACATCATAATAATTTCAACTTGTAATGTGCCACACAGTATTTTCAACTCAGTGGCATGAGGAACCACAGGCAAGCGGGAAGGCAGCTACGCGGTGAACCACCTCCAACAATTACCCAAACTATGTGGTCCTCTATATATATATTTTTATGAAGGTGTTATTGGCGAATTATTATGTGGGCAGAAACCGCAGCACCTGGAGAAAACCCTATCCCATACAGGTGGAACATGTGGAGTGCGCATTTGCTGTACCGCCTTCTCCTGGAAAATTGGGGTATGACACTTCGATGCCCACGGGAAGGCATTTTCACAACACTTGTGTGATCCACGAACCCTTGACCTCCCCTCTGCTGGATTTCAGGTGGTGTATAGCCCCCACCGCGTGGCAGTTTCGGAATATTTGAAAGGGACAATTGGTTCCATTACCCTGAAGAGCTGAAATTATATATCTCTCCGCTGTCACTGCTCCTCATAATGTGACATTTAGCTGTGCTGGTGGACTAAATGGTGCTGCTATGCCGTGTTACAAGTGTGCATTTGCTTTAAAAAGGTTTATTTCACGTAGAAGGAAAGTGCATCCATCTGTATACTTAACCTTGCAGCATCCATATTCTTGGTTCTTTCGGTAAAGTCACGTAGAAGGGAAACAATAAAATAATAAAAATATTAAACAATAAAATTCTCACCACGTTTCGACTGCAACACAAGCAATCATCATCAGGTGTGAAAACCAGTTTTTTTTCTTGCTGTGGTTTTCACACCTGATGAAAATTGCTTGTGTTGCAGTCGAAAAGTCGTGAGAATTTTATTGTTTTATATTTTTATTATTTTATTGTTTCCCTTCTTCGTGACTTTACCGAAAGAACCAATAATATGAATCCCTGCAGTCACGAAACCTTTAAATCAAAACTTGTAGCATTCATTGAGTTCGAATTTTCTCTGCTAAGTGTCAACAACCATACTGCAAATGCAATAACAATGCACGGTTTATTAATGCATATATACCCATAGTGTATGTTATGCGTACGGTACTTATATTTATTTATGTACTGTAAGGCATTTCATTATGGGGGGGGGGGGTTTCCGACGAAATAATTGGTGAAAAATTAGGTAAATAAATTGGCACTGTTGGTGTATGGTACACACGTGGGATGTGTACCGTTGGTTCAGTTCAACATCAGAATTCATCTGACTTTTTATTTTAACAAAATGGATCCGTTCGGATGATTGGGTGGGCACAAATTGTACCGTGATTGGAATGATTCAATACCGATATGCATAGCTATCTCAGGCAGTGTTGAAAATTCAGAAAATGCACCGGTTAAAGATTTGCGGATGTTTGGGAGCTGTGCCACAATGCGCAACATGGAAGCAAATGCAGACAATAGAAGGAATGGGGGTACCTATAAACAATGTTTAAAAACCCTATAGGTACTCCGGATGCTAAGAGTCATGGGGGATAAGAGACGTTTTACTGCATGTTCATGAAGGTGTAGTGGAGTATGAAGGTGTGTTGTGGAAACTGCACGATTGCATGATCACACGGACAGTGTGGGTTATCTGGGGTCAGCCTGTGGAGAAGGCGACAACAGTGTGGGTCGTGTTAGGACAGCTAGGTGCAAAGGCTGGGATGATGAGGTAACGGTTGGGCCAATTAAGCCAGAGGATCAGCAACGGCGGTGATTGGCTGTGGCTGTTGTCAAGGGCGAGGAGGCGTCGAGATGTCTGGAGAAAGGCAGGCGTTTGAGGACGCGAAGCGTGCGGAGGCACGCGGGCCAATTAATTAGCGATAATGAGAATGGGGATAAATTGGGGGAGACACAGAGAGCGGAGAGTTGGAAGCTGGACGAGGACGACGTGGAGTTGGAAACAGAGTAGAAAGAGTTTGGAGACAGAGTTTGGAGCAAGACGAAGTAGTTAGCAGTGGAGTGAGCGTAGCGATAGCGGAGCTGAAGATGCTGTGTGCGGAGTGTGGGAAGTCGCTGTGTGGGAAGACGCTGTGTGTGGAGTTGCTGAACGGGGAGTCGCTGAGTGCGAAGCAAGTGAAGTGATAGTGGGGAGACAAAGGTGGTGGGCGAGACGAGCGGAGCACGGTGAGCGAGCCGTGGTGACCAGGATACCGTGGAGTGTGGAGGACATGCTGAGTGTTGTAAATAAAGCGGTGTTCTAAGAAAGACATAAGTTGTGCGCGTAAAGTCGAACACTACAAAGGTGAAAACGACGTGTGATATTGTTTTTTTTTTGTTGCTAATTATTGCATTTATAGTATGAGTGCTATTAAATGACATCACTTTTGTTGTGAAATACGGGATGCTATGGGAAAGTTAGGCTTTCAGAGAGTTTGACACTCGGTCTGTTGACTTGTGTGTTGTACACACTCTTCAGAATGGTGGATTTGAAAGTAGACATTCTCAATTCTATGCTGAAACAAGAGTCACATTCCACATTTCACTGCCCGACTGTGTAATAGCAATATTGCATTATTGTACGTGGTGAGGCTTATTTGAGGCAGAGAATGAATAATATTGCACATGATGATTATTGTGCTTTAATTATTAAATTAACCGGACTATCCTTCATGGCAAGCAATATCACAACTCATATTTGCACCAGTTTTTTATTTATTTTCAATGTTCTACACAAGCCAATTCCACCCTCCCACCCCACCCCAAACAAAAAAAAATATATTTTCAAATATGTACCAATGCCTTTACGAAATTGCAATTTTCATATAATGTGGATGCCAATTTGAAAAATGGAATTTGGAGCAGGATAAATGTTTATGCCGTGGCAGAACTGCCGCCTCGTGTAATGTTGTCCTAAAAACGCTGCACGCTGCATTACAAAAATTAAAATGAAGTGAAAATAAATGGGGAAACTGACAAAAATGTACACATATTTTTTTATGCGCTAATACTGTATGTCTCGGAGTGTGGAGTGACTGTGGCGATGATGGTGGTCGTGGTGCATGCCTATTGTCAGACTGAAGATGTCATTATAGGCAGTGACAGTATAAAAGCAACGACCCCCAAATAGGAGAAGGCAAGATTGGAACCATAATGCTTGATTCGGAGAGCTTTCTGTGGATATGTCTATCGAGGTATTCATATTTAAATCATGTACCCCAGAAAATAACGAAATAAATCGGTAAAGGAAGAGTGTTTTCGTGATGTTTTCCCATATGAAAAAGTAACCACTGCAAAAAGTATGAAAAGTAACCACTGCAAAAAGTAACCACTTCACACCACGAAAAGAGGGACATCTCTTGGATAAGATGGTATATCTGTTAGACATCACATCCCAAAAAAAATGGGACCAGTTAGAACAAAATTAGCGTGCCTCTGTGCTAAATGTTTGTACGTACATAAATGTTTATGCCGTGGTTTATGCCGTGGCATAAACATTTATGCCACGGCATAAATGCCGTGGCATAAACATTTATGCCACGGCATAAAGTAGCACTGCAAGACGCCTCTGCAGTGGGGGAAACGCTGGCCAGAAAAGTTGCTCTGCACGTTTTGGACAGTGGCACCTATTTTATATTATGTATGTAAAATAAAATGTTCGCAGAAGTGGCTATTTGTGTTTATAAATACATGTATTTGTGAGTAATTATACATATAGTTTTGGAGATCTGTGCCTACACTCTGTACACTGTGTGTGTGTAGGATACGTGGATATTCATGCAATTTTATTTTTTTGTTTTTCATGAAAGGCTTATTAAAATTGTAACTAATTACTAGTTTGTTGCAAGAATAATCAATTTTCTCCCAAAAATATATATACCAGCAGCGCTTTTGATAAAAGCCAAGTGCGGCCCCCGTTTTATGAATTTAATCTTTTCGTTTTGCACACCATTACAAAATAATGATCATAAGTTTACAACAAATGCGATATACAGAGACATTTTCTATTAAATAAATTCAAAAAATCTTTACATTTTTGTCTTTTTCATTAAATTTAATTAATATAAACCCGTCATATGATGGACAATAACACTAGGTTTTTTATATTAACAATGATGCTGGCACACAATGGCCTTAATTTGTATTGTGAAGTAGATGGCACGGATTTTGTGATTAATACACCTGCAGTATTAACCAGGGTGCCCTGCCAGATTCAAACTGAAAACCTCTGCAACACGCGGTGAACGCTCCACTGCTTAGCAATGTCACTGTGCCATGTCACTGTGACTCTTGTCTTTATTTTTTAAAACAATATGACAGTTTATGCATGCTTTTTAATGTCTGAAAATGTGTCAGCCTTCATATAAAATTTTCAGCAACATATACTGTAATACATTTTTTTTATTTGTTATAACTCTATATGTGCACAACAGAGACATAGCATTACAATGATACTTACCCATAACAACAATTTGTGATTAACAATGCCTTCATTGTGATTTTTTATATGCCAGTATATGCCAGTACTTCTCTGTCCTCTTGGACAATTTCCTGCAGAGAGTATTGATGTGAAGGCCTATTGGATGAATCATTGATCGTCATTCCTGTTAGAAAAATAGCTGCGTACATTTTAATACAATACGTAAAACACAAATAAAGTAGCACAGGTACTCTAGAACCCTGTATATGTGGGAATACCCAGCAACAGCTATAAAATAACAACAAAATGTGTCGTTAACCCACCACCCTCGAAACGGATACTTCGTAAGGTTTCTCACGTAAACAAAACATGGAAATTAGTTACTACTCGAGCACACCGGCATGTTGGAGAGTAAACCCACAACATTTACAATTTGAGTACGACGTTTTGCTGGTAATTATAACCAGCTTCATAAGGTTATTTTCCAGAATTGTGAAGAAGTGTACCTGTTTCGGTCTTAAATTGAGTCAAGGTGATGTCATCACTGTGAGCCTATCATGTGCGAAGAGCCAGAGGGGGCTTAATGTAGTCATACAAATTACAATGGAACATGTTAATCTGAAAATGTGCAGTTCCTATTATCGGTTGGGTTAGTCACAGTTAATCAACATACGAAAAAAACCTTTATTATGGATAATATTAGCCGCGAAAGCCTACGTGTTAAATCAAAATGGCAAAGAATCGTTGCTGCTTTGGGTCTTGCAAGTCTACATGCTATCTGCTGTCACAATAATTCAACTTAATTGAACTTAGGGAATAAAAAAACGCCTTGGGTTAGCCTCGACTCCCAACAACCTTTTACCTTCATAAAAATATCAATGTCTGGTCTGGATGTGTGTGGTAAAGACGACTTAAAATTGAAAAAGACTTAAAGGATGTTGTTTTTGAGTGACATTTGCAACGACATTCCAGAGAACATTGCTGGCTTGCAGTTTCCAAAGTGCCGTAAGGTGACTTCTACAAATGTGGAGCAAAGGTAATTTTTTTCTGACCACACAGTGATCCCCGGTCATACGTGACAGCTTCAATGTGTTTTTTTATGTCATCAGCAATGTAACATGCATATTTTATGGAAATGAAATGGTATTTTATTGTTAAATTGGACTCCCATGTCTAAACAACCAGTGCCAATTTATCATATGCCTAATAGATGCTCTGGGTGTGACATTGACTGTGGCAATTTTTCAAAATGCATGGAAAATAATGTATTTATACCCGTCAGAATATTGTTATTTTCCAGTATTGTCAAAATATTACCATTTTGATATTGCCTCTTGAATACAAAACTGTTTTGAAATATTATATTTTCTCGTTTTCATGCAGGAACATTGCAAAGTAGGTAAAAATGTTTAAGTAATATCTGCACATCCAAAAACAAAGGTATACACTTGTATAATTAATAAGCTAAATGATAAAATAATTGTAGGAATTGCAATGGATGTGCTGTTGGTTGCTATGTATTAAAATCAGACAATTGGGCCTTGTAATGCCAAACAAAATACCACCTTGTGGAACAGTATGTGCATGCTACATGACTCATTTCACCTCTATTTCCACATTGATATTAACTGAAAATGCTGCAATGCTAAAATCAACAAATGTTCTTCTGAAGCATATTTTTTAGCAGTGCTAAAGATATGCATTCTCTATATCATCTGTTTGAAATTATATTCTGTTTGACTGCTGATACAGCCTGTTTTAGGCATCTGAGAAAAGGGGTTATTACGTGACGGAAAATTCGACTGTGTGTTTGAATGCAGAGGCAGATTGCAATACGTGAATATACTTGAGTGTTCATCCTGCTTGTCTCGTGACAATTGTGATATCTTCAGATGCATTAAACGGGAAGGAATTTCATTTAAAAAAAAAAGCCCCAGGGTCTCATGATGTGCTCCTCGCACACTTGCAGAGCAAACGAACGAGTAAGCCGTGTGACGCCGCAGCTTAGAACTGAGAGCCCCATTGTGTTTTCCCGCCTAATAGAATTGTCCTATGAGTGAAGCATGGGCCACGATTTTTTTTCTCTCATGGAAATGTGTAGCACACTGGCGGAGAAAGAAAAAAAAACCCACGCTTGTCTGCCCCACGCTTTTCTGGCATGGTGCTCGCCCTGTGGCTCGCCCTGCCGCAAGCATCGAGGTATGACCAGGGCCGGATTAGGGCACGGGGGGGGGGGGGCTTTAGGGGCTGCGGCCCAGGGGGCCTCCGCCAGCTGGAGGGCCTCCAGAGATGAAGTGAAAAGTTATTTCATTTGTGAATGCTGAATTCTATTTGTTAGCCTTGTAAAAAAAAATATATACATTTTTGAACTTTGTTTTCCTTTTGAAAATATTACTGGGGGCCTCACAGTACCTGTAGCCCAGGGGCCTACAAAATCTCAATCCGGCCCTGGGTATGACCCGTGTAAGCAAAATTTAATTGCAAATGAGTATATTGCACAATCGAACGGTAGATTGAACTTAAATTCGCTTTAGGATTATTTGCAACTTCGTGCACATTTAAGGGAAATTATATTGATGAACTTTGAAAAAATAATATGGGAGCTTTTAGCTTTTGGCAAAATGGGGATCTTCACAAATCCATTTATGCATTTTTTTCTAAAATGAGGAGGGGAGAGGAGGCGCCTCGTACCCCCATGTGGAGTGACGTTAGCCGCTAATTATTATTAATGGAGGAGGGGGGGGGTGTCCATTTTGAGGACGTCACCTTATGATTATTAATGAGGGGGGCTGTGCGATGTGGAGTGACGTCACCTGCTCATGATTATTAATGAGGGGGGTCCATGTGGAGGACGTAACCTGTTCATGATGATTAATGAGGGGGGCAGGTGGACGTGGATTGACGTCACGAGCGTTGCGCACAGACATTCTCGGCTCGTAGGTAATAATAATGGGGGGGGGGGTCCATTTGGAGGACGTCACCTGCTCATGATTATTAATGAGAGGGCCTGTTCGATATGGAGTGACGTCACTTGCTCATGATGATTAAATAGGAGGGGTGGAGGGGTGTTCATTTGGAGGACGTCACCTGCTCATGAATATTAATGAGGGGGGCTGGTCGATGTGGAGTGACGTTACGAGCGTTAAGGACAGACATCCATGGGTGATTATAGTAGGTATTGGTGATGATTTAAAATCCATTACACAGGATCCCCCTTAAGAATAATGTATATTTGAGTGGGAAGCCACGGGTCACTCTCGAGCTTTTAATACTTCAAAAATAATTGTTCCTTCAACTTGATTTTCCTCTTTTCTTTTGGGGGTGGTCATTTATTTGCATGGTTCCATCAATCTGTTCTATTCACTTAGCCTACCTGACCTTTTCAGTTAATGCTATCCATCACTCCAACGGATGGTGTCTGTTGCCAATTTGTGGATATTACATTGTTCCTTTCTTCTAAATTGAAACTTTGCATTTTGAATCCCATCCATGTGCGCGTGTGTCTATGCTGTATTCACACCATCAGTGTACAAAAATGGCAAGGGAAATATGAAAATCTATCCGTGACACGTAAGGGCATCCTTCTCCCTTGAAGGTTATTTCAAATAATGGTGATAACATGTAACAGATAAAATGTGGCATATACATGCTTATTCTATAGAGCTGTTCAGATATTTAAAAAAAAATCCTTGCATTGTGCTTATATACCATATATATTTGCTTTCAATGTGTACCAATAGTGCTTTTTAATTGGGAGAGTGATTGCTACACTTGATTATGCGGAAGAGATACGTTAACAGATTTCTGAACACCAGAATTTTCTATTTTTATGTTTTGCTTTCTAAGATTGATTTATGCTAATCATGTGTACGCACTATATAGTGTAATTGTGTAGTGGCCTGGATATCTCTCTTGGGAATGTGGCGGGTTAATGATCTTACACAAAGAGGCAATGCTAAAAAACGAGTCACTATTATTGACACACAACTAGGCTGTGTGTCCCGGGATATCTAATGTGAATTTCAAGCTTTTTTATGGGTTAAAAAAACCCTTTAAATTGACTTCCAAGCTCACTACCAAAGTACTGTACGGTAGTGACGTAACCGCAGTTTAAATCAATGACCATTGCATTAATTGTCTTCAAATTACTCAATAGCATCCCATCATCCATTTGTGGTTTGTATATGAGCATCATCTGCTCGACATTATTTTATGGGATGTCAGCACTTCCAATTATGTCCTTTAGCAAGGTTTGTTTCCAAAAGGCTAAAAAATAAACAATGGAGATTGCCACTCTCCATTGTGCATCAGTGCAAGAAGAAACTTAGATATATCGTTGATATATATTTTAAAGCTTCGTGGTTATACCCACCGCTCATCATTTACATGGCACTGACATTTTCATTCCCAATTATGGCAGTTGGCCTTCACAAATGAGTGTTGTCGGCTGCAAAGTGGATATTGGACACTGTGACATTATTCACACCAACAGACCACTGTGTTTACGTGCCAGCATCCAGCTACGAAAGTCTACTTCATTGTTTGTATACCCATGTCTCTTGAAGAAAGAAAAAATACTCCATGTCAATGAGTTCATTTTAATGTTCTTGGGTCTTTCGGTAAAGTTATGTAGATAGGTTCAAAGAAAATAACAAAATAACAACAAAAAACTACGACGTTTTGATCGCAACGCAAGCAATTGTCATCAGGAAAAAAAATTAGCAGGAAACCAGCTGAGGCAGGATGTTTTAAAGGTTTGAAATGGGTGTAGCCCAAGGGTCATAAACGAAGTGGGTGGGGCTAGTGATGTTAAAGTGAGAAATTTGCATGTCAATGTAAGGTCGGAGAGCTACCTCCACGACGACGAAGCTGTGGAGGTGGCCATTGTATTGTGAGAGATTAGCATGTCAATGTAAGATCGCAGAGCCACCGCCACATCGAGGAAAACGAGCAACGGTCGCTGTGTTCGTGAGACATTTAACCTGTTAATGTAAAGACATTTAACCTGTAAAACCAGAGAGTCGAAAATAACTACTAACATCGGAAGGTAGGATGGAAACATCACAGCCAGTTATGACTTAAACTGGTTAATAACGTCCTTCCAATGATTGTACCCATCTTCTTGGTTGAAATTGTGTCTGTGTCTATATATATATGGATGGCTTCATGAACGAATCTTTGTTGATAGCTAGTGAACTTGCAAAGTACCTTCGTCTTAGAGAAATCAATTTCGTGTGAGCCCACCGCATTAATACAATGATCAGCCATGGCCGAGGTATGGGTCCTACCGTGTTTCAGATCTGCCTTATGTTCACGAACACAGTCCGAGACATGTTGCTTAGTTTCCCCAATGTAACTACTGCCGCAGACACAGCTTAGTTTATAGATTCCGGGGTATTGCTTATCAGGGATCCTATCCTTCACAGATGGGATCAGATCACGAATTTTATGTACTGTGTTGAATCGAACCTGGTTTTTATGTTTGTTCATGATTTTGGAAATATTTTTAGTGACCCCTGCTATGTATGGCAAGGTGATGGTTTTGATTGGGTCCTCAGATGGTTCTTTCCCAACGGTTGGGGTGATAGCTTTATGGATTGTGTGGTCTGAATATCCATTCATCTTGAGAGCTTGGTGTATGTGCTCCAATTTACTGGCTATGTGATGACGGTCGGAAATACATCGAGCTCTATGGTGTAGAGTTTTGACGAGAGAATTCTTCCGAGATGGATGGTGATGGGAGTCAGGTTTTAGGTAGGCATCCGTATGGGTGGCTTTCCTGTTGACAGAGTGTCCCATTGTGCCATCTAGTCTCTTGTCAATTAAAACATCCAACGTGGCTTTACCGAAAGACCCAAAGAATATAGTATTTTGATAGTTTCGTTGGTAGTTTATCGTTGTAGTATTTAACGTTCACAATGCAACATTGAATTTTGATTTAAAGCTTTCGTGACTGCAGGGATTCATATTCTTGGTTCTTTCGGTAAAGTCACGTAGAAGGGAAACAATAAATTAATAAAAATATAAAACAATAAAATTCTCACGACGTTTCGACTGCAACACAAGCAATCATCATCAGGTGTGAAAACCACAGCAAGAAAATTTTAAAAAAGTGGCGGTTATTTTTAACGTGTTTCCCTTCTACGTGACTTTACCGAAAGAACCAAGAAAATGCAACATTGCTGCAATGACCGTTAATAACAGTGATAGCTATTGTGTTCATTATTAACTATTATAGTAACGGTTATAATACCAATCGCTATTTTTTAAATTAAATGTATACATAATAAAATATCATTATAAATAGAGAATCATAGAGTGTATAAACAATGCAGATGGACTACATGTTGAAGTTATTATGACACTTGGATAGTGTGGTATCTATATTCATCACAAAATAAACAATACGAGTCTGTATGCATAATGTTAATGAAACAACATAACACCTGCTTCCCGTATTTATAGCTATTATTTTTTTCTCATCATTCTCCACAACAACGCTTGTTATGTTGTGTTATACATTTAATTGGTGTTTTTGTCGAAATACAAGTAATTTCTTACAGAAAGACCATGCCTTTAAACATCGGGCATTTCACGAGCATTCGATGAAACCAAGCATAAACTGCATATCAAAACCGGTCCAGAGTTTGCTAGTGTTGAAACAATGTTGATAACGTGCACTCCTAGAAGACTTGTACAGCTTATGGGCTGTGTAAAATAAGACATTTTTTATTGTTTAAAGGAAAATATAGTAAGGAGGCATGATTTATGTTGTTTCTGTTGTACTTCGAGCAGAGAAAATATTTCCAGTATCAGATGTGTGGTAACATTCATTTGGCCTTTGCCCTCTTAATTTGGAGGCTATAATAAATCCTGAATTCTCTCTTTATCTTGTTAATCGTGGCCATAAGCGTTAATTATTTTACGTTTCTAGAGAATTAAAACTCAAGACAAAAGCCAATACTACAATGTCAAGAATATTGGCTTGGCCATGCGTGCCAGATAACATATTACAACTTAGTTTTTAGTAATTGCATTGCAGTAGACTATATTTAATGTATTGCACTTCTCAGCATTGTAGAGAATCGATTTATGCAATCATCTATTTTTCATCAGATCTAAACTACGCAATCAATGTTAAATTAACGAAGGGCATTGCTCGAAGTTCTTATGCCCCAACTTCACCCTCCCCACCGCACCCACTACCGTGAGTAGCGCGATTGGCTGCAGGAGCGAGTCAGTCAATTAATCGAGCTTTCTTTTCTGGTGAAACCTTATACGGTTGCGCATGAAAAAATGTGTTGATCTTTTTTTGCAGCTGGTAAGAATACTACTATTACTGCGTTTTGTCTTTAGACAAGTTAATTATCCTGGGCCAGTGGTGGAAATCCTAAATTCCGTAAAGTTGAATTACCTTGAAAAGTGGCACAGTACTCATTTTTATCAACCCCCGGTGATTAACGGACTGATTTCGATCCCTGAATGGGTGTGCACTTACAATCTTTCAATTGGAATCCGTGTATAATTCGCTGTTCCACCTGAGTGGATATTCTACGATACAGCTGTCCTGTGTATATGTATGGTTAATACAAGAATAAATGATAAGTTATAGCTCTTTTTTTATTTAAAGCGTTTGTGACTGCAGGGATTCATATTCTTGATTCTTTCGGTAAAGTCACGTAGCAGGGAAACAATAAAATAATAAAAAGATAAAAAAACAATACAATTCTCACGACGTTTCGACTGCAACACAAGCAATCATCATCAGGTGTGAAAACCACAGCAAGAAAATTTGAAAACAGTCAAATTTTCTTACAGCTCTTTGTCAAACCACTGCCAGATGAAGGCCTTACATCCTGTGTCACAAGGCATTCCATTAAGCTGGTCAGTACATGTTGGCGAAGGAGGAGGCTGCCCAGAACTGGTTCAGATATCACTCACCACTGTTAGCCATGGCTCGGAATCCAACCCAGGTGACCGGGTTCAGAGTGCGTGTGCGAACCACTGCACCACCACTCCCCTTTATTGTTCGTATGTGTGCCAGAGTTAATATTGTTCCTGAACCATGGCTGAATTGACATCGAGCAGTGTTGTTGTTATGAACATCTATTCCCTCGTATAGCCTTTACAGACTGTAGGGGCAAGTGCTGTTAGCGAGCACCTATAAAGGTCAGCACGGCACACGAGGGGGTGGGTGGCAAACACCACGCCCGGCCGTCTTTGTCTCCCTAGTGGCGAAGTTTACACACACCGCACCAGGTACTCATTTGAGGCCGAGTCGACCTAGGGGAGACCCAGGACCGGTTCAGATAATCGTCAGTGGGTGTTTTCCGTGAGCGGGAATCGAACCCGCGGGTCGCTCCCTCCTCCCACAATGGAACACACACACAGTCCCATCCACATTGCGTATGTGCGTGAAGGTTACGGAAATTGACGGGCACTTTTGTTAAATTCAGTGCATGAGAGGTGAGTGCAGCCTCACTTTTTCTTTCTTTAAAAGCAGCCTCTCGTGAAGAAGGTTGCTTTAAAAAAAACACATAAATGAGCTTTGACAGAAAATAAAATTATAATTCCGAAACACATCCGTTGTTTTGTTGGGAGGTCTTTAGAATAAAAATGTAAAACAGTCACTTCTTCGGAAAGCGTTCATTTGAATTGTAAAGAGCCACAAAGCAGGATATTTTCAAAATGTATTAGAAGTATTTTTCAATAGCTTTTATGCATGGAATAGGATTATAATCGCATTGCTTATTCTTTTCTTATCGTTACGTGCGCACTGTGTTGTTTATACGCAATGCAGTACATTTAACCAAGTGTGAGGCCATTTCAAACGAAACATTTAGCTTTTTGCAAAGGTTAACTGCAAATACTCCAAATAAAATAAAGGTTTCAGCGGCGCAATAACAATTACCGTATAGGAATAGGTTTTACCCTTTTAACTGGCACAAAAACTGACACCTTTATTCAAGGCATCATGTCCGTTTTTGTGCCAGTTAAAAGGGTAAAACCTATTCCTATATCTTGTTACTGGCAAAGGAGGTCTCATAAAAATTACCGTATAGTTATGAAAAAAATACACGAGCTTTACTACCCGACTTGGATTAATATTCGCCCTATGCGGAGGGTGGGGGGGGGATGCGTGACGTCAGCAGGCTCATTGCGTGACGCTGCCGCATGCGGGTGACATCACAGATGTGACGTCACCGCTCACTTGCGTGCAAAACATAAACATTGGTTATAATAAAAGTAAAGTTAAAAAAATACTTATCAAAGTATTAAACAATAGTTCATAAATGAACACAACTTTATGTCATCACTTTATCTCATCAATTTCTCTCTTCTCTCGATGCATTCGTGCAGAGTTCCAGTTGCGATTTGCGTTTAGCCAAAATCAGGGATTGTAAGTTCGTGAATAACGAGGTAATACACTAATTCCAAGGGCATTAATGGCATAATTTAGAAATTATGAATCAAATATGTTTAAGAGCCAGAACTTTTTAATAAACCAGGAGTTTAAACCAATTGAGATACATGAAAGTGTCTTGTCTCTCTTCCAAGGGTGGCTTGGGTTACATAACATAATGTTAAGCACGCTGATTGCTTTATTTTTTATGTATACCGCGTTACACACTACCCCAATAAAACACAATTTAACATAGATATACCTTTGATGTAAAGCTTTCGTGGCTGCAGGGATTCATATTCTTGGTTATTTCGGTAAAGTCACGTAGAAGGGAAACAATGATTGCTCGTGTTGCAGTCGAAATGTCGTGAGAATTTTATTGTTTTATATTTGTATTATTTTATTGTTTCCCTTCTACGTGACTTTACCGAAATAACCAAGAATATAGATATTCCTTTATACAATTTAACATTATTCTTGAAAAATCTATTCCATATTTTTTTTTGCCATACCATAAAGCGTGTGTAGAGATATGCATAGAAATTCGCCAGCGCATTTACATTTTACGTAATGGCACGCACATTCTATAATACAATGTGTGTAAATTATGTTTTACTGTTTTCTCAAAAGTGATTGAGTCACGGGGAGTTACAGAGAGAAATTGCTTTATGGCATCAATTGTACACGTCATGACGTCTCGATGTTCAAAATGACGCAAGTGACCGTGTGCGGAGATAGATTTTCCAGTCTGGCAACCATTCCGTACTAAAAAAAATGAGCGATTGTTTGCACGTTTTGAATTTGTCAACACGTGACCTCGTCGTGTAAAGCCGAGCGAATCCAGCGTCTCTTTACGTGAAAACGCACCAGTAGATTGCTTTGATGGCGTATACGTTATAATAAACCCATGCATACTAAAAGCAAGAATGATCGTGTATCATAAAGAGAGCATAGCTGTGATTATTATACATCATACAGGGGAAAACAAATTCTAAGCTGTGGAATGAGAAACGAGTTTACGCTGAAGAGACGAGGCCGAGATAGGGAGATGGGGCTATCGTGGATGGGAGCAGCGCTTCAAGCTGAACGGTCGAAGAAGAGTAACTCAAGAGACATGCTTGAAGTACCTCGCTCACGTATACATCCGCACGCGGCATATGTCTGGTCGCTCTGGGCTTAAACTTGGCATGCAGTGCCACATTTGGCAATTGTATGCATGCTTTGGCTGATGCAATTGGCACGCCCCTATGCACAAAAGGCAAAGATCCCCCGTAAAAGCCTTAACAGACTTTTGGGGCAAATGCTGTTAGCGAGCACCTATGGAGGGCGGCACTGTGGCATACGAGGGGGTGGGTGGCCAGCACCACGCCCGGCCACCTTTCTCTGCAGCAGATACTCATTTGTGGCTGAGTCGACCTCGGGAAGGTCCACCAGGAATGTCACTGGTGGTGGCCGTGAGTGGAAATGAAACATGGGTCACCGGGTTTATAGCGCAGCGTGCCAACTGCGACACTACTGCTGCCCACACTTTCCGCCTCTTTGCACACACATACGTACATTTTATTTCTATTGCACGTGTTGGTTTATGCCAAGGAAATACTTTTGAATGACTTTGAAAAAAAAAAGCAATTCTATCATGTCCGGTAATTAGTATGTGCAGCATATTTAATATTCAATGGCATTGATTATGGAACATTATTTGTTGTTTTTTCCCAATGAAATGTGCCAAAAACGGGATTCTTCCTATTTGGCAAACACAACATTCGTCAACAGAGGCGACCACATCCTCTGTGATCATCCTTTACTTGTTGATCTAGAATGCTTTTCTACTCGTCACATCTGTCAACTCTGCAGGGCCTCCTATTTCTAGCTGTGGCCTTCCTCCCTTCTCACATTCTCCCACGAATGCTGTAGATAAGGAGTTTAGGCAAAGGTCCTAAATAAACAATTTCCGAGCAGTTATGATCTACATTACGTGTGATTGATCAATTAAAAATATCTAGTTCATATAAGCATATGAGCAAGCATTAGAAACAATAGCCTGGATAAGGATAGTGACAACATTGTTGAAAAGTAAATCTATTTCATAGATATTTTCAGGGCAAGAAGGACGTAATGCGAACACGGTGGTTTGAGATAACGGAGAGAGCATTCACAGGATGATGATGGAAATATGAAGAGGAAGCAGCAATGAGAGATGTGCTTTCGAGGCAATGATTAACAGCGTGGCATTGTTTCAGAGACAACAGCTGCGAGGATGGAGTGGGCTGCAGGTTTTAATTTGTAATTGATGAGCAGTGGGCTGAACAAGAAACGTGGCTTGTGATTTAGTATGAAAGGTAAAAGCATAGGCGGGAGTTTGACTTCTATATTTGGGGGTGGGGGGGGGGTTCGCTTTGTCCCTCACATTAGCAATCGTGGGTGCATATAATTTTAGATTTTATATTAACTGTAATCTGAAAATAAATTAATACATGTGCCCGGTTTCGGCGAGGCGTTATTCACAATTCGGTGGTAAGCGGCGAGACAGCTTAGACATATTATTGGGGACAGGGCACATGTGATGGAGAGAAGAGGCGGACTGGTTTCGTCATAAAAAAAAAATCGACCGTGGGGCGTGAAAGAAAGCCGGCAAACTCAACAATCGAGAACGGGGCAAGAAGTGGGCTATCTCTCGGAGAATGTGTTTCCCACCCCTTTGCCAAAGCAATTTTTTTTTACTTTTCTGATGTTTACCAAATAAATAGCATTGAAGGTTTTGGTGGGGTTTTTTTTGTCCATTGTTAATGTAAGGCCCTTTTTAAATAGTCTGAAATTTAGGGACCACCCCATAATAAACCATCACGTGAACTCTGGTCATGCTCACAGCAGCGGCTTTTGGATAACCCAACAGACAAGACGGTCACTGCATCGCGTGCTTTCAAATATGCTTCTGCTGCTATCTGGAACGCTCTTCCTTCCAATATATTCAGAGGCGACTGGAGGAGCTATGTACTTCTAAATCTGGATTGAAAACAAATTTATTTAGAACTGCTTTTGTGTTTAGTTTGTTGTTCTTCCTTCCCCGCACCTCCGATTATCACGGTTGGCTACGTACGGTGCGAATGAAGTTCAACAAGCGTAGCATCTCGGGAAGTTTATAAATCCATCTTTGACTTTCAGTTGGAGGAAGCTGCGGGTGTCCGTACATGCCACAGGTGTCGATAGTAAAGGATGAGGCATTTGGCACCACACACATCTGGAGGTGAACATTGGAAAAGGGGCTTCAGTTGCAGCATATGTGGCATCTCCTGAGCGTGCCTCAACAACTGTTGTGTCGTGATTGTTTTTGTCGTGATTGTTTTTTGTTTCAATATAATTTTATTGTATTTCTATATACATGACTTTACCGAAAAAACCAATGAGTAACTGTTGTGTCAGTGCAGAATGCAGTGGAGAGAGAAAAATACAAATTTGAGCAGATGGTGGGAACATGGTTGGCACTTTTTGACTTTCACCGCCGTCTGCCGGAATGACAGGCCGATGCCGATGTAGTCCATGGCGAGGTCGAACCGCAGCACATCCTTGATTGTCACCGTTTAGACGGCCTTGTCCTCCTCCTGAACGAACAGCTTCATCGCATTAGCCTTCTCCTTCTGCTTCTTGGCGAGCTTCTTGCGGACCGCGTCGGCTGCGTTCTCCTCGCCCTGGTCAATGTCGTCAATGACGTCGAGCTGCCCGTCGTCACGAAAGAACAGGTCGCCGACAATGGCGGCACTGATGAAGAGCTGCAGTGTGTCGGTGGCCAGGTCCACGTGGTGGAGCAGCGTGCTGGTGAGCTTGACGCGCCCGTCGAAGCAGTGCTTCTTCTCCTCGACCGACAGGTCCTTGTGCTTCGTCCACGAGGACGCGTGCTGCCCCTCGTGGTGGCTGCGATGCTTGAACGCGGCGAACGGCTTCCTGAGGTACTGGATGTCGCTGCGCTGTTTACGCTCGCGCCCCGCCACGCCGACCTCCACGACGTCGCGGCCCTCGTGCAGGCAGAACTTGCGCCGCACGGTCACGTCGCCATTGGCCTCCGTCGAGACGATCCCCGGCGCGTATTCCAGGGCGTGCGACTTCTGGAACGGCGTCGACTTCTTGCCCTTGCCCTTGCTCGCCATCCTCGCGCAACCTCGTTAGTTTTGAGACCGCCACTGACTTTATTTTGAGATATCCGGACTTATTTTTGAGAAGTCTCAAATTTTATGAGGCCTGGATTAAAAGGCGAGCAACGACAAAATGTCGGGGGTGGGGGGGGGAAGTGGGCGGTGCTGGGAGTGGGAGGCTGAAGAAACTGGAGATGCGGATATGAAGGCAACACTATAAATTAGTTAAGGTTTTACCTGGTTAATAACATCCTTCCAATGATTGCTCAATTTGTATCCATCTTCTCGGTTGAAGTTATATCTGTTTATATATCTGAATGGCTTCATGAACAAACCTTTGATAGTACAATTTAAAAAAAAATTGTAAAAGTTTTTAATTTAAAAATGTTTTACAATTTTCAATGTTATTGAAAAAATATATATCATATATGAAAAATGTTGCGAGAATCTCTTACACATTAGTCATGGGTGAAATAAGTGTATTTTTGTAGGATGGTACAGAGGGGAAAAGAGAGCCATGAAGTTCGCTATCGCAATAATTTTGGGGAAACCCACTGACCACTCAAGCAACTGCTACTTCTGCATGGTGGACCCTTCCTTACGTTGGACTGGCAAGAATGCACCTGCTATCACGTATCTGGACCTTCATCCATCGCCCCGGTGCCACACTGCCATGAGCTCCCCGTACCCACTCCTCCAGAGAGAGAGCAGCCGTCTTTAGAAGAGAGCAGCAAGTCAGAGAGCGAGGAAGACGTTGTAGATCCAGATGACAATTTCAAAGGTGGAGAGAAACCCATACTACCCCAACCAAAAAGACTTCAACGACTTGATCAGATATCTTGGTCTCACCAAGTCCAATGCAGAGCTTTTGACGTCTAGGCTCAAGCAGTGGAACTTGTTGGATGAAAGTGTGCAAGTCGCAGATCAGAGGAAGTGTCTGTCACCAACCTTTTTGCAGCTTCTTCACCCATCAAGATGGGCTCTGCTTCTGCCACAATGTGACCAGTCTGTTCGAGGCAATCGGAATCGCCTGCAACCAGAATGAGTGGCGCCTCTTCATTGACAGCTCATCCAGGAGCCTCAAAGCCGTGCTGCTCCATAATGATTACAAGTACCCGTCTCTTCCCCTGGCTCACTCGGTGCACCTTAAAGAGGATTGCAACAGCATCAAGACCTTGCTGGACGCCTTGAAGTATGATGAGTATGGCTAGGAGGTCATCGGAGACTTAAAAATGGTGGAATTCCTGATGGGTTTCCAAGGCGGTTTTACTAAATTTCTCTGTTATCTTTGCCTTTGGGACAGCAGGGACACCAAGACGCACTACCACAGGCGGGACTGGTCACAGCAGACCGAGTTCTGTCTGGGGAGGAACAACGTCAAGTGGGAGCCACTGGTGGACCCCCGGAAGGTGCTGATGCCACCACTGCACATCAAATTGGGCCTTATGAAACAATTTGTCATAGCTGTAGATAAGGAGTCGGCAGCCTTCAGTACCTTCAAGACTTTTCCCTAAGCTGTCTGGGGCAAAGGTCAAAGCTGGTGTCTTCATCGGACCACAGATAAAGAAGATCCTGGAGTGCAATGAATTCCCCAAGAAGCTCACTAGTAAGGAGAAAGCGGCTTGGAACAGCTTTGTCGCAGTGGTTCGTGGCATCCTGGGCAATCACAAGGTCGAAAACTATATGGAGCTGAATTTTGATTTAAAGCTTTCGTGACTGCAGTAATTCATATTCTTAGTTTTTTCGGTAAAGTCACGTTGAAGAGAAACAACAAAATAACAATATATATAAAACAATAAAAAATTCTCACGACGTTTCGACCATAACTCAAACGGTCAAACGGTCATGACCGTTTGAGTTATGGTCGAAACGTCGTGAGAATTTTTTATTGTTTTATATATATTTTGTTATTTTGTTGTTTCTCTTCAACGTGACTTTACCGAAAAAAACTAAGAATATATATGGAGCTGGTTAAGACTGGTGAAGAACTGCGACACAATGGGCTGTAGGATGTCCCTCAAAGTCTATATCCTTAATGCTCATCTTAATAAATTAAAGGGGAACATGGGAGCATACTCAGAGGAGTAAGGCGAGCGCTTCCACTAGGATATACTGGACTTTGAACGCCGCTACCAAGGACAGTATAACGAGAACATGATGGGAGACTACATTTGGGGGCTGATTCGTGAAAGTGATTTACAGTATAATCGTAAATCTCGAAAAACTACTCACTTCTAAATCTCTTATCGTCATTTTTGTATTACTTTAGTATAAATACATTTAAATTTTTATTTATGTTGTTTTTTCCGACTTTATGTGAATGAAGACACAAATTTGCCAGTTTTCTCACTGAAAATAGGTAAATTTCAAAATATCACTGTCCTGATATTTTGTTTGTGGTGAATACTAGGCATTTATAATACTAGATTTGAAGCTTTCGTCACTGCAGGAATCCATGCTCTTTGGTTCTTTCGGTAAAGTCACGTAGCAGTCAGAAATACAATATTTGTTGTGTTTTATTTCTAACTACGTGACTTTACCCGAAAGAACCAAAGAGTATTTCTCACACTTTGAAGGCATGAGCAAGTACGAAATAACACTTACTACCCAGGAACAAAAAAAAATGTGTTACATAGTGTAATTATCGGCAGAGCCACCAACGCGAACATTTTTCTTGGAGGCGCCGAAAGGCGCAGGCCGACACGGTGCTATATTCCTGCTGGGGGAGTTGCGTCACATCGCCTGGACTGTGTTTCTGACGGCTTCCCATGTCGCCAAAGGGCAAAAGAGAGCAAGCAAAGCCAGGTACCCCAGTTTTCGGTGCATGTCTGGGATATATGTTAACAAAGAAAACACACACACGCGCGTTGACCTGAACCATCTGCATCAATGTGGCAGTGGGAGTGTCATCATTTTGTGTCGGCGCGCATTAATGCGCTCGTAGACATTAATGCTGTGTTGTTGATTTTTTTTTTTAAATGCACGCAGGACAATTTGGCAGGTGGTGCGTGTGGCCAATGGAGGGTCAGTGGACATTGAGATGTCTGATAAAATAAAATATAAAAAGTGAAAAAGTTTGATTGTCCTATAATTGCCAGTTCTAAGTTATCCTCCTCTCCAAGTTGTTGGCACAACCTCCAGATTCAGATATAAAATCGGCAAGTTTGATGCATTCTGACACTTGTTCAATTTGTTTCCTCTGTACCAAAATATACATCTTTTTTTATCTCTTTCCCTGCCCATTGTTATGAAATTTGTTTTGTCTACATTGATCGTTGTCATTTTCTATTTATTTTCATAGATTTTGTAAATCTTTTATGATGTTTGTAATTACATTTGTGTTGTCTACAAAGCGCACGTTGTTTATTATCTCTCCACATACCGTGATGCCAGTGTTGTCTGGTAAAAAATTTCGCCATTACTTCCAATAAAATATTATAAAGATATTTGAGATGACATACATCCTTTATGTCTAATTCCAGTCATCACTTTGAAGCATTCAGAGTCAGATCATCATGAACTCTGACTACACTCCGTGATTTTGAGAATATTCACTTCATTAAATCAAGTCGATGCTCCGATATTCCCTGTGATTTAATTGCCTTCCATAGTTCTCCAAGCCAAACACTGTAAAATAATATTAATAATAGTCAATTATGTACTCAGGAAAGCCACGCTGACTCAAAAGACTACCTTTCTGGATGGTCCTGTGTTGCGGCCATTACCAATTACCATTGTTTAAAGTCTCTACAATAATTTTTAATGTTGATTTTAAAATAAATAAATGTTTCCAACATTTGATTTAGCATCAAAGCAAAAATGGCGATTCCAGGACATAAGGCCAATGTTGCCTTTAAATCGGGTCTGAAATTACAAGTACAGTGGTATTCTACATTTTGTCCTGAAGGAATGAATACTAGCCCTCCTAGTACAGTGTAGGAGGTCATCATCATAATCAGCAGTAGCCATGATGCATCTACTGCTGGATGAATGTCTCCCTATGTCGTCGCCATCCTTCATGGTCTCCTAATGCAACAATCAATCCAGCTCCTGCCCATGAGGTAAGCTCGTCGCTCTCTGGAGGAGAGAAGGGTTGTTTTTTTTACAGTGTGAGAGCACCGGCTCAAAGTCCCAACACGTCAAGTGGCATTTGAGAATCCAATCAAAAAATATAAATCTGAAATTATATGCTCATAAGTGTTTTGTTTGTCTGTAAACAATAGGGCATTTTGCCATATTGAAACTTAAAATCTCAACCAATTACGACTGCAGTAATGAATATTTAACTTAAACATATCCTGTCAACAAGTTGTCATGTCACTTGACCATGTCAGCAAATTAAAAGTGCTGTTGCTGCAAATGCTCCGCATGTAATATTTACACATTGAAGTAGTGCAGGACACTGCAAAAAATAAATATTCGTGGTGGCTAAGTGGATAGGTGCACAGACGGCCGTGCAAAATCTGCTGAGGGTCCACTAGGAGGGCAACTCGTATGACCTGTCTGATTTTATTACATTTACATTATAGACTTACAAGCAGTTTGTGTATGCTGCATTGAAGTCATTGGGGGATGTGCTATATCAGGATTTTGTTGTTGACGCAATTTCACATATACGTTTGTTATAGTTTTTGTCATGATTTATGGGCAATAGTTAAATAAACCGATATATAAACTAAACTATAAACTAAACAATTTGTACTTTATCAGGCAAGGCCCACTAAGCTATTTAACTCTTTTTCAGAGGTAAACTGGCCACAAATCATAGCTCAACAAAGTGGCTTGTCATGTGGACATTTATAGCAGACAAATACACCGAAACGCATGTTTCTAAATGCGGAGGGAAATACCGGAGGACCCGGAGAAAACCCCACGTGACCATGGGGAGAGAGACATGCAAACTCCAAATATACAGGCGTCAGGGATGGGATCAAACCTACGACGTGTATACCAGGCGAGGCAGTTTACATCTCGCCACCACCATCATCATTGCCTCCCCCATTGCTGCGTGAGGGCCTCGTCACGCTTCTGTCACCATCTGTCACGGCGTTTCGACGACGCCACAATGCATCTCACTCCTGCACGTGACCTCTGACCTCGTCGCTTCGTCTCCTTAGCGGGACGTCCCGTTGGGTGCGTTTTCTCCTTTTGGCTGCCATACCCGTCACCGATCCCATCCATCATCTATTTCATTGACGTTTCCTGCTCAACTGCACTTACTTGTGTTGTAGTTGTTGTTTAACCAAAAGTAAAAAAAAATCCAGGGGAAGGTACACAGTGCACGGATCACATGGGGTTGGGTGTGGCAAGGCGAGGGGTGAAGAGTAACGGAGTACGGTGTTTCCTCGCTCTTAAGTTATTAATAATTAAACGAAATAATTAGTTCATTATTGCTCATATATTATTAATGATTACTCTCTAAATATTACAAATTATTTAATACTACAGTATTCCATCGGTCTTTTTTAATGAAAAATTATTATTGCTAATTACATTTCTCATTAATTATTACGAATTATTACGAATTCATTATTTCATACTTAGTTATTCGCGAGGGTTACATTCCAGAGATGCTCGTGAATAGCAAAGTTTATGGATAGTATTACGTCGTTATCTTATATAAATACTTATTTTATTATTTTAGTCTCATTCTACGTGACTTTACCGAAAGAACCAAAGAAGATGAATCCTTGCAGTCACGAAAGCTTTAAATCGAAACGTAAATAAGCTATTCAATATGTGGAAATTGTCATAATAACACAAAAACAATTGTTAGATGAAAGTAAATAACGCAATTTAAGGTATTAATTATTAGTTTATAAATCAACTTAGCTTTATCTCGTCACTTTCTCGAATCACATTCTCTCTCGTCACTTTATTTCTCAACGCTCTCTTTCCCTCTCTCGACGCAGTTGCGATTCTTGGAGAGCCGAAATCAAGTTCGCGAATAACGAGGGGATACTTTAATATCAACAAGCTCGTTAGCGTCCCACACAAGTGGTGGTGAACACTTACATCTTAAGTTATCAATATTACATCTCTCATTTATGTTTGTTCCCCCTACTATTTGTTCTTATTTCTGCCTCTACGTGTAAATCCTGGTGTAAATATTCTCCTTGTTGCGTGTGGTGATTCAAAAACAATAGTGGCAATTATTTACCATTCAAACACTTTTGGCCTCCTGTATCAAATCGTGACAATTTTAAACGAGCTTACTCCAGAGCCATTTTTTGAGGGGGTTTGTGATGACAGAATAACATACTACAATACTTAGAAATGATTGTTCAGCCTGATGCCTTAGGTCAAATAACACTTTCTTTGTTCTCCCAGTTGTCTATTCATCGCTACTTGCAGGCATGAACTCTACACCTTCCTCCTAATAAACTATTCATTAAATCCTCACATTGTGATATTCAGCAGCAATTTTCCAGCATGAACTCTTGGCATGTCAAGGATAGCCCTTGGCACGGCTTACATAGTAAAGCCTAATTGACTATGCTTGTGTCAAAATAGAAGGGCCTCCATGAGAGCAAACACCAGAGGGCATTTGGTCTACTCTTCCACCCTTCTCTCGTACAGCTGCTCATGTGGATGCAGAGCAACAACTACAATTTCACGTTCAGCGTGAGTGTCACCGCTGTCACGTCTCCTTCGTATTTGTCGATCGGGCGTTGCGTCGCTACACGTTGTACGGCCTGTTCTGGACGACCACAGTCGCGTACTGGAGAGTTTTTAATTTTCCAATTTGTGCATCTGCCACGGTTTGTACGGATGCGGTGCAGGGTGGAGCATGAGCTTCGTGGAAGATCTTCCATGCTGATCAGATGCCTCGGTAAAGGTGGTGGGCATGCCCACACTTTGCCCCACCGCACTCTTACCTTTTTGTACTGCCGGGTGACGGAGGCGACGGGGAGATGTAATAGACTTGCTCGATCGTTTCAGCTGCGGCGCCGGGGAAGGTGGAATCGAACCTGTGACCTCTGGATTGCAAGTCCAGTGTCGCTAACCATTACTCCACGGAGAGCCCCTGTCGTGTACTACAAGTGTTTGTGAGTGTTCCTGGCAAACCGCCCGGCATGTCATTCGCAATGTGAAGCTGACAAAATCTGCCCTGCACGCCACTTGTATTCAACACGTGGTGTATTGTTATGTACAACCCGTGCCATTGAGGCTGTCTACTGTCAGCCAGCCAGTTGTAATGGAGAGGACATTGAGACCCAAGTGTTTTTCATTCCGTCATTATAATGCAAAGTTTTATTTGGGTGTATAAATACAAAAGCATCTCCAAATGTTTTTCGTAACAGCCTGCATAAGATAAACAAGAAATACTAATGGAAAATGAAATAAATACTCTTTGGGTCTTTCGATAAAGCCACGTAGATAGAAAAAATAATACGAAATATCACGACATTTCAATCACAACACAAGCGATCGAAACGTCTGATGACAATTGCTTGTGTTGCGATCGAAACGTCGTGATATTTTTAGAAGTTTTTCTATCTACGTGGCATTACCAAAAGACCCAAGGAGTATGAATTCCTGCAGTCACGAAAACTTTAAGTCAAGAATAAAAAAAAATGTTTAAAAATTAATTAAGTAAACAATAAAACATGGGTTGGGCAGGTAGAGCAGCAATATAAAGACAAAGACCCCCCCGTATAGCCTTGAACAGACTGCTGGGGCAAGTGCTGTTAGCGAGCACCGATGAAGGCCATCACGGCACACGAGGCGGTGGGTGACCAACACCAATTGCTGATGTTTTCACGTTGCACCAGATACTCATTTAAGGATGAATCGACCTGGGGGAGACCCAGAACCGGTTCAAATGTTCATCGCTGTTTTGGTAACGCGCAACATGGTATTTGCTTCCTCTTGAAGAGAGAAAACGACTCGGAGGTGCAACGAACCACAGGCAAAATGTGAGCAGCAGCCAGGCAGTGAGGCGGTGAAAATCCCCCCCCCCCCAAGCTCTGTCGTTCGCGATATGTTAAGGTGTTTCAGCCATTGATGAGTGTTTATATTTGGGAGGAAACCGGAGCACCCAGGGAAGAACTCGCATGTACCAAGGGAGCTTAGAGTCTATCCCATACAGACGGAACTGGTGGAGTGCACATTTGCTGCACCGCCATCTCCTGGCAAGCCAGGGTGGCCTCCAAAGTGCTGGATTACAGGCGTGCACCACCACCATCTGGCTAAAGGATGATCCGTGAGGGATTGTTTGACCATACCGCACCATGCTGGTCAGTGCCGGTTGGTGAATGAGGGAGCCCGGGACTGCTTCAGTTATCACTTTTCGTAAATGTTAGCGATGGAAGGTGGTCAAACTCAGATGGCCGAATTATTAATGCTGTGCCCCTGCCACTGCGCAACTACTCCGTACCTGTTCTTGGGGTGATCTAGCTCTTGCCAGTGCAGCTCCCAGGCGATGGAACACTTTGCCTTTCGGTAATAAGAAAATCAGTCGTTAGAGCTATTTAAGTCTGTCTTGAAACCTCACATTTTTTAAATTGCCCTTTACCTCCTAGTTCTGGCCATTTACCCTGGTTCTGTTTATTTTCTGCTTTACATACACGATGCATTGGGATCTACGGAGCTGAACAACTGTAAGTTATTAAAGGTGTTGAATGAACCTGTACAGGCGTTTTGTCAGGCCCAGTTTATTTGTTCAACCAGGTGAGAAACGGTTCGATCAGACTAAGTCTCATTAGCAAGTGATCTGGGTTTCCCAAATGACAACAGCAAACATAAAATAAAATATAGCGATGCAGTATAGAGACATTTTTTTAGGAGAATACAACCAACCGCATTGTGGAAGAAACTAAATATTTATTTTGATAAACTTGTTTTATTTTACCAGGTAAGGCCCACTGAGCTATTTAGCTCTTTTTCAGCGGCGACCTGGCCACAAATGATAACTCAACGAAGTGACTTATCTGCCAAATTCTCCAAACGCATGTTTCTAAATGTGGAGGGGAAAACCCGGAAAAACCTGGAGAAGAATCCATGCGACCCCAGAGAGAACGTGCAAATTCCAAATATACAGGCATCAGGGTCAGGATCGAACCCACGACCTCCTGCATATCAGGCAAGGTAGTTAACATCTTACGACCACGGCACCCATACTACACAATCTGCTGAATGACAGTTTCCTCACACTGTGTGTGCGTCTTGGGGGGATATATTTTGGCCATACTTTACCACAGCAGTTTATTGCAGCTTTGTGAAGGCAGGCAGCATTTAATACCGAAACACGAGGAATTCTGATGAGACTGGCTGTAATTTCCAGCGAAACGTCGAACTCAAATTGTAAATGTTATGGGTTTACTCTGCAACTAGTAACTAATTGGCATGTTATGTTTGCGTGACAAACCTTACTAATTGGCTGTGTCAGGTGGTGGCAGGTTTAACGAGAAATTCATATTTGCGCGATTTAACCCCCCCAAAAACCCCCTCTATTAAGCAGCCTACAAACGTTGGAGAAAAGCTCAATACACCAATTGTCTTCCTGCACTGCGTACAGCATAGCTGCACGAAACGTTTAGCGCACAGTGTGATCACCTTGCCAAGCACAAGCCAAGCTTTAAACCTGCTTAGCTTTTGAGATCTGATGAGATTCGGTGCATTCTGGGTGATTTTTTTGTTCCCCCAACATGCTGTGTTACGTTTACTTTTCTCAGTGGCAATCTAAACACCACCAAACATCATTTCCAGCGGAACAAAAATCATCCATTCCTTTTCCTTTGTGTTCTTCCGCATCCCCATTCCTCGGTGTCATTGCGACATTCACATCGCACTCAACTCCTCCGTGATTGCCCTTCGTCCCCCATCTCGTGTGCGCAAACGCTCCACGACAATCTGCGCTCGGGCAATATCACACTAATTTGTACGCCACGCTTCCCTGACCAAAAAAAAAGTTCAGAGTTACCCCTGTCGCTTGTGTTGCCGATGATCAAAAAACAAAGTGGTCAGAGTTGACTGGACGAACGCGGGCAAAGAAGGGTGGCGGAAAAGGGTGCAATTGTCACAGGTACGGGCCCGGCATGTAATTGGTTACGGCGGCTTTCAGACCTCACATCCCGACCAGCAAGAATCCGTTGAGCGGCGTGCCCCATTATTCAATGTCCAGCTCCTGTAGAAAAGGCCAAGTAGAGATGACCCCAGAGAGACATAGTGGGGGAGGCTGTTTTCGGGATATAGAGCCTGGAGTCAAAACCCAAGAAATGTACCAGTGCTATTTGTTTACGCGATGTCACTAATCGCCGTGTCTATTTCAAATGACTACGTGAAGAATGGCCACAGTTGATACGTTAATTCCACCTGCGGGGCATTTGTTTTTTGTAAAGATAAAAAAAACGTTACGTATGCTCTTTTTGGGATAGACGCACCATTTCATAAATTAAATACTGCCATTAAATTAACAGTGTACCCTAATGGTTATTGATTCACGTAAATAACAGATTGTGCCGTAAAACTGCCCAAAAGGGAAAACCTAACCACTTAACCTCATTTTTATATAAGACTGGTGCTGTTAGTCTAAAAGACAGCGTGGCCTCGTACCTTTCACACGCGCACAAACACGCAACACCATGCAAACGTTTCGCAAAAGCACCCGGCACACTCAAACGTTGTAGAGAGGCAAACTGCCAAACACACACGGACACGGACAATTGTGCAGAGTAAGCCAAAGATCACTTCAATAGCCATACGGACTGTGAGGAAAACGTGCTACGAGAGAGCACCCAGCACCCAACAGAAGCCCGGCCGCCTTTATCTGCATACCAGCTACTCATTTAAGGCTGAGTAAACCATGGGGAAAGCTTGGAATCGATTCAAATATCACTTGCCAGCGATGTCTACTGTGGCTGTGGATCAAACTCAGGTTGCTATCTCGAATTTAAGTTTTTGTGACCGCAGGGATTCAAACTCTTTGGTTCTTTCGGTAAAGTCACGTAGGTAGAAAATAAATAAAAAATCACGACGTTTGTAGCACAGTGCACTATGTTTACAGCAGAGTGCACTAACCACGATGCCTCCGATTCCCCAAGACAAACTGTTGGGGCAAGTGTTGTTGGCGAGCACCTTAACACCACACACAGAGGTGGGTGACCAGCACCACGCCCAGCCGCCTTTGTCTCCCAAGCGGCGATGTTTACACAATGCACCAGGTACTCATTTGAGGCTGCGTCGACCTAGGGGAGGTCCAGGATCTGTTCAGACCAATAGTCACCGGTGTTTGCCGTTTTTAGACCACAATAATATAACTATGCATTTTTAGCTCGATGTATTTATTCAATTCATCGAAGTTATGTCATAATGCTAATAACAAGTAGTGAGTGCTTTCATTTTTATTAGCAATTTAAATGCGTTCTAGAGCTGTGTCCCACTTGTGACAGATGATGAATATTTATGTTAAATAAAATTGAACTAAAGATGGGTAAAACAACATCTCATAAATAATAAATAAATTATTGCCAAACTATATTATTTAAATTACCTGTTCTTTTGTACTTTTGTGTATGCCACATGTCAATGCACTATATCAAAGTTTTGTAAATTACTCTGCAAATTTACATGTACCGGTTGCAATTACTAGATTATTTTTTAAAATTATCATCACAGTCCACCATTATATTTTTTATCATGTTTAAATATTCAGTCATGGATTTATTTTTTTCATACGTATATAATACTCATTGTAATTTGTATCATTTACATTTTTTGCATCAAGCTGTGTTAATGAAAAGGTGCTATATTTTAATTTCCCTTTGCTCACAATTTTGCACGTGTGTTATCTATATATATAAAAGGAAAATTTGTGAATGTGTCTGTTCAAAATGTTTAGCGTACTTCCCGACATGCAACAAACTTGAAATTTGCCGTGTGGGTATTTTTTTTCCGGACTGTACACCATGCAAAAATTATAAAAATACTATTGTGTTTTTTTTTGGGGGGGGGGGAATCTCAATGCATTTATTTTTATTTTTGCACGGCAAGTGAGCTGTGACGTCAAATCTGTCACGTGACCCACGCATGTGGAAGCGTAACGCATTGTAGTGTAGTGGTTAGCGCGCCGCGCTACGAACCCGGCGACCCGAGTTCGATTCCCGCTCAAGGCCACCACCGGTGACGATTATTTCAACCGCTCCTGGGCCTCCCCTAGGTCGACTCAGCCTCCAACGAGTAACTGGTGTGGTGTGTGAACATCGCCACTGGGGAGACAAAGGCGGCCGGGCGTGGTGAATCCAAGTCCTGGGCGAAGCCGGGTAGGAAAGCTAGTAATTTATATATTAATTTAACGACTTAGTTCCCCTGGAAATCTCTAGATACAAGCAGACAATTTGTGTCAAACGTATTTTTTTTATAAATTAAAGCCATCAGTCGGCTGTTATTTATCCCAATGACCTGGATATGCATTGCCACGTATTTACGTATAATATTGTAAAAATAAACTGAAGAAAGGAATATGACACTAGTAGGCCTAAGGATGAAATGCACCGTATACATGTAAACTATTAGTATTACCTAGTGGTCAATCATTCAATGTTATAACGTTTTAAATGTTTAACTATTTTACTCGTTATTTTCTCCAATTCTCAAAATATGTATCTCCTGATATGTGCAAAAATTCAAAACGAATTCGGGGTTCAGCATTTTGTGAGTTGATACAGTACAAGCTGACCGCAATATATGGTGGCAAAATTACCATTAGGTTCATATTCTTGGTTCTTTCGGTAAAGTCACGTAGAAGGGAAACAATAATATAATAAAAAAATATATCATCATTAGACCTCCTTTGCCAGTACCACAATGTAATAATAGGGTTTTTCCCCTTTTTTCTGGCAACAAAACTGAAACCTTTTTACGAGGATTCATGTCTGCATTAACCACAATACCTGCAGTCAAAATGCAAACAAAAAACATACTATGATAATATATGATGCATTGTCCTTGAAACTGATTGGTCCACACCAAGGGACGGCTTTCTTTTGAGCCTCGACCCAATTGGTGCTCGACCAGATGACACCTTTGGCCTTATGGCCAAAGGACAATGCATATATTATCATAGTATGTTTTTTGTTTGCATTTTGACTGCAGACATGAATCCTCATAAAAAGGTTTCAGTTTTGTTGCCAGAAAAAAGGGGAAAAACCCTAAGAAAAAATATATTTTAGATTTTTATTATTTTAATAAAATATATTTTATATTTTTGTTACTTTAATAAAAATGTATTTTATATTTTTATTATTTTATTGTTTCCCTTCTACTTACGTGACTTTACCGAAAGAACCAAGAATATGAATCCCTGCAGTCACGAAAGCTTTAAATCAAAATTTACCATTACGTTGTTATATACAGACTTCATTCGTGTGAAATGGTCTCGCTGTAATATAGGTGTGCTGCAATGGATTGCTTTTGAGAATAGACTTAACAGGGAATAACACAAGAGGTGAAGTCTTGCTGTTAAAGACAAAAAAGGTCCTTGCCATTTTTGATTGCCCGGATTTCTTTTTTTTACACCACACGAGTTGTAACTATCTTATACTTTTACGAATTCGTAAGGAATACGGGCTCGGCTTGTGGAAAGTATATTTTTTTATTTCATTTTATTCCCAGCTGCAGAGGGGTTTGCATTATCCAAAGGGTTTCTGTTGGACACCTCTCAACGTGAATGTCCAAGTGAGCCCCGGTTACAAAGTACTGAAATGCATTTCCGGTGACGCGGCTTTATTATCCATGTAACTTATCAGCCTTGTTGAACATCAGCACCTGGGAGTCGATGGCAGGCAGTTGTGTTGCTGGGCCACACTACCTTAAAACTGGTACCGTGCCGACTTTAATGATGTGTGTGTGTGTGGAGTTGATCTGTTCACTGAACGTTGCGTGACCGTCTGTAATACGAATTAATAATTTAGTACGTTTGGTATTCGTGCCATTCTTATAGCTCAAGGCGACACGGTAGACGCAGGATGTTTGACCGACACGGTCTGCGGTAGTTTGAGCGTCGGGGGGCGATGTTGCCACTCTGTAATCCCAAGTGAGCAATTTGCAGGCAATTGTTTTTTTTTATTTGGAAATTTTGGACGATGACAACAGCACACAAAATGAGCCTACTGATTTTCAATGCCATCAGGGAGCTTTAACGCCCACTGTGAAGCAGGCAAGGGTCTCACACGCTACCGGTGGGCCTTATCACCACCCCACTTGTCACCACCGCACCTCCGATTAGCACGGTTGGCTACGTACGGTGCGAAAAAACTTCAACACACAGGGCATACATCCTGTAAGGAGGGAACAGGCATCCACCGAACACAAGTACCTCGTTTTGGCTAACTAACTGTTGGTGGGTGAAGGCGAGAATTTGATAATTGCTTGCAGCTCATAATGGAATCTTCACTCCTTACACTGAGGGAAATGGGTAAGGTTCAGGACTCGTTGCAACTGCCATGGCAATGCTGGCTATCAGATTCAGAGCTTCCGAGAAACCATACACGTAGCTAATGTAGGGGGGCGACTCGGCTCGCTGAAATAAAGTGGCAGGCACATCTTCACCGAGTGGAGTATCCGCCACCAAAGGATGATAAGGCTTTTTGCAACTTTTGTGTCGGGGATCTGAGAGCTATTTGGTGCTGCAAACTCACTGTGGAAATGTAAACTCACTCCGTAGCACGTGATCACGAAATAATTATTTCATAGCATCACACAGTCACCGTGAAGGAGGAGTGCAGTGATTCGATCTCTTACTCTCCTAGGGCTAGGTGTGGAGATCTTCTGAGCTTCTCTGTAATGTCTAGGAGGAGAGAAAGAGAGAGAGAGACCATCAGCCCAAACGACATCAACAAATAACAGTCATTGGCTGATGTGCCCTGTCTCGCCGTGGTGCAAAAGGTGATGTGGAGCTGTAAAGCAGGTGAAGTGCTGGGCAGGGATAACCTCTGCAGCCTACCGCTGAGGGAGGAAAACGATTGTGTGCAGGCTGCATTGCACCTCCGATTAGTACACTTGGCTAAGCACGGTGCGAAAGAAGTTCAACATCAGAATCAGAAAGGGTTTTATTCGCCATGAAAGTTCACACCGACACGGAATTTACTTTGGCAGGATGGTGCATACATTCAACGTATAGGAATCTAAAATCTTTAATAAGTTTTAAACAAGTCTTACTATAATAATAAGGGTTAAAAGTCTAACTAACACCAAGGGGCTGAAGTATATAAAATTGAATAAATATCGAATATAAAATAGCTTTAAGATATAATGAAAAAATAAAAAAATACAAATAGGTTAACATAGTTAATATGGGCAAGGTGTCATTATGTAGATAAAATGTTAAAATCAGTGTAAGCCCTTGGCCTTGTTTAACAGGCCAGCAGCAGATGGGAAGAAACTGTTTTTATGGCGTGAGGTTTTGGTCCTGATGGACCGAAGCCTTCTGCCGGAGGGGAGTAGCTGAAACAGAGAGTGACCAGGGTGGGAGGAATCGGCCATAATCTTCCTCGCTCGCCTCATGGTCCTTGTCGTGTGCAGGTCCTCGAGGGTTGGTAGATTGCAGGCAATTACCTTCTCAGCAGTGTGGATGATACGCTGCAGTCTGCTCTTGTCCTTGGCAGTGGCAGCAGCGTACCAGACGGTTATGGAGGGGGTGAGGATGGATTCAATGATCGCTGTATAGAATTGCACCATCATTGTCTTTGGCAGGTTGAATTTCTTCAGCTGCCGTAGAAAGTACATCCTCTGTTGAGCTCTCTTGGTGAGGGAGCTGATGTTCAGTTCCCACTTGAGGTCCCGAAAGAGAATAGTGCCCAGGAAGTGGAAGGACTCTACATTCCATCATCACAACTGCTTGGACCACAAGACAGATTCCACAGGCATACTCCTCCTCTGCAGCATCTCGGGAAAGGTCCTGCCTGGAACAATTCAAAAAATATCTTTCTTGATTGTGAATTCGGGCAGGGACAGCACTACATTGGTTCCAGTTACTGCTTGCCTGATGCAGCATACATGTGGAAGAGGTATATGGAACTTCATTAAAACCTGCATTACTGACACGGTCAAGGCCTATGATGCGATATACTTTGTGCATTTGCTTTCCCTGACCCTCTGCTCATGGTCATTAAGGACCTTCACAATGGTGGGCAGGTCCAAATTCGAGTTGATTAAACCAATGAGGACTCTAGAGACTATAGAGTCTCTAATGAAAGAGCAACTTGCATCACCAACATACCCAGGTAAAGCGCTGTGAATCTCACCGCCTGCTGTAATAAATGTTACCATTATTCTTTGGTTCTTTTGGTAAAGTCATGTAGAAAGAAATGAAATTAATTTGACTAAATTTGATTTCTACCGTGCTTGTTCCGTGCTTGTTTATGGGTCTATTCTCTCCTCCGGCCGCTATGGGCAGGAATTCCACACAACTCCCCCTCTGTCCCCCCCCCCACCTCTCTCTATTTAAGGCCTTGACACAGAGACGTTGTCTTTCTGTGTGCCTATGTGTGTGTCTCTCTCTGTTTGTCTCTGTGTGAGTCTCTCTCTGCTTGTGTGTCTGTCTGTGTGTCTATGTTTTGTCTCTCTCTCAAATTTAGCAATCTTTGGAGGAACGAAATCAACCAGGTGGGGGTATTGACTGTTTTGTAGTCCAGTTGAAAATCCAAAATATAAAAATGAACAAATGTAATTATTCTAATAATGGGACATTTTAAATATAACATTATACCAAGTAATCTCTAATTTAAGCAAATTATTGATTCCCCCCACATTTTGAAACATGCGTTTAGACTATTTAGATTATTTTGCTGCTATAAATATCCAAATGATAAGCCACTTTGTTGAGCTTTCAAATTGTGGCCAGGTCACTTTTGAAAAATAAGTTAATACCTCAGTGGGCTTTTTGTCTGGTAGAATGAGAATGGTTTGGTGTTTTATTTGTCTGTGTTTGAGTGATTATTCATAATAAAAGTTTTTGGGTTAGATCGCGTTATTTATAAATGTGTCGTAACCCTACACCACCCGACACGGCCAATCAGCAAAAAAGTGTCACGTTGACAAAAGACAAATAGTTCACTACTTTAGCCCACCGGTGTGTTGAAGAGTGAATCCACAACATTTACAGTTTGAGTACGACGTTTCGCTGGTAATTGCATCCAGCATCATCGGGCAATTCGCCAGAATAAGACATTACTGTTTCAATGATGTTGACTGTTGTATGTCCAAGCAATCCCGGTGTTACTTCCAAACACTTTCATCGTTTCCTGTCTTTTGCTTGTCCCCTCACTTTAATGTGGACAACAACAACAACAACGTTTGAGAGGCAGCGTGTGATTGCCACGCGAATCTGTTGTCGTGGTAAACAAAAAAAACTTCTCAATAGGTTGTACTTGTCCATGGTAAATTTTCGTATTAAAACATCAGTTGCCAAACGATACATTGTGCAACTAATAATAGCAGAAACACAAGAATTGTTCCAATATCGCAAACGCTGTACAAACATCCTTAATGTTTTCTCTTGTTTTACAAAGTGGTTTGTTTAGCTGGGTGCTGAACTAGTTTTGAGTCTTTATTTGGTTGCCAGTGACATTTCAACATTTGTAAATGTAGCAATGATTAAGTTAAGTTTAAATTTGTATTCCATATACCGTGGCAGGTATAAAAATATGTTTTGCCACACTGGAATGCTATTTTCCTTATTTGAGGTTCGATCAAGTATTATTTTTTTTTTACTTCTGTTGTATCTGGGTTTCCTTTCTCCCATGAAATTGCATCCAAACTCATTTTTTTTCCAGCTTTAATCGGCTTAGGAATCGGAAGGGTGTCAACAGCCTCAGGGGTGCACATGCCACAAGTATTATCCGTGCTGACCCCAAATCTCAAATGGACATCTCAAACTATTTTGTGGAAATATATATTCATCCCTATCGTAACATCTGTTTGTATATAATCCTGTTTCGTCGGTAATTTTTTTGCTTGCATGCTGAGTTCTCGTTGCAAATTTAAAGTGTTATTTGGTGATGGTAGGAAGAAATTGCTAAGAGTGTTTTGAGCCATCGCAAGGTTTTCGGTTTCCACCATCGGGTTTGGAGATCTGAAGGAAAAAAACCCTTTTAACAAAAGGATACATTCACTGTCTGTCCGATTCAAAGCTTCTCAAAAGCTGTGCATTGTAACCGTTGTCATATCTTGCAAATCTCCATCAGGACATGCTGTGGCAGCACCAAATATATATACTTATTTATTTTACACAAACATATACCATTGTTATGTTTACGAAAAAGGCCGTACCAGTATCCTCCAGTTTGCTTTCGTTTCTTTAACAGTTCGCAAAAATCTACATTTGTAGACTGTAGTTCGTGTGTATGCATCTTAGAGTTATTTTTCCTGAATGAACCAAATAAGATTTATGTAACGGAACATGACTCATTACTTGGAATGTCAAACATTTTAACAACGTTCGGTCACTGCAAATACCATGATTTATCGTAATTTTTCTTTGCGAATCGAAAGGTGTAGCAAAGAGATATGTAGTTCTTTGATTAACGACCTGACACACGCCCACTGTGAAGCAGGCAAGTGTCTCACACGCTACCGGTGGGCCTTCTCACCACCCCACTTGTCACCACCGCACCTCCGATAGTTGGGAAGGTTGGCTAGCAGAATATAAGGGGGTAGGTGCTTGATCGGTGTTTGTTTGCTGAAGCTGAAATACTTCTGGAAGTTGCGCACGTCTCTCTCCCTTTTGTGCTCCAAAAGATGTCCAAAGGGCTGTGCTCGTCAATCTCACAAATCCTGAGATTGATGGCAGTGACACAGGGAGTGTGGACACGGGGGTGCCAACACACAACTCACTGGCTCACCCAGCCCAAACCCACACCGGTACGGCATCCCGCGGTAATAATAAAGGTGAAGTGCATTCAACAAGGGCACATTACTTCATTTTCAGGGTATTAATTCCATAGCCACTCATTCATTATTTCATGAGAGGCTTTGGTTGGAGGGAGATCAGGTTTAGCGGTTAAAGAGATTTGGGTGCATTGATAAGGGGAAATCTACTTAATAGTTCAATGTTGGCCAATATTAAAACAATTTTAAATGAAATATGTGTTTGTTTATTATTTTGAATGCGTAAGCCAAGTGAGGCATATCTCAGCAGTTGTTTAATGCACAGTATAATAATAAAACAGGGAAACTGCATCATTTTGAAATTATATGTTAGTTTTGAGATGAATGTCATTTGTAGGGATGACAGTATTAAATAACAGCAAACACAAAGGGAAGCATCTCTTTTGGTGAGTGGAGTGGAAATGTTATCTACCGCAAGTCTTGCCGAAATGCCATGTTTGGCAGAGGGTATTGTAATGAATGAGATGTGTAGGTGCATAATACCCACAAACCCCCTCAATTAACACATCATTGCACGTATAGCGATTACATTTTAATGGTAAAAAAAGTCTTACAGTTGACGTTGAAATGTGTGTTACAGTTTGAAAGCCGTTTTTTAATTGTTATTTGGATTTCATGTTATACAAATAAAACGTGGAGGTCTTTTCATATAATGTCATAATAACGCTTGTTAAAGTTGAAGATAATAATCCTAAATGTGTAATTGTAACATTAACACAGAGGGCAATGATTCAAAATAGATTGTTGGGTCCGATTTCATAAGGAACTTGTGTGAGTAAAGCCTCCTCCACCCAACTCAACCAATTAATACATTGTCACGTGAACAAACGTGGCAATATATTCATGCTTCAGCAATATCCGAAGGCAATATTATTGTTGCATATAACTTTCTTCTTCCATTGCCATGTTCATATATTATTTACAATGTATGCATGAAGGAGAGTTATTGAGGGCCAATCGGGATGAAAATGATGAACAGGATGGATTTTCTTTTCAAAATGATTTACATGACAATGAAAAGGAGCATAGTGATGTGCCTGATGTGCCTGAAAAAATGTTATAGTACCAGCTAGGATATTGGTCAGAGACATGGTCATTGACGAAGAAAATTGAACAAAAACTGAAACTAGAAGCATTTGGGAGATGCATGCTGAGAATTACGCTGAGAGATGAAAAAAAACGTATTGAAGAACAAACACAAATCGTAGACATTCTATTGACAAGAAAGTTTAGGGGCTTTGCCAGGACACATCGCTAAATTGGATGATGGCTGATTGGGTAACATTAGTAATGGACTGGCAGCTGATGGAGGTGGAGAGCAATAATCTTGGTTCAGAATCAAAATATGTACAGTGAGGGAAAAGAGTATTTGATCCCCTGCTGATTTTGTACGTTTGCCCACTGACAAAGAAATGATCAGTCTATAATTTTAATGGTAGGTTTATTTGAACAGTGAGAGACAGAATAACAACAAAACAATCCAGAAAAACGCATGTCAAAAATGTTATTAATTTATTAGCATTTTAATGAGGGAAATAAGTATTTGACCCCTCTGCAAAACATGACTTAGTACTTGGTGGCAAAACCCTTGTTGGCAATCACAGAGGTCAGACGTTTCTTGTAGTTTGCCACCAGGTTTGCACACATCTCAGGAGGGATTTTGTCCCACTTCTCTTTGCAGATCTTCTCCAAGTCATTAAGGTTTCGAGGCTGACGTTTGGCAACTCAAACCTTCAGCTCCCTCCCCAGATTTTCTATGGGATTAAGGTCTGGAGACTGGCTAGGCCACTCCAGGACCTTAATGTGCTTCTTCTTGAGCCACTCCTTTGTTGCCTTGGCCGTGTGTTTTGGGTCATTGTCATGCTGGAATACCCATCCACGCCCCATTTTCAATGCCCTAGCTGAGAGAAGGAGGTTCTCACCCAAGATTTGACGGTACATGGCCCCGTCCATCGTCCCTTTGATGCGGTGAAGTTGTCCTGTCCCCTTAGCAGAAAAACACCCCCAAAGCATAATCTTTCCACCTCCATGTTTGATGGTGGGGATGGTGTTCTTGGGGTCATAGGCAACATTCCTCCTCCTCCAAACACGGCGAGTTGAGTTGATGCCAAAGAGCTCCATTTTGGTCTCATCTGACCATAACACTTTCACCCAGTTGTCCTCTGAATCATTCAGATGTTCATTGGCAAACTTCAGACGGGCATGTATATATGCTTTCTTGAGCAGGGGGACCTTGCGGGCGCTGCAGGATTTCAGTCCTTCACGGTGTAGTGTTACCAATTGTTTTCTTGGTGACTATGGTCCTAGCTGCCTTGAGATCATTGACAAGATCCTCCCGTGTAGTTCTGGGCTGATTCCTCACCGTTCTCATGATCATTGCAACTCCACGAGGTGTGATCTTGCATGGAGCCCCAGGCCGAGGGAGATTGACAGTTCTTGTTTGGTTCTTTCGGTAAAGTCACGTAGAATGAGAATAAAATAATAAAATAACAATAAGATTATCACGACGTTTTGGCCACAACGCAAGCGGCTGTCTTCAGGTGAAAGGAACAGACCTGTCGGGACGACAGAGCTTCAATGTAACGTCGTGAGAATTTTATTGTGTTATTTTATTATTTTATTCTCATTCTACGTGACTTTACCGAAAGAACCAAAGAAGATGAATCCTTGCAGTCACGAAAGCTTTAATTCGAAAAAGATTGACAGTTCTTTTGTGTTTCTTCCATTTGTGAATAATCGCACCAACTGTTGTCACCTTCTCACCAAGCTGCTTGGCAATGGTCTTGTAGCCCATTCCAGCCTTGTGTAGGTCTACAATCTTGTCCCTGACATCCTTGGAGAGCTCTTTGGTCTTGGCCATGGTGGAGAGTTTGGAATCTGATTGATTGATTGCTTCTGCGGACAGGTGTCTTTTATACAGGTAACAAGCTGAGATTAGGAGCACTCCATTTAAGAAGGTGCTCCTAATCTCAGGTCGTTACCTGTATAAAAGACACCTGGGAGCCATACATCTTTATGATTGAGAAGGGGTCAAATACTTATTTCCCTCATTAAAATGCAAATCAATTTATAACATTTTTGACATGCGTTTTTCTGGATTTTGTTGTTGTTATTCTGTTTCTCACTGTTCAAATAAACCTACCATTAAAATTATAGACTGATCATTTTTTTGTCAGTGGGCAAACGTACAAAATCAGCAGCGGATCAAATACTTTTCCCCCTCACTGTATACTGGAGGAATCCAATGAGCTTTACAGCTCTTTTTTCACAGATGTCCAGGGAGTTCATGATTTAGTGGAGCAGAAAAGGACATTTTTCATAAGAATCGTTCAAATTGTGATACAAGCCTGAAACCTGCTAAAGATGTCCACAATAGTGTACGTTTTCAGATAAAAGTTGGCAGCCATTGCTCAAGATGGCCGCCAATACTTTCCATTACTGAAATTGACCAAGTTGTCCATTTCGGATTATTTAAGTGCTTCATAGGAGAAAGGAAAACCATTTCTATGTTCATGAGTGTGCAGCAACTGACTTTACTTTTTTCGTCAACTTCTCAGATAATTTATATGCATCACTTCAGGACAATGTGATGAGAATAACTAAAAGAAATGAGTAAATATCAATGCACGACCAGGGCATACCGGGGACATCACTGCTCTACAACTCAGCATGGGCTTCAGTTGTACTGTGAAAAACGTTCAACAGACATAAAAAGGAACCGGGTGGTGGAGGGTGATTTCTAACGAGGCTTAAGATTATATAGTTTGCTCCTCTATTTTCGCAACATATGGTGGTTTTGAGAACAAAAAATTACACCATCCAGGTGATGGGCTGCTACTAGCTTATAACTAATACCTTGCTGATCTCCACAAGGAGCATACACCATCTCTGGTCATCCTTGCAGCGACTTTTGGGTTGCCATCGAACAAAGACGGTCACTGCATCGTGCGATTTCAGATGGGCTTCTGCGGCCGTCTTGAACACTCTTCTTTCCGATATTAAGAAACCACTGGAGATACGCACTTTTAAATATAGATTGAAAACTAATTTCTTTAGAACTGCATTTGTGTTTAGTTTGTTGTCCTTCCCCCTCACCTCTGATTAGCAAGGCTGGCTACGTACGGTGTGAAAGAAGTTCAGCAACACAGTACGTACATAAATAATACGCAAATATAATTATAAATATAGCTATATGGCTCATGAGACGAATGTCTATTTAAGAACACTGAGCTGACAGCTCTAAAATCCAGATATAGAATACTTCCATGTTCATGTTTTTGTTTTTTGCCTATAATATGTCCAATTCACTCGAAATGCGCCCGATCTCTCACCAGACCTTGGAAGAAGTTATTATTCTTTTACGTTTTTATTACATTTCTCGAAGAGCCCGGTACAGAGCACAAGTTGCGACGCAGGGATGAGGTGGGTTTCAGAAATAGGTCTCCAACTCTGTGCCTCCTGTGTTTAGATGACGGAGGGGAATTGAGTGGGGATACGTTGTACCTTTACGTGGAGAGGGAGACATAAGGGAGGAAGAACTTAAGCAAGAGGACAGAGAGCGGGGAAGAGGTGTAGGCAGTCTCTGGAGTTTAGCAGGGTAGAGCTTGCATAGTACTTGGATGGGTGACCACTATGATGCACAAACATGTTGTTATAGGGATGCGTGGTGGGCTACAGAGGACAGTTAAGCTCTCTTCTTTGATATCGCGTGTATGCCTTTCGACTTCACCAACCCACACTTACCAGCATGGTGAAGTATGGTTAGACAACTCCCACGTCCAACGTGCTTATAGGGCAGCCCCTCATCTAACAGTGAATTGACAAAAAGGGCTGTGCATGAAAGGAACTTTATAATGTTCACAATTTGATTCTGATAGTGCAGCACAGACGTAATTGTTTGCAATACGTGCGTAAAATATACATACACATCAAATGTAATTCACATGTTATTATCAGCATTGTGACATGAAGTTATCTTTAAATAGATGCCAATTACATCACTCTGTGGCTCAGTTTGTCAGAGCATTCTATTTCCAGCAAAATCCTTTGTCTGTTCTCTCCAGCAATGTTGAGCACAATCCTCAAGTCTTATCTTTTTCACTTCAGTCTATTTTTTGTCATACTCTTGTTTGGCTTGATAACCTTTCAGAGCAATTGAAAGCCACAAATCCGACTTGAAATACACCACTTTCACGCCTATGCTAAAGCCACTTTAGAAATTCTGCCTTCACCAATGTTATACATCCAAAACTTCGTGACAAGTAACTCATCGTTGTGTATTGACCATGCCGTGTTCTTTCTATTCATTATTTGATCATATCCATAGCATATTCAATATATAAGTATAAACATTGTACTTTACTCTGAGAAGCAAATGTTTTATTTTCAAGTGGAAAGTAATGTTTTCATGCTTGAAGACTAAACTCAGCCAAAAGAAGCAATCCTTTTGATCTTCTATATTTTGTATTGAATTGTGCCTTTTACAAATACCATCATTCATTATGCAACAGCTGGGATGCCTTGAACTTCATAGCACATCAAAATACTCATTCTGTCCATAATTGGAACTGAGGCTAAATGTTAAGTATCCACTACGATATCATAATACAGTATTTCGTTTACAACACAAAAGACGGTATGACATGAAAGTCAACAAAATGTACCTGCCCTGTTTATAAGTATGTTCTCTATGTATCTGTGAACCTATTTAGTATTTGGGAAAATAAGAAAGTTTCTTCAAACACTTTCTTTCTGGCAACAAACTATGTGCACCACGTCCTGGAACCCATGGGTTAAAACCAATTGAGGCTTTTGAACTGAAATGCCTACTTCAGTGGCACAATGAATGATGGTACTGTGAACACTTTCTCTCACGATAGTCGCAGAGGACACTATTACATGTGATTGTTCAACCCTGGAGCATGTGTTTTGCATACAAGTTGTTAAAAAAGTTCACCATCCTCACTAACTCTTCACAAATCACGTGCACATTGGGCTTTGTATTTTAAAGGAAGCCTGCCTTGTCTGGCTCTATGCGCTTGATGTCTTTTAAATTATTCCTATAAATCATTTAATCCTAATGAGTTCAACTTAAACACTGATTCCCTGTGACCGTTTCTTTCCATAACTGTGCCTGGCAGAACGAATACTCTTTGTGTGTTGTTAATTTGACAGAAATTGTTAAATGTACTCTTGCCCAGAATGTGTAAATCACTTTTGTGGATTCTGTCCTCTAGAGAATATAAAGTGACTACGAAATTAGTTTGCCGGTCTTGATTATTGCTTTCTGTGTGATGTATTTTATTATTATTATTATTTTTCTTATGCTGTTGCAATTCTATGGCAGTCTGGTCTGTCAAGGAAGTCTCTATTATGTTATGGGATCCTGAGGTCATATCCTTCTATAGAAAAAGTAGTCTGATTAAAACAACTATTATCAAGCTACCATCATCATCAATTATCATCATCATAACTATCACCATTATTAACTGTTCTCAACATCGTCATTGACAAATAAAAACAATTTTCACCATCGTAATTGTAGATTCTAAATATTATCACAACTGTAGAGTCTGTAGATTATCCTCATCACTCTGCACCCAAAGCAGTTTACCAGCTATGAGAATATTTAATCAGAAGATGAATTACTCATGAAATATATTTATGTATCTGAGCATTATCAGATTACTTCTTGCAATTCATAATAGGTTTTGTGGAAGTGGAGGTAAAAACAAATCACAGAGGACATCTCCAGTTCAAATATTTTTTTCAAATGCATCATGAGTACAACATCGTCCATATGAAGGATGGAAATTTAGTAATTGTCCTCTTGGTTCTTTATTTTATTGTTTAATTTTTATTATTTTATTATTTCCCTTCTACGTGACTTTACCGAAAGAACCAAGAAGATTAATCCCTGCAGTCACGAAAGCTTTAAATCGAAATTTAAGTAATTGTTATTATGCTTGCATCACTGGGAGTTCACATTTGCATTTGAGAGATTAAGCACTTTGTTCAATTATTTAGTAGCTGCTGTTTCTTTCTGCTCTTTCTTTCAAGAATGTCTCACTGGCTATTATTTCACGAATGCTCTAATAATTATATGCCATTGAGTTCGGTTCATAGACACTCAACACAAATATTAAATTTCAGAACAAAAACATTCAAATATACATTTTTAGATACATAAAAAGTACATAATGGGGTGAATTAACACGCCCTCTCTAAGCATATATGCCAAAGGATGATACTGAAGATTACTGTGTCAATGTGAGTGGGTTCTTTTACGCATGGCTGGTTTGTGCCAAAACTAAATGGTGTACCGCTAAATTATCTCCAAATTTATATCTCTCATTACCTCACTCGCTGGCATACAGCATTCAATGGTGGCCACTCAGTGCCAACATACCTAAAATAAATACGTTGTCACTCAGATCATATAAATTGTCTATTGAGTGGTGGGAGGACAAGGACATCTTAAAACGTGTCCATTCTGAAATGCATTCTTTTTTATATGCAAACTATTATACGACAATACAATGCTTGGCATTTAAGTTGAATAAAAAGAATGGGAGCTCAGAAGCCGCTGCATGTATTCACGTCATGTGCAGAGAGCTGAAGCACGGCTATTTAAAGTTGCTCTTATTTGGTTAGACAAGTTGAGAGCGGTATAGCCAGCTATTGAACACTTTTGGAGTTCAGCAGAGCATTTCAGCCACTCTGTGCCAAAAAACTCTGATGAGAAATTGCACTTGCACAACAGAATCAGTTTGGCTATATTGTATTGATTGAGAGTCATTTTGACATCATGTTAAATATGTATGTTTACATCATTAGAACACCTTTGCCAGTACCAAAATATAAGAATAGGGTTTTTCCCCTTTTTTCTGGCAACAAAGCTGAAACCTTTTTTACAAGGATTCATGTCTGCATTAACCACAATACCTGCAGTCAAAATGCAAACAAAAAACATACTATAATAATATATGCATTGTGTGGACCAATCAGTTTCAAGGACATTGCATATATTATCATAGTATGTTTTTTATTTGCATTTTGACTGCAGGTATTGTGGTTAATGCAGACATGAATCCTTGTAAAAAAGGTTTCAGTTTTGTTGCCAGAAAAAAGGGGAAAAACCCTATTCTTATGTATGTTTACATGTAGGGAACATGAACAACCAGTGTGTTTTTTTGTAGTATCAAGGTCATTTTAAAGACTTCTATTACAGCCTGTCCCCCAGGTGTGTCAAGCTGTGCTCGCATGCCACCCTATAGCACAAATTCACTGCGGCCACCACTCCGCACACTCCAACCCATGTACGCTTTCATCCCCATGCTCCCGTTTTTTATCGAGTGTCAAAAAACACAGAGACGCGTGTGCATAAATGCATGTGGCCGTGTGAATAATGCAAAATAAAATAAAAACATCAGCAGTTCCTAAAGAACTGCAAAGTGATCCTCTTGTCTTGGGTTTTCATCAAGTAGATGTTAGAAAATGTGTCCGACTGGCAGACAGTGAGACATCGTGACATAGTTAAGTGTAGACCAGTGTTGTCGATTTTAGGACTAAGGGAATTAAATATAGTCACCAATACTCTCTGCTTTTCGTTGCACTTTGCTGGGATTAGAATGGATTTATCGGACATAGTGGGGCATGCTATTCCAATTAATAAGTAGCCAAATGTCTGGGGTTCTGATGGTCAAAATTTCTACTTTTTCAGCCCAAATTAGTGAGCCAATGATGGCATGTTATTTCCACATTCTCATGGTTGTCAGGGTGTCATGCTCCCATCTTCCAACAGGTTCGAAAGAAACCGTTTCATTAATTGATATTATCTCCGAATGATGACTGGCATGCACTCTATACTGACTTACCGGCATCCAAATGAAATGCTCACAACTGGTGAAATATTCAGCTGCCCCATAAATTTTTATTGCTATAAACGGGATCATGTCATGCCATTTTTTAACGATCTGTAATTGCTTCTCACCCCTATAAGTTGTGAATTTCAGATCCTGTGAACCTATACGGCCCCTAATAACTTGGCACTTGGCTTTGAAAGGGTGCTTACTTATCAAATAGACGTATTTATATATTGCGGCTTCCGCTTACGCATTTAATAAATCACTAATGGTGTCCGTCTTGAGTGGAATATCTTTAGGTTATGTATTGTTGCTAAGTTTGTGTTCTCAAACTGCCTATTTCTCTCTCTCTAAAAATGTATCAGGCTCTCATAGGTTAATTCGCTCTTTCTCTCCCCCTGTTGCAGCAGGGTGGATTTCCACACAACTCTCTCTAAAATTTACCAGACCTGCTGGGTCTTTCTCTCCCCCTGCTGCCACGGGGTGGGTTTCCACACAGCTCTAATTTTGCAATCTTTGGAGAACGTAATCAACCAGGTTATGCGTTAACTGTGTGTTAGCCGACTCTCTGCGTTGCATTGCATTGCATTACATTTCCCAAAAAATTGCTAAGTTTGTTTTCTCCAATTGCCTATTTCTCTCTCTAAAATTTACCAAGCTCTCATAGGTCCATTCGCTCGTTCTCTCCCCCGGCCACCGCGGGGTGGATTTCCACACAACTCTCTCATTGTTGACATGCTAATTTCTCTGCTCCAGCAGACCCACCTCTCTCTCTGCCCCCCACTCCCCTTTCTCTCTATTTAAGGCCACGACACAGAGGCATTGGGTCTCTGTGTGTCTATGTATTGTCTCTCTCTGCGTGTGTGTCTGTCTGTGTGTCTCCGTGTCTGTGTTTTGTCTCTCTCTCATATTTAGTTCTAGCTGATGACGACTGCTTCTGTTGCAATCGAAACGTCGTATTCTATTATTTAATTTATTTTCTTTCTACGTGACTTTACCGAAAGAACCAAAGAGTAATTCCTGCAGTCACAAAAGCTTCAAATCTTTTTTTATGTTTATTGTGAAATATTTTTAGATTTTTCTGTTTTGCATGCGTGGGGGATTTCAATTATGATACCTGTCACACAGGTGTGAGGACATTTTTAAATAATAAACGACGATGATGATTATAATGGCACAAGGTCTCCCTGTGTCATCATATGAGGCCATTGAATGGGCATGTAAATCGTTAAGTGTGGGACTTGAATCTTTACTGTGCCACTGATCACGTAACACACTCCGGCTGTGTCGAGGTCACTGAGCAGCCTCCTTGTCAGTGGTCATGGAAATGGAGCACGAGTTTTTTTTGCTTCAGCCAACATTTTGCAAACACACTGAAGACATGGCCATTTTTTCCTAATCCCTTTACTCAATAGCCCCATGACCAATTTTTCACTTCCCGAAACTCACTTTCAGCCTTTAAACAAGCTATATGGTGTTTTCAAGGTCTCTACGTATTTTCGAGTAGACTAGTTTATAGATTTATGGAGCATATGCACGTAACAATTTGCCACCCTTTGGTAATCCACCCCAGGTTGAAGGCCTTATTATACAGTCTTTGTCATGGGGGCTTTTCCCCCATATTTCACTACATTGGTCACTGTGGGTGGGTAATAGAGTGGGGGTCAATAATCGTTTCAGGTTTAATTCGCTGCTGATGTTAGCCATGGCAGGAAATCAACCTCGGATCACCGGGTTCGTAGTGCAGTGCTCTAACCACTGTGCCACCGCTCCTCCATTTGCGATTATGGATAGAAGTAAATAAACCTTAGTATCTTTACAATGAAGAGGTCAAAAACCTTAACAACAATATAACTTTTAATTCAATTAAAATAACCCCTTCCTGTTTAATTTTGCGACTGTATGTTATTGAACAATTAAATTAACTTTCACAGATATTTTTTTTTCTTCTGTAGTTCTTAAGGCAATCGGTAATAAGCCATTTCTTTTCACACTGAACGAGCGGTCCACTTCATTATTCTATTCATAGCTAACTCTGCTTATAAGAAAAAAAGGTGCAGCCATGCAATAACTTACTCACACCACTGCTTACAGGAAGAGCCTCCACTAGAATGAGCTCTGGAGAGTCCATCTAAAGGAAATGTTGGCCTACTCTCTCACACTAGCCTTGCTTGTCGGAAGAGGTGTTATCTCTGTGTCGATGATTGATTACTTCATCCTTGAATTGCACATTTCTCTCGATAATAATTATTCAAACTGCCATGGAACGTGATAATATTTGGCATGCTCGTGCATTGGACATTGTCCGTTCGTAAATGTATCTGTTATTAATGTTTTGGGGATATGGATCTTATGTTGTCTCCATTCTATCCATATTGTGAGTATAGTTGTCATAATGATTGTTATCAGTTTTTTACTCGATTTCGACGGGATTTTATTGTTACTTGTGAGTGTAGTTTTGATTATGTACAGTACAGCGCTTAGAGATATTACAAAAAGTAAGGCAATTTATAAAATAAGGATTATTATTATTATTTAGAGCAAGGTTATGATATTTTCTCTCACTACATTTATCTTCTGGCTCTTTGTTCAGCACATATGATGTAATGTTCACGGCAGACTCGATAGTGTGCACGCTCACCTAACCATCACATTATATGACTGTAATCCAACATTGGCCTGAATACAAAAAAACGTGTGTGAAATATGTTATATTGACGTAATAATATGTAACATGTATTTTATTTCTTTTTGGTCTTTCCCCTCGCCACCTCCCTCCAATTTATCACAGTTTTGCTATCGGCATCACATCATGAGACAGAGTATCCATTGGGAAATCTCAAAGAGCAGTGCCATCCTTCATGCTAGAGAATGGCCCACAGAAGTGGATATCTCAGAGCTACTTCTGAGATCCCTTAATGTGACCTCTGGCCCGAAAAGTAGGGAGGATACTTTTTAGACCTGCCCTGCTACACAGAGTGTGACCCTAAAACCAGCTGATTGGTAACATATTACACCGGCATCAGCTTACTCGTCCCGAGATTTCAGCACAACCTCAGTGACCTATTTATTGCCGTGGTAGACGCACCAACCACCAAAGCGCACCTGGCAACGTTAAATACCATTTCTACCAGTCCCTGCAGCAGACGTTGAACCTGACAAAATCACAGAGACCTCCTGATGCACCTCAGAGACTTCAGTGCTGTCTCTGGCACTTCCAGAGGTGACCTCTGGACCGTGACCGGCCCACATGGCAGCGGCAATCCCCAACGGCAACTCGGAAAGGCTAATTCATTTCTGTGCGGTGGAATGGGCTCGTAAGAGGTGGCACGTAGTTCCGGCGTCACAACATGCAAAGGAATTCCTGGGTTTTAAACAATTGTCACACACGCAGATAGACATGGAAAACACACTTATTTGTTCCAGATGGAAATCTCTGAAACGTTGTGTGCTGCGGCCTGGAGTTCTATGCAGACCAGCGCCTGGTTATCGCAACTATCAGTATCAAGCTTAACCGGTTGACCGAAATAAGATCTCCAACCATTCCCCACCCCCTCCAAGTATAATATTTTAAAAAAATCCGAACTCTCAAATAGCAATATAAATCAACTTTAACAACATTGTACTGTACTCCCAGCTGCCGAATCGTTCTGCATCATCCCCCTCTGAAGAGCTCTCGAAAGCCAACGCAACGGCAGTGGAATACCCTGGCATCACCTCTTTCTGAGCCTGTGCGAGGATGACGTGAGGGCTGCTCTTAGGAAAATTGCAGGGCGCCAGAAATGTGTAATTTCACGGCAAAAAATTCCTAAGTCCGGAGGCCTTAGCTGTCATCAAATGGGCGTGGTTTATTGCCCTCTACGTGACCCCTACACACTCAGCCACAACGTGCCCCCCCCGCCCCCCACGAACTCTACATAAGCATCAGACAAAAATTCAAAGATTGTGTATTTGGTGGAGTCCTGTGAGTGGTTCGATATCAAGGGTGATCAGAGGTAAGGCTGCACCATTGCTCTCAACTTGTTGCTTGCCTCCAATGGATTGAATTCTGCAGCGCACAGTTTAAAATATATATTTATTTTTACCAGGTAAGGCCCACTGAGCTATTTTCCTCAGAAGCGACCTGGCCACAAATCATGGCTCAATGAAGTGACTTATGATCATGTGGAAATGTATAGCAGCCAAATACACTGAACGCGTGATGTTGATTCTAAACGTGGAGGTGGAAACCCGGAGGACCCAGATCAAAATTCACGCGACAAGGGGGGAGAGAGAGACATGCAAAGTCCACATATACAGCAGGCATTGTCAAGGTCAGGATCGAACCCACGACCGCCTGTTTACCAGGCAAGGTAGTTAACATCTCCTAGCCACCGTGGTGCCCCACAGTATGTTGGGAGCAAGGTGTATTGTGAGCAACCCTAGGCAACGAAGTGTTCACTGACCTAGACTACGCAGACGATGTTGCTGTGCGGGCTGAGATGCCTCAAGTGCTACTCCTTGCACTGCGGATTATGCAGACTGAAGCTCTCTCAGTTGCCCTGGAAATCAACGAGGTGAAAACAAAGCCACCGAACCATAGACCACCGAAGAGCAGCCGCGTGACCTGAATGAAGTGCAAAACAGTGGACATAGATGTGCATGTGATACAATCATCCACCGATCTCACCTGCAGACCTGCAACCTTACTGGAAGCAGTGAAGCGGAAATTAAAAGACGAATCCCAACTGCACCTGAGCGCACGAATCACCTCGTCCGGATGCGTCTGGTGCTACGGTACAACGGCAACAAAGATCCTGCCTCTAGAACGTGCACCCTACGATCAGCACGGTTGGCTACGTACGACATGCATGCGTACATAGCCATCAACTCACATACATCCTTACCGCTGTTGCTGCTGCTGTTGATGTACGGCTCAGAGACGTGGTCGGTGACAGCGGCTCCGCACAGGAAATTGGACGCATTCGACCGGTGGTGTCCGTGACAGATACTTCGCGTCCACTTCAGCGAGCGCATCATCGAACAGCGAGGGCCGCCATCGAACAGCACCTCCGGCGGCGACTGAAATGGCCGGGGTCAGGAGACTTCGCCTCTTCGGACTCACGTCGCCCGAGGCAGACGCCTCGGCGGATCGCACCACGCAAAGCGGTGGGGCTCATTGCACGCAAATACTAATAATAATACATTTTATTTGTGAGCGCTTTTCTGAATACTCAAAGACACTTTACATAAAATCATAAAAGCAGCAAAAACAACATCAAATGGTAAAAACACTAAAAACACATCAAACTTAGCTAAACATTAAAAGCAATTAAAAAAAAGGTGAGTCAATGATTTGAACGCTGGAAGGTCGGTGCAGTCACGGATTTGTTTTGGGAGAGAGTTCCAAAGTGAGGGGGCAGCTATAGAGAAGGCTCTGTCGCCCCAGGTTCGATGCTTGGTCCTGAGAGGTGGAGTCAGGAGGTTGGCGTCAGATGAGCGAAGGCTACGGGATGGGTTGTGGCGGTGGAGCAGGTCAGTGAGGTAGGAAGGGGCCTGGTTACGAAGGGCTTTATGTGTGAGGAGGAGGATTTTGAATTGAATTCGTTGTGGGACCGGGAGCCAATGGAGGTTCTGGAGGACAGGGGTAATGTGGTCACCGGTGCGGCTGTGAGTGAGCAGATGAGCAGCAGAGTTCTGGATGTACTGGAGCTTATTTAATGTTTTCGTTGAGGTGCCGTATAGGATGCTGTTGCAGTAACCGATTCTGGAGGTGATGAAGGCGTGGATGAGGGTTTCTGCAGCGGAAAAAGAGAGTGATGGGCGAAGTCTGGAGATGTTTTTGAGGTGAAGAAAGGCAGCTCTGGTGATTTGTTTTATGTGGTGTTCAAAGGAGAGGTGATTGTCAAAAATGACTCCAAGGTTGTGACTTTGAAGGGATGGAGACAGGGTGAAGGTGTCGACAGTGACGGAGAAACTGCGAATGGATTTAGTGATAGATTTGGGACCGATGATGATCATATCTGTTTTGTCGTGGTTAAGTTTAAGGAAATTGGTGTGCATCCACGATTTAATGTCAGCGAGACAGAGAGAGTGGAGTGGGTGGTGGAGGTTATGGATTTGGTGGAGATGTAGAGCTGGACATTATCGGCATAGCAGTGAAAGTTAAGACCACGGTGGTGAATGACATTGCCAAAGGGAAGCAGGTATAGTATGAAGAGCAAAGGACCAAGCACCGAGCCCTGGGGGACACCTTGGGACAACGGAGCGGTGGAGGAGGTGCAGTTGTTGATGTGGATGAACTGTCGTCTGTCGGTGAGATAATATTGGAGGCAGGAGAGGGCGGTGCCAGTGATGCTGAGGGAAGATTTGAGGCGAGAGAGAAGAACGGTGTGGTTGATAGTTGTCAAAAGCTGAAGTGAGGTCCAGGAGGATGAGGATGCTGAGGTGACCAGAGTCTGCGGAGAGGAGGATGTCGTTGGTAACTGTGAGGAGGGCTGTTTCAGTGCTGTGTTGTGAACGGAAGCCGGATTGAAATTGTTCGAACAGGTCATTTGAGGAGAGGTGGGTTTTGAGTTGTTTGGCGACAGTGCGTTCCAGTATCTTAGACAAAAAGGGGAGATTGGAAATGGGTCGAAAGTTTGACATGTTGGGGTCAAGTCCAGGTTTTTTGAGAATGGGGGTGACAGCAGCCAGTTTGAGTGAATGTGGGATTGAGCCAGAGCTGAGAGAGGAGTTAATGATTCTTGTGATGAGTGTGGAGATAGCTGGTAAACAGTCTTTGATGAGGTGGGATGGGATGGGGTCCAGGACACATGTTGATGTATTCATCCCTGTCAAGATTTTAGACAGCTCCCCCGGCGACACTGGGGAGAACTGAGACAGTGGCTGAGAGGTTTAGGGGGGGGGGGGGGGGACAAATGATGGAATGACAGAGCAGACAGTGGTAGCAGAAGAAGAGGACAGGTTGGTGTAAATGGTGTCAATTTTGGTCTGAAAGAATGATAGAAAGGTGTTGCATTTATCAGTTGTGAATGAATAAGTTTATTTACTGTGTAGAAAAGAGCCTTCGGATTGGTAGAACCAGAATGTATGAGGTGTGAGTAGTAGGTGGACCGGGTAGTGTTAAGAGCTTCCTTATACTGCTGAAGGTAATCTGTGTAAGCTTGTAGATGAACAGTTAAACGAGTTTTCTTATGGAGCCTTTCAAGCTGATGCTTCGGGATTTCGTTTTGTGCAGAATAGCAGTGTACCAGGGAGCAGAGTGAGTGAATGAGACAGTTTTAGTTTTGATGGGAGCCAGATGATCGAGACTGGTGGAAAGTGTTTCATTGTAGTAGTTGGTGAGGTCGGAAGGGTTGTCAGTCACGGGTGGGGGGGAGGAGGAGGATATTTTGCTGGCAAGAGAGGCTGAAAGGGCAGGACTAGAGATGGATTTAAGATTTCTGAAAGAAATTGTCCTTTTGTCCTTGGTTGCAGAAATGGGGAGATCACTGTTCATGGTGATTGCCAGGTGGTCCGAGATGTTGAGGTTGTGGGGCTTGAGGAGTGGTACAGTGAGACCAGTAGAGCAGACCAGATCCAAAATGTGACCACGGCTGTGGGTTGGAAAGTTGACATGTTGGGTGAAATTGAAGCAGTGTAGCAGTTCCAGGAATTCAGTATCAAATTTACAGTCAGTGTCAATGTGGATGTTGAAATCTCCCAGGAGCAGAACAGAAGGTGAGATGGCAGATAACTGAGTTAAAAAGTCAAAGTCAGAGAGAAAGGATTTGGTATGGGGGGTCGGTAGATTATGGCAGTGACCAGAGGAGTGGGACCAGAGAGTTTGAAAGTGATGTGTTCAAAGGACTGAACAGCAGGGATGGAGATGTTGGATGTTTTAATGTCCTTTCTGTACACTGCAGCGACACCACCTCCCCGCCCCTCAGATCGGGGTTTGTCCATGTATGTATATCCTGTAGGTGTATTCTGGTTGAGTGCGAAATAGTCCATAGGTTTATGCCAAGTTTCAGTGATACAGAGAAAATCCAGGTTATTGTCAGTAATGAATTCATTTAAAATGAGGCTTTTATTGTTTAGTGAGCGGGTGTTGAGCAAAGCCAGTTCCAGGTGACTTTGCTTCGTGGTGAATTGAGAGGACCGAGGGATGGGGCAGAGATTGGTTAGGTGCACGTGTCGTATGTTGTGATGACGTCTTGAGGAAGTTGTGGTGCGCAAACTGGACCAAATGGATGGAATGGAGTTTGGGGTTGAGTAGTTGTAATTGAACATACGACCAGAGCCTCTGTGAAGCGGACGGCGAATTAGTCCAGTTTCTCGGTGAATGTCACTGCAGTCCAAACGAAGGTGGTTGTTGATTGAGTGGAGGTCGGCGGTGGAGTGGAGCGGTGGCATTATCCAGGTGTGGAGCTAGCACTAGCTTGTACCCAGATGCCCGGTGTCTTGTAAATGTGGAGGGCGTCCACGGCTCCCAGGCGCCGCTCCGGCTTCTCGACGGTGACGCTGCGACCGCTGCGTGACGGGAGCCGTGGGAGCCGCGGCCGCAGGCCAGAACCGCCGCCACAACCAGCGCCATGTAGACGACGAGGGCGAGGGGGGAAGCCAATCAGGGAGCTCGTGATGTTGGTGCCACGTGGAGCAGTCGCGCCTTGACGTCTCGCTGCCGCAGTCGCTGAGTCGTCTCGCGTACGTTTTTTCGCTTTCACTTCCCGCGACACCGCGGGGAACAGCACAGCCGGGCGGCTTGAAAGGGAATCCCCTCGACACGAACCTTTAGAAACCTCGAGTCGCTGCAATAATCAGCATCTTTGGTGTGAAGAGGCTTTACGGTTTTCGGCAAAGACGACCCACATCTTCCCTGGATGCTTGTCCAGACGGTCGCTCCTCCTGCTCCTCCTCCAGCCACAAGGATTCCGGTGTCTGTTCCCAAGAGCTGATCAAGCAGGTGAAGGGTAAAAACCTCAAGGAGCGGGTCAAGACGGTCGAGGGCTTCCTGCAGAAGCTTCGGCTCCTTGCTGACGAGGAGCGTTTCTGAGCAAACCAAGGAGTAGCAGTTCAGGTAGACCCAGGGAGCAGCAGCTCAGCAGGATACCACTACAGTCAGCATGCAATGCTTCAGGCTGAGTCGACCCAGAGGAGGCCCAGGCAGCGAACCGTTTCAGAAGTTGGCGCCTCTTGCACCGGCGGAAGCGGAAGTCCTCTGTCCATTGCACGACGGAGGGCTCGCCACAAACAAACCACAACGATCGCTCGCTGATCTCGTCAAGGAGCACACCGCGGTGCACGCAAACTCCGGTCATCCTCACAGCAGCAGCTTTTTGACTGCTGGCCATCGAACAAAGGCGGTGGTGACTGCATCGCGCGGCGCTTTCAGATGCACTTCTGCGGCCGTCTGGAACGCTCTTCCTTCCGACATTAGTCCGCCAGCTGAGAACAACGTACTTTTAAATCTAGATTGAAAACTCATTTTTTTGGAACTGCTTTTTGTGTTAAGTTTGTCGTCCTTCCCGCCCGCACCTCCGATGAGCACGGTTGGCTACGTGCGGCGCAAAAGAAGTTCAACGTACGCCCGTACAGCCCTGCGCACCATCACCAACGCAGCGGCGGCGGCGGCGGCGGGATGGAAGCCGATTGTTACCTCTTTAATCGTTAACGTGTCGTCAAATCAAGCTGCCATGCGTAAGTTAATTCACATTGATTTGTATTATTGTCTTTGGGGGGCGTTAGCCATCGCTTTGGAACACTAAGCGTGATAATTAAAAGCGGTCAATGGAACAGAAAAAGGGTAAGAACCTCGTCTCCTTTATCATGGATCTAATCAAAGTTCCTAGGCAAAACCAATGCTAACCCCGTCAACCCACAATCAATACATAATTAAAAAAATATATCTTGAAATACATTATACGAACTCTCTCTCTCGACCGTCGTATCATTAATATTTGAGCACATCAGTGGAGGACATTATGAATCGCAAAAAAATAACACTTTACAATTAAAATTTTGTAATGCGCTTACGATGCAAACATATGTCATGTAAATCTACAGTACTTTAATGGCCATGTTATTATATGCGTACATTTCTTGTGATAACCTGTGGCAAAATGTAGATATGCAGACTTAAAGCGGTGTTCAGTCATTGTAATTCGACAAACATTGGTTGGGAGTCTAAAATGAATTCTCAAGAAACCATCACCTCTCTGCAGTGTGTTTGAGAATTGTCCCAATAAGTTTTGGTTCATGGTTACTGGAACACACGAATTGAACCCCCGAGGGGCTCTGGCGAAAATTGTTAAGATGCATCAATTATAATGACGTTGGCTATAAGCCGCGGTGGGTTCGCTCGATTCATCTGTACTTTGTTAAAACCGCCAATTTGCCTTATATTGGAATTGACACTTTCATTTAGGGCTTCAGAACTCGCGATGGATGTGTTCTGCCGTGCAGATGGTCCCGCGCGTTCTTCGTCATTATGTAAAAAAAAAAAATTTAAGAACGCACCGCATTTAGAAGCTGTGCAAAACCGAAGCACGCGCAGAAAAAAATCGACAGATGCCTTTGCGGGACAGATGAAGGCTTTCGAAGGGACACAAAAAAATAACACCCGTTATGTAATCGCTAAAGATGTTCATGGTTATTAATTGGAAATAAACCCATTGTGAAAATCGCTACTCTCCCTCACTTTGTCTCATGGCATTTTGTTTCTAAATGAACTTTATAATCCGCTGCGTTTTGTGCTATTGAGACAGTTTATTGAACTGAATGCTTGCTTGAGTTCAGTGACTAAATCGTTTGCTCAAGTCACACTCATTGACCTGAGGAAAATCTATTTTTTTTTCCTAAGGAAATTTGCTCAAACGTGTGCTGTATAGGACATTTAACTGACTGCTTTTCCACTTCAATCTTGGCTGGGTTATGTGTTATTATTTCCCCAAATCATGAATGTATACATTTTGTCAAAATGTTCGATTTTGATATGTTCTTTTTTTATTACATTATTCCTTAACCAACAATTTTTTTTGCTCACAACAAGATTTTTTTCAAGGAGGAACTTGTTAATATTTGCAGCGCCAATTATAAGCCTTTGCATGGAGCGGTGGGCACATTGGTTATGGTGCCATACTATGAACCCTGCAAATACCTGAGTTCAATTCCCAGCCATGGATAAAATAAGTGGCGAGTGAAATCGGAACCATTTGTGGGAAAACCCCTACACCTTTGCCAATCTGTACTGAACCAGCATTGTGAAGTATAAAAAAGCCAAGACAAAGGTCCCCCGTGTAGCCTTAACAGACTGTTGGGGGCAAGTGCTGTTCGCAAGAACCTATGGCGGGGGTGGGTGGCCAGCACCACGCCCGGCCGCCTTTGTCTACCCAGTGGCGATGCTTACACACCGCACCAGGTACTCATTTGAGGCCAAGTCGACCTAGGGGAGGTCCAGAACCGGTTCAGATAACCGTCACTGGTGGTGGCAGTGAGCGGGAATCGAACCCGGCTAGGTAAAACAAACTACTGTGTGTGACTCGCGCGGCATTGGATTGAAACGCGGCAGTACATAATTACGATGATTTTATTATTAAAATGATTACATTTTTTCATGCAAATGTACATGTAATTATACCATATTTAAACACCATAGTTCACCTTCTACCTGAAGCATGGTTTGTACTCTTCAAATTATCCAGTATTTTACTAGCAAGGTGTTCTTCAGACTGTGTAGTAAAAAAAAAATGGCCCTTAAGTTCGACGTGGTTTAAATGTATGTTGCTTAATAATCTGAATTTTGTATAAGGCATACAATATAAGAAATAATGAAACACATTTGCATACACATTGTCAGTATTACTACATCAATGTTCGGTCCTATGGCAGTGGCAGAGAGTATCTAATAATGTTGACCAACTTGACAGGGGCAGTCATATAACGAGCTCAGATTAGGGGTTAAGATACATATTTACATTGAGATTAGAGTTACTGTGAATGTTTACGTATTTAGTTTCACAGTTGTATAAAATCCAGCACCATCAGTCAATTTTATCTGTGGCGCAAAGTTGCCAGAACGAATTCCGCTCGTGAACGAATGCATGAGATACATTAAATATGAAGAAGTACTTTCATAAATATAGAATAATCGTAAATGTTAAGCCCTTCTATCACCATTGTGTGCTTGGCCCATACACGATTAAGATAATTAATTTTTTAACAAAAGTGACTGTGAATTGGTAGAATAATATCTCAGTGGATGACAATTGACTTTGTATGCTGGAAGTTCTGAAGCAAAGGTGGTGAGATGTTAACTCCCCCGCCTGGTATGCAGGAGTTCACGAGTTCCATCCCGACTCTGACACCTGTATATGTGGAGTTTGCATGTCTCTCTCCCCGTGGTCGCGTGGATTTTTCTCCGGGCGCTTCGGTTTTTCGCTCCACATTTAATAACATGCATTTGGAGTATTTGACTGCTATACATTTCCACATGATAGGTCACTTTGTTGAGCTATCATTTGTGGGCAGGTCACTTTTGAAAATGTTATATTTAGCTCGGTGAGCCTTACCTGGTAAAATAAAAAATATTTTAGTTCAATAAAAAAACACGTGACGTATTTTATGCCCTCCTTAAATTATGTACATACTAAATGCTGGCTCCTTTAATTCGATGATACGAAATAAGAATTGCATGCATGTGTCCCTTTTTACAATGCACTATTTATGTTTTATATAATATAAAACGGTTTGGTGTATAGCAACTTGAATGAATGAGGAATTGTGGCATGTAAGGATTGTGATGGCATTTTATAGTATAACCTAGAACAAACCGTGTCTTTGTTTTGTTATATCAAAGTCAACCAATATAATGAATTGTTCACGTGAATTGTGTATTCTGCAGTAGTGCACCGTACTTTGCAAGTGGTTTATGTAAATCAGTCAGTAGGTGTGCCAATTATTGCTTTTTTTATTTTCCCCAACCGTACACACATCGGTGTCACGACATCTCGAGGCAAAGAATCAAGTGCATTTCAACCACTCTTGTGTTTGAGAATGGCCCACGGAAATGGACATTGTGGACTTACTTCTGAGAGCCCTTCAAAGGGACATATGCTCCGACGCAGCAGGGAGCTGCATTCCCCACCTACCCAGCGACAGAATAATATTCATCACCTGACAGTCAAATGGACGTGTTTAATTCTCAGAGAGATATTATCGCCAAAATGAATGACGTTTTTACGTTGTGGCTTTTGTTCGTGCTGTCGTTGGTCGACTGAGCCGAGACCAATCAACTAAATGCGCTTTTTGTCGTCGTCTGTCCAGATTAAAACCCGGGATCTAAGCCAAGCTAGCTCAGCGCTCTCACCTCTGAGCCGTGCAACTATTTCCTAATGATCACTTTCATATTTCACCCAGCGCCTTTTGTCATTAAGTAGGGCCATCGTCCGTGCTGTTAGCATTGGCCCTACTGTATAATATGTCCGTAGAGATTCATCATTATGCTTGTTTACCCAGTCAAGCCTCAAGACCCTTTTATTTTTCAAGAAGGCCCTGCTAACTTTTTGTTGTTGTGAGTACACATCGTTGCTCTGCGTACTCCCAATTGAATCATTAGCATTACATCTGTCAGCATCGGGATGTTTCACTAATGCCGGTCGCATTGTTTATTTACACATCATTGAAACTTACGGCGGAACCCCGGGGTCTCGAATAAACGGAAGTCAAAATCGTAAATTCATTTATTTATTTTTGACGACTCCGTCCCACCGCGCACACAAACGCCGCGACCCGCCTGGCGCGGATCGTTCTGTTGCCGTCTCGTCCAAGCGTAGGGGCGAGGACGAATGCGCAGAAGAAACAAAACTTTGAAACTTTGATTAGCATCATCGTGTAGAGCTCGTCGAGAGGAACAGATCGCAGTGTCGTTCGCCTTCAACAGACATAAAACGACGTCGCAACGCAGTTTATGCGAGAGCCGGGGGCTTATGGGACCCTGGGGTCCCGCCACAAGGTTCATTTGTAGCCGCGAGAGAGGAAACTCCAGAAGCTGGAAGGGAACCCATGCGGAACAGGTGGGGGTGGGGGAGAAAAACCACGCACACTCTTCACAGAAAAGCCACCTGAGCGGGGGAATCCACCCCGGACTCTTCTTGCTGCGAGGCGAAAAGTGTTACCACTCCTCCACCCTGCTTCCAAGAGTCACACTCAAGCTGTGGTGTTGTCCATTACGGTCTCGCGATGTCATTACCCATCTTTGAATTCTCTTGTTCTGGCTGTCCACTCTCGCGAGGTCCTCCCCCCCCCCCCCCCCCCAGTTCAGGTCCGTGCTCAAGGATTTACTGTTCTCTCTTGTCTGTCTCTCCTATTCATTTTTGTTTCATTCCCACTTTTATGAGAGCATCGTCTCAATACCCCTGGCCTGCAGCATTCTATCCCACAATCCCAGGCTCTGGAAAGAACCCTCTCAAAACTCCATTCTCAATTTTCCCTATACATACAGCATCTTAAGCTTTTCGTTACAGTCAGACAATTGATCCATTCAAATAGGGTTTTTTGGTATTTGTGTTGTATGCATATTACCCTTGCAGGTGGCTCAACGGTAGAGCGGGCAGCTCACAATCGGACGGTTGAGAGTTACAATCCTCGTTGGGGGTTGATTCAGCCCCATCACCCTTCCAGGATTAGTCTCGCACCTCCGATTAGCACGTACGGTGCGAAAGAAGTTCAACATATATACATGCATAGGATCAATAAAAATGAGTACCACTTTGTCGGGAAGTCGACAGTAACGAGTAGTTGTTCTGTGGCTAGACTTTCTCTGCAGGAAATAACTTTGCGCATGCAAATAATCCGCGCTTGGATTCAATCTTACATTTTGCCGCATCCAGCGGTGCAGGAAATAATTTGTGCATGAGTAGAGAAGCAACTTTTTTCGTGAAAAGGATACTTTACTGACAACACACGTATCACTGCCACCTGGAAATCGTGCAATGTCACGGCATTGCTCTGCATGTGTACAGCTCACAGATACAAGGAGTTGGGCTGCCCGTTCGCTCGTGTACAGCCGCTGCCCTTGGCTTTGTCGGCAAGACACGTACCCATAGGGCATGACACAAACAAGCTTTAGCTTCCAAGCAAAGCAACGGAATGATTGAGAGCTTGAGGGCAACAGACCTTGCCGTGAAGGAGTGCATGCCACCCACTTGTCTACGGCAGCGCTCAATGAAAAGTGGCAGAAGCGGTTGGGTTCCGTTTAAACCTTCCCCCCCCCCCCCCCTCAATTCTGCCACTCTTCTGTTTTTTTTTTTTGCGGAGAAGGAAACCGGCAGCATGCATGCCCGGTTGGTACCGTTGCTGTTTCATGTTTCGTTGAATATTCATCATCTTATGGATTTTGGGTTGGGGGGGGGGAGGTTCCTGTACTTTACGTTTGACTGTTCTCGCCACCTCCGGCGGTGGCACCTTGTTAGAGGAAGCTGCCCTGGGTGTTCGTGGGGCTCAGCACACCGGCGGTGGCATCTTGTTAGAGGAAGCTGCCCTGGGTGTTCGTGGGGCTCAGCACACCGGCGGTGGCATCTTGTTAGAGGAAGCTGCCCTGGGTGTTCGTGGGGCTCAGCACACCGGCGGTGGCATCTTGTTAGAGGAAGCTGCCCTGGGTGTTCGTGGGGCTCAGCACACCGGCGGTGGCACCTTGTTAGAGGAAGCTGCCCTGGGTGTTCGTGGGGCTCAGCACACCGGCGGTGGCATCTTGTTAGAGGAAGCTGCCCTGGGTGTTCGTGGAGCTCAGCACACCGGCGGTGGCACCGCAAGAGCTTCTCAGATTGCTTCAGCCCTCCAGCTCGTCCGTTTGCGTTTCTTAAAATCCCATCCCCTCTCTCTTCTCTCTCTCTCTCTCCAGACTCCACCCGACTGTATAATAAATAGGTCGGGTTGCATGTGATGGGGCAAAGTGCCTGGGTAATCCCACCTCTTCCAACATTTCTGACCAGTATGGGAGAGTAGATCAAAATTGCCCTCTAGAGCTCCTGTTGGTTGAAGACCGTTCCACCAGCAATTGGTGCGAGCAAGAAATTGTAGGGGCTGCGCTTTTGCGATGAGACGCATCTTTACGTGCCCATCAATATACGGAGAAACTGAGGTTAATTTCTTTGTATGCATTACGAAGGCATTCACAAAAAAATGCTATTTTGACGAATGAACTTACGACTAAAACCTCTATGAGAGCTGGAATATCTGTCTCCCACATGAGCTCCCGTTGTAGTGAATAGTGAATCAATTGTGTTGCTAACCAACTGCGCGGTATTCATTTTTGGCAACTGTCTGCACTTTCAGCCTTCAACGAATGACCTTTCCCCAGGCCCCGTTACTTCATGCAATTTTGTCGTAAAGGATTTGTTTTTTTGCCATTATGAGTCGGTGGATTGAGTGAATTATCTTTGAGCCAAAAACTGAAGTCACAAATTGTTATAAAAATCTGTGCAAAAAAGCTTCGCAGCTCAACAGATTCCTCCAGTCTAAATAAAGATAAAGATTCTGATATTCACGTTGTTGCAAGCAACATATGGTGTAGCTGGTAGTTGAGATGACATTTATAATTATTAATAAATTTCATGATTAATGGCATTCATTGTTAATGATTCGTGTTTATTTTCTTTGGCGAGTTGACTGCACGTGAGTAATTAAGATAAAATGCTACAAATCTCTTTTGATATAAATTTACACGCACTCGACGCAACCGAGTGTATTTGCGGCCGTAATTGGAATCAACGTACGTCTAAAACAACCAAAGTTAGACATCACGTTTATACTGTGAAGTGAGCTTTCATGCACATGAGAATCTTCAAGATTTACCAGTATAAGTCCGCTCAATCTCAATTAGCAACAGTGGTTCTATGCTGCGCTGTGCTAATTAAGAGTTGCAATGTGCCAAATTTGTGAATCCATTGTTTTCACAGTTAGTTGGTGCATAGTTGCTCAATGTTTTCGGTAAGCAAAGGGTGTCTTGAAATGGAGTGTCATAGAAGCAGGAGAACGGAGACCATACATTGCTCATGGAGAAGTAGATTTGTATGCAGCACAAGTAATGGTTTGTTTTAATACAAATACAATCATAACAATACGTACGCCGAAACAAGTTCTTTAAGTAGAAGAAAACAAATCCAAATTAGCCGACAATCATTTTTAAATGCAATATTTTTTTTAGCTGTGTGCAAAGAATTACACAATACAGCCTTATCGCAATTTGTATTGCAGAAATCACAGCACATAACGAGACGCAAAGGTGGGTCCACGTTTGTACAATGCAATAGGAAAATATTCCTCTCTTAGATTAATTAAGATTTTATCTGAAATAGATTACATCGACAAATCCTGCACTCCATTTGTTTAAATAATATACCGTGAGCGCAAACCAAAAAAATATAATAAAGGCATGTGTTAAATATAACTGTGCTCACAACTTTTTTTTTTGCAGATGGGGCAGCCGTCAGTTTTTTTACATTAAACGTTTGTTTTATGATATTTCATAATGATATCAGAATGTGTGATCTACTGCTGTCATGACATCGATACGATTCTGCTTGCCTTGCATGAACTATATCCGTCTACATTTTAATCGGTGGTAAATACTGTCATTCACGTAATAACTATTAAAAGCGAACCACATCCACATTTTATGAATCATAACACAGGCCTGTGAAGCGTGTATTTTTTTGCATTAAAATTTAAATAGTACGATCAAATGTAATGAATAGGTCTAATTTCAGTAAATTATTTGTGCAAATATATCATTTTCATGAGCATTTGAAAATTAATATTTTCACAGAGTAAAAAAAATCTAATAATCTTAGCAAGCCTTTTTATATATAGAGAACTCCAACAATAACATACTTACTTCCATCCAGACCTGTCCATATTATGGATATAAAATCCCTGTAGGATTTCGCATTACTCCTAGATGATTACTAAAACGATTTGTCTCAGATTTTCATTAAACACTGTAATCGCTGCGCACACCTAAAACAGGCAGCGGGTTCATAATCCCATCCTCTTTGCAACATGATCCAGTGCTCTACACTGCTAGGTTTATTTTCTCTCTCTCTGTCTCCAAATAAATGGAGATGTAGGAACACAATGTCCGACTCGCACGTTATAAACCTTCACTTTTCGTCTCTGAACGGAGACAAATGGTGAGTGAAAGAGTGGCAGGGGGGGGGGGTGCCGTGTTTTCACGTTTCCGCGATTCACAATCACTGCCTGTTAACATTTGAAAGAATATCACTTTTCGCCGATTGTGTTAAATCGCTGTGCATGATAGAGGAAGAGGCTTACTTATTTGTTGAAGATTACGTCATAAATTAGTGGTAAAACTTTTCTTTTTTACATTTCGTAAACCATCTGATGTGACATTGCAGTCTGTACACATATTGTTTAATGTTGGTATCGATATGTACAATATCTTGCGGATTGTGGCATAGATAGTAAAGTATTTTCCTGCTTTAATGAACATTTGTCACAAAACATTAACTTTTAAGTGCCTTCTATGAGACATTTTGTTCTTTAAAGCACATTTCTTGAGGCATCACTCATCTTCTGATGTAATGCGTACATGCAGCAGAACACAAAAATGACTTTAACTTATTATAACAGGCTTGATATATATACGTTCAATAATATTTTAATATGACGTTTCATCGCTTAGCCAACAGAATGTGCATATTAAAGTTCTCCTTTTGTATTGGAGAAGTCTGAAAACAAATCCCATATATTCGTTTTACTGTGTGTGTCTTGGATATCAATTAAATATTTCACTTTTTTATAATGATGATGATAGTAATCCAATTGTTTACCCAACAAAGCCTCAGTGAATCTCAAGACACATTTTCAAGAGGGTTCCTGCATTTAGGATGTTTGACAAATTCCCTGAATGGGTGTTGGCATGTGGGAGAAAACTCGGGATAATGGAGTAAACCCACACACACGTGAGGGTAACACTCAAAATCTTTGCACAGATACATTCAAAAATCCCAACGGTGTACTTGCCATCGCTTAACAGCACATCATTCGATTCGCAAACCTATGTCTACAAAACACCTGATATACCCAGGCAATCTATCCAACCAAGCACGAACCAGGATCAGCTCTGCTCAGCTGCAGAGATCCGATGAGACCAACACATATTGAGAGTGATTTGGTCATAGGCAAAACATTTACTGAAACAAAACGATATTTATGTTTAAGTTCTCATGATATTTTGTGGGAAAGTACAAGTATTGAAATTGAGATGCAGCAAAAGTGGACCCTGAGGGTTTATGTTAACATGATTCCAAAATAAACATTGTTCCCTTACAAAAAAATCTGATTTGCTTTTTTAATATAGATGTGAATTTATGACATTTTTTTATAAAGTGCAAACATCAAGACTCTTTATAAACACATCATGGCAATCATGTACAATGATATACATATTAATTTATACACTAAGGTTTCTACAGTTGTTACCAATAAAGTGTTTTGCTAACATGGGAGTGTATATGGCAATCTACTATCTGAAATAGACCAAAATAATAAAATCGCTGCTGTATATATTACGCGCTGAGAACACCTGCGTGTTAACCAAATCTGTCGATTCAGCGTATTGGTCTTGTGGACTTACAGTAACCAGAAGCGTGTGTTTAAAGTGAGCAGAATCTGGATCGGTTCTGAGCCAGGCTTATTGAAAAAAATGCTGCTGTTATTGGCGAGCATGGCTGATGGTAGGGCACCTCCTCCTTCTCGACGGGTCCATGTTTAGAGACAAACAACACGAAACAACTCTGTTATGTGCCGTTCTGTATCCCTTCAGAATACTGCACAGAATCACCACATTATACATTCTTTTCTTTACGCAATGACTGCTACAGTAGGTAAAATGTGCACTGTTTTGAGCTGTCATTCATCTTCAGGTGTATATTTTTCTAAATTCTCTGATAATTTATGATGAAAATTGAAGTTGTACATTTACAATAAACAATACAGCATTTGTTTTTGGTATTCTACAGGCAATTGAATATGATGTTATCAAATTTGTTTGTAAGGATATACATACTTTCACACATTAGAATATACATATCTGTGATATGACTTGACAGTTTCAGACTGAATCAAAACAAATATATACTTTCATATGATTTGATTTTGCATACTCGCTGAGTTTTTTAATCTATGTATTATGAATAGGACGAGAAGTAAAAACTAAATCATAGTTTGTAACATTTGGGCATTAAATCTTGTGAAGAGAGTTCTCCAACACACCGGTGTTGAGGATCTAGGACACAAATTTTATTTATGCGATCTGACCCCAAAAAAATATATTTGGAATCATAATTTAGTTGGAATATGCCTAACATTTAATATGGGTGTCGTGGCGGTGAGATGTTAACTACCTCGCCTGGTGTACAGGAGGTCGTGGGTTCGATCCCGACCCTGACGATGCCTGTATATTTGGAGTTTTCATGTTCTCCCCGTGGTCACGTAGATTTTTCTCCGGGTCCTCCGGTTTTTCAAGATTTAGAAACGTGCGTTTAGAATATTTGGCTGATATAAATGTCCACGTGATAAGCCTCTTCGTCAAGTCATCATTGTGGCCAGGTCGCTTATTGAAAAAGAGCTATACAGTATAGCTTAGTGGGCCATACTTGGTAAAAAATAAAAATAAATGAAGTTTAAATTTAGATTTAAAGCTTTCGTGACTGCAGTGATTCATATTCTTGGTTCTTTCGGTAAAGTCACGTTGAAGGGAAACAATAAAATAATAATATATATATAAAACAATAAAATTCTCACGACGTTTCAACTGCAACACAAGCAGTTTTCACATCTGGTGATGACTGCTTGTGTTGCAGTCGAAACGTCGTGAGAATTTTATTGTTTTATATATATTTTATTATTTTATTGTTTCCCTTCAACGTGACTTTACCGAAAGAACCAAGAATATGAATAGTTTAGTTTAGTACCCAGTTCACACCGGGGAAAACAAGTGATCCTCTCAGCGAATCGATTCCTCAAACTTTTATTCGAGGAATCCGCTCCTGACCACCCACCTAAAAATAAATTACGAATCGTACATAATCCCCTCGGTTCTTTGGAACTGTATTGCGCTGCTAATAAATGAAATGCATTTCTCCAAAGGGAGACATGTGGTCACGAAGGGTTTTCACCAGGTTGAATAAAGCATTTGATCGCGATAGCATCATTCATTACAGTCGGCAACACAGGCAAAAGTTGCGATGTTGTGAATTTCTTATTCAATGCCAAGCATCAGTTACACCCCACAACGCGGACATATATAGCAACATCAGAAGTGTCTCGAGCAGCGGTGTGAATGGCTCGTGTGTAGTTATGATTGAGCGCTCTACTGTATGTGCAGTTCAGAACTATGGTATTTTTGAAGTGAGAGACTACGGCAAATACAATTGTGTACATTTTATCGGTAACTATAAATAATTAGAACGCTACGCAGATACAAAGCTTGTTGGTGACACGTGACCACTTTACCAATCTGTTTTCGGTCAGAGACTTTGCGCACGGAAAATCTCTTCCGATCTTATGACTCACCCACACATCTTCTTCATTCACGAGCGTCCAGGCAGTGATGCGGTGTTCTTTATGAAATTTCTACCTTGAGTATGAAGTCTATCACGCCTTTAGAGGCTTTGCTGGCCGAAAATACACGAGTATGTGTGTTTCAATCTTACATTTTATAACTGGCCAATATCCATCCCTGGGATGTTTGGAGACTATGTACAATGAGAAATTGATCAAAACCTTATAAACAACCAGAATGTTGCCGTTTCTTGTTAAATAACCAGTAAGGTCCGTGGTCTATATGTCACATTTTATATACTTTCTCAATGGCATGAGTATATGGACTCTGTCAGTAGAATGTGTTATACAGTAAGTATTTCCATTAATTGACAGATATAAACATTGTCATAAGTATGGCTCTGTAAGTCTAATGGCATGCTGTTCTTCATTGTAGCAATTCTGCTAAAATCATCTGACAGCTGCTGTCTTCTCTGAGTTCCAGTCCCCCACAATATGAAATTCAAATTGATTGTCTGAGCATTATCCCAAATTAATGACGGGAGATGAGCTGATTGCTGAAGGCATTTCTTTTAAATCCACACTTTTTTTCCATTTTCCACAGTCGTTTTGACATCTTTCAGGGAGGGGGGAAAGAATAGCAACAAAGTTTTTCACCAGATTCTGAATGAATTTTACTTTTTTTAAATATCGACACCAAAAATCATTTGTCAAATAAAGTAAAAATATATGTCTGTAACCATTCTTTTGAAACTCCACGCGGTACACTTTTCTCTGTGTCATGAGCAAAGCTGATGAATGTGTGCACTAATAATAAAAGTGTTTGATTTATATATATTTCCTTTAAACTGTTTCGGACAGCAGACCAGCGCAAATACTATGGGGTTTGCACATTCATCCGAAGAAATATTTACAATACACTCTGTGTGCAAAACGTCAGTGTAATCTGATCGCCTGCAATTTCTACTGTTTCTTTCTTTATTTTATCCAGTCAGTGTCAAGTCAAAACCGGGTGGAACAAAAAGAATCACGTGACTCTTCGTGTATATCTAGAGAGTGAATTTGAACGCAGCTACAGCCGTTACATTTGCTGAATTATATTTTCCTTCATTGTTTTTCTTACACTCTTTTGTAACGTTTGCACTCTAAGCCACTTTCTTGCACGCGCTATTGTCCCTCCATTCGTTAACTTTGCGGGTTGATCGTTGCGCCAGAGGGCCAAGGGAACAGCCCTGACTGGTAATAATATCAGCAGTGCAGGATCTTAATGAAGGCCTTGCGGAACTCTATGTTAAAGGTGGTATAGATGATGGGGTTGACCGCGCTGTTCACGTATCCCAGCCAGGTGGTCGCGCTGTACAGGGCTGGCGGAATGTAACAAGTCTTGCAGTGGACATTGAGGATGTGGGTGATGAAGAAGGGCATCCAGCAGACGATAAAGACCCCTGAAAGGAAACACGGCAAGCAAAGTTTAGGGCAGAGAACCAAGCCGGTTCAAGGGGGCACTCTTTCGCAATCTTCCGCGGGAGATGTGTGGGCATATATTAGGGGACGTGTGAACGACTTGTTGAGAATAATGTAATCAAGTCACGTGTTTTTTTTTTGTTCGTTCAAAAAAGGCGGCCACGATGTGTTCTGCACTGGTGTCACGAAGCAATGGTGAAGTTACCCCAGCGTTTGTGCCAGGCTAAGTGTACTTTGGAGCCAGGTGAAGTGTCGAAGGCTAGCTAGTCAGGTGTACGTATGTATGTTGAACTTCTTTCTCACCGCACGTAGCCAACCCTGCTAATCGGAGGTGTAGTTCAGATATGGTTCACTGGTAAGAGTGATGCTTTCATCCTGGGGCACTTCTTTAAGACAAGTTGCATGTTGGTATGTATATTTATATTTAGCCCATGACCAAATCACCTGGAATGTGCCTGGTGTCATCATATCTTCAGAATCAGAATATTATTTAAATTGGAGGAATCTCGATGAGCTCTTTTTTCATAGATGTCCAGTAGGGGCGGTTCAGAACGTTACAACAACAAACAACACAACACCACGATAGCAGTGCAGAGTGTAGGTAAGGTAAACTAATTATCTAAACAACTATACAAATCAAACTAAACTATTTTATCTTACCAGGTAAAGCCCACTGAGCTACTAGGTTATTTTTCAGAAACGACGTGACCACAAACGATAGCTCCACAAAGTGACTTATCATGTAGAAATTTAAAGCAGCGGAATAATCTAAATCTAAATGCATGTTTCTTTGGAAGTTAAGTAGAGATGAGCCTGGATATTGCTTGGATGGGCGGCCACCATACATAATAATTGTTTTAGGCTTCGGGACTATAACGTGAGCAGTAATGGATCATGCAGCAAATGCATTGTTATACAGTACTTCTATACTTCCACATCTATGCCCCTGGCCTTTACTAACCCACACTGACCAAATAGCAATGTTGAAGGAGTTTTGCTACGTCCTAGATATATATATCAAACTACGAGGCACTTTGGTTAGTTTACACGCATATCCTACAACCTTGCTATTTTTTTCAGCAAGCTATGACAAGTCCGCTATCCGGCTCCTAAATATTTTCGACCATTTCCAAACGCCGGGGTGCAGTGGTTGTGCCACAGATGGTGACGTTAGCCATGTCCCGGCCATGGATAACGCCATTGTAGCGTGATGTGCGAAATCGTCCCGGGCTCCCACCCCTACTTCACCAACCAGTCTTGACCAGTGTGGTGAAAATCAGGTCAACAATACCTCATGACCGACAAGGCATGGGGAGGGCATCAACAACCAGCAGGTGGGCTGTAGATTAATAACATGCGGTTCACATTTCACACCTGTATTATCATATTATCATCACGCAGCATCTGAAGCATTGCATAGATTTAATTAAGATAAAATTCACCCCCCCCCCCCCTAATATTAATATTGAAATATTTGTAGGAAGGAAAAAAATATTCAGAAAAGCTTTCGCGGATATATATAATCAAGAGTCCACCAAAACATTTGGCCACAAATGACAGCTCGACGAAGCGTATGATCACGTGGAAATTTAAAGCAGCCAAATATTCTAAACGCACGTTTCTAGATCTGGAAAAACCGGAGAACCCGGAGGAAAAAAAAACTACGTGACCACGGGGAGAAGATGCAAACTCCAAATATACAGACATCGTCAGGGTCGGGATAGAACCCACGACCTCCTGTACACCAGGCGAGTAGTAGTAAACATTTACTATGACCCAACATTTAGTGTTTGCTGGCTCGCATTTTTGTCATGTGTTTGCAGAGGAAATCATATAAACACTCAACTATGCGGTTAAATGCGTAATGGAGTGGGTTCCGCCCGGGTGCAATCTATTCGCGTTGTAACCTGTGTACAAATTCGCCCAAGTTGCTGCCCTGATTTCTTCTTCAAGATTGCAGTGGGTGCCACGGTGGCGAGATGTTAACTACCTCGTCTGGTTTACAGGAGGTTGTGCGTTCGATCTCAACCCTCACGCCTGTATATTTGGAGTTTGCATGTTCTCCCCGTGGTCGCGTGGATTTTTCTCCGGGTCCTCCGGTTTTTCCCTGCACATTTAGAATTAACACGCGTTCAGAGTATTTGGCCGCTATAAATGTCCACGTGATAAGCCAGCTCGTTGAGCTGTCATTTGTGGCCAGGTTCGCTTCTAAAAAAAGAGCCATATAGCTCGGTGGGCCTTGAAGTTTTTTTCTTCTTGAAATAACGAATCGCACTGCGGACCAGTCATCCCGCCCAAGAGTGGCAGGTGTTATCCTTTTTCTTGTGTTAACAGCTCACGTTATGGAACATGACATTGAAATTAATAACCACGACGACTTTGCTGCCTTCCACTGTGTTGATCTGCTCCATCGAAGTGCCCCTGCTTGTCGGACAGCGTTCACCCTTCGGCAGAAATTGTTTGGAAAAGGTACCATGCCACAAAAGTGGAAGCCAAAATTTTTTAATTGATGTCTAAATTAATGGATGCTATTTAAGGAAATTTCAATTAAGTGCATACACTAGCCCATGATATGTATATCTCCATATATATAAAAGGCAAAGTTGTGATTATGTGTGTCTGTTCAAAATGTGTATCCTACTTCCCGACATACAACAAACTTGAAATTTGCCATGTGGGTACTTTCCAGACTGTACACCATGCAAAAATTATAAAAAAATACACTTTTTTGGGGGGGTGGGGGGCAGGATCTCAATAATGCATTTATTTTATTCATGCCAAGTGAGCTGTGACGTCAAATCTGTCACGTGACCCGCGCATGTGGAAGCGTAACGCATTGTAGTGTAGAGGTTAGCGCGCTGCGCTACGAACCTGGCAAACCGAGTTCTATTCCCGCTCACGGCCACCACTGGTGACGATTATTTTAACCGGTCCTGGACCTCCCCTAGGTCGACTCAGCCTCAAACGAGTAACTGGTGTGGTGTGTGAACATCACCACTGGGGAGACAAAGGTGGCCGGGCGTGGTGAATCCAAAAAGTCCCGGGCGAAGCCGGGTAGTGAAGCTAGTACAATATATATGAGTGGGAGTGGTGGTGCAGTTGTAGGCGAGGCACAATATGAACCCAGCGACCTGAGATTGATTCCTCACGTCAGTGTCGATTGCTATCTGCGCTGATCCTGGTTTCCCTCCTGCACTGTTCATCAACCCACATGGACAGTATGTCCGTGAGGAGGTCTTCATCCAGCAGTGTATTGACATACATACCTATACTATACTTTGTTGTAAATATCTGCTGATGTATTTCACACATTTCATATAATTGAACGCCTGACAATTGGCAATATCCGTCTAAAGTGAATACGATGTTTAATTTATCATATGAAGTATGTTTGCCGAAGGGCATTAACCTTGGTGTACGCAAGGCACCTATGAATATACTCAGTTTAACACGTAGGCTTTCGCGATCAATATTATTGTTAATAAATGTTTTTTTGGGGGGGTTAGATCGCACAAGTATAAATTGTGTCGAAACCCTCCACCACCCGACATGGTCAATCAGTAAGGGGTTTGTCATGTAAACAAGACGCCAAATAGTTACTATTCTGGCAAATCGCCCGATGATACTGGATGATGTAATTGCCAGCGAAACGTCGTACTCAGATTGTAAATGTTGTGGATGCACTCTTCAACACACCGGTGGGCTGAAGTAGTAACTATTTGGCGTTTTGTTTACGTGACAAATCCCTTACTGATTGGCCATGTCGGGTGGTGGAGAGTTTCGACACATTTCTATTTACACGATCTAACCCAAAAAGACCTTTGTTACTAATATGCTTAATTGGTGGTCTCAGGCTTAGGTGGATGATGGGACACAACGTTACATGTATCCCACAACGTTTAGAGAAACGTTGCGCATTATAAAACAACGAATGTACTGTAACTGTTTAACGCAACAAACACGTGCTTTGTAAAACAGGTCGGCTCATCGCAAATAATTTCCCCGAACAATAATAATAAGTTAAAAATTAAGGCGATATTACAAATCAAGCGTATGTATATGCAAAATAAAAAAATTGCGTAAATAATTATGATGCCAAACTAAAACATGAATTCATGAAATACCGCATGACGATTGTGAAGACTGTCCTCAGCCTGAATGCCACTTACACTGGGACTCTCACAGATTGCATGTAACATTTCACCACGTAACTGTGAATTTTGAGAAGCCATGAAGCCAGGTGGTGCAAACCGTATTGAAACCACCCCTCCCCCACAACTCATATGTACAGATTGTGCAAGTCTGGTTATGCCAAAGGCGATCCAGGATTTCCTTCCCGTACTTAGGTAATTAATTTTAATGAAGCTTGTATATGCATCTCCAGAAAGACCCCCTGTAAATGTGTAATGTTCCCGTGCTTTGTCTGTGTTAAAGGAAATCAAATAAGGATTTTTTTTTATTAAAATATATATTTCACAGTGGTCTGCTCATAAGTGCTTTAGGGGCAAAGTCAGTGAGCCTACAATGAGCTGAATTAATGCCTGCAAATACCTAATGAGAATATAAATAAATAAACGCCACGGAGAACAAAATGTGCACAGATGTTTTTTGGAAGCAAATAATTGAAGCGGTATGATTAAATTCATGAACAGGTTCAAAACAATTGACCAAAAGCAATTCATCTCATTATATTCTTGGTTCTTTCGGTAAAGTCACGTAGAAGGAAAACAATAAAATAATAATAAATATATAAAACAATAAAATTCTCACGACGTTTCGACTGCAACACAAGCAATCATCAGGTGTGAAAACCACAGTAAGAAAATTTGAAAAAAAGTGGCGGTTATTTTTAACGTTAGCACCACGGAGAGCGATTTGACAGTTTGTTCAGATGGACGAGTCCATCTATATTTGGAACAAACTGTCAAACTGTCAAATCGCTCTCCGTGGTGCTAACGTAAACAATAACCGCCACTTTTTTCAAATTTTCTTGCTGTGGTTTTCACACCTGACGATGATTGCTTGTGTTGCAGTCGAAACGTCGTGAGAATTTTATTGTTTTATATTTTCATTAATTTTTGTATTGTTTCCCTTCTACGTGACTTTACCGAAAGAACCAAGAATATGAATCCCCGCAGTCACGAAAGCTTTAACATCTCATTATACTTCTCAAAATCTCATATCGGTAAAAGAAAAAGTCAAACATTTATCTAATCAATTGCTAGCCCATGCCACTTTCTGGAAGAAGGGCCTCCACTGGAGCCTGCTGGAGAAGGTATTTTGTCTGATCTTCCACATGGTCCAGATGCGATGGCATATGTGGGAGCAACCCATGCATTTTCCTCACCGCTTGTGACCCACCGATTGACTCACTATGGTGTACTCGTTCATACTGTTTGGGTGGACAGGGATCGGGGGGGGGGGGGGGAAGGTGGTTTCATAAACTTGCACCACTGTCTGCAAATACCTAATACCAGTTACATGCTAATTTATATGTAAACTCCTCTCCGCCCTCCTCCGGTCCGAGCTCGTCGCTCTCCGTGGTGCTCACACCAACATCATGCTAATCCCCCAGTTACATGCTAATTTATATGTAAACTCCTTTGTCATGGCGCTCTGTTCCTCCCACACAGCTTAAAAGACGCTGTCAAGCTTGGCAGGGTTCACTCAAGCGCTGTCTTCCGGACAGTCCTGTTTCTTCACCTGAGGAAGGCTACTTGTGTTGTGGCCGAAACGTCGTGAGAATTTTATTCTGTTATTATTTTTTTATAATTTTATCTCCATTCTACGTGACTTTACCGAAAGAACCCAGAAGATGAATCCCTGCAGTCACGAAAGCTTTAAATCGAAAAAAAATTGCACCACTGTTTTTGACCGACGATCTGCGAGATCGATTCGAACCGGCGACCTCTGGAGATGCGAGTCCCAGTGTGCCGGCCATTACACCAACGCAGTACGCCATACAAATCCCCCCCCCCCCAAAAATCTAAATCACACGAGACAGGCGTCCGTGCGGTCGGAACTCACCCAGCACGATGGCCAGCATCTGAGTCGCCTTCTTCTCTCTCTGTTGCGAAAAATTCCGATTGGCCGCCACCACCTTGAGGGAAGTGCGCATCTGACCGTTGGGCAGCTGCTGCGTTTCGAACGCCACCTTGAGGACGTTGCGGCACGCTTGGCCGCCGTCGGTCCTCTCCCCGTCGGGCCGCTCGCCGCCGTGGGGGCGGCCGCCGTTGAGCTGGTCGCCCTTCGGCTGGGCGCCGTTGACTCGCTCGCCGTCGGCCTCGAGCGAGGCTCCGTCCGCAGGGGCGACGTCGGTTTCCTCGGCCAGCGTGTCGTGGCGGTACGAGGGCGGAGCGGGGGCCACAAGGCGCTGCTGCTGGTGGTGGCCGAGCGAGTGTTGTTGGCTCGCCTGCTGCTGCTGCTGCTGCTGGTGGAGCTGTTTGATGCTCTTGCCCACAAGGGACTTTTTGGCTTTTCGAGAGAGTGGTGGGGACATGTATGACTCGAGCTCCATCTCTTCAGGTTGAGCAAGTTCTTCCTGCAATGGAGGACAATGCACAGTGCCTCTTTATACGTATATAAACAATTACATTTGAAATACGAGTAGATTAAGACGTTATGAAAGTGGATTTCATAGGTTCGGGCAGTGCAGTCTATCTAAATCAGTGGCATTACAATCACGTGTTAAATGCCTCTGGATTCCCTTCAATAGATTCCATCTTGCAGTCCTTACAATGTCCCTTCAACAATTATAGACAATTATTTCCACGGGCACATTCGTAGGTATTTAAAAGATACTCAAGAATAACAATTCCCAAATGGATTTTGAAAAATCACCAGCTTTTAATGGAAGCTGCAGTTATGTAGTCAAATACTTATAAATACCTCCTTTGGATGAAACAATTAGATTGGTAAAGCCGTAAAATATTTGAAAGACTTTAGTTAATCCTGCATAATTTAAGTTTTAATCCATTTAAAAAAATATTCATCACAATGGGGTCAGGTTATGGATGTTGCTTCTCACAACTGGTGGCCCATTCAAAGGAATTATCCTTCATAATAGAGCCGGGAGGTTATGATCTTTTTTGTGAAATAAATACTTTCCCACGAATGTAATTGGATTTTTAAAAATAACTAATCTCAATTTATTTACCAATTGCACAGCAGAAATTAGTTAACATGGTATGCATTTTTTCTTTACGTGTGATTATTTTAAAGGGGCCAAGGATATGAGCGCTATCATAAAGACTCGCAATTATATTTATAAATCCCTTTTCTGAAATGTCCCAATATGCCTAAAATTAAATTGATACAATTCCAAACTATGTTAAGGACAATGCATCACAGTAGTCACGTGTGAATTGATTGTTGAAATAGTACACTCGACGTAAGAGTAAACTATTAAAACAATTCAGTAGTTGAGAATTGTCAAGAATTAATCATATTAATATTTGACGTAACAAAATATAAGATTCAACGATTTCAATTGCAATGGTGTGCTATTTGTACAACTTATTATTTGGCAGGAAATTATGTTATTTATAGACATTCTAGATCCCCCTGCCACATCAGCCTGGTGAAGATGAGGATACCGTCATCAATCCAGCAGTGGATTGATGATGGGCTGTAAACAATTGTATTTATTGTGTTACTAAATGTAATATCCGACAATAATTTATGAAACGAAGACCTACAGTACATATCCAGTATAGCACGTATTAACTAAACTAAAACTCAACTTTTTTCTATTTTACCAGGTAAGGCCCCATTGAGCTATTTAGCTTTTTTTTCAGAAGTGACCAGGCCACCACAAATGATAGCTCAACGAAGTGGCTCACCATGTGGACATTTATAGGAGCCAAATGCTCTAAAGTCTAAACGCATGATTCTAAATGTGATGTACAAAGAAAGAGCAAGGGAAACTTACTACATTTTTCTTTGAGGAGGCAAAGTTGCCGTTATTAGCACAGACGATTGTGCAGAGCTTGACATCTTCAGGATGAGTGCATTTTACCTGGATTTAAAAAAATCAACACACAAATGAGTTATCCCACAGACTTCCATGAGGCATTCACGGGTGTAAAAATAGTAGGCATTTTAAATTGCTAAGTATCCCTCATTACACATTACATTCCTCGAGTGAAAACTATAATACTGCAGTGATGCATCATGAGCGATACAAGGGTCTATCTGAAATGTATAATTATATCCATCATTTCAGTAATGAATGTGTCACTGCATCAATGTTCGGATTCAAAGCTATATAAGTGAGAAAAACAGCTCCCATTTTTATACTGTACAGTCTGTTGGGGCAAAAGCTGTGAGCAGGCACTAATTAAGACCAGCATGGTACAGGAGTGGGCGGTGTTGCTTAGCGCTATGCCAACCACGTTTTGTTTCCTCAGTGCTGATACTGGCATGCCACGTCAGGTTAACTTCTTTAGGATATGTCGACCTTATACATATTTAGATACAAATGGGCCATAGTGCACAAGGCAGTCATTTAAAACAAGTCCCTGAAGTCATTCTAAAGTACAAAACAAAACATGTTGTAAAATATAAAGTTGACTAATGGATTAATATTGTATTTTATATATGGATAGCAGTACCTTAGATAATGGCAAATGTGCACTTTGGTTTACTACAGCTACAATACAACCGACTGATGACCACTGCCAAAAGCATGCCACATTTAAATATAGTATCAATTTTAACGCAGTATATTAACTGGCAATCTGCATAAGAACATCTCCAAATATGTAATTAGGTTTTTTTTTAAATACACTTTGTTACTGAAGTCTCGTTCACTGATCAGAGAATGATAATTTGATTCTCAATCTGTAGTTTCCAGGATATAAGTTAAAGCAATTTGGACGAATATGTTGACTCGTGAATTGCTGCTTGAATTTTTTTACACATGGCAGACCTTTTTGATATAATTTCAGCTGTTTCATGAATGTCTGGAATTTTATGTTGCAAGACTTATAAATAATTGGAACAAAGTTTGTCCCCGCATGAAATAATTAAGCTGTACCTTTACTGTAAAGTGTGACAAAACATTAGCTTGTACCAGAAATTGACCAAAACATGTTGCATTTACTTTCATATGCATTGCTGTACTCTTACAAAGTGTTGGCTTAAAGATACCATTTGACAAGTGAAAAGCTTCCAAAAACGAATAAATCATATGTTTCTAATTCAGTCTGCCATACTAAGTCAACCTTATTAATTTTGTCATAATTTTACATGTTCTCGGCACATGTTTATCCCCCTTCAGCCAAAGTATGCATGTATGTTGAACTTCTTTCGCACCGTACGTCGCCAACCGCAGTTCTGACTAAATTAGTTTTTTGTTTAGTCTACTTGACCATGAAGTCCTTATGCATCCTAACATCCTTATGAGCCCAAGCAAATTATATACGTGCACAAGGGGATATTTAACAGAATAAAAACATTAGAGAACTTGCAAGAAAAATCTGAAAAAAAGTTGACAATGTCAGCAACCAACGTTTGAAGAATATCATTGTTACAGTTAGTTTCAAATGGTGAAATCCTGTGATGGATCAGACGGCTTGCCACAATATAGGTGTTCCTCCCTTCGTACGGGTTTAGTTTTGTCCAAGTTCGCGTATATGCAGCGAGCCTATTTGTACCCAAAATGTGCCGAATGCGGTTTGTATTCACACGTGATACGTAGCTATACGGCCGGACGAGGCAACATCGTGCTTACTGTGTGCGCTACTTGGCAGGGCAGCTGTCTCATGCAATTTTGGTTTGTCTGCTCTCTGCTTAGGAACGCACGTTCCCACGTGAAGCAAAGGAAACGTGCCTTTCAATAGTTTCACGAAGGATTGTGTGATTTGACCAAGAATCATTTGTGCCGACTGCCATCGTAACATTAGTTTACAAACCAGACCAAAACAACCGTGTAAACTGCGAAGGGTTTTAAAGTGAATGTATATCTTCTAAAATAAATTGAATACATTTCTGCATGCATGAGGTGTGATGATGTGAAGAGGATGCGTAATAAATACACGCGTGGCAGTAGAGTATAGACTCACCCTGAAGGAGCAATGTTTAACATTGACAAGGTGAAGAAACTTTCAGGGGAGAAAACTTTTAATTATCGGAATAACATGTTTTCTCGAGATACTGATTGATTTCCCAAAGCCAAGGATAAGCTATTGGTTGCCGTGATTGTGTGTGTGCCAGTCCTCCTTGTTGGGGCTATTAAAGTTCTCAATACTGGAGTGAGGCTCATATCAAGAAAGGATATCTTCCCTGTAGAAATGGCATAAAAAAGTACATTTACAGAATCCATAGGATCCTGCAGAATGCAAGGTTGTTGTACCTTCTGGGAGAACAGATGTTCTATTTTTTTATCATCAAAGTGTGTCTTTGAAAAGGGAATCTTGCTTTATTATGGCTTTCTGGTGTACATGCGCAAAATAAAGCTACAGTACATTCTGTGTTGGGTGCGATTTCACAGCTCGTCTGGTTTGGGGAGTATAATCATGGCCGTTTTTCGTGGAAATCAGCAACTAATGACCAACAATCAACAACAAAAACAAGCTCTCTACTTGGCATCTCGTTGGTAATTATATCAGCTGAAGCTGTGAGTGGAAATGCCGCCCAAGTGGGTGTTGGTTAAGGTGATCGGATGGAATGGCTAAAGCGATCGCTGGTTGTGCCGAGGAGAGGTGTAAACATTGGCTCGCAGCAGGCCCAGCCTCTTCAGCTGTGGAGCCAGGGTTGGGTGGCCCATGTGGCGCGATGTTAACTACCTCACCTGATATACAGGAGGTTGTGGGTTTGATCCTGACCCTGACATTGATATATTTGGAGTTTGAATGTCTCCTCTCTCCCTGTGGTGACGTGGATTTTTCTCCGGGTCCTCCGGCTTTTCCCTCCACATTTAGAATCAACGTGAGTTTACAATTGTTGGCTGATATAAATGTCCACACGATAAGCCACGTTGTTCCGCTATCATTTTTGATGGCCAGGGCGCTTCTGAAAAAGAGCTACGTAGCTCAACCTAGCCCCTAACCAAGAAGCACAATATGCTTACAACGAATTAGATGACCCAGCATTAAAATATTTATATTGCCTGTCCTTTGACTCATTCTATTTTTGTATTAATTTGGTTGCGTATGAGATGTTAGATAAACGGAGACAACAAATTTATATCGAAAAAAAAAACCTGACAGAAAGGAAATGAGAAGACCCGAGAGGTAGGCCGGAGATGAATGGCAATACGAGAACCAAGATGGGACATTTGGAATGTCCGGACACTCTACTAACCAGGGAAGGGAGGGGATGCTTCCTGGTATGCTGAAATGGCACAACGTCACAATTTCTAGGACAAGTGAAACAGGGTGGATTTACTCAGGTAGGGCCCAGATTGTGGATTACACACAGCCTGTGGTATACAGTGAGTGAAAAAAGTATTTGATCCCCTGCTGATTTTGTACGTTTGCCCACTTACAAAGAAATGATCAGTCTATAATTTTAATGGTAGGTTTATTTGAACAGTGAGAGACAGAATAACAACAACAAAATCCGGAAAAACGCATGTCAAAAATTTAATAAATTAATTTGCATTTTAATGAGTGAAATATATATTTCACCCCCTCTCAATTAGAAAGATTTCTGGCTCCCAGGTGTCTTTTATACAGGTAACGAGCTGAGATTAAGAGCACACTCTTAAAGCGAGTGCTCCTAATCTCAGCTTGTTACCTGTATAAAAGACACCTGTCCACAGAAGCAATCAATCAATCAGATTCCAAACTCTCCACCATGGCCAAGACCAAAGAGCTCTCCAAGGATGTCAGGGACAAGATTGTAGACCTACACAAGGCTGGAATGGGCTACAGGACCATTGTCAAGCAGCTTGGTGAGAAGGTGACAACAGTTGGTGCGATTATTTTCAAATGGAAGAAACACAAAAGAACTGTCAATCTCCCTCGGCCTGGGGCTCCATGCAAGATCTCACCTTGTGGAGTTGCAATGATCATGAGAACGGTGAGGAATCAGCCCAGAACTACACGGGAGGATCTTGTCAATAATCTCAAGGCAGCTGGGACCATAGTCACCAAGAAAACAATTGGTAACACACTACGCCGTGAAGGACTAAAATCCTCCAGCGCCCGCAAGGTCCCCCTGCTCAAGAAAGCACATATACATGCCCGTCTGAAGTTTGCCAATGAACATCTGAATGATTCAGAGGACAACTGGGTGAAAGTGTTATGGTCAGATGAGTCCAAAATGGAGCTCTTTGGCATCAACTCAACTCGCCGTATTTGGAGGAGGAGGAATGCTGCCTATGACCCCAAGAACACGATCCCCACCGTCAAACATGGAGGTGGAAACATTATGCTTTGGGGGTGTTTTTCTGCTAAGGGGACAGGACAACTTCACCGCATCAAAGGGACGATGGACGGGGCCATGTACCGTCAAATCTTGGGTAAGAACCTCCTTTCCTCAGCCAGGGCATTGAAAATGGGTCGTGGATGGGTATTCCAGCATGACAATGACCCAAAAAACACGGCCAAAGCAACAAAGGAGTGGCTCAAGAAGAAGCACATTAAGGTCCTGGAGTGGCCTAGTGAGTCTCCAGACCTTAATCCCATAGAAAATCTGTGGAGGGAGCTGAAGGTTCGAGTTGCCAAACGTCAGCCTCGAAACCTTAATGACTTGGAGAAGATCTGCAAAGAGGAGTGGGACAAAATCCCTCCTGAGATGTGTGCAAACCTGGTGGCCAACTACAAGAAACGTCTGACCTCTGTGATTGCCAACAAGGGTTTTGCCACCAAGTACTAAGTCATGTTTTGCAGAGGGGTCAAATACTTATTTCCCTCATTAAAATGCAAATCAATTTATAACACTTTTGACATGCGTTTATCTGGATTTTTGTTGTTGTTATTCTGTCTCTCACCGTTCAAATAAACTTACCATTAAAATTATAGACTGATCATTTCTTTGTCAGTGGGCAAATGTACAAAATCAGCAGGGGATCAAATACTTTTTTCCCTCACTGTAAGTATGGGCAGCGTCATAAAGGAGTAAAGATTTCCATTCATAACAGGATAGCGAAGTCAACGACCAAATAAACATCAGAGGTGGGTTTTTGCAATTCTTGTGAACTTTACAGAAGATGGGTTACTCAGAACAAGAAACCGAGACTCTTTGGGAAGGCTTTGACAATTGTAGTTGAGAGAGCATCAACAGCAGCAGAATTTCTAGGTCGTAATAGGTAAGGAATAAGGATGAGTAGATAACAGCTTAAATTTACGAAGCCATGGATAGGGCTCGAGAAGGGAAGCAGCAATTGCTTCGTGAGAACAAAAGAGAGAGCTGGAGAGGATGCAGACTACGCTGAAAGAAAACAGGAATTACATGAGAGAGAGAAAACTATCGCAGGATTGAAATATTTTTTTACTTTTGTGTTTTTTTAACCATGTAAGACCCACTGAGCTATATAGCTCCTTTTTTTCAGAAGCGATCTGGCCACATTTAATAGCTCCAACGCAGTGGCTTACCCTGTAGACATTTACAGCAGCCAAATACTCTAAAAGGCACGTCTTGAGTGTTGGCACAGCAAGTGGAGGAGGTTGAAGATGCTTCGAGTAAGAAGGGCAGCAAGCAAAAGTTACGTTCATGTGGTCAAACAATTATGTTGTGAGAAAATGTCCAAATAATACAGTGTTAGAGCCAGGTATGGTAGGGATGGCAGTGAGGCATAAAACGGAGCGGACAGTGCTCGACAGCTAGATCTATGGCGATACATATTTTTAAACAAGGAACCCATTGACTCGTTAGGCCCATGGAGGGACATCGGGCAGCAGCAGAAGGAAGTTTCTGCGCAGAATTGAGAGGTTATGGAAGAAATGAAGAAAAGAGGTAACCCCCTGTCAGAGGTCAAAACAGCAGTGAAGCAGAACAAATCGGGTAAGGCATCAACAAACATGTGGCGTTACCGTTGAGATGCTGAAAGAAGGCAAGGTGTTCGTCAAGGTTGTATTTTGTCTCTCATGTTTTTTAATGTTGTGCTTGACTGTGCATTCACCAAAACCACACAGGAAAAACCCCAGGAATCAATACGGGTGGGATGAATGTGTGGGACTTGGAGTATGCCGATGATGCAGGTTTGATGGCTCGGACTATCAACAGCCATGAACCTGTTAATGGTCTTAGGCACTGAGTCTGCATACTGGGGTCTTCAGATAAGCCTCCCTAACAGAAAGATAATGGTGGTGGTGGTGGTGTAGTCAGCCACAGGGCTTCTGTAGTTGGATCGCGAGAAATGTCCTTTATACAGGTAGCTGTGAGGAGGTCAAGAGGTGTATTGCCTTCACAGGCAAGGTTATTGATGTGCTATGGACGTCACTTGTAAAGAGAGCAGATATACGCCTGAGTGTAAAGAAAAGGTTATTTGAGACAAGAGTGCAAACTCAATTACTGTTATGGGTCAGAGACCTGGACTCTTAACTAAGCAGTTCCAAAAGAAGCTTTGGACATTTGAGCGCAGCGTGTCTGAGATGGTCGCTTGTAATTTCATGGCAAGATAGGGTACATAATGTCGGGCTCTGGAAGAGAACATGGCAGGTAAAGTTGCGGGTATGATTAGGCAAATTATGTCTGAATGAAGGAAGTGCCAGCGAGGTGTGGTAAAATAAACAACATTGGCCATGATGCCATCTTGATCTCTTATTCTTTATTTTTTTTGTTCTCGATCACAGTGACATAGAGGCACATTTTTATTTTATTTTATACCTACGTGACTTTGCCGAAAGAACCAAAGAGTATAGGCACATTTTGTTTCTTATTTCTCGGTATTATGGATCCACACAGATTTGTGAAACTTTCAAACCCACTGCGCTGCAAGGTGGCTTGGAAATGGCAGTGCAGCAAGTGGATATGAATACATATTCTGATTCTGGATTCTTAAATTAATCCGTGGATACCTTTGAGTACTAACCCTTTGGCATGTGTGTGGGCTTTCTCTGGTTTCCTGCCACAGCCAAGAGCATCGGGATGCGGTACTCTCCAGAAAAAAAATCATCCCTAACACTCATTGAGGCTTTTCTGAATAACCACTAGGCAATTCATGAGAGATTTCGCGATATAATGTTTTTCGGGTTAGATCGCGTAAAAATGTCAATGCGTCTTGCATCCGCCTGACGCAGAGCCAATCATTGGCATGTTTTGCTCATGTCCTGGCAAACCCTTACCAACCAGCTGTGTCGGGTGGAGGTGGGTGGGCGACACATTAAAATGTTTACACGATCTAACTGAACAAAACTTTATCGTGAATAACATTGGCCGTGAGAGCCTGCGTGTTAAATCATCGGAGTTTGTACGTGAAATATGTAACCTCTTATGAGATGTTTATCTAACATATGCGATATAAATTTGTTTTCTCCGTTTACCTAACATCTCATACGCAACCAAATTAATACAAAAATAGAATGAGTCAAAGGACAGGCAATAGAAATATTTTAATGCTGGGTCATCTAATTCGTTGTAAGCATATTGTGCCTCTTGGTTAGGGGCTAGGTTGAGCTGTTTGGGGAAGAGGGCATCTGTGTTTCGTAGCAAAGCAGGTACCAGCACACTGCTCGCTGTGCCTGCCGTGGCATTCAACATCAATTTGTCGTATATGCCAAAGGTTTGCAGCGGCTGACCTATACTCATGGGGCTATTTTGCCTCACCAGTTTACCCTACAGTATGATGCGGTTGCGCTGCGCTTCCTATTTAAAAACATTCAAAGTGATTGTTTCCCCCTTCCACACAATTTGCAGATTGGATCTAAACAAATACGTGAAATAAACAAACAAAAACTTCCGTCTAGGGTAAAGAAACATGTAACAAAATATATTGACGCATGTTCCAGTCATTCATAACACAGAGCGTGAGGATTCATATTCTTGGTTCTTTCGGTAAAGTCACGTAGAAGGGAAATAATAAAATAATAAAAACAAAACATCATAATATCAAATTCTCACGACGTTTCGGCCACAACGCAAGCAGCCGTCCTCAGGTGAAGAAACAGAGCTGTCGGAAAGACAGCATGAGGAATTTTTAATTAAAAAAAATGTAAGAGCAGACCAACGAAATAGCTGTAGCGTTGCTGGGGAAGAGGGGAAAAAAATGATAAAAATAACATACAGTACAAATATGGCACATGACTCTGGTCCTGTGGCTCACTGGAAATGTCAACCCTTGACGACAAGACAACCAGTGGTGCATCATCCTCATTGCCCAAACCGGTCGCCGAAACGCCGTCTCGGCCAATCTCATACCCGCCCGCCGCCTGTCGACATTCACCAATTACGGCTGCATAACAGTCACGGCTTTCCGAACCTCGTTCTCATGTGTATATTTTTTTTTTCTTCTGATTGTTCCGAGCGGTAGCTCCAACTGGCCTCTAAAGCCAACTGGGGGGGGGGGGGGGGGGTGTAGCGGGGCATCGATTCGTCTATTCGATTCCATGGTATCTTTGTGTTTTTTGATTCGTGCAAAAGCGTACTTTAAAAAAAAAATGATATGCTAAGGGTAAATGAGGGTAAATGGAGCAAACAAACCCGTATGGACGAGACGGAATAAATGAGAATACAAATGAGATAGTAAAAATGGGAATGCACAAAATGATCACTGTGGGGTGGAGGAGGGTTGAATCATTTCACTTTAACTAATCAGCTTTTAGCAGCAAAGGTATGTCACAAAACATGGGTATAAGACAGAGGAAGGCATCATTGGAACTTGAATTAAATCATAACCTGAATTTGTCTGACATGGTGGATATTTTTTTGGATAACATTATCTGTGGATGGATTATCAAATCGCTCTGCACAGGGACCTCATCAGTGACTCAAACATTATATATCTTATTGCCATTTATAAAGCATTCCACACATCACCAGAACACGTGTAATAACTAATGGCCATGGCTAGAACACTGAATTCCAATGGCATTTTGTTCTTCGTTATTCCCAAAAAAACTATTTTGATGAAGAGTGTCACGTACATTTCATAAGCAGCCCTTAAAATTGAGAAATGCCTGAGTGATGTATTATAGAATATTTACCGAGGTTGAAATCTGAGTTTATTTATAACATTTATTAACGTTATTTATCAACACATGTTATCAAGACATCAGATTTGTGTTTGCAGGTGGAGTGATTATTTAGTGGCTATCACACCCGTGATGAATCCTGCTACCTGAGTTTGATTCTTGGCCACAGCTAACATCATCATATAGAAGTATCATCGAACAATCTCCATATCTAGCACGGCTTGGGGAAGCCTTCATTCAACATTACATTGAAGAAAGGGCTGTAAATTATTATAAGTGTATTTGAGGGGCTATATTCGTCTCATTTTACCATCTTCTTACTGCACAACTTGTGAATGTGGATATTGAGGTTCGAATATACAAAGGTCGAACAATTTAAAGTGCATGTACAAGACTATTTGTCATAACAGAACGGCAGTAATAATTGATGTCTCATCATAAATATTATTTCGTTCACGTGATATGTTTATTAATTGATTGCGTTGGGTGGTGGAGGGTGTACGACACACGTTTTACTTGTGTTTTAGTTTAATAACCCTATGCGATAAGAATAGCGCAAATACTAAATGTACGAACAATCTTGATTTGAAGGGGCATACAGATGGAGAGGCCACAGCATGTTACGTCAGGATCAAAACCATTCCAGGATTTGATCCAGGCGTGGCTTTGGCCGAAGCTTCTAAATGTCACGGGAATGCAGTGTGCACGGATGCCGAGAGGGCGGGGTCCATCAGTGGGCCATACTTAAATAAATAAAAAAAATATATCTTTGAGTTTTTAAGATCGCGTGCCGCCGGGAGACCGTTCCGCCGGGCCGAAGGGGCCTCACCTGGCCCTGGCGGCGCACGTGGTGCTCGCCGGCGGGCTTGATGCAGCCGCCGCGCTTGGCGTTGACCCTTTTGCGCCGCTTGCGCAGGACCACGTAGATCTGCACGTAGACGAGCAGCGTGACGATGAAGGGCACGTAGAAGGACACGATGGACGAGTAGAGCACGAAGGCGGGGTTGGCAATCACGCAGGCGTCGTCATCGCGCGTGGCTGGGGAGGGAGGGGGGTGGCGAGAGGGCTGAGTTCCCCCGCGACGAGACCCAGCAACATAACAAAGATCGGGGACATGGGCGGCACGTACGAGCGCCACTTGCGGAATTCCCATAAAGCGACCGGCCGTGCCACGTGCTCGCGTGACGGACATTGCGTTGCGCCGAGTGTTAAACCGCTGCTCGCCCATCACCCCCCGCCACCCGTCTCTCACTCTCTCTCTCTCTCTCTTCCAGCGCTGACATCCATGAGGAATGACCAGACGAGCGTCAATCACCACTGATCATTCGGTTCGTCCGGCCCATGTACACGCATTATTAGTCTTAGGTACGACGCAAAGGCTTTTCTAACTCACTCGTAACTACATCATTTTTGGGATGTGAAAGCAGGCTGTCTTGCATCGCATAATGAGGTCAAATGAGATGCAGAGTTTATGCACGAAGAAAGGGGGAGCAGGGGGGGGGGGGATATTTGAGGGAACAAAGTGCTGACCTTCAAATCATAGGCTTGGACCAATACCCAATCATGACAATTTAGAAACAGACCACGCCACTCCATAGGCAGTCTTCACTGCACTGAGAACTGAAGAAGTTGTGCATTTGTAGAATGCAAATTTCGAATTAGGATGTAAAAATGGGAATTATCATGTCTTCTTCTTCTTCATGACGGTTGAGCAGAATGATCTGAAACGCTGCAAAGGTAAAAAAAAAGTAAAACTAGAAGATAAATCACGAGAAAGAGATAAAAAATAGAAGAACTGCAGTAAAAATGACAGAAGGAAAAAAACCGCCATGGAGATTTTGACAGATTCTGTGCCGGTGGGGAAAGATTGTACATGTTTTTATTGGAATGCTTTAAAACATCATTATTCTTTTGAATGGTTCATTTTAAGATTTCCCTAGTGCTCCCTCGAGTGATTTTGAGCCAACCCTACATCAAAAAAGGTATAAAACTTGTCAAAGAAATGTAATCAACATCAGGCAAACTCAGAACTACACGCTTGGCTTGAGTGTCCAAAGCCTTACCAATAATTCCTCCACGTTTTTACCTGTCTAGAGTTGGGCATCATAGTAATTGTGTTTTATACGTTTAAAGCACAGGACTATGTGTGCGCTGTAGGACTTGAAACCGACAAGTTTGCTCACGAAATGTGTTTACTCAATTTGTTTCAGACAAAAAAACACCCATATTCTTGGTCCTTTCGGTAAAGTCATGTAGAAGGGAAATAATAAAATAATAAAAAATACAACATAATAAAATAAAATTCTCACGACGTTTCGGCCACAACGCAAGCAGCCGTCCTCAGGTGAAGAACAGAGCTGTCGGAAAGACAGCGTCCTTTATTTTCCTTCTACGTGACTTTACCGAAAGAACCAAGAATATGAATCCCCGCAGTCGCGAAAGCTTTAAATCGAAAGAAAAAAAACCACCCAATTTGCAATATGTGAAAATAAACAGGTAGCGTGTCTCTTTCGAATTGTCTACCTTTTGGGTTCAATCGCTCTTTAGGGTGTACTCTCGTCCTGCGGACTCCTTTGCAACGGTGGTGTCCGCTGTCACACCGTTAAACGAAACAGGCCCCAGTATCGCAACGAGGACGAGAACAATTGTAATCAACTTCTTTAGCCGTGGCCACTTCAGCCAGACACAGTACGCATTTTGCCCTCCTCATTGGTAGACCAGGCCCAATCTACGTAGGCAAAACGGTGAAATAGGTGTAGTCCTGTTTCACTCACCGTGCTCTGCAATGAATTAAATAACTGGATTCTGATAATTGTTTTTTTACCCTTTTATCTGACAACAAAACTGACACCTTTTTTTCACAAGGAGTCATGTTTGCATTGACCACAATACCTGCGGTCAGAATGCAAACAAAAACAACACAACTCTGATCATGTATGCACTGCCTTTGAAATTGATTGGTCCACACCTGAGACAGCTTTTCTTAGAGCCTAGTCTCACATGGTGTTGGACCTTTTGGCGTTATCTGGTCCAACACCATGTGAGACTAGGCTCTAAGAAAAAGCTGTCTCAGGTGTGGACCAATCAATGTCAAGTACAGTGCATACATTATCAGAGTTGTGTTGTTTATTTGCATTCCGACCGCAGGTATTGTGGTCAATGCAAACACGACTCCTTGTAAAAAAGGTGTCAGTTTTGTTGCCAGATAAAAGGGTAAAAAAAACAATTCTCATATTTTGCTACTGGCAAAGGAGGTTCCAATGGTCTAACTGGATACTGTTGCCCCCAAAACATCTCGTTGTACTTTGTAATAAAACAAAAACGTATCTACGTAAAATGCGTTGGCAATGTGGTGCAGAGATGGCACCGTGGTTATGACACTGTGCGATGAAAGCCGGCCACGAGTTTGATTCCTGGCCACTGCTATCAGAGGCGAGGGGTTTCCAAACCGGTTCTGCGCTTACTCCGCTCCCCCCCCCCCCCCCGCCAAACCACACTAACCAGTGTGGGGAAGTATGGCCAAACATCCTCATGGCCCACATCGCATGGGGAGGCCTTCATCCAGCAGAGGATTGCTAAAGGCCTATGGAGTTAGTTTTTTTGGCTTTGGCAATATGCAAAGGAAATAAACAGCAGTAACTGTTGCAATGCAGGGTGTTGATTTAAATCTATAATTTACTATTTTTGTCTCATTTTTCCCCTCTCCTTTGCATTTTTAAAGTTTGTTTCCACCGTCATTTGTACAGTTGATGTCATTCGCCAAATGTAACAATGTAAAATAATGATTTTCATATTATCTACGTAAACGTTAAGAATAAAATCTCTCACTCATCGTTCGACGCATTTTTCATGAGCATAGTTATTTATTCCAATCGACAACAGTTTTAAGTGGATTTATAGCGCAAAAACCTGAGGGGAAAAAAACTTATATATATATACGAACGATGTTAATTCTAGCAATTTATTGCACTGAAAAGAATTCCGAAATTGTATGCCACACACAAACGGGCAAATGATGCATAACAGATATTAATTGATAGTTTGGTGTTTATTATTATTATCATTTTTATGCAACATTTGTAACCAGTATTACATTTCTGTCCAGACAGCCAAGACTGTTTGTGTTGGAGTTCCACAACTGTGGAGCTTTTTGCCCGATTGCCTCGGAGATTTTACCCACAGTGACTAATTATTTTAAATCAAGGTATGAGACCTATTTATATAACTTGGCCTTGTGATTTAATTCTAGAATCTTTTGATTTTACTGTATTAAACATTTTTCCTTCTCTTTATGTATATATATTTTTTAGGAGTTAATTGTTTTGTCCCATGCTCGCTGATGTTTTTACAACATTTTGACATTGTTAATGTTTTATCTTAACTTTTTGCGAAGTGGCTGAGAACCTTGTGGTATGCAAGGCAATCGACAAAAAGATTATTCTGATTGTTCTCTTAATGCGAGAAGAACAACCTACAAGATTTAATGTTCAAGGGGAATCAGCCATCCTTAGTGGTGTACTTATAGTGGCCACTAAAACTGTGATCTATATCAAAATCGCAATGACCAATATTCAACCAAATGTAACCAGCAAAGCTCGAGTGAATTCCTTAAAAAAAAAATTTGTAATTTTCTGTCGGCCACACACCGAATAGCGGTACAGTGGGAAAAATAAGACGTGTTGACTTTGATAATCAAAGTGCGCTATCGATCATCATCCCTTATGGAATATTATATACATTTCATACATGGTAGCGAGACTACATTATATCCAGTCAACCCTCTTTCAGGCTCCAGGCTTATGAAGAAGATAAGGAACATCTGGATTATTATTTTTTTATCAAACAAGCTACTGAAAAATGTATTTATTCATGAATGGGGGAGATGCATAATTGGAATGGCACTTGACCCTTTCCCTTTTTGAGGTCTTGGTGGCAATTTCTATTTTTTTTTAAAGAATGGAGATTGAAGAACTGACTAAGTCACGGAGATGGGGGCTAATGCCTCTGTATCACATTGTGTGGGTGAGTATGTGAAAACATCAGCATTTATATGGTGAACCCGATGAAGTGTCAAAGGTCGAATCGCTCCCAACTGTCACATATTGTCTCGTCTGTCTTGACTGCCATGACCGCCATGAGAGATGGGATAACGTCTTTGCAATAAGGCTTAGCATGGGCGCAAAAAAAACCCACTCTATTTAAGCTCTGCACACTTACAATATAAAATAATCAAAGTGTCTAATGCATGTTTATCATCATTGGAAATTATATTCTGTTTTTCACGGTGAGCTAAATTTGGATCTCTAGAGATTTTAGATATATAATATCCACTCCAGCCAAGAAGCCGGGTAATGTAATGTGTCTATTTTCTGAAATGGTTTGTGAACTATGTGCATCAGATGTGCTCATTACAGCCAGCAGAGTTCTTCATATTGTATATTTTAAAATTGTATATGCGCTAAACCAATTTAAACACATTTTTGTAACCACACCCATAAAGTATAAGGCTGTTCTTGGCTTGACATAAATAATTACCATTAAAATATGTTATAAGTGAGATTGCAGATTGGTTTTATTGGGTACAAAGCATGACTTCTGCTAAGGGTCATGTAGCTTCATGTCACACAAATCGCAGCATTATGAAGGCTGCACATATAAGTCTATCTCTTGAAATGCAATTGCTGCTGTTAAAATGAATGTTTTAATCTTTCGGCAGGACACTTAATGGTGAGACCCATAAATATAAAAAGAAACGCATCCATGCAGCTAAATGAGCCAACTTGAAATGCCTCTGAGCCTCAGTGCACGAAAGTTATGTTTTTACCTTATCTCTCCGACACACTGCGACCTGTACAGACTTCACTTGCGGTGTAATGCACGTGACAGTCAGGAGATCATAATGTTGAAACCATTTAAGAATTTTTTTTTAAACAACACAGTTTATTTCTCTGCTGTGTTATCGCCCAGTGACTTTTTTTTTATTAAATACCTTTTTTGCAAAAATGCTGACATCTAAGACTTAGGCATGAAAATATATATTTGGTGAGGAATCGGACTTGCAATTATTTCCTCTGTAATTTAAAACATGTCTCAAAAATAGTTTTTTTTTATATTATAGGATTTTTTTTGTTTAAATGGTTCTCATTTTAAACGAGCACATTCATTGATGTGTTTTGGTATAATAAGAAACAGGGTACTGTTTTATATTCCATACCTGTCTGAATTAGAATTGTATAGATTGAGTGGCTCACAGGAAAGAGCATGCATAATAATAATTATTATGCAGTATTGAAGCTCCTTTTTGTAGAAACCCGGTTAATGCGATGGATAAAACAGTCGTGCGTACAGATCTGCTTTATTATTTACCTTACAAGCCAGAACAACAGACTTCAATCAAATGCTACCCAAATTACTCTACAATATATTAGATAAAACACACACACGCGCGCACACAAAATAAAAGTGCCACGTGCAAAAGGCTTCTCTTACCAGTGTTGTTCAAGCCAAAGAGAAGGGGGCACGACACAGCAAAGGACAGGACCCAAACCACAGAGATCATCACACCCACTCTCCGTCGAGACCGGTAGCGGGTGTTGTAGAGCACGGGCATCGCGACGGCTGTGTATCTGTAACGCGCGTCGCGGGACATGGGCAAACGTGGGACAACGAGCAGCGATGTCAATGTTTTATTTGTTCCGCGAAAAAAATCCCCGTTCAGCCAGTTAACCCAGCTCGCTTTGCGAGGTGAGAGCCGTACCGCGCAAGCACAGAATGGGAACAGCAATCACACCTGAAGTGATCCGTTCAGGAGGAACAGGCAACATCGCGAAACGGGAAAGCAACGGAGGTAGAGGTAAGAATAATGTGCGAAAATGTAAACAGGAGTATTGCACCAAAAAACGAGGACGAGGTAAGTGATGGTTGGAGAGGAGACGAACGTACTGTGGAACGCACTGCTGGAAATAAGTGCAAACACATAGCTTCTTGCAAAATAACTTTTTGTTTCAGGATACACTTCCTGTACAGGCCTAATATTTCAGACAAAGCATGTAAATTGTGACACTTTGCTATGTAATGAAAAAAACTGGTTTAGTTTTATGTCGCATAATGGTTCATACAAATTGCATCTCACAATCGCTGAAGGGCCGCGAACAAAGCTGGAAGCCAGCGAGGGCGTGAACCGACATCAACAACTGCGCAAGCTCTGCAGTCCTATATATATCAAGATGGGTTTTTTTCAATAAATGTGTATGCGTTTGGGAGGAAACCGGAGCACCGGGAGTAAACCCAGGATGCGAGGCGGGCAACACTCTGGAAGGGACACGCGATATTCGTGGGCACCTTTGCTGTACACTACCACCTTCTCCTGGCATGCCAAGCCGTGGGAACCCGCTTAACGGCATGTGCACGCAATGAGAAATCCCATTACACTTAATTCGTGCAATCGGAATGCTTATTATTGGCATGGATACAATATATATTAAAACAAGACTCACCGCACCCCAGTGGGCCATCATCCGACATCACACAGCACTTGACCTCACCTGCTTAACACGAAATACTATTTATGACTCTCTACAGTATGTATACGTCTCTTTATTTCCTGAGGAAGGGCTAATCAGCTGAGACATCAAGATGTCTCTTTCCTCGGTAATAGTTCTGAACAGCTGCTGATGTTTTCTGCCCTACTGGATAACAATGTATTGCCGTGGAGAATCGTCGTCAGGAAGTCGATTGTGAACAATTACATTAAAACGCATCTTCCAGAATTGCAATATATTCTCCGGCGATTTTTTTTTACTTTGAGCATGGGTTGGCTACGTATTGTGCGAAAGAGGTTCAGCATACATACGTACAAAATACAGGGACAAAGAAACATGCGACTTATAATCCGGAGGATACGGCAATAATAGTACAAGTTGACTTTTGTGGAAGATTGACCATGTGGCCAGACAACGCAGGAGTACAGCCAACCGTGCTAATCGGAGGTGTGGGGAAGGACAAATTAAACACAAAATGCAGTTCTAAAGAAAATGGGGTTGCAATTTAGATATTAACAGGTCCCTGCAGGGTGGGCTGGTAGGAACATTGGAATTTTTCACTTCGTTAAAGTATTGAAAGGGGACGGACGGACGGACACATTAATCTATTGCAGGCTGGTACACTCAGTTTACAACTTCGTTCCTACCAGTAAAAGTGCATGGCTCTAGTGGCTTCCTAATATCGGAAGGAAGACGCGTTCCATAAGTCCGCAGAAGCGCGTCTGAAAAAGCGCTACTACATATGTAGTCATCGTCTTTGTTAAATGGTTAGCCGAAAGCCACTCGCGAGGATGACCGGAGTTCACGTGATCGTTTATGCTCCTTGACGAGATCAGCAAGGTATTGTGGTTTAATCGTGGCAAGCACTTTGTGTGTAATGAGCGCGAACCTTATGATGTATTCGTTCAGTATTCGGAAGCCAATGCAGCTCAGTGAGTACCGGACGGATGTGGTCGGATATTGCAGCGCTCGTCACGACACGTGGCCAGATAATTGTGTACACGCTGTAGCTTGGTGAATTTATTTTTTTGGCAGGCATCCCATCGAGTCGTGAGTTGCAATAATCGAACCTTGTCGATACCGAGAGCTACACGCCACCCGTGGTGGCCATGTCATGGATAAATCGTGGCCCGATGTGCCGGAGGTTCCTCAAATGAAAAGTTGCGGGACATGACCGCATTTTTTTTTTCACGTGGTGAAAATATTCGCCACTGCATGAGATAAAATGCAAGCAAACAAAGTTCATAAAATCACGTTATTTCAAACGAATAAATTCTGCTAATAGGGTGTTTCCCCTTTTTTGTCTGGCAGAATAAATTCTGCACAGACAACTTCGTGTAGACATACGGAAGGCGACGGCGGGTGGGTGGGGGGAGGAAAAAAAAACAGCGTGCTCGTTTTTTTTTTATGGCAGGCGGTACCTATCGATGCTAATCGCGCAGAGGTTGAGAATGCTGGCCGTGCACATCATGACGTCGAGCGTGACGAAGATGTCACAGTGCACCCTGCTGAACCTCCACTCGCCCACCACCTGCAGACAGACACACGACGCGAGCGGTGGACCCCCGGGTAGAGGCGGGGGACAGGTTAACGCGGCCACTTGCAAGACACCACAACGGCAGCAGCAGCAGCAGCACGCCCTTAGCAGCAGTGGGTGTTGACTGTGAGTCACTCGGCAGCTGTGCCGACCAAAAGTGGCACTGCAAAACAAAAATGCATGATCGGTTCTCCCCCCCTCCACCCCACCCCCGTCTCCCCTGTAGCGCATAATGCTCCCTTTCATCTTTTCCACCGCACCACGTGGTGAAGAGGCAATTGTCTACGCCACAGTGTGTGAAAATTCACATTTGCAACGAGTACAGATTTGTTTTTCTGTAAATTGATCACATTGAATCAATGTCATGCATTTGTTATAAAAGTGGAGAGTCATCGAAAGGATATTTTATTTTGCGGTGTAAAATATGCTCTGCTTCGAAAGACATTGTAATGCCATGCATTGCTAAGTTCAAGATTATTTGTAAAATGGACCACAGGATTACAATGAGAGGCTTGTTGCCCATTTATATCTATTTTTTCAGACAATATTTTACCTACGTGACTTTACTGAAAAAACCAAAGAGTATAAATAAATGACTGCCTTGTGTGGTAGATGCGTATGTGTGTGAGCAGTAAACAGGGTAGGAGTAGCACTGGATTGTCAGCGATAATGTGAATGGGATGTTTATACAGTATTCCCTCATTATTCGCGAGGAATACGTTGCGGAGATGCTCATGAATAGCAAATTTTGCGGATAATGATGTTGGCCTACGAAAATATATAATATACTAGCATTTTGCCCGTCCAAGGACGGGTGTGTTTCAGTAAATCTGAAACTTGCAAGCGAAAAGCAGACCGCGACGTCATATTCATTGCATCAATTCGTGTGCACTTTGTAAGGCCGCGGTGACACAGACTTATTTCATTTGAATCCCTTGTTCATCACGACGTCCTTTTTACTTCGATGTCTCAACAGCGTCACGGAGATCACGTGATGACGTGAGGGTTCTGCCTTTGTAGTGAGGGTTGTGAGTTGACGCCGAGGAGGGGGGAGGAGGCGCTTCGCCCCCCCCCCCCCCCATGTGGAGTGACGTCAGCCGCTAATTATTATTAATGAGGGGGGTGTCCATTTGTAAGACGTCATCTCTTCATGATTATTAATGAGGGGGGCTGTTCGATGTGGAGTGACGTCACCTTCTCATGATTATTAATGTTGGGGGGGGTGCTACATGTGGAGGACGTCACCCGCTCATGATTATTAATGAGGGTGGCTGGCTGACGTGGAGCGACGTCACGCGCGGGACACAGACATTATTGGCTCATTATAGTAGTAAATAATGAATTACATTAAATACATAAATACGCTGTTAAATACCTAAATATGATCTCATCACTTTCTCTCGATGCAGTTGTGTAGAGTTCCAGACGCAATTATCAAACAACCGAAATTGCGGATTACAAGTTCGTGAAGAACGTGTGAACACTAGAGACAATACTCTGTCTCTTCATTGCTAGGTTTTGTGTGGTTTTGGTTTAATGTCAGCCACATGGCCATAGTCTGAGAACATCTCAAAGAAGATTGATGTGTTCATTGTTCTTAATAATAAGTTACTGATATTGCAGCCTTCACCAAATTTACAGATGTACTTGAAATTGGTTATTGACTGCATTTTCCTTGCTGAAAATGGTACAAGGCTAAACAACCCAACAATTAAATGTAAATTAGCTTTATTGAAGATGAAGCAATCGATAATTAGATTTAGTCACTCGCTCAAAGCCGGCCAGTCGCCTGTTTATTACTTTTGTATCGCTGCTACTTTGGTGGCTGCTCCAGTGCAACTCACTCATTGATTCCTCCTCCCATCCGTGGACTGGATCTACCAGTGTCACTGTTCCATCTCCTTCATACTGTGTTCAATCATCACGCTGCAGGTCACACAACACTCTTTTCTCTCGACTTTTTCACTCACACTGCGCCACTTTGAATTTCCCTCCCATCGTCTCTTTTCCCAACTTCTTGTAACCTCGCTCAATCCAAGAAATGTATTAACTCTTTGCTGTCAACATTTACAGGGCAACTTTATTTGTGCTGTCTGTTCCTTGGCCGCTAGGCATCTTGGCCCTAAGGGCCTGTGCTCAACAACTGTGGTGTAAAAACAAAAAAAACATTCTCCGCTGACCTGGAAGACTCAATCAGTGGCAACAAATGTCCCGCAGAGCAATGCGTGTCCTGTTCGATAGGCGGTATTGTAAAAAAATAACTAAGATTGCTCTATCTGCAGTGAATGCGGTGTTTATACCCCCCCCCCCCCAGAACAATTTCAGTAATCTCCTTCATTTCAAATTTTAACAAAATTCTATAACTACTTACATTAATTGGTTTGGAAACTGCATGTAAAAAAACATTACAATCATCACAATGATACAAAAAAAATCGAAAAATTGTATTTACCTGCACATTTTTTTGTCTTTCATTGTAGGGTTTTTTTTCACAACTTAATATTGATCAATATATTGCCTGTGTTTGATGTTGGCCAGTTATTGCAGTTGCACTGCAGTCTGCACTTACCAGTGTACATATTCTACAACCTGTATATATATGCATATTCATGTTTCATGCATTCATTATGCCCTCTTAATGCTGAGGACGTTTGGCTTAACAACCCTGCACGGCAAACACATGTGAACATTAATTAACTACTTGCCTCAGTGGCCTGTTCCAGCTTGTTTAGGGGAGTTAATTGCTACTACATGTTTAACTTCTTAAGCAAAACATCTTACAACGGGCAAGGTGAATGGATTCAGTGGCTGGGGAAATCCACTGCAATATTCCATGGATTTTCTTTTCTAGTGAAGCTTGGCCCTCATTTTATTGGCAGCTGTGTCGCATAAAATGTACACGTGTGCTTCCTAATATGTTCAGAAGTATTTTTTGCATTTGCGTTATATTATATTATTAACATTCAACAAATTTTGATCGTACTTATTACCACAGGAATACAGTGAGGGAAAAAAGTACTTGATCCCCTGCTGATTTTTGTACGTTTGCCCACTGACAAAGAAATGATCAGTCTATAATTTGAATGGTAGGTTTATTTGAACAGTGAGAGACAGAATAACAACAAAAAATCCGTAAAAACTCATGTCAAAAATGTTATAAATTGATTTGCATTTTAATGAGGGAAATAAGTATTTGACCCCCTCTCAATCAGAAAGATTTCTGGCTCCCAGGTGTCTTTTATACAGGTTATGAGCTGAGATTAGGAGCAAACTCTTAAAGGGAGTGCTCCTAATCTCAGCTTGTTACCTGTATAAAAGACACCTGTCTACAAAAGCAATCAATCAATCAGATTCCAAACTCTCCACCATGGCCAAGACCAAAGAGCTCTCCAAGGATGTCAGGGACAAGATTGTAGACCTACACAAGGCTGGAATGGACTACAAGACCATTGTTAAGCAGCTTGGTGAGAAGGTGACAACAATTGGTGCGATTATTCGCAAATGGAAGAAACACAAAAGAACTGTCAATCTCCCTTGGCCTGGGGCTCCATGCAAGATCTCACCTCGTGGAGTTGCAATGATCATGAGAACGGTGAGGAATCGGCCCAGAACTACACGGGAGGATCTTGTCAATAATCTCAAGGCAGCTGGGACCATAGTCACCAAGAAAACAATTGGTAACATACTACGCCGTGAAGGACTGAAATCCTGCAGCGCCCGGAAGGTCCCCCTGCTCAAGAAAGCACATATACATGCCCGTCTGAAGTTTGCCAATGAACATCTGAATGATTCAGAGGACAACTGGGTGAAAGTGTTGTGGTCAGATGAGACCAAAATGGAGCTCTTTGGCATCAACTCAACTCGCCGTGTTTGGAGGAGGAGGAATGCTGCCTATGACCTCAAGAACACCATCCCCACCGTCAAACATGGAGGTGGAAACATTATGCTTTGGGGGTATTTTTCTGCTAAGGGGACAGGACAACTTCACCGCATCAAAGGGACGATGGGCGGGGCCATGTAACGTCAAATTTTGGGTGAGAACCTTCCCTCAGCCAGGGCATTGAAAATGGGTCGTGGATGGGTATTCCAGCAAGACAATGACCCAAAACACACGGCCAAGACAACAAAGGAGTGGCTCAAGAAGAAGCACATTAAGGTCCTGGAGCGGCCTAGCCAGTCCCAGACCTTAATCCCATAGAAAATCTGTGGAGGGAGCTGAAGATTTGAGTTGCCAAACGTCAGCCTCGAAACCTTAATGACTTGGAGAAGATCTGCAAAGAGGAATGGGACAAAATCCCTCCTGAGATGTGTGCAAACCTGGTGGCCAACTACAAGAAACGTCTGACCTCTGTGATTGCCAACAAGGGTTTTGCCACCAAGTACTAAGTCATGTTTTGCAGAGGGGTCAAATACTTACTTCCCTCATTAAAATGCAAATCAATTTATAACATTTTTCACATGCGTTTTTCTGGATTTTTTTGTTGTTATTCTGTCTCTCACTGTTCAAATAAACCTACCATTAAAAGTATAGACTGATCATTTCTTTGTCAGTGGGCAAACGTACAAAATCAGCAGGGGATCAAATACTTTTTTTCCCTCACTGTATATACACTTGGGAATACATCAAATCCTGCTACATTATATGCTTTCATTAAAAAAATACCACAAAGTGTACAGTCAGCTCAATTACTGTACCATGAATTGAAACAACTTTTGGGGAGAATTAAAAAAACCCTGACAGGCCACGTGTTCATTGTGGGGAGCGTGGGTGTAGCGCTTAGCCCGCTGCGCTACAAACCCGGCGACACATGTTCGATTCCCGCTCACGGCCAACACCAGTGACGATTATCTGAACCGGTCCTGGGCCTCCCCTAGGTCGACTCAGCCTCAATTGAGTATCTCGTGCGATGTGTAAACATCAGCACTGGGGATACAAAGGCGGCCGAGCTTGGTGTTGACCACCCAATCCCTCGTGTACCGTGCTGACCTTAATAGGTGCTGCTCGCTAACAGCACTTGCCCCAACAGTCTGTTCGGACTATATACGGGGGGTGTTTGTTTTTGTTCATTGCCATCAAAACACCGCTGCCAAGCCGAAACGATGGCGGGATGTTAACTATCTCGGCTGGTATACAGGAGGTCGTAGGTTCGATCCCAACCCTGACACCTGCTGTATATTTGGTGTTTCCTGTTCTCCCCGTGGTTGCTTGGTTCCCCTGGTTTTTACCTCCACATTTAGAAGCATCGCGCGTTTAGTTTTTTTTTTATGCCACTTTAAATGTCCACGTGATGATAAGCCACTTCGTTGAGATATCATTTGTGGCAGCCAGGTCGCTTCTGAAAAACAGCTATATAAATATAGCTCAGTGGGGCCTGACCTGGCAAACAAAAACAAGTTTTAAAAAATTGCTATAAACGCCGCTCCCACATTTCAGCCGTTGTCCGTTACCTCCAGGTAGACCACCCAGGGCATGACCAGCGTCGCCACGAGCAGATCGGCGACGGCCAGGCTGACGATGAGATAGTTGGTGGTGGTTTGGAGCGCCTTTTCACGCGAGACGGCGATGCAGACGAGGACGTTGCCGAAGACGATGAGGCATATGAGCAGCGTGAGGAGCATCGCGTAGAAGTTGTAGCGGTGCGATGGCTGAGGCGCCGTGCCGTTGAGCCAGCCCGAGGAATTGCCCGGTCCCAGGGTGTCGTTGAGAACGGAGAGGGCTTGAGACACGACCATGGTGCTTGGCTTGGTCAAACACCCTAGCCTACGCTGAACAGACATCGGTCGGACATGTAACCCCCCCCCTCCCTACCCCTCCCCACTGCACGTGTAGTATTCACGTTTGAACCGCAGCAGTGTACACAATGCTTTCGTGTAGTGTGTGTGTGTACGTAGCCAACCGCGATCATCGGAGGTGTGGGAGCTCTCGCTGGGACGGTTAGGTGTGTGCAAAAAAATTCAGCTGCTGAAAAGTGAAAACATTATATATTGCGGCATTGCTTTACACGTTCAATTAGTTTATATATATGTGAAATAGGTCCAATGCATGTGGTAAATGTTGACGATTTCATGATTTCTATTTTATTGTTCATTTAATGTGAGTTGAAATTGGGGAATAATGGTTCAAAGTACTGGAAATATTCTATGAAGTAAATTGTTCTGTCATGTAAATATGGGGTAAAAAACATCGACAGGTTAAATAACCCATATTTGTTGATATAAAATGCTTTAAAAATTAATATAATTAACTAGTTAAACCTTGATTTAAAGCTTTCGTGACTGCAAGGATGCATATTCTTGGTTCTTTCGGTAAAGTCACGTAGAAGGGAAACAATAAAAAAATATTTTTATTATTTTATTAATAATATTTTTATTATTTTATTGTATAATAAAAAATACTATTTTTATTATTTTATTGTTTCCCTTCTACGTGACTTTACCGAAAGAACCAAGAATATAGTTAAACCTTGTTCACAATTATCAGTATCACAGTGTATGTAATCAAAGTCTACAATTACATATTTGCTTGGGGTTTGTCATGTTGACGTGGGCATTGCATTTGAATATTCATTTAGAATGAAATTGCTTCACCTATACAATTTTAAACATATTCATGATTGGAGCCAATGACTTATAAGTGTTCTGGGAAAAAGTCAAGTATCAGAAACAGCTACCAGTCAAAATAACACAATATAAAATGTAATACAATTTAGTACATCCCTCTGTGTACATGCTGCTTACACACTTAGCACGCTACAGTGGGAAATTTTAAATCATTTAGTTTGCTTTGTCCGGTGAACGCTACGTTACTGTTCGAAGGGCATGCAGATACACACACACACAATAGCCACACTCAGGTGATGCACTGGCATGCCCCAGATTGCAACGTAACAGTAGCGAAAATAATCCGTGATGGGGGTGTTTTTTTCTTTCCCCGCAATAAATTACCGAGGAAGCGTTGAGGACACACTGAGAAGTTTGAATTTGGCAAACGAGCACAGTGCTAACGAATGTCTTGAAACAGGTTAGCCACGTAACCTTGGCTTTCACGCTAGCCCTTTGTGCACCTCCCCTCGGCAATTACCGTGCAGGGCACGCATCTCGTCACCGACTGTTGTCACGGATCATCACGATGTTGAAACGGTACGCTTTTATTTTTTTAGTTTGAATATAATTAGTCTTTTGTATTATTTTAAATAAAAGTGTCTGACCGCATAGCTCTTTGGATTCTTTTTTTTTTAAATGACTTGCAATGGGTCACAGAAGTCAGTTGCGAATGTAAACGAGGAAGTGATGTGAATGAGAAAAGGAATTCAGGGGGATTTGTGCCGGGTCATGGTAAGAGTTGGTCAAATTGCTCTGTCTTGCGCCGAACATTTACGTCATCGGTGAGGCACCCAGGGAATTTTTTTTTTTAGAAATGGACCGCAACTGGGTACTATGGTTCACAATAATTGGTTTATTGTTCTCTCTGTTGTGAAGATGCCTCATTATTATAGAGGTAATGGTCTGAGCATGATGTTAACCTACGTAAATGTTTAATATGTTTATATATTAAATGATTCACCATTTGCACAGATTTACTCAATAAAATCAGGCAATGCGGCCACAGGCGCTTATATTATTAGCAGAGGTGTGACAATCTATCAGTCCATCGACTAATATCCATTTATCATTTGTGCAAGAATTCACGTTTTGAGATTCGCATGCAGTTTACTTTTGGTATAACTGTGTGAGGATTATCCTGGTGTCAGATTAACCGTGCTTGTGAAAAAAAACTAATCAAATATTGGTTTTACAATGCGCTGGTTTAATTATTGGCTACTGCTCACTCACCGAGTGTCAGTGACTCAGTGCCCACGTGACAGCAAACGCCCGCAATTGATAACAATAATTATAATCGAAATATAATTAAGTACATTTGCTATTTGCATCACTCACCTCCGATTAGCACGGTTGGCTGCGTACGGTGGGAAAGTGACATCACAATCCACTGATTCACCAAGAGGAATTAATCATTGCACCTCATGTGTACGTATATATTTGCACGTAAATGTTTATATTGTACCTGAAACACATTGGTAGGTCTGTAAAGTATTGAGGGGTATACAGTGAGGGAAAAAAAGTATTTGATCCCCTGCTGATTTTGTACGTTTGCCCACTGACAAAGAAATGATCAGTCTATAATTTTAATGGTAGGTTTATTTGAACAGCGAGAGCCAGAATAACAACAACAAAATCCAGAAAAACGCATGTCAAAAATGTTATAAATTGATTTGCATTTTAATGAGGAAAATAAGTATTTGACCCCTCTGCAAAACATGACTTAGTACTTGGTGGTAAAACCCTTGTTGACATCACAGAGGTCAGACGTTTCTTGTAGTTGGCCACCAGGTTTGCACACATCTCTGGAGGGATTTTGTCCCACTCCTCTTTGCAGATCTTCTCCAAGTCATTAAGCTTTCGAGGCTGACGTTTGACAACTCGAACCTTCAGCTCCCTCCACAGATTTTCTATGGGATTAAGGTCTGGAGACTGGCTAGGCCACTCCAGGACCTTAATGTGCTTCTTCTTGAGCCACTCCTTTGTTGCCTTGGCCGTGTGTTTTGGGTCATTGTCATGCTGGAATACCCATCCACGACCCATTTTCAATGCCCTGGCTGAGGGAAGGAGGTTCTCACCCAAGATTTGACGGTACATGGCCCCATCCATCGTCCCTTTGATGCGGTGAAGTTGTCCTGTCCCCTTAGCAGAAAAATACCCCCAAAGCATAATGTTTCCACCTCCATGTTTGACGGTGAGGATGGTGTTCTTGGGGTCATAGGCAGCATTCCTCTGCCTCCAAACACGGCGAGTTGAGTTGATGCCAAAGAGCTCCATTTTGGTCTCATCTGACCACAACACTTTCACCCAGTTGTCCTCTGAATCATTCAGATGTTCATTGGCAAACTTCAGACGGGCATGTATATGTGCTTTCTTGAGCAGGGGGACCTTGCGGACACTGCAGGATTTCAGTCCTTCACGGCGTAGTGTGTTACCAATTGTTTTCTTGGTGACTATGGTCCCAAATGCCTTGAGATTATTGACAAGATCCTCCCGTGTAGTTCTGGGCTGATTCCTCACCGTTCTCATTATCATTGCAACTCCACGAGGTGAGATCTTGCATGGAACCCCAGGCCAAGGGAGATTGACAGTTCTTTTGTGTTTCTTCCATTTGCGAATAATCGCACCAACTGTTGTCACCTTCTCACCAGCCTGCTTGGCAATGATCTTGTAGCCCATTCCACCCTTGTGTAGGTCTACAATCTTGTCCCTGACATCCTTGGAGAGCTCTTTGGTCTTGGCCATGGTGGAGAGTTTGGAATCTGATTGATTGCTTCTGTGGACAGGCGTCTTTTATATAGGTAACAAGCTGAGATTAGGAGCACTCCCTTTAAGAGTGTGCTCCTAATGTCAGCTCGTTACCTGTATAAAAGACACCTGGGAGCCAGAAATCTTTCTGATTGAGAGGAGGTCAAATACTCATTTCCCTCATTAAAATGCAAATCAATGTATAACATTTTTGACATGCGTTTTTCTGGATTTTGTTGTTGTTATTCTGTCTCTCACTGTTCAAATAAACCTACCATTAAAATAATAGACTGATCATTTCTTTGTCAGTGGGCAAACGTACAAAATCAGCAGGGGATCAAATACTTTTTTCCCTCACTGTAAGGCAGCTGCTCTACGGTGTTGCTGAGAAGGAATGAGATGGTATGTAAGGAACGTGACTGAGGTGTAAGAGGGCTGATATGAGGGGCTGTGCTTGGACTGTCAATCAAAGCACCATTACATAATTCTGCCTCCAATTACTGCCATTTGTCTCACTAGATCAGCTTAAACTCCGTCCCCCACCCTCTAGTCCCCCCACCTTATTAATCCCCCTGGGATCTTGGGGGAACCATATGCTTGCAAGCAAACGAACCCGACCTCCAAAAACAAGCAGGCTGTTCCCATGGGCATGGCCTAATCTAGCCCTCCTGTTGGATAACGGGCTTGAGTCTGGCGGAAATCCTACACTGGGCCGAAAGCTTAATTCATAGGAGCGTTCCTCAGCCACCCTTGAGACCCTTCCTTTTTTGTATTTTATTCCCTTGGACTTCTTGCTATTTCTCCTCTTGGACTCTTAAAGACGCGGCTCCTCTCTGACACTCATCGCGAGAGGTCACCACCCCTCCCCACCCCCTTCCTTGCCTTCCGGTTATTGGCATGAATGGACAAAACGTGTCTCGTGTCATTAAATGTTACGTGGCACACAGCGGTCACTGCAACTGCTCTGTACACTCTGGCGAACCGAGTTCGATGCCTGGCCATGGCAGAGGTCAGCAGCAAGTAGATAACTGAGAAATGTTCCTGAGCCACCCTCAACTTCTCCAAACCGGCACTGAGGAGCCCGTAGTGGTTTTTATCCAGCAGTGGATTGACAAACGTATTTAAAAAAAAAATATTCTCATTTTTTGGGTTTACTAATACAGTTCTGTAGGTTGCCAGCACGAATCGTAGTGGCCTCCATTAATTATATTATTAATGCAATATTCTGCATAGCAAAAATGCTTCCAGTAGATCTAAGGTTACTTTTTTTTCTTCCAAAAAACTAAGAGTGTGTAATAATGCGCACGTTGTTATTTTAACATTAGTATAGATTAGAGATAACTTAATAAGGACGTTACCTGCATTCAGTGCTTTGTATCATCAAGACTTGGAATGCGTCCAGCAAGGCCGTAATTATAATACTGGTAGGAAACGTAGTGGACTGGAAGCCCAACCGGGATTAATTCACAGGAGGCAGGGGATAAATTGTGTATGTCTGTGGATGTCTGTCCACGTGTATCTGGACACCCGGATAAAATGGGAGGGGTGGGGCTGGGTGGAGAGGGGAGGGTGAGGAGGGGCTGGGGAGGGTGGGGAGGGTGGGGAGGGGCTGGGTAGGGAGGGTGGGGCGGGGCTGGGTGGGGAGGGTGGGGCTGGGTGGGGGGTGGGAGGGGTGGGGCTAGGTGGGGAGGGGCTGGTCACCCCGTGGTGCCCTTATAAAACTCAACGTTTAACCTACTCACGCCGGCTTGTGCCCGCCCTCACAGTCGGGCATATTTGCGGAATACACCACACCGCTGTTGACCCTGGCCATTGACCGAGCAACCCAACGTTCCTACCAGCTCCCTCCGCAGGAATGTGTTATAAATTGGGGGGGGGGGGGGACATATCTCCCCTCCCAATATTCAAATATATACTCAAAATGTCCCCCCCAATGTATTATTATAAAAAAATATTTTATAAATAATTCCTATGCTATGACAGGCAACCACGCACCACCATCTAATATTATAATTAATGTAATCATAATCATAACTAAACTTAACAAATTGCCATTATTATTACTACTACCGGTTCTAATATTACGGTGTACTGCAGTTCTGCGTGTGGTTTGTCAAAGTGGTGTTGCCGTACCCCAGCAGAAGCCGTTGCTCGACTGCTGTGAGTAGGTACAATCAATGTCAAACACTGTACTGTCTCTCCATTTCATTACTTTCAAACGTATTAAAAAGTGGAAAACTAGAATGTAATGAGTGTTACGTCGGCTGTATCACTGTCGAGTGGAAACAAACGTTTTTGGTTAAAACGGGCCGATTTGCGATTGCTAATCAATCAACCATCACTAACGTTAGCTATCATAGCTAAGTAAGTTACTTGGAAAGTTAACTAGCCACACATTCACCCAGCGACCAACAGTGGCGCTCACGGGCGTATTTAACTAACGTTAATGTCTTTATTACGTTATATTTGTCAGAAAGCCCACGTGATGTTTGAGTAAAGTGTTGCTTTTATCAAAGTGCAAGCAGTTTTATTCCAGTCAGCTTTCATTCACAGTGAGTGTCATCATGAGCAAGAAGAAGGGTGACAGTGACATTCGTCAGGTTTTTTGGCAGCCTCAGAAAAGAAGAAAAGTAAGTTGAGAGCAGTGAGAAAATGAGTATACAGATGAGTCAATGTTTCTTGATATAATAAGAATATTTGCCATTCAGATCAGAAATGTCCATAATGAACGCTTTTAAGTTGTGGATTCACTGTTCAACACACTGGTGGGCTAAAGTCGTGAACTATTTGTATTTTGTCAACGTGACGCTATTTTGCTGATTGGCCGTGTCGGGTGGTGGAGGGTTATGACACATTTATAAATAACGCGATCTAACCCAAAAACGTTTATTATTCATAATATTGGTCGCGAAAGCCTACGTGTTAGATCAGAAATGGTTTTTAATCGATTCCTGAACAGCATGGCAAGAAACACCACTTGTTTACTGATACTATTTCTTTCATGTTCACTCTGGTGCATTCAGAGTAAAGAGAGAGAGGAAGAGAGAGCATGAGGATGCAGACAGGGCAGGGAGAGCAGGTGACATTGAGGTGAGTGAGAAAAGGAGCAAATATTGATGGTTAAGACCGAATAATGAGATCACAACAGTCTAATCCTAATGTTAATTTAAGCTGAGACATTCCTTTATACATGGCTTCTCATGCGTATTTCAGGTAATACAATCAAGCAGGGAGAGTGAGTTTGAGACAATGACAGACAGAGAGCAGACAGGCAAGCGAAGATGAAGGTGCAGGAGAGGGAGTGGAGGAGCTTGGACCTCGCCCAAATCAGCCAAATGTTAATGTCAAACCTAGTCAAACCCTATCAAATAAGACACTCTCAGGATGAATGGTTTAAAGATTATACTTAGCTCCATTACAGCCCCTCCTTAAAGGGGGTCTTCTGTTTCTATTGTGCTAAATACTTTGCAACACAAATGTCTAAGCTTGCGTCAAAAGCATATTCAGCTTTGTCAATACTGGCTTTCAAAATTGGAAAAAGGCACTGGATAAATTTAGTGCGCATGAAGACAGCCCGTGTCACAAATTAGTTTTACTGACTCGGATTTATGAGCCACAATCTGTTAATGTGCAACTTTCACGTGAGCTTGACAAACAGCAGCAACAAGCGAAGAGAAATCGTATGAAGATTGTTGGGGGTGTGAAGTACTTGGCATGGCAAGGTCTGGCTTTTCGAGGCATTGATAAGGAGAGTGGGAACTTCAGCCAGCTTCTAAAGTACAAGGCAGAGGGCAATGCAGAGCTGACCACCTGGCTGAAAGGTCACTTTGATTTGACATGTCCCCAAATGCAAAACGAAATTTGAAGCTGGTGGGAAATACAATCGTCAAATAAATTGTGTCGGAAATAACATCAATGCCAGTGGTTCAGTTCGCACTTATCATTGATGGCACTCAGGATATCTCAGGAGTTGAGCAGGAATCAATATGTTTGAGCTTTGTAGATGCAGATCTACAACCAAAGGAAGAATTCTTGGAACTCTACAAAGTGTCATCAATGACAGAGCAAAATATAGCCAAGATGGCATGTGATGTGATGATGCGTCTGGGCCTTCCTCTGTCCCAATGTCGAGGACAAACCTATGATGGTGCCGCAAATATGGCTGCACGATTGCAGGGGGTGCAAGCCATTTTAAGGAAGAACAACCACTGGCTATGTATTGTCACTGTGGTCCACACTGCGTGAACTTAGTTACACAGGCTGCCTGTGTAGCCTCTCCGCTAGTAAGATTATTATAATCAATGAGTCCGGTGCATGAATTGGGGGGCTTCTTTAATCAATCTGGCAAGTTCAAGGTGATTTTCCAGGAAATCGCAAAATCAGAGCATGGTTTCACCTCGTTGAAACCTCTCTGTCCCACCAGGTGGACTGTTCGCACCCCTGACATCTGCTCAGTTCTCAGCCAGTATAAGTCAGTGCTCACAGCCCTTGAAGAAATGGCATCATGCAGCTCATGTGACACTTCAACTAAGGCCAATGGTCTTCATGGAGCATTTCTAAAAGGGAACACTGCTCAGCCTTGTAATGGCTGAAGACCTGATGGGGGATTTGGAGTGCCTGAACACCTCCCTGCAGCTTAGGAAACAGACTGTTTCAGGCATGTTGGAGGCTGTGGACCATGTCAAAACAAGCATGCAGGACAAGCGAAGGGAGGAGCACTTTGATGTCTTGTTCGCAAAAGCAACTGCTATGGCAACAAAGTTGGACCTACAACCTATTCAGATGCCTCGTATCCGCAAACCTACAAAGCGTTACACCGGTCAGGCTGCAGCCCATATCCATCCGGATGCTCAGTCTTTGTACAGAGCCCAATTCTACAACGCCTTGGACACAGTGAATACTAAATTCATAGAGAGGTTTGATCAAGCTGGATTCCACAAGCTGCAGCAGCTTGAAAATGTGCTGCTACGCGGAGACATGGACAAGATGGTAGACTAGTATCCTGAATTGAATTCAAGACTACTGCAGGTGCAGCTGCCCATATTTGGGGCTAATTACACATATCAAATGAGCTCAGATGTTGATCGCATTATTATGGAAACGGTGCCAGAAGTGAGAGGTCTCTTCAGTCAGGTGGAATCTTTAGTAAGGCTTCTTCTGGTCGTCCCTGCCTCCTCTGTAGAGGCTGAGAGGAGTTTTAGTGCCCTGAGGAGGCTTAAGACATGGCTTAGATCTTCGACGAGTCAAACAGGGATGAATAATGTGGCCATGTGTCACGTGCACCAGGAGAAACTGGACAGACTGGACCTTGAAGGAATATGCCAGTCTTTTACCGGTGTCAATGATAAGCGCAAAAAGGCCTTTGGATCATTTGCTTGAAGAATGGCAAGTCAAAACACTTGTCATTGCCTGGAGAGAAGATGAGAGGATAGGAGAAGAGAGCAGAGGAAAGGAGCAGAAATGACTGCAGAGGAGGGGAGAGGAAAAACGATGACTGGAGAAGAGAGGAGAATATCGGACCAGAGGAGAGGAGGAGAGAGGAGAGGAGAGCAAAGCAAACGCCCCTGCTGCCCACCCAAGTTTACTTGTAAATATGTAAATAAAAACAACAATTTTCTAAACCTTTTCCACAATATCTGGACTTGTCTTCATATAACAATGCATAAATTTATGTTAATATGATTGTGGTTATGGTTGTACTTTATTTCAGTTTCATGTATTTGGTATAGGCCTGTGAGCCATGCGGCGCTTGACTCGGGTAAAAACATAGAACATCTTAAAGTGACTACGCGAATTAATCCCTAATATCTGCCATTGCATACAATGAAACAAGAAAAAGTAAAAAAAAGAAAAAACAGAGCAATGTAATACAATATACACGATTAGACATTATTGTAAAAAATAACAAATAAAGTCCAACCCATGTAATCGTGCATTTTTTATATATATTTTAGGCAGGAAATTCGTTTTCAAATTTAGATATTTCTCTTGGGGGGGGGGGCAGACCCCCTGGAAGATTTGGTCTCCCCCAATGTTGACGCCAAGGCTATGGCCTTGGCGTACAGTAATACTGTATTTCCTTTTTTTTTTGGCCCTTAGCAGGTACGTGTCTGTCCGAATAAACACTTTATTTCCATTTGTGGGTAGGTGGATGAAGCTTTTACGTTTTGGACAGTCTTCTGCCCCTCAACAGCAACCTCCTTCCCTGCATTACTCCGTTTTTACCATTACCATAAGCCGTCATACAGCCTTACTTGAAGCAACCGCAATGATAACTTTTTACGCATCCAAATCTTCCCCATTCATTCACTCACATGGCACACTTGACATGCATTGGACAGGGAGGAGAATGTTACAAATAAAGGCCTCTGATCACCCATTCTGTTACAAGATGGGTTACACGTAGTAGGATTAAGGTCATTAATGCCTCCCACTCCTAAGCCTACCGGCTAATTCAGTACAATAATATATTTTTTCCTCGTGTTGTCTGCTGTCGGTTAGAGGCCGCAAAAGGCTTAGGAACGCATTCACGCGGTCTCCCGAACGTTGAAAACGTTGGTAGATTGTTCATCCAACATTGCTCCTGTCGATCTGATAGCGGAGCAAAAAGACGCGGCAGTATATCAACCAGTGTATTGACTCACAGTGGGGTAAAGAGTGGGTGCCAAAGTCTCCTGTAGAAAGGAATTGCACGTCATGGGAGAAATCTCTTGATTAAAAAAAAGTCTGTTTCCACAGTTATTTAATGCTAAGCTCCAGTTGCATTGAGTGTCGGAATTTGGAGTAAACTCGCTTCAAGTACGGTACCGCAACTGAGATTGACAATGAAAAGTAAAGTTAGGTAACAAAGGGATTGGTCTCGAGTGGGCAATTTGTCATGGAACAGAAAACCAAGCTGATTGTTAGGCGTTGTTGAAAAAGTTAATTAATCGGAACTTGGATTTCGTAGCGGCACGTATGCAGCGTGTACACTTGAAGTAGCAAGTGGATTTGACCTTTGACCACGGACCACTTCGCTTGATAATGCATTCCCTCAGTACAGCCATTTTGGGATTATTCAGTGTGACGAGTAATTCATTTTAAGACTAGATGTTTGCAATTTGCATGTACGTCAGAGAGGGGGAAACATGGTAATAACGGGTTATTTGACCGGTATTATTTCGCACTTGACGATGCGATCTGCTTCGTCTGCAACAGAACGGGTGCCACGTTTTTCGCCACTGGACGCTCGCGCTGGAACGCGCCGACAAGGGCGGTTGGGGTTGTGCTCACAGAGTAATCTTTTGTTCGCATCCCAAAGGAAAATTAACCTTTCGCGAACAGCGCCTCGGGCTCGCGCTGGCAATTGTGCCTCCGGCGCTCCGCGACAAGTTCCGTTTTGGCAAGCTGGCTCGGGCAAGGGTTAGGGGGGGGGGCAAGGAGAGAGCGGGTCGCACAGGCGCGGTTTGTGAACCTCTGGCGCAGATGCGCGCACCGCGCACGATTTCTTTCAGACGGCGCTGCCAGCAACAAGCTTGGTTTGTAGTATCGCACACGTCTGTGCGGGTCTAAAAAAAGACCAGCGGTTGCGGCTGTCCGGGGAGTGTTTACCGTGTAGGCTGCTGGGATTGCTCCGTGCGTCGAATGAACACACGCATGCAGGCCGGTCATCCAAGCGAGGCAATCAAAGCACCTTGAGCGTTGATTACAATCGAGATCTCTGCTGTATGTATAGATTTTTTTTTGTCCATTCATTTCGCTCAACGCGTTCTCTGTGTTTGTGTAACGACAAACGAAAAATAATGTCGCACTGTTCTCATATAATTACGTTTATTATCACGATATCACACGGTGGTATCCACTGCGGCGTGGCATATTTAATTCAAGCCTCTGACATGTGGCACGCGAGCCACCCTTGAGGCCGTCTGTAACGCGTTCTACAGTCGGCAAATAATGCTGTACGAAGCAAGGAAATGGAATTAAAGTACATTCACACCGACAGCATCGGGTGCCTATGTGATACGCTCCCTGCAGGGACACCGGGTGTAGCTTCACGAGACATTAACACACGGGCAAAGTGGAAGACAATAACAAGCATTCTGCGCCTCCGTCCAACGTCATTTGTGCCATCTCTTTCCATCGCTCGTTCCCTAGGCAAACCGCTTTGGTCGCCACGGCAACGCTAATGGTATGCTATCTCGTTATTTTGCTTAATTAAATACTTTTTAATTAAGCAGTGCGGATAATTGGATCTGAATAGCCACTGTTTGGCGCTCGTGGATAAGATACCCCCACTTTTGGGAAGAAAAAAAAAAGGAAAGCCCGCTAAGGCAGGCACATTCAATTACCTCGCTGTATGAGGGAATTGTTCTAATTATTACCGGTTCATCAGCAGCACAAAGGCTTTCCTCGTAGCTGGCCGCATTCATTTTAGTCGCCCATCATAATCCCGCCGCCGCCGCCGTTCAAATGTGCCAATTGTGCGGCCCCTGCTTTCAAGCTAGTACCCCTTTCGTGCGTTCACTCTCCGATGCTCCCTCACCGTCTCGCCCACGTTACTTTCTTTTGACCATCCATCGCGACGCGAAAGGGGCGAGCGTCGCTTTGAGTCATCCGCTGTTCTTCGCGCTGCCATTCATCAACAACGACGGCCAAGTGGCCAACTTGGCTTCGCGAGTGTTCAACCACGCGCAGTGTCTCTCCGAGCAGTGGAAAACCAAAAGGCACAGCGAACGGAGGAGAACCTCCCTGGATGCTGCTGAATTTGCCTGTTTCTTTGTCAAAGCAGCACCACGCAGCGAGTGTAATTAATGCATTTTTAACTGATAAATAATGCAGCGCTCAATTATAAAGGACGTACTGTAATATTCATATTTTTGATGGTAATTCGAAATTCATCGCGATTCACGTTGCTCTGATGCACAACGTGCCACCGACAAACCTTTGTAAAAACGCGCGTGTTGGAAGTGGTGAAAATATCTAAAAATGCAGTCCATTACTCACACACAACAAGGCTGTGAAATCATAGCATTGTAACTGCTGTGTTTCCCATTCCACGATATTTGCTTGGGTTGAGTTGCATCCCCCCCCACCCACCCACCCACTCCTTGTCCAGAACTAAACTGCCACAGGACAATAATGAATGTATTACGACACTAAAAAACACAGGATTCTGCATTTGTATGTAAATACATAAATAAACTTCGTCATCATTGAAGCGCCTTATTAAATACATTCAACTTGCATATAAATACAACAGTAGAAAAGAATTGCGCGTGAGCAAATTATTACTAGACACAGCAAACGAACGAGACAGCCCAAAAAAATATACACCACAAAGCCAGAAAGCAACAACGCAAACGCAGACAACGAACTAAAAAACCTTACCGGCAAAATACTCTCTCAGACGAAGAACGCATCGCGGTTCGGCAAAAGGTGCGGTAAATTCCCCGTTCTCTGCAGCTCCGCCGGCATCTATCGGCTCTGTGCTCATAATTACGAGCGGCTTAAGGGGGCGAGGAAGCGCTACCGGGGGGGGGGAGAGAGAGAGAGAGAGAGGAGCGGTCGAGGGAGAGAGAGAGGGAGGGAGAGAGAGAGAGAGAGGCAAGGGAGAGCGAGGGAGAGAGCGAGAGTGTTGTCTTGAGCGTTGGCTGCCCTCTCCTCCCCTTGTCTCTCAGTGACACGGGCTGCCTGCTGCTCCACCGCTAACAAGGCGCTTTGACGCTCGAACCCTATAAGCCTTGCCGTCGCGTACCCACCATTGATAATTGGCAATAGGGAAATACCGTGGGTTGTTTTTTTTTTGTTAAATCCTATCCTGCAGCATGAGTAGAGCCGAGGTCGCTATTTGTAGCATTTATTACACGGTGTTTTCGGTTATTTTCCTCCCCCCCCCCTTTTTTTTTTGCTGTGCGTCCGCGTCGCCAATGTGTGCCCTCCGCACCGAGCGACGCATTATCGGACAAGCTGTGCGTGTGGTGTGCCCGTCACATTTGTTTGGGGGGGGGGGGTCGAGGGGGTGTGAGGGGGGGGGTGCTGGTCATATTTTTGTTGTGTTTTTATTTATTTATCTTAACCGCCACCATGCAGTTGACAAGCGTCGTGAATATTTTTATTTTTTTGGACATTGCCGTGCGCGGCTTGGAAGCATTTCTCCCGCTCCAGAGTGAAATAATATCAAACGTCGTCTTCGAAGCAGTTTTCTTGAAGAATTAAGAGCCTCGAACTTAAGTCGCTCTTCTTGCCTCAGCTTTATCCCATTAGTCCCTTGAACGCTTCGCTGTTGTATGCTGTACTGTGTTACAAAACTATTATCGCTATGAATAAACACAATTCGAACTTTTAGTACAGTGAGACATTTCAATGAAAAAATATTTTCCATAAGGTATTAAGATGACTAAGCAACAATGATAAAATATTTATTCATGGACCTTAGAAAGGTTATCCCTCTATTCTATGACCAACCATTTGCTATAGGAAATTACGATAATAATTACGATACGTTTACATATATGATTATAATAATTCCACTATGGATTTTTGGTAACCAAAGGCACTTGCATCATGCAAGATTAAAAGCAATTAATTTAATTTTTGCTTGTGCAGATATGACTGAGCAAGGAAATGTTTGCCTCTTCACAAAGAAACATGCTCTAATCGTCTATTTTGCGCATCAGAAACTGTAGTGGTTCTGGCATCTGAATATACAGAAGATTATAAATATATGATTTACGTGATAATTTTAAAGAACAACCTATTGTTTTTCTGTATGGTACCATTAAATGTAAAAAAAAAATATTTTTTATACATATAGATTTTTGCGCTCATGAATAAATGCATTACTTGCTTAGCTCTCAATATTTAATTCGACCCCTAATGACTTGGCACTTAATAAACTGACAGATTCGACGAAGAATCAACCACCATTCAACGCAGTGATATAAAGATAAAAAGTTAAATAAAACCACGCAGTAGAGTCTATTCGAATTTTTGGTTTCCAAAATGTGCAGCTTTGACAAGTCCCACATGTTCCTGCATAGATTATCGAAGCCAGCTCCTATTAGATAGATAAGCTATAAGTAAGCCCGATTGTCTGTTAATTGGTGGTAAGACAGGTAGTAATTCTTATTTTCCCAGACTATTGCTCTTGCAGTGACATTGCAGCGTCTAAGTCTTTGCGAGTTACCATGGCGGAACGCTAACATCTGATGGTAATGTGAAGTTGTGCGAATAATTTTAAGTGCATTAAATGTCCACCAATTGTATCAGTCGTAGAAAGCGAATCTTATTCATCCAAATGCTGTATATTTTTGTTAAATGCCACATTTTATCTGATACTGTGAGCGTGCATTGTAAGTTTACTTGAATATGTATAATTGCATATGAATACGTGTAAACTATCGCGTAAGTCATATTCTTAGCTCTTTCGGTAAAGTCACGTGACTTTAACGAAAGAGCTAAGAATATGAATTACTGCAGTCACGAAAGCTTTAAATCACAATTTATCGCGTAAGTATTTCAGGGTCATTGTTTCTATATCAAACTCTCAGCATTAAATGTAAAAGAGCTTGATTTATATTTTTTTAAAAATAGCTTTTCCACAGCAGAAAGATTGCTGCACCATTTACAGTGTCAGTGCCCAAACTTGAGTGACGGGAGCAGAGCGCATGAGTTTTCCACTGTGTGGTGACTCACACGTGGGCACTCAGAGGAAACCTTTCCAACATCACATTCTCCATATGAAAAATGAATTCGACACTTAGGTCTACACGTGAACTTGATACTCTAATCTCCGAGTATTCCCAAATAAAGTACGAAACCAAAATCATCGACTCATTGAATGTAATGTTTACAATGAGTGTGGACCTTTGCGTGGTGATTTATTTACTTATTTACCCGTTTGACATCGATGTTTGCCATTGAGACCGTTAAAATTGTTGCACAGAAGAATCTATCCAGACTGACCATGAATATTTCATTTGCCTTCAAGCGTAGATTTTAGATCTGCTGGCTTCAATATCATGATACGAACATTTAAATAACCAGCTCAATCTTTTGTTTTAAGCGTGTGATGCATAGGCTTTGATATCCATTATAAAAAAAACAATCGAGCAATCAACTTAAGGTCTGCATACATCGCATCATGCAAATCACCACACATTCTGCATGAAAACGTTGCCACGTCATATCACAGGTGATCTACTGCTTCTACATTTAATCATTTGCATGGTAATTCCCTTTGTAGATGTATCGTTTTCATATTTTAAGCTGGGAATAAAATCTTGTTTTGTTATCCACCTGAAAAATGGGGTTATAAGATAGATGAATGCCCCCTGAATTTCATAGTGAATGAAAAACATGACCAATGTGTCCCCTTTTGGAACTGTCCCTTGCTTTTTGTACACATGAGGGTTTTAGCTAATCGATTCCCAACTTGGAAGTAGAATTTATTATGGCTTAGTATGTTTGACTGTCAGCTCAGAAAATGGAGAAACTACCGAAGGAATTAAATATTCCCTGAAACATTATCTTTTTTGTAGAAAAATGGGGGTATCCATTTGCCATAAAACAAATTGTTAACCTCTGCAATGTAAAACAGCAAATTGTAGACCCAGAGAAGCATTCAAAACTATAATATATATCCTGGAGACCTTGAGCGAACTGGACTGTCACACTTCAAACACCCAGGGGGAAAAGGCAACAAAACTTAATTATTGACCAACCAATAGATATATATATGCTGGACTCAGTTTTAGCTACTGCAAAAGGTTTATGTGAATTGAAATACAAATTATGATTATACAAAGATGTGCACTAAAATATTTTAACTCCAGATTGATATTTTCCAGCTATTAGTTTTTTTTTTATCCACCAGAGTATACTTTGAACTTAATGAACCTGTATAGGGCCAGCATTAGCCAGTGGGATGCAAATTATTGTGTGTCCCACTCCATTCTCAGCTCTTGTCACTGTAACGCTGTGTGAAATAGCTCTGATAGGTCAGCACAAGTAAACTGCTACATCTGCAAATCGCAGTCCTGTAATTCTATATTTTCTCCAACTGAAAACGTGAACTAATGAGCATCTACAAACCCACAATCAGGTGCTTCATAAACAACAACAAAATAGGTCATGGGAAGGATAAACAAATAAAAAAACTAATGGACTATACATAAATATGTCATGTTTGCACAGCCTGGGAATATGTGCCACAGTCGCTCTTATCTATATCTCATGATATATCAATCCCAATGATTATACATAAGTTAACATTTCAAATATGACAAAACGAGTAATACCACAACCTCGTATAATTAACTAAAAAGCATACCACTCGAAATGTTAATATATTTTCCATATCTGCATGGTTGATAGCATCATTTCGTTTGTTTGTTTGTTTGCTTTATTATTTTAAAATATGAGATGGCGGGAAAGATTGGACAATTCCATTTCGCGGCACCCCAACACATTGGACATTGGTGTGGACAGCGTAATACTTAGTGTTGTCATGAACATTGTTATGACCTAGGACACAGGGAGAGAGGTGCACGGGTAGCGTTTTTCCAGGTGCAGACAGGATGTACACTTAAAGACCCATGCTTGCTTAAGAAAGGATCTATAATCAAGAGGGACAGGAGAGAGACAGAGGTTTGAGAGGTTATTTTTCTTAGATTGAACCAATTGCACTGGCAGTAAAGGATTTATGCTTTTATTGCAACCATAACAAACGGAATCATCCTTTTCCTTAAGGTTTTTTATTACATCAGTGGATCAATTCATGTTGTCTGCAAATCAATTGCCGGTTTCACAAATTGTGGCTTCACATTGCATATACGTAAATTATTATATACAAGTTATGACCCGTGTAGCACGTTTAATATCATCTTTCATTTAACTTTAATTCCCCTGTGGGTTAGGTGGGTTGGGTGGGCTGGGTGGGCTGGACTGGGTGGGTTTGGCTGGGTGAGTGGGGTGGGGTGGGGTAGGGTAGGTTGGGTTGGGTTGGGTGGGTGCGTTGGGTGGGTTGGGCTGGGTGATTGGGTTGGGTGCGTTGGTTGAGTGGGTTGGGTTGGGTGGGTTGGGTTGGGTAGGTTGGGTTGGGTTGGGTAGGTTGGGTTGGGTGGGTTGGGTGGGTTGGGTGGGTTGGGTGAGTTGGGTTGGATTGGGCTGGGTCGGTGGGTGGGTTGGGTGGGTTGGGTGGGTTGGGTGGGTTGGGCTGGGTTGGGTGGGTTGGGCTGGGTTGGGCTGGGTGGGTTGGGTTGGGTGGGTGGGTTGAGTGGTTGGGTTGGTGGGTTGGGTTGGGTTGGGTAGGTTGGGTTGGGTTGGGTGGGTTGTGTTGATGGGTTGGGTTGGGCTGGGTGGGTGCGTTGGGTGCATTGGGTGGGTTGGGCTGGGTGGTTGGGTTGTGTTGGTGGGTTGGGTTGGGTGGGTTGGTGGGTGGGTTGTGTGGGTTGGGCTGGGTTGGGCTGGGTGGGTTGGGGTGGGTGGGTTGGTTGAGTGGTTGGGTTGGGTTGGGTTGGTGGGTTGGGTTGGGTAGGTTGGGTTGGGTTGGGTGGGTTGTGTTGGTGGGTTGGGTTGGGCTGGGTGGGTGCGTTGGGTGCGTTGGGTGCATTGGGTGGGTTGGGCTGGGTGGGTTGGGCTGGGTGGTTGGGTTGTGTTGGTGGGTTGGGTTGGGTGGGTTGGTGGGTGGGTTGTGTGGGTTGGGCTGGGTTGGGATGGGTGGGTTGGGTGGGTTGGGTGGGTTGGGTTGGTGGGTTGGGTGGGTGGGTTGGGTGGGTTGGGCTGGGTTGTGTGGGTTGGGCTGGATTGGGCTGGGTGGGTTGGGTGGGTTGGGTGGGTTGGGTGGGTTGGGTTGGGTGGGTTGGGTGGGTTGGGTTGAGTGGTTTGGCTGGCTTGGGTGGGTGGGTTGGGTTGGGTTGGTTGGTTGGGCTGGGTGGGTTTGGTGGATTGGGTTGGGTGGGTTGGGTTGAGTGGTTTGGGTGGCTTGGGTGGGTGGGTTGGGTGGGTGGGTTGGGTGGGTTGGGCTGGGTTGGGAGGGTGGATTGTGCTGGGTGGGTTGGGCTGGGTGGCTTGGGTGGCTTGGGTGGGTGGATTGGGTGGGTGGATTGGGTGGGTGGATTGGGTGGGTGGGTGGATTGGGTGGGTGGGTGGTTTGGCGACTGCAGATATTTCATTGGACCAAGGTATTAATGTTAAATTTTGATTTAAAGCTTTCGTGACTGCAGGGATTCATATTATTGGTTCTTTCGGTAAAGTCATGTAGAAGGGAAACAATAAAAATATAAAACAATAAAATACTCACGACGTTTCGACTGCAACACAAGCATTCATCATCAGGTGTGAAAACCACAGCAAGAAAATTTGAATTTTTTCAAATTTGAAATTTTTCAAATTTTCTTGCTGTGGTTTTCACACCTGATGGTGATTGCTTGTGTTGCTGTCGAAACGTCGTGAGAATTTTATTGTTTTATATTTTTATTTTTTATTATTTTATTGTTTCCCTTCTACGTGACTTTACCGAAAGAACCAAGAATATGTATTAATGTTAATCATGTAAACCTTTTAATACACAGCAAACCGACCATCAAGCCTACTTTATTTTTTACATCTGCAACTCAGAACCACCGTGTATCTTGGCCAGTCTGTAACAAATAATAGCAAGGCTATGTACAAGATACTCGAAAACCTAGTCGGGGGAAAAACACGATTTTAATTTAATAAAAAGCTATTTTAATTTTACCAGGTAAGGCCCACTGAGCTATATGGCTATATTTTAGAAGCGACCTGGCCACAAATGATAGCTCAACGAAGTGGTTTATCATGTGGAAATGTATAGCAGCCAAATACTCTAAACGCATGTTACTAAATGTGTGTGGGGGGGGCGGGGGGGGAGAAACCGGAGGACCCGGAGAAAATTCCACGTGACCACGAGGAAAACACGCAAACTCCAAATATACAGGCGTCAGGGTCGTGATCGAACCCACGACCTCCTGTATATGAGGCGAGGCAGTTAACATCTCGCCACCGTGGCACCCCAAATATATATGATAGTTCCACTAATCACCCCAAGGCCTGAATCAAATATTTCCAGAGTTCACTCTGAGGTAAAGCAATAGCCATCAGCATAACCTTACCAGTATGATTTAATGTCATGGGGTTTTTTATTTCAAGAGTAATTCACTACTTGGGAATACAGTGAACCACAATACTTACCAATCCCCATGTTGCTTTTGTATTTCAGAGGACAATTATTGTTCTTAAAACTGTCAACAGTTTTATAAACAGTATCTGTAACCCAGCTTGAAGTAGCTATGTAATTTATTTGGATTTCGAATTTTTTGTATTTGTTACATAAATGCAACAATTACCATTTTATATCACGGTACTTTCCTTTTTGTTGCAAAAAAAACCTCACTGTGCATCGATACACATTGTTAGGATGGTCCTAATATGCCATTCATTTCGTTCTTCATATCACATTTTACGTGTCAGAGGAAAAATAATTCGGAGAGAATAGAATCCAAATGATACACTTTAGTTCAACAACCCACCGTTTGCATTGCTTCGCAAAGCCACCTAGGCAAATACACAAATTTCACACTCCTCACAATTTATTGAATCGGGGTCATGATTCAGTTCAAGAGTACTTTTTATATCGTGGTACATGTAGGGCCTCTTGGCTGCAGTGTTTATGTCAGCCAATTACGTACAATATATAGAAGCCAAAAAATATCGATTCTAGTGCCCACAATGCAATGTATCATGATAATAGTAATACATTTTCTTTTCAAAATTTGTATTTATTTGATTCGGAATATCATTCGATTTGTACTAATAATGTCAAGTGAAGAGATGAGGTATCGGTGTGGAGCTCTTACATAGCAATGCATCACCACCCCATGTTATAAAATAGCCTGTGGAAAGTGATATTATAGAACTAATTTTGAGATCCCTTTAAGTAGCCCAGTTCATTTTTACCCTGCTGTAGAGATGTCCATGTGATGGTGACATTTAAATATAAAAATGTCAGAACTTGAATTTAGCCTCATTAAGTGAAAACCTACATTTATGAGTTATTGATTCACCTGGCTGAGACCATCAATTCACTGCATGTGAGAATGAGTTGCTTACAAGACTCGAATCCAGCATCTTGACTGTTGTGCCTCAAGCGTGCCTAGCCTTGATCCACTTGGTTACCTCAAGAAACGAACCTAACTAATGAATTGATGCATCGTTACTGTACATGTGTGAAGGCTCCCTCTGTCTCCCTGGGGGTGGGTGTAACACACTCATAATCTCAGCACAATCTACACAATCTACCCCTCACCCCTTTTCACTAGTGTACAGATCAATGGTTTACGAATGAATAGCATCTCATCCGGCAGCTCATAATCATAATGTTAAAAACACATTGAGGGTGCAATTGCTTTAAAGAGAAAATAAAATTTTATTTCACAACAACAAAAAACTGTGATCCTGGAAAAGTTTAAGTCGTTCAATGAAAAGTTACATAAAATGTGGACCTACCACTGTATGGGCTGTCTCCCCAGTGCTGATGTATTACTAACAGTGCCTGGTGTGACATTGATACATGGGAGCATTAATTCCATGTGTTCCTAATGTTAAATAAATAAATAATAAGAACTGAAACCATCAATGTGATTTTTCAAACGGTGGAACACAAAAGCTATATAAGGATCCTAATCTGGCTTCGTAGAAAGGAATATACAATGAGGTTTACACGTTTTTTCCGTAATTTATTTTTCAACATCCAGTGGCTTTAACGTTATTTTTTTTTACTTGCCAATTTCTCAAATTTGTAAGTGTGGTTTCAAAGTTTTTGCATACCAACTTTAATTGGCAGTTATTTCAATCAACTAACAACCCACGCTCACACATTTAACACATTTAATTCAGGCGATCTGTGCGGTTATTTGTCTCTATTTATCTTCAAAGAATATTTTTCATGTATGGTATTAATGTCCAAGTGATGTGGAACAAACGTGGACAAAAAACGCATTTCTGCAGGCATAGTTAGAAGTGAAAATTACAGCGCAGTCCCATGGCGAGTAGTTATGATGATTCTTGTTGATTGCTAATGGTGCTTTCAAATCCCACGTGAAAATATTTTAATTACATCGGGAGGAAAAGCCATGCCAGGAAGGAAAAAAAAACATCTGAAGAAAAGCCTTGGTGAGTGCACGTCTTTCATTTGCTAGATGTATTAATGATGGTCAGAGGGCAACGGAAAAGAGTGGGCATTTGAGGGTATGCATGAAGGAGCGTTTAAGCGCAGAAATGTCCAGATTTTATCAATGTAATTTTAAAAATGTGTGATGTAAGTTTAATATTCAATAAAGCAAAATGTACTCACAAGCAATACCATACAACATTTATATTATTAGTTCTTTCGGTAAAGTCACGTTGAAGGGAAACAACAAAATAATAAAAAATATATAAAACAAAAAAAATTCTCACGACGTTTCGACCATAACACAAACGGTCGTCTTCAGGTGTGTTGGTTTGCATAAATTTATTTTTAAACGGTGCATTTATTTATAAAAAACGTTAGCGCCACGCGCAGCGATTTTGCAGTTTATTTAGGACTAGTCCATCTATATTCTGAAAAGAGGAGGGGGAAGACGATTTTTTTATAATGTATGCTGTCTGAAAGCCACTGTAAGCGTGAACAATCAATTAAGACCTGAAATGGTTTATCAAATCTTTCCAATGATTGCTAAGATAGAATCCATCTATCGGTTGAAATTGTCTCTGTGCTTGTATATGTGGATATGCGCTATCCACATATACAAGCACAGAGACAATTTCAACCGAGAAGATGGATTCTATCTTAGCAATCATTGGAAAGATTTGATAAACCATTTCAGGTCTTAATTGATTGTTCACGCTTCCAGTGGCTTTCAGACAGCATACATTATGCGCTATCCACATATACAAGCACAGAGACAATTTCAACCGAGAAGATGGATTCTATCTTAGCAATCATTGGAAAGATTTGATAAACCATTTCAGGTCTTAATTGATTGTTCACGCTTACAGTGGCTTTCAGACAGCATACATTATAAAAAATTCGTCTCCCCCCTCCTCTTTTCAAAATATAGATGGACTGGTCCTAAATAAACTGCCAAATCGCTGCGCGTGGCGCTAACGGTTTTTATAAATAAATAAATGCACCGTTTAAAAAAAAAATTATGCAAACCAACACACCTGAAGACGACCGTTTGTGTTATGGTCGAAACGTCGTGAGAATTTTTATTGTTTTATATATTTTATTATTTTGTTGTTTCCCTTCAACGTGACTTTACCGAAAGAACTAATAATATGAATTACTGCAGTCACGAAAGCTTTAAATCAACATTTACCATACAACATTGTGTAGTTATAATTCGTTTTTCACGTTGCCGTATTTTGCTCGCGAAGGTGTATCCGGTGTCATAGACACAGCCATCCGTAACTTCACGAGGATTCTAATTATATTGTAATGGCTCATTCGTTACAACTCTTTGCCCTTGTTATCGTACCAAATCCACTTGGTCCAAAAAACATGAAATTGCCAACACGCGCTTCTTATATCTCGGGGGTCAAAAGGTCAAGGTCCAAAGGCCACTACACTGCACTAATGTTTTCACCCTTTGGCCAGATGCTGCAATTGTTGCACGGTAGTGGTCGCATTGTTTTTAGCGGTTGTACACAGCCGACGCATTTGATTACATAAAAAACACGTGTTCAAAAAAGTTTCTTCTTGCGCGGTTGGAAGTGGTATTTTTAAGCCGTTCGTGCTGATAAGATAAGGAGAGAAAACACTTTTCTGTTAGGCATTGTGAACTGTGATTGTGCATACGTTTATCCGTGTGTACGAGCATTCAATAAATTAGAGGCCAGCATGCGCGTGCCATAGGAACTGATTAAAGCATTGCATTGCGCTGACCTCTTGGTCCCACAATCTATTACTATGCAGTAATCTTTTTCAAAATGACCTGCCTTTATCGTTATAACAACACAACGGTAAACACACAGCGGTATATCTCGCAAAAAAAGCTATACCTTTATCATTTCAGCATAGCGCTTCCAATTTTTTTTTAGAATCAGCTATCTTCAATGTGTGATTCAAATGACTGATAGCATCATGATAAAATAATTTTAAACAAGAATGCATAGCCCTATGTCAATCCACTGTTGGATGATGGTCTCCCCATGCCGTGTTGGTCGTAGGGATTGTGTGACCATACTTCACCATTCTGATTGGTGAAAGGCAGGGCCCATGATCAAATCAGATACCGCCACTGATGTTAGCCGTGGCCGGATATTGAATTCAGGTCATCTGGTTCATAGATTCATAGGTTGATTCCAATCTACAAGGAATTGAGGAATAGTTTGCAATTGTTCAAGTAGGGCAGTTTAACCGTAATATTTAGTTACCATTGACTGTATTCACTGATGTGTCTCATGGGATCTTTATTGGCCACAGAATCTTAAATCAGACCCCCACCCTGACATGTCATTCAAGACACAGCTGCAGGCCCACACGTAGCCTGCCTTGCACCTTTGACACAATGCAGATGTGATTCCTTAGAGCCCCATCTTCCTTGCTTGAAATTGGGCATTGCATTTTCACCTTCGTAGACCCAGACCCTCAAAGGAGTCAGGCCCTAGGATAGCAGTTATGATGGACCCTGTCTCTCAGCATCCGGGCACTGCATTCTAACAACGATTAGAAACTAGGCACAAGCCGTGCTTGGGACCAATCCTGGAATGGTCTAGAATTTATTTCGATCCTGACATAACGTGCTGTAGTCCCTCCCTCTTTATGCCCCTTAAAATCAGACCATTCGTAAATATAATATTTACGCTATTCTTATCGTACACGGTTATTAAACTAAAACGAAACTATTTTTATTTCACCAGGTAAGGCTCGCTGAAATATATAGCTCTTTTTTTCAGAAACGACCTGGCAAAAGAATTATAGCTGAACGAAGTGGTTTATCACGTGGAATTTGATATCAGCCAAATACTCGAAGAGCATGCTTCTAAATGTGGAAAGAAAAACCGGAGGACCCGGAGATAAATCCACGCGAGAGAGACCGAACTCCCAATATAGAGCAGGCGTCAGGGTCTGGATCGAACCCACGACCTCCTGTATACCAGGTGAGGGGATTACCATCTTGCCACCGCAACAGGTGGCACCACTCGGTTATGTAATCACTCCCTCCGCCCCCCTTTCTTCGCTGCAGGGGAGGGTGGGGGGAAGCAATCGTATATATTTAATCGTAACTAGGTTTCACGGATGCTTCGGTTAGATTACACGTGCTCAAGCTATGATATATTGCCTGTGACATCTGTGTCCGTTCCTCAGGGTCGCCCAGCTGAAAGCCGGTATGTCCCTTCACAAAAGTGATTCACGCAGCCCGGAAGAACAAGCGTCGTGTGGCCCATGTATAGTTCCCTGGCTGCCATGGGAAACCATTTATTGGGCCCCTCATCCCTTTCACCAACTGGGCAAGTGGGCTATTAAGTGGCAGTGGTAACAGCTTTAGATTGTACATCCCATCATCAGCCATGATTAATCCACTGCTGGATGAAGGCTTCCACAAGTAATGGACATGTGTCGTGGTCCCACAATGCATCAACATTTACTGTCTTTCTTTTACCAGGTAAGGCCCACTGAGCTATATATCCCTTTTTCAGGAGCGACCTGGCCACAAATGATAGCTCAATGAAGTGACTTATGCGGAAATGTAATGTATAGTGGCCAATACTCTAGACCAGTGTTTCGTAACCTTTACTGCAGCTTGCACATCATTGCTTCTCAATCGTAAAAAAAAATGTATAATGTTAACAAGAACATAGTGTTTAATGAAGCAAAGTAATTGTACGCACGTGCCCGTGCTTAATTTGTGTTTTTCAATTATTTACCTTCTCAAAAAATCTGGTCATGTCTCGCACCCCCAGAAAGGGCATCTCGCACCCCCAAGGGGTGCACCGTTCACCCCAGGTTAAGAACTGCTCTAGACGCATGTCTTTAAATGTGGAGGAGAAAACCGGAGGACTCGGATACAAAATTATCCACACAACCACAGGGAGAAATGCAAATTACTAATATAATGAGCCAAGAATGTGTGTGTCCTGCGCGTGACGTCACTCCACATGAGGCCCATCCCACTGTATGACGTCACTCCACATGAGGCCCACCTCCCCTCATTAACATTCATGAGTGGGTGGATTTTTACACTTAATGCAGAGGAAGTCGAGCTGAATTAAATAATGAATTGCACAAAGTCGCTTCAAATGACATTTCTTTACAGAAAGTGACGGTAAAAAATAAATCTACGCAGCACAGTGCTACATCCGTGCGTGACGTCACTACAAAAGAGCCCCCCCCCCTCCCTTCATTAATATTCATGCCCGCGTAGAAATTTACACGAACGCACAAGAAGGTCGCGCACTCCACATGCCGCACCCCTCCCCTCATTAATAATCATGAGCGGGTGACGTCACTCCACATGCCGCACCCCTCCCCTCATTAATAATCATGAGCGGGTGACGTCACTCCACATGCCGCACCTCTCCACAATAACCATAAGCGGGTGACGTCACTCCACATGCTGCACCGCTCCACAATAACCATTACCGGGTGACGTCACTCTACATGCTGCACCCCTCCCCAATAACCATTAGCGGGTGACGTCACTCCACATGCCGCACCGCTCCACAATAACCATGAGCGGGTGACGTCACTCCACATGGGGCAACCCCCCCCCCCCCCTCATTAAGAATCATGAGCTAAACAATGTTTCTATTGAATATTTCACATTTACTGCCATATACACCCGTTCTTGGACGGGTAAGCAAGCAAGTTACAAATAAAGAGGCATCGCCAGGGTCAGAATCAAACCCACAACCTCCTTGACACCAGGAAAGGTAGTTAACATCTCGCCACCGTGGCGTATTAAGCCAAGCTCACTTCGTTTTCTCAACAGGCAAATTGTGTCTTTAATCTGCGTGTGTTCTCTAATCCGTGTGCTCATCTTTCCGTCTCTCAGTGTAATCCCAAGCAGGGCATCTCTCCCAGCTGTGTTTTTAAGCTCTAGTTTCGTGTTGCTTCGTCATTATCAGGTTCAACTTACCAAAGGACTTTCCAAAAGGACTCCAACTGCCCCTTATTTTTACTCATTTATCTTGGTTTTCTTTCACTAACTGCCCTAAGTATACATTCTACAGTGTTTTTTTTCCAGTTGGGTTAACCCCTGACAGATATTTACGATTTTTTTTTATTGTTGTGAGCAAAACAATTAAAGTAAGGATCGCTGAACCATACAATCTTAATCATAATAAAGCAGTGAAAAATAACTATCGCACAGTGGCACTAATTTTAATTGTATATTCCCCACTCAATTCCCGAAGGAACATAACCTGTTTCACCCTCTGGGAATTGGGTGATTCATCGTTGATGTGGTATATCTGCAAACACTCTTTCAGTTGACGACACATTAAGACGCCTCAATCATATTATAAGCTGTGTGTGGATCAGGTAACAGAAATACTGGCATTCTTATATTCGGAAGAAAAAAAACACCACGTTAATCACAAAAAAATGCCTTTTTTGGTAGAGTCTATTGCACTAGAATTCATTATTGAGTGTAGATAGAGAGTTGTAATTTAATTCACGCTTGAAGGCATTGTAACAAAATCTAAACGCTTCACTTTTTTGCAGAATTGGAAATTATCCAGACCTCATTTAATGTCTCGATGAGTACATTTCGGGTGTTTGCACATCTACGTTTTTTTTTCCCCTGCATTAAAAGCATTTATAAAGTTGAAATGTGCAAAGACATTAATAAATATATGTCCAAAAAGATGAAAGGTTAACCATTTGGGGGGAGGATGTTCAGAATGCATAGAATAGGGTGACCAAAAAAACAAAGCTTGCTGGCTGTTTTTAATTTCTCCCCCAGGAAGAGACTTATACTCTCAGTTGGTGTTATTGTATATATATGTATCGATATCCATATCCCAGTTTTCTTCATCCACAAATGATCTACATACCCAGTATAAGATTTATGTCAAATGTATCAAGCACTTGACCACTCGTTGTGACATGTGAAAATTCGAATCACGAGTACGTTATCATTATCAGCGGTCATAATAAATCAACTGCTGGATGAAGGCTCCTCCTAAGACATCTCTCATGGTCCCACGAAGTAACAATCCACCTAGCACCTGCGAATGAGTTGTTTTGCGTTGCTTGTTATAATGAAATCTGAGATGGTTAATGTTTTCCGTTTATATACGTCTGAATTTGTTTCTCAAATACAATTTTCAGATAATAATAACAACAAATCTAATGTTGCTATGAATAACTTACCCCGACTCCTGTTTTAATATGTATTTTGGAAAAAAATAGTCATGTAATCTTATTTTGGCTGTTCTACTTTTGTGTGTTTGTAACTTGAACTTCCTTTGCAACGGACATAGCCGACCGCGCTAAACGGTTCCAGATTTCACACTTGATGAAATAAAATGTTTCCATCCTCTTTTGGTTCTTTCGGTAAAGTCACGTAGGTAGAAATAAAATAAAATAAATCACGACGTTTCGAACGCAACACAAGCGTTCGTCTTCAGGTGAAAATCGGGATAGCTACGTGACTTTACCGAAAGAACCAAAGAGTATGGATTCCTGCAATCACGAAAGCTTCAAATCAAGATTGAACCGCCTCTACGGGGAGGGTTTACACACATCTGTTAGAGCGTTTAACAGACTGCGAGACAAGAAGGCTCACTTGATCGAGTCTCTCACCTTTCTGAAGAGATGCAGCGACCACAAGCTTCTTTTCACAAGGCAGCAGACATCGTGCTGCTCACAGCAGACATCGCAGCTATCCCGATTCTCACCTGAAGACGAACGCTTGTGTTGCGTTCGAAACGTCGTGATTTATTTTATTTTATTTCTACCGACGTGACTTTACCGAAAGAACCAAAGAGTATGGGTTCCTGCATGTCACGAAAGCTTCAAATCAGGATTGAAATGTTTCCACTTGCAGTTTGAAAATAAGGGCGGGTGGGTGGACTTCTAAACTAAATGGCATAAACTGCGGCACCAATGGTTGGAACAAATTTAGAGGATTTGTTCACTAAAAGTTTACGCAGATTATGGAATGGTTCCTCAGTCCATTCTCCTTTTCCATAATGAGGAATTGACGGAACCCTGGACCGTTTGCCTCATCGCATATTTATATATTTACAAAAAAAAATGTCAAGAGGGGCTTAGGAAAGGTTTCGCTATCATCGACCACATACGTACTACGAATTAGAATCTGGGAAATACTAATGAGTTTGAAACAAAAGAGATCCATTGTCATTTATATGAATACATTAACCCTCCACTGCCCCTCTGGTCTTCACACCTGATTGGCTCACGAGTGACGACATCACATTAACCCCCTCTATTTAAGCCCGAAACAGGAGGAGGATTTCTCCACAACTCTGGCTGGCGCCTGATGATGCCGGTTGTAATTACCGGTGAAACATCATACTCGAATTGTAAATGTTGTGCGTTTACCCGCCAACACATCGGTGTGCTGAACTAGTAACTAATTGACATGTTTTGTTTAAGTGACAAACCTTACTATTTGGCTGTATCGGATGGTGGCAGGTTTAACGACACATTCATATTTACGCGATCTAACCACCATCACCACCTCTATTCCCACCACGACCACTGCCACAACCAATACTGCAAACACTACACAACACCATCAGTAACGCCACCGGCAACTGGCACTACTCCCACCATTATCAATGGACACCGCTGGAGGCCTTGGCCCTGACTTTGTTCTCTGTAAGGAACCCCTTCAATAGCCTTGGGGCCCCCAGTGGCTCACCAGAGGCCCCCGTGGATACTTTCCCTCGAACTTTAAAAAATCCCGGGACCCCCTGATGATTTTCTCTAATTATAGCATGCCCCAATGGATTGATGAAAATAAAAATCCCCCCATTAATCCTGGCTTTTACTGAAACCCTGCAATAATTGAAGTTGCCATGTAAACACAACGAGGGTAACAGTGTTCGGTAATTGCTGCAACGTTAGCTCCCAAGTCTTCCAAGGCACGGTGGATTACCGATTTTTTTTTTCGTTTGAGCCCCTGGTCTTTCAAAGGCTTGAGGGGAGATACTGCAGCACCTGAATGCGGTAGGGAGGGGGTGATGCAGAGACTGCCCAAGGCAGCTAACTTTTGGATTATTTCCTTGGTAAAAGTTGTGCCAGGTATTATTAACCCAATATATAACAACACAACTGGCAATGCTTTTATTTCTACATAATATAAAATAATGTACGCAGTATATGTTTTTCTATGACAGCGCTTATTCGAGTCTACTTTATGAGATTGCATGCATTTATTTATTAACCTTTATACCTCTCAGCGTTGGCCGTGATGTATATATTTCTACGTTGCCACTATGCTTTCCAAATCTACAAACACACACACACACACAGCTGGTGGCTGAGTGGATGGTGGGTGTTTGTTATAAGATTGGCCAGGGCTTTTAAGTGTCGAGCACAGCATGGACTAAAAGCACAATCAATATTGCACTTGACATCTAGATGCTCATGCAGACACAATGAGATGGTCAAAACGACTGCTGAAAATACACGGCATGTTTTCGAGGTGCAGGCATCCCTCGATTTAAGTAAGGGATGCGTTCTTGAAAGATAAGAAAAACACGGCGTAAAATGACATTTCGTAAATTGGAATGAATTCTCCCATTAATGTAATGCCAACAATTAGGATGTGTTTTGGACGGTCACTCCAACTTCTTCTTTGGTTCTTAACCTGATAATCTACACCTATGTCACCTTTCACAAAACAATAATAATTAACATAAATATAATGAATAATACAAATTAAAAACGCCAAAAATATTGACCTTTTCAGGGAACTCACCAAAATATCTGCACGTTGGACTGACTGGCAAGGCGGTGTGGAGGCGTTAGAACGATTGCACTGTCGGGACACCGTGACGCTGTCGTGGATGGATGACGCAGCCTCCTGGGTGCTTCTTGTTCGATGATCTTGTGGCACTTACCGTGTGAGGTTTCGTTTATGCGGAAATTCCATTTCGTGAGTTGAAAAGTGCCCGTAACTTGTAAAACGCGTTCATTCAAATTTTCGTCAAAAAAACCGTTATTTAATCGAGGGATACCCACACATTAATTTGTTTTCCTTGATATCCTCCTTTAAACTTGCTATTTTATATCGTCACCTATAAAGGCACCCAGTACAAGATACAGGATCTATTGGCAAGAATTTTGTTATGCTCTTGTGGCTTCCAATTAAGCAGAACAGCGTTCACGCAGTTGTTTTATCAATCCACTTCTTGGATGAATGCCTAACGAGACCGTGCCATTAATGGGGGGTTGTCTTTATCATACTTCACCATGCCGGTCACTGTGGTGTGGTCCACTACCCTACCGGGTTTGGTAAACCCGCCAGCACACGACACGTCTGCCAATAAATCACAAACGCCAAATGTGCCAGCAAGGCCTTCACGCTTCATGTAACACGTGTGCCCATTTCATTATACATACTCCAAGCTGAATACGGGTGGAAACACGATTTTACGTGTGTGCGTTTAGTTCGAATTGCTGTCCGTGTACTCCATACTTGAAGGATAAAATTGGGGGCATCTCGCCATGTGTGTGTGTGTGTGCGCGTGTACTCACAGAGTTATCGTCCACTCAAAATTATTATACACAAAACAATGAGACAGACCCTAACAACAAAAAACACCACAGGAAAAGAACACGTTTGTGGAAAATGGATATGTGACTCTTTTGTTTACAATTAAAATTTCTTAATTTTCAGTTCCGTCTCTGCCTCAGAGTATATCTCCCCACTTCCATCACCCCCCCCCGCCCCTCACATCAACACATTAATCGTTCTTGTAAAGTAATCATTACCAACATCGCTCCTGCTCCTAAGGCCCTGTGTCCTTGTGGTTAACCCCACGAGTCTGAAGTATAAAAAAGTACATTGCAACGATATGAATTGAATAAATACAACCTCATCCGGTACCTTCCAAGCAGACTGAAGGCATGTTCTAAATGAAGTCTAAAATTGGATACTACTCCGGCAAAACAGTTGCTTAATGTGTATAGTGTAAAGGCGTATTTATTCAGTGAGACTTTACGGGCGAGCTGGAAAATAAATACCTCAGACTATGTGGCACACATAAAGTCATGCTGCCAACACACACACCCACTTACCTAATCACCACACTTTATTTTGGAACAGCAGAGTTAACACGCTGAATGGTATCTTATTGCTTTTGTCAGTAAATTAGCAATTTTCAGGGTGACCGGTTTTTTCAGTTTGATTGGGAATTGTTCTACGTTAAACAAATTCTCCGTCCTGGTGAAAGCAGGCATCATGGTTGCCATGCTGTTTGTCTGCAGCTCATGGACATTTCCAATGTATCTTCATAGACATAATTACGCACCCCAGCAAGGAGGCAGGTAGATTGCGAACTGCGTGTCGGCTACAAGTGCAGCAGAGTTTCTTCAGCAGCTGCTGTAAGATGAGTTAAGATGAGTTTAAAATAAAAAAAAACGCCACTTTATTCAAATTTTCTTGCTGTGGTTTTCACACCTGATGATGATTGCTTGTGTTGCAGTCGAAACGTCGTGAGAATTTATTGTTTTATATTTTTATTATTTTATTGTTTCCCTTTCTACATGAGTTTACCGAAAGAACCAAGAATATAAGTTAACATGTTACCTGGCACTTTTAAGCTTTGCAATATAAATATTTGCACTTTTTCTCTATTTTGTTTTTGTCATATCCTCGCAAACTGTAAAAAACGGCACATTGAACACAATTGGCATGGAGATTGTAGATAGTCATATGTATGCATATCTGAAAACATATATGGATGTAAAATCTGGACACAGTGTGTGAGACTATAAATTATAATGATGTTCTAGAGGGGATGAGGAGTTTAAATTTGGCAGAAATATAGTCCAGGCAATGCTTCCAACTATAAAAAAATAAATCAAATATATGCTTTTTCCCTAAGTTTTAGCTCTTAAAAATATTGCTTGGAGGTTGTTTGGTGTCATTGTAAAGGACAAGGTGAGTCAAAACGTTGTTTTGTTCATTTATGAATCAGCTTGCTATGATTTATATAATGCAGATTTTTCCACAGAAAAACTCGACGAAAAACTGTTTTCATTGTATCAAGTAAGGCCCACTGAGCTATATAACTCTTTTTTCAGAAGCGACCTGGCCACAAATGATAGCTCAACGAAGTGGCTTATCATGTGGAAATGTACAGCAACTAAATTCTCTAAACTCATGTTCCTAAATGCAGAGGGAAAACCCGAAGAAATCAGAGAAAAATCCACGCGACAATAGAGAGAACACGCAAACTCCAAATATACAGGCGTCAGGGTTGAGATTAAACCCAGCACCTACTGCATACTAGGCGAAGGAGTTAACATTCCACCACCATGGTGCCCTCCACTGTGGTATAGCACACGGAACCAGGACCATTTAAAGTTTTACATTCATGATTTCAGTTAAGGTAATGTTTGGACGAGGTAAAATTTTATAAATGGGAAGCCACACTGTGTACACATTAATTTAACAAAAACATGTTTCCACTCAGCATACTTGACTTGTAATTTAAACAGCATTTTTTAAAGTTGTCTGGGAATAATTAAATTCCCCACTTAATATCTGCATCATGTGCGATTCAAATATGTAATAATGATGGTTTAGGATGTAAGTGAAATGTTTTAAAGCGGATGGGGAAAAAAAATGAGCAGTAATTTAGGTCAATGTGATTGACTGTAATGTGTCCAATTATGCAATTGAATTTCATGCATTCTTTGAGCTTTGCCTACAGCCTCCTGCACATTCATCATTGTCTATTAGCATCACATTAGAGTCTGAAAGAGTGCTAAGTATATTAAGAAACGTAATGGATCAGACAGTCATTGGCCTGTGCACATGTTTGTGGTTAAGCAACTGTTAGTTTGCAGCAACAATAGAAATTGAATGGCATTCATGAAATGCCATCTTCACCCTTTCGCTTTTGACCCCAGATCACTATCTAATTCATTACAGTTGCCTTAACATTTCTTGAATCTCCGGTTATCATGAATACAATGCTTCACACTGTGAAATATGTTCTACTTATTTTTGTAAATTTGAACAACCAAGCCTGGATTGTATATTTTGTTCTAAAATTTAAGGACAGTTTCTGTAACAACATAACATGCAGTTTGCGTCAGGGTTAATGTTTTATGGGGGGTGGTGTAAAGATGCAGCACACGACTCGTAATATTCCAATTTTGTTAAAATTCGAAACACGCAAATATGCATGTTTAGTGAATCTCTTGAAAGTGTTTTGTTCAAATTGAAAGCCTAATTAGACCCTTAAGAAAAGTTTAATGGTTTTCTTGATGAATATTTTGTAAGTGTTTTACAACAATTTAAAAAAGGAACCTTTTTATTACACGAAAAAAAATCTCTCTGCAAAAATCTACTTTTAATAGTGTTCACAAAACTGCTTGAATACCAATGCAGTGCCCCACTTGATTATTTCGAGGGGGGAGTTCAGAAATATATATTTTTTTACGTACGATAACGTTTGAACGTTCTAGCATGATACACATACCTGCCTTGATTACTGATTCAGGAGCACAAAAGGATGATCACATAACTACTGTGAGATTACACGGCGCGCTAGCAAGGGCATGAATTATAATATCAAATTCTCAAGAGGATGTGGCGAGAATTCCTAACGATCTGAAGAGACCAACGCTGGCTTGTGAAAACGCATAAAGTTTCATTTTCACCGTTTAGAACTCTGCGGTGTAGGTCAGGATGCCCTCATTGCCAGAAAGTAACATTCCGATATTAATATTATAGTTGAAGTGTGCTTCCATGCGCGCGCGCACACACGCAAACATCTGAGGAATTTTTCGATTAGTGCCATGTTACAGGATTAGAAAAGGGCATGAGCAAAAACTTTCCCAGGATGAGAACCAGGAGGAAAATATGAGGTCGAGGCTGAAGAGTAAACAGAAGCTACAAGTTTACACTTATTCACTTATATTGTGATGTTTTTTTTGGCCACAAGCAGAATGGGAGTGCTGTGAAACAAGGAATGGTGGTTTGGCAACCTACTTAGACACCAGTTAGCACAGAGTGCTCTACTAGAAACGAATGCCAATGCCCAAGGTTCACAAATACATCATGCCATCTTCTTCCCAATGTTCATTTCCTTGTGATCTCAGTGCCACGTCACGAGAGGTAGTAACCATTTAGAACCCTTACAGACCAGTGCAACCTTTTGTTTGAGAATGGTCCGTGGAAAGAGCTACTCTATCACAGAACTACCGTACTTGTAAGATCTCTTCCAGTAACATATTTATCCACAATAAGGGGCCACACTTTCCCATATTTACTGGCTACAGAAAAATAAACGTTCATCGCATTGCTGTAAAACCGTTCATTTTTAATATTCCAAAGACAAAAATTTGATCAATGCCGAATGTAATTCAAACCTTTGTTTGTGCACTCGCTGGTGAATGGGCTGAGATCATCAACTCGCTTTAGTCGATAACCTGGTTTAATCGCAGGTGTCTGTTGTTTTACTGCCTTGCCCAAGCTTCCGAATCAATTATGCAATTTTAGCTTATTCACTTTGTTTATTGATTAAAGGGACGCCACGTTGACGAGATGTCATCTTCCTCGCCTGGTATCCAGACGGTCAAGGGTTCAATCCTGACCCTGACGCCTGTATATTTGGAGTTTGCATGTTCTCCCAGTGGTCGCGTGGATTTTTTTCTCTCCAGGTGCAATGCAAAACATGTTTTGAGATTATTTCGATTATTTTAATGCTATAAATACCCAAAGTATGGGCTTATTTGTTGAGCTGTCATTTGTGGCCAGGTCGCTTCTGAAAAATAAGTTAATACCGCTTTGGGCTTTGCCTGGTATTATGGAAATGTTTTTGTTTCATTTGTATGTGTTTTGCTGATTTGTTTACCTTTCTTGAACTTTGCACTACTATCATGTTTTTGTACTGTTTGTTGTTGTAACGTTCTTACCCGTCCCTACTGGACATCTGTGAAATAGTGCTTTATAGCTGATCAGATTCCTCCAGTTTAAATACACATTGTGATCCTGATTCTGTCGGAATCATGATTCTAACTCAGTGGTGCCGGCTTATCACTCTGACCTCCTCTACTAACTTGGGAATCTGGGTTTCAAATGGCTCAATAGCGTTGTAACTCGGCCATTGTGAGACCCCAGAACTGCCCAGGAACGAGGGATGAGTTGCATGAACTGTCACCTTAACGTAACAGGGGAGTAAACCATATAGAATATGATTTGTAAAATGTTGGATTATCGCTTTCAAATTTCAACTGTAACCAGGAATGGCATGTATATCTAGAACAATTGAATATATTTCTGATTCTAACCATTTTAGAAGACATTCAACGATTGAAACAAATTGCTGTTTGCCAATTATTTATTCACACTTTAGTGACTTAACATTTTTAATAAAAAAAATAGAACCCACTTCACGGATGTAAAATAAGCTTCAAAAATATAATTCAAATAGGTAATACTTATTATGAATGATTTAACAATTATATTATGTATGTGTGGGGATCAGATGGTTAGCATGTTATGGTTGTTAACTCAGTCGCCTGAGTTTGATTCCTGTCCTTGGATAACATCAATGGCAAGTGATGTGGCATCATGGAGCAGTATGGGACAACAGCTCACGTTGTAATCAGCGAAGCCGACACTCACCAGGAGGGTCAGTTGTTGTTTTATTATTCATGATTATTTGCCCTGCTTGTATGCACGTTGAACCTTTTTCGCACCGCACGTAGTCAACCGCGCTAACCGGAGATGGTAAAGCCGTGGCGCTTTTAACTTCAATTGTTGTTGCATATTTCCTACGTTTTGTCCCAATTTGTACGATCGGTATCGTCTAACAAGAAGAAAATTCTCTACGGGGGTCTCACAGTGCAGTGCAGCCCCCTGTATTATAGGATGGCCGGCAGATGCGCATATCAAAGAGCTACTTCTGAGATGCCTTCAAGTGACCTCTGATCTACACACGAAGGGGCAGCCGTTTCACACCCACCTTTAGACGGAGTAATGTTTGTCACGTGAGAGTAAAACAGATGCAACAATAGATTTTATCTCAGATGTGAAATATAGCCACGTTAAGTATATAAATCAAATTTAATCGTAGCTTTTGTTTTTATGCAGTCAATTGGTGACTGGGCTGAGACCATTATGAACTCATTACCAATCTGGGCAGTTGCCAGGATTAATCGCAGGAGGTTACCTGGAACTGAACCCCGAATCTCTCAGCGCGTGCCAGCTCAGGGCTCTGACCCAGCCCGACAACCAACATTATCACTTGTTAATGTTATTATTTTCTAACGTATCGTAATTGCACCGACATATTAAAATGCATTAGACTGCCAGTACAATTAGTGGATGGATTAACAGATTATTTGGGATTTTACGTTTTGCATAGCTATATTAAGGCCCTAAGCTGTGATGCTACACAAGAACATGAACATTGCTTACTTTGCTTCTGAGTGCCGACAGCACTGCACAAAATAACTGCACACTAGACAAGACAGCGTCTCGAGATGCACATGCATTTAGCCTACAATTGGAATCCAAATGTTTTGTAATAAACAGCCGAACAGTCATATCGTACGACAAATCAGGGTACGTGATTTTTTTTTTTAAACAGTAGAATGCAAGGAATTACAAATACGGATTTTGCTGCTTTCACAGACTTAACAGCGCAATATGCACAGCATTTAAAACTACCGCTTTTGGCAGATATGCGTGTGCTTCTTTAGAGCAATGTCAAATTCATTCACTTTTACAATTAGTAGTTGCAGCCATGGATTTATTTTTAAACAATACCCATGATTTCGGTAATGAAACAAAGGTCAAAGGAATTAACAAACACCGTCGCTGTCTTTTCATCCAATCGTTGGCAACTGTCTGTTTGTACCGCCAGGATTGAGTTCTACATTACAGGACTTAATGGAACAGCACGCTACACCTCTTCATCAATGAGCACTCCATGATCCTGAGCTCAATTATAGCTATTGTTCTGGGAAGACTTAGACAGGAGCCATAAATGAATCACAGTGTCACCCTTCTTCCCACAACCCCTGGGCATCACAGTGGCGATATGTTCACTTCCACGCCTGACAAACAGGCGGTCGTAGGTTTGATTCCGACCTTAACGCCTGTATATTTGGAGTTTGCCTGTTCTCCACATGGTCACGTTGATTTTTCTCCAAGTCCAACGCTTTTTTTTTCCCTTCAAATTTAGAAACGTGCTTTTAGAGTATTTGGCTGCTACACATTTCCACGCGATAAGCCACTTCGTTGAGCTATCGGTTGTGGCCAGGTCGCTTCTGAAAAAAGAGCTAAATAGCTCAGTGGGCCTTACCTTAAATGTGCATCTACGTCAGCAGTTCAGCTTGTAAACATCATCACAGAACGCTTTGTTCTGTTGCATTGCGCCCTGCGGGCTTGAAAGCAGGGTGCCGCTATCAGACACGATTGCCGTAAGTTCAGACCGATGCAGGTGAGATATCGTTGCTGTGATTTATGGTCGGAGGAGTACACCGAAATTGTTTACGCCCATGAGCGTGCGGTGCCGATCAAAGAATTATTTCTTCAGCTGAGGCCATCAAGAGGGTCCGTCCTTGTGCCATCCGCGCCGAAACAATTCAAGCAGGGCATTGATGCAGAAAAACAAAGCTTCGCAGCATGCGCCCTGCATAAGGGGATGCAACAAAGCGCGTATCCTGTACAGCAATAAGATCAACTGTGTAACCAAAAAAATTGGCTGTGTGGCACAATGTACTTTTTCTTTTGAGTGATTATACTATGCAACACGATTTGTGTTCCTGGGTAGTAAGTGTTATTTCCTAATTGCTTATGCCTCAAAAATAAAGAAAATGGCTATTATTCCCCCACAATCTTTGCTTTTGTGACCAGGACAGTGACATTTTGAAATGTACCTATTTTCAATGAGAAAACGTGGTGTGCATTTGTGTCATTCCTTCACATAAAGTCCTGGTCAGAAAAGCAAAGTTTGTGGGGAATAATAGCCATTTTCTGTATATTTGAGGCATAAACAATTAGGAAATAACACTTACTGCCCAGGAACAAAAATCGTGTTACATAGTATAATCACTCAAAAGAAAAAGTACATTGCACCACAGTTAAATACACAGCAAATGTGTGTTTTGTGCAAAATTACATCGATTCAATTGGAGGCTTGATTTGTATCACAACACAACCTTCTCACACTTGAATGTTTATTATGGGTGTTTTTTTCACTTTGCTAACAGAACGTTGTTGTTGTTGTTCGTTCCTGGCGAAGTTGAAGTGAGGTGAAGTGTGGATTGTTTGTTGCTACCCACAGCTTACATCTTGAATCGTTTGTACAGTTTAAGGGACATTTGAGGAATGGTCTGTGTCTTAAATATCTCACCGGCAATTTATTTTCAGTTGCGAAAAGGTCAAAGGAAAAGGTTACAGTATCAATCAAAGTGTCACTGTCCCACTCTTTGCCCCAATGATTCTTTGCTGTTTTTGATACGTAGTATATTGCATGCAACAGGTTCTCATGCATAGTATGTGCATACTCAATTGAGACATTTGTAAAGTAAAACAATCATCTATCTTTATTTTTTTATATACATAGATATCAGAACATCTTTAGTCTTTCCGCACAAGCACGAGGTTCAAAGCTATTGGATGTGTGGGGGGCGCACGCCTGTGATCCTGGACTGCAGAGGCAAGGGTTGGCTGATCACAAATATGTTCTAAAAACTCCTAAATTGTGCTGGGCTCTGAAGGTGGCTGACAAATGGCACCGTAAATGCGTTATTTAATTATTCTGTGCAAAGCTTTGAATGTTACCCCTTGAAACATGCGTTTAGATAATTTAGATTCTTTGGCTGCTATAAATTGCCACATGATAAGCCACTCTTTGCGCTATAATTTGTGGCCAGGTCGCTTCTGAAAAAGAAGCTAATAGCTCAGTGGGCTTTACCTGGTAAGGTTTTAAAAAAATGTTTAGTTTTATTTGCAGATTTTTTTAAAAAGTTATTTGCTCACCTTTCCTATATTTGACACTCATATCGAGTGTTACACTGTTTGTTGTTGTAAGCTTTTGACCCGCCTCTACTGGACATCTGTGAAAAAGGCCTTTATAGCTCATCGGATTCCTCCAGAGTATGAAGATATATTCTGATGTTTGATTCTGATGCATGTGGTTTCTCCGGGCACAGTTTATTCCCACGTACAATCATCGACGGCGGTCACCAAACATTCCAATGCAGGACCCTCCTGAAAAAAGGGCGTCTTTCAGACTCATTAAGCAGCCTTTTTGTGATTAATTAAAAAGGAATTCCTGCATTGGTGCAATAATCTGTCCTTCCCCTACCCCCCACTGATCAGCGTGAAGCATGATTAATAAAAAAAACTTCCGTAACCGACTTTACCGAAAGAACCAAAGAGTATGGATCCGTGCAGTCACGAAAATTCAAATCAAGATTTCATCCAAGATTATTGACTGAGGGCTGTAAACTATTATTGCATTCTTTTTTACTCTGGCTAAAAGGGACCACAAGCTCCTAGCCATTTACAAGTCCGACCTCTAATGTCAAATATACTTATATATATTTTGTATTTATGGCAGGCAGCCTCTTCCCAGATGTCAGGCCGGTGTGGAGGAGTAGATCAACATTGCCTCTAGAAGGGGGCTCTCTACAGGGAGGGGGGGGGGGGGGGAGTCGTCGCATACCATGGAGGATTTTTTATCGATATACAAACGAAGCGGATATGATGATGGGTGATGTTCAATGCATGTTTGGCATGAAATGTGAATCAGAGAGTGTGCGGTAATTCATATTGCACGCAGCTGAAAGCAGTGCATTTTAGACTGCTTCATAAACATAGACAAACATAACGGATGCGTTTATCAGTTTACCTTTAAAAAGTGCGCGAAAGATAACAAAACGTTGTTTTCAGTTGACTAGTGTGGAATTTTAAAAGGCACGTGGTATACGTGGAATGTGATCATGTTTTTTTTTTATCACAAAATATATTTTGTAATTCTATGCAGTGTCAAATTCATCACTGCAAATCTGAATCAGTACCATGGTACAGGCCCTAAGATTTATAACACCTTGAAATTATTCTTCAACCTTTTAGCATTCGTATTGATCTCTAGTTTGGTCGAGAATTTCAATTGACTAGCTTCAGAGCACGTCATATAAAATGATACAAATTTAATGCACCGTATATTATAATAACGTTGAAAGTTGTTTACGCAACCAATGATGAGAATGATCAATGCGTTGATAAGAATATATTTCATTTGCTGCATGGGAGGATAAAATGTGTGGGAGGTTGTGGTTTTAAATGTAATTATTTTATTTTTAACTTACCTAGATTAAGTGCCATATTATTATGTAATTAGTCTTATGCAAAGTGAAAACATTTTGAAAAGGTTGACTTTTTCTTGCAGTGTTGGATCAGCACTGTACGGGTCTTGCTAAGACACTTAAAATATAAAAATCGAAATCCATTTATGTGATGCGTTAATAACATTGGAGGTCCATACTTATCTTTCTCGTTATGTTTGCATAACGATGTTTGCAAAGGTTTCATTGTGTGATAAGTATCTTTGTCGTTATGTTTGCAAAGATTATAATCGGTTAGCCTAGTTGACCAGGGTTTGGTAACCTAAAGGTCGAATGTAACTATCAAATGCCAATATTTTTTTTTTATCATACTACGACTTTAGGCATTGACTAAGTGATTAACCAAGTAAGGCCCACTGAGCTATATAGCTCTTTTTCAGAGACGATTAGGCCACAAATGATAGCTCAACGAATTGGCTTATCATGTGGAAGTTTATTACAGCCAAATACTCTAAACGCGTGCTAATAAATGTGGAGGGAAAACCCGGAGGACCCGGAGAAAAATCCATGCGACCACGGGGAGAGAGAACAAACTCCAAATATACAGCAGGCGTCAGGGTCGGGATCGAACCAACGACCTCCTGTACACCAGGCGAGGCAGTTGACATCTCTCCACCGTTTCGCCCAATTCGAAACACAGTGTTGTGCTGTCAAAAGTATTCCCCTCAAGTTCCCTCTTAGTCCAGCTAAGGTGCTGGCAGTGACAGATAAATACAGGAGGTGTTTGTGGGTCATCTCGACGTATCACGGCCTCCAGTGGTTTACTTGTCAACTTTATTTATTTAAGCTTTATGCCGCTCACTTCTCTTGTAGGCCACAGCTCGCAAATACTGTTAGCGAGTTTAACACGAAGCCTTTCGCGTCCAATATTATCCATGATAGCGTTTCTTTTTGGGTTATAAATGTGTCGTTCAACCCGCCACCACCCGACACAGCCAATTGGTAAGGTTTGTCGCATGAACAAAACATGCTAATTGGTTACGAGTTCAGCACACCGGTGTGTTGGAGAGTAAAACCCACACCATCGTAAGCGAAGCAACCATTAACGGTTGGCACAGCACACGAGCACTTTGACACGCGCAAAGACAGACACAGCAACCCCAAAGACAAAGATTCCCCGTATAGCCTGGACAGACTTTTGTGGCAAGTGCTCTTAGTGAGCACCTGTGAAGGCCAGCACGGTACACGAGTGGGTGGGTGGCCAGCACCACGCCCGGCCGATTTTCTCTCCGTAGTGGCGACGTTTACACATCGCACCAGGTACTCATTTGAGGCTGAGTCTACCTCGGGGAGGCCCAGGACCGGTTCAGATAATCGTCACCGGTGTTTGCCTGAGCGGAAATTGAACTTGGGTTACCGGATTCGAAGCACAGCGCTCTAACCACTACACCACCGCTCCCCATACCTCCACCCCCCACACACAGAAACCACACACATTCTATTTCCAGCAATATCACACGAATCATTAATTTATTTATAAACTCTGCAAAGGTACCCGTCTTTAAAACATATATATATAGCCGATTCGTGTCGCAGGAACACATAACCAGGGTACAGCCACCTGTGATATTGTTTGTTGTGGTAACAAAATAAATTATGTTAAAACAGAGGCCATTTCCCTTTATGCATGCTGATTAGCAAACACATCCTTTTGATACAAACAGGTTGCTTCTGTGTGGTAACATCGTGGCATCTGCATTTTGGGCTGCTACATCAAAAAAGAAAAACCGTATCCGACGCAAGCCCCTGAATAAATATGAGGCGCTCCTTCAGTTTTTTTTTGCGGGGACTGTCATTGTTAATGGTGATATTTAAAGCGGACAGTAATTGAATATGCCACGTATTGTGCAATGTGCGCTCCGCATTAAACAAACATCTCATTTGCACACGCTTACATTGCGAGCGGTCCGCTTGCAGCGCCGCTCAAACAAAAACAGGAGGCCGGAACTCGTGGTTGTCCTCGGCTTTGTCGTCGGCGTTAATGAGCGTGCGCTGTGTCTAAAACGCGTTTGGATGGAGATCCACAGAGCAACGTGGCAGCGTCTTGTTCGCGACAGCAGTGCGTGGAAACAAGCCACATTGTCTGCTATTGAATCCACAGAGGATGGATGACCTTTCAGTATTCGAGACCGTGAAATCAATTTAAGCACGTATTAAGGTTGCCGGGAACCGACTATCATCACAGAAATGGGGCGGTTTCCTTGAATTTTTTTTTATCTTTTACAGTGTATACTGTTTTAAATGAGCGTCATTAGCTAAATTTTGTACGGTTGATTGTGTTAATGGTTTTGCGCAACAAAGCTTTCATTTTGCTCTGTCGAAAACAGTGTAAGTTTAAAGAAAAGGATATTTGCTTCAAATTGTCTAGAAATAAAACCGAGGTAAAATGCCGATTAGATTAGGATAGATATTGTAACTGAATAAAATTGTAAATTAAACAAAATTAGATTTGCTTTATACTTTTGTAAAAAGGAAGTGCTCCCAAACCTAGACCTTAATAAAAACAAATGTGTATGTTTACAAGTGCATAAAAACTATATTTTACAACAGCTACACTGGGAGTACATGAAGTTAGTAAGAGGGTACATATTTGAAGTGCAGTTCACGAAAGTTAAAGTTTTAGGTTTATTTTGTTTAACCAGGAGAGAAATCAAGGGACCAGGATAAGTCTCCTTTGCAAGAGTGACCTGGGGCATGTATCTGTCGGTCGAGGATGACGATTGCCCTGTACAATTCCTGTGGAGTAATATTGCGGTGTCTCCTTTTTAAAAAAATGTTTTGACAAATTTGGGACCTTGACGGCCAGCACACGATGGTCTGCTCGTGCGAATGACATCGGGAGACCTTCGACGTCCGTTGCGAGGCAGACGGACAGACAGCGCGCGTAGCATTATTTCGGTTAGCACACTCGCCGGGGCAGCTGGATTCCAACGTGCGTATGTTGAACTTCTTTCGCACCGTACGGAGCCAATTGTGCTAATCGGAGGCGGCAGCATCACGGGTGCATCCTCCATGACGGAGCTCGCTCCGTTGCTGCATGCACGTGGGTAAATTGCTCACTTTGTAGACACCACACGATCATGTTTTGATTTGTGTTTATGGCATTGCCCTCCACTAACTTAACCCATCTGAGCACAATTATTTCAGTAACTAATGTAGGCTACGATGCTTTGTAAATTAATTATGCGTGCTTAAGAATAACAATATGAAGCTTCAACCCATTTGTTGCATCCGTTAATCCTCGCAGCGGCTTTTGGCTACAAAGACGACCACTGCATCGCGCGCTATCAGACGCACTTCTGCAGCCGTCTGGAACGCTTCTTCCTTCCAATATTAGGAAGCCACTGGAGCAACGCACTTTCAAATGAAGATTTAAAACTCATTTCTTTAGAACTGCTTTTTTGTGTTTAGTGTTGTTGTAATTCTCCCGCACCTCCGATTAGCACGGCTGGCTGCGTACGGTGCAAAAGAAATGCAACATGCGTTCATGCAAATGTTAAAGCAATCATGCTGCTTTAGGATGGGACATGCGCGAATACATTGCGTGTAGCAATTAACCCCCTCCCAGTGGTTTGTTATTTTCACGATTCGCAGTGACGGTTCAGTTCACAACCTTCCTATTTTTTTGTCTAATATTTCAGTGCCTCGTTTCTACTGCTTGTCGCTTGCCTTTTTGTTCACTCCATTAGCCTGTAACATTTCCATATCACGTGCGTGCAATTTGCGCACGTTGTGAGTAATGAATTACTATAAGGCACAATTCGATGAATTTATAGTGACCACCACAATAATAATAATAATAATCCATTTTTAATTGCTGAACCAATGCGTCGTTTAATGCCTACCGAATAAAGTACACAGACCAAAAGTCTTGTCGCAATTGGTCTTTTCAAATGGATGTACGATTTGCATGGACGATAGGTAACGATTTTATATATATAAATATATTTTATACTGTCGTCCTGTGGGAGGAGACTTTGGCTGTTATGCCACCTGAGAGTAGGCCAACAGTTGGCCAGGTCAACCTTGCAATAAATATTTGACATCTTCTGGTTTTGTTTATTCCCGCCCCCTCAACTCGCTCAATTTAACGAATGACTGATGTGCGCCCTCGCCTTGAATGTGCTGATGAATTTTTAGTGCCGTTGATGAGGGTGAAAGATTTGCGACCATTAGAGCAAATGTGCATTGCGAGTGTGCTTTAGGGCTCTGCAAGTGAGAGTGAAAGCTTGAGGTTGCATGCATTTTGTAACCTAATTATGCAGCCAGAATTGCCGCTCTCTTCCACAAACTCCATGCACCAGTTGTATATGTTTGTATCCGTTAATCTCATTTTATAATGCCAACTCAACTGCTGAAGACATCGTAAAGTATTTTTTGGTATCCAATTGCATAAACACGGCTGTTACTAAATGTACTGTTTTGCCGAAATGTGGGTACTTACATTTAAATAGCTGTGTTTCGTAACAGAAAAGTGGTGCAGGCTTTCAAAGTGTTCATGTTTTGGTGGATATATGGATATCGAGGTGAATCTGAATGAACACATTCTGCCATGCCATGTTCGTGGTGTGTTCATGATTGAGAGTGGCAACATAAAAACCATGATCACATTCAACGTATACCACGTGCCTTTTAAATTCCACACTAGTCAACTTAAAATAACGTTTTGTTATCTTTAGCGCACGTTTTTAAAGGAAAAATAATACGTAATTTGTTTAATCAACGTTGGAATCTGTTGTTGCATTAACACTGGGCTTTTCAAACTAAAAAAAATCTCAAACATTTTGGATAAAAAAACGGCACAATAATTCAGTGGTGGCCTCAGCACACAACTGCGACAGGGCGGATTCACGCCGATAGGTTTGAAAGCCTTCTCATGTTTTACAATAATATCTCCAAATACGATGCAGAATAAAATAATGATTAATGTCATTGCAACTGCCACGGGACTGACGTTCATCTGCACAAATTCCATCTGGGATTTCATCATTAATCAACCGGGTGAGTTGGATGATACATTCACATGGATATTTTTAGGTAAAGCACTGAAAGAGAGAAACAACAGTTAAAGGCATGAATGAGAAGCTTCTATCGCCTCCGTTCTGTTATTTGTTTTACTCGGCACACATCACAAAAGTTATGTTTTCGGCAAAGTTCAAGCCTCTGGAGAACATTATGTGACTGAGTCTCAAGACTTACTTGGCCCATGAGCATTACATTTTTGAATTTAACAAAAGGGTTTGAGCTTTAAGCCAGATCTCCCAGTCCAACTTACGGGATTTATACTCATACTTCTGAGTGCCAGAAGTTGTTGTATGCCCAAGGTCAGTTGACGTCTTCAATGCCAGAATGTTTTCTTCTCCTTGTTGGAATACTCATGGCCACAAAACAATGATAGGAGACAAGTACTCTTGGTTTGACATGGGTTTTTTTTTAGCCTTGACATCTAGAACCTCCCCTCCTCCTCACCTGAAATGTTTTGCTCCCTTGATTATATGATTTCTATCTTCTACATATGCACAGAGTTTCTCCATTAGTGTTATGATCGCGTCTCTATGGTGCGTTATGGTTACATCTGACACTTTATTTTTTAGCTGTTTTCATGCTGACTTTGTTTATTTCGACGCCTTCAGTAGCTTTTACGTTGAGTCCGATAATTTCTTTCCTCGTTCTTCCCCGAGTGGTTTTACACATTTCCATGTATGCTGTGTTTTATTGGGAATTTCCATCCCTTTGTATATCTCTCCTTTTCTTCAATGTGCTTTTTTAGTTTTCAGATATTTTCTTTTCTCTCCGATTTATTTTTTTACTATCACCGCCCACTTTCTATTCACAATCCATGACGATTCCAGCTATCTCATTATTGAATCGTTTTGCTTGGCATCGATCTCGGTTTTTTTTTCTGTGGATTTGGAGCTGTTGGTTAAAATTATAGGTTCTTGAAAATCTGCACAAAAGTAGAATTTGCGAATGTATAAGTATGTTTGTATAGGATGAAAGGATGTTAGGTTCCTGTGTCTGACTGAACATACGGGAGAACATGAAAATATTTCAAAACATTAATCCTGTACTGTACACTTAAATAACATCCGTATGCTTAATTAAATTGTGCAATTATACGAATAGATAAAAAAACACCACGAATAATATAACAAACTAGAATCAAGCAAATAAAACACCAATAAATTATACTTAAAACGTGGAAGTTTGCCTTGGATGATAATTGGGGTGTGATAATGGAGATGGTGATCAGCAGACGCACTATCGCCACGAAGAAGAAGTCTATCCTGCAACTCAATTCTTTTATCTAAACTGACGACTTACTTCTGGCGTTTTATCTAGCGCACACCTCATCCACTCACTCGACGCTTAGACCACCATGATTGAAAGAACAAAAACCCATCGCTACGGTACAGAGCAAGTAAACCTCCCCTCCTCCCATGATGCTTTGCCAAATCGCGAATAGTCGAAAGTAACGGATAATCGAATATCACGAAATAAAAATCGGCGAATGAACGGGTTTCACTGAAGTAGAAATTATCATACCTCCTGAACTAGATTTAGTTTTATTTTAACTGCATTGTTCTTGCCGATAATAATCTTAGCACTCTCATAGGTACAAATGTACTCGATGGTAAAAATGTTCATTTCCATCGTACAACGCTGCGATCTTCTCTGGAAGTCTGGGTTTGTCTATGAAAGTACATTTTATTTCGAATGTATCTGTTTAGGCTCCACTTCCATTTGTTGGTGTCATTTTTTTAAAGCGCTCTTCATTACCTTAATGACAAATTATAACCACTGCCCTTCACAGTATTACAAACGTAACGCGTCTGAACCAGTTGTAATAACCTGTGCATATTATCAGAGAAACAGATCTGCTGAAACGTAATGACTGGAGATGTTTGGTCAATGTTTACACAAAAAATGAAATACCTCAATTGATGGGTAATGATAACGTCAACTATTCTTTTTTATTTAAAGCTATCGTGACTGCAGGGATTCATATTCTTGGTTCTTTTGTTTCCCTTCTACGTGACTTTACCGAAAGAACCAAGAATATATATTCTTATTTTATACTTGCTTAATTAAACAAAAAAAGTTTTTTTTTTAAACTTCCTTTTTGCAAATTGTATTTTAAAAAACAGCTGGCACTCAACCGGTAGATAATATCCTTTACTCGGATGGTAAAAATAAACAGTGGAAATGCTGCGCATATTATAAATGTTCATGCAAATAGCAGCGCGATGCATTGCGTGATAATCACGTAGGTTAGTACATTCACAAGCGATTACATTTAAAAAAAAAATAACAATAACATCTTCATTGCCTTTTTAATAATGTGGCCCCCGAGGAACATTCTCACCAACAGCAATTGACGACAGAGGTGCCTATACCCAACACGCATTCAGCAATGGACAATTAACTGATTGTGGGCACTCCTCCAAATTAACCAATCACACCATAAGACGCTGAAACCGCGTTTATTTTACCTACATAAGTACACGTACGTAAAAAAACAAATCCACTTATTATACACTGTGCATCCAAACAAAAAAAATCCTCCAGTAATCTAGCATCGCATACTTTGCATACTACCCTAAGTGTAATCCACCCGTGCCACGCCGTGATTAATAGCGTCGGGGGGGAGGTGGGGGGTGAATAGAAAACAACGGGGAGAGACCACTGTGCTGGCAGTGGTAGCGAGACGAGCAAATTTCACACAGCTCATGCTCGGTCACCAGAGTGAAGCAGTGACGTGCGGTGAGGCCAATGGCTGGGGAGGCACTGGCTCGTGTCAGAGCCAGATTCACACACTTAGGGGGGGGGGGCGTGGCCTCACGGAGGGGGGCGTGGTCTCGCGGAGGGGCGTGGTCTCAGGGAGGGGCGTGTCCTCACTGAGGGGGGCGTGTTAGACACATCCCCCTCAGTGAGGCAGATGTGATGGCTGCCTCCCCTGGTGCTTTTTCATTGCAGTTTCATGACGAGACCATTGAGCCTAAATATCTTTATACACACACACGTGAAATAAGTTACCTGGAGTATGGAAGGCAAGGACATGAAATGAAGGGGTCTACAAACATTACAGTGGTGACATACTGAGATAGTAACAGGCACGCGCTTATTGCCCGCGCTCCATCCAGTTACTGAGGGGTTGCGCAATCAGAGGGGAGGCTGAGCGCGTCGCTGCCTCACCTCTCGTCTCTTGCTGTATTTGCAGCGGAGCTCCGCAAATTTGGCGATTTTGTCTTTAAAAATTATTGGAATCGTACAGAAATGACATTTATAACACAAATCAGTGGAAAAATATTAATGTTTTTTTTTACTTTTCGTAACAGCTATTTTCATTGGAGTATGACAGGTGAGGCTCTGCCTCCCCTTGCCTCCCCTGACCGCACGTCCCTGGAGTGAAGCCTCCTGGGGAGTTTGTCATTCGATTTCAGCCCGTGGTCACGCAGGAAGTGGCCTTTTCGAGTGACATCCGTGGCCATGCCCCGCGTTTGCAGGGGCGGCCCTGCTACTTCCCTCTCGTTTGTAAGGAGCCACCCTTTGCAGAGTAACCTGGCTGCGAAGGGTGTAGCGGCAGCTATTACGAGCATATTCATGATACGCCCGCTCGTTTTGAGTCGGGCATTACCCCAGGCATTTGGCGCCCTGGTATGCATTATAAATAGAAAAATCCAATCTCCGGAAGCAGCGCGCAACAGCATATCTGCTGTTACTTGCAGGACTGAGGAGTTGAGGAAAACAAATGAAGTTCCCTTTTGTCAAAGTCAAGTGAAGCGTAGGGCAGTGCTGAACACACTCACTCCTCTCCAGAAACCGCGCGCTTATTTCACCAGCGCGCCTCAGCGGGTCACAATTCAGTGAATCGCACCGCACCGCCTTTCCGATGCTGGTGAGAATGTGCGCAGGACTGATAATGGAAAAACTACTCCCTGGGAAACGGACCCCTCCGAGAATGGCGCCGCAAAGCAAGTCCGCATGTGGTGCCCGCGTCGTTTTCAGAAGGGGGCCGTCCATAAGTGACGTCACGCACCTGGGGGGTGGGTGGGGAGGGGGGTGTCAGACATTTGTGACGATGTGTGACGAGAGGGGGGAGGGGGGGTGAGAAATGTGACGTCACATCAAAATGCGCAACTTTAAATAAATATAGACAACACGTTCTACTTAATTAAATATACTTTTTAATAAATGTTTTCTCCTACTACATCAGAGTGCAGCGCCACATTAAATACGCACTACAATGACAATAGTTTAAAGCGATTTGAAGCATGTTTTATTATTTTGGGGGGGGTGGGGGGGAAGAGCTTTGTGACGTCATATTTGAGGGGGGGGTCTCACTTTTTGTGACGTCGTGTGACGAAGTTGGGGGGGGGGGTCAAAAATCTTCCAAAATCGCGTGACGTCATTTATGGACGGCCCCAAACGCACCGTCGCAATTGTTCATGCGTCGATTTGGCGGCACGGGCAGCCAATTTGGCAAGAGCCGTCTCGTGAGGCTGCCGCCTGCTGGCACGGACGGGCAGGCGGTCTGCTAAGCCCGCGCGAGTGGAGCCCAATCCGCTCACACACAAAACCACACCGTGGGGATTAACCCTGGATGTTGGCAGTATGTTGCTCCTAGGCTACCCGGCCACAACACTCGGTGGCCCACGGAACAGGTCTCCCTGCGAACACAGAGTGTGAAAAGAGGGCCCTCTCAGGGGGATAGATGTGGCTGCAACAGCCAGCGAGGGGCCGCTGGCATATTATATCGGCTGTTTTCCTTTCGTTCAGCTTTCTTTAAAAAAAAAACATCACAAGGTTCTTAGCTCGATTTTTAGCCAAATGTCAAATCATTACAGCTACACAGTCCTTGACCTTTCGGCACAGCATCTTGCTCGAAAATAATCTACTGCATGAAGAGAAGAACAGCTAAGGCGTGAGGACGGTGCGTCGCCGTACAGTGCAGTATAGCCCTTCTGGATGGCGTTTACTTACATTGTTCACATTTTCATATTTCCCCGGGTAGCCCAAATGGTATTTTTGAGGGATGGTCTTTTATTATTTTCAAAATGACTGAATATGAAAATTCAATCACATGCATCCACTTTTATTTTTATATGGCCACACAGGGTGTGGGATTTAAAACCCCCACCGCATATCACGATGCAAACACAGTCTCCACTTATGCCACGCTACTGGCTTTTGAGACATTCCCCTTGTCAATCATGAAGGTGATGCTCCGTTTTTTTTATTTCTCCATGCACTCATTTCTCCACGCCACTACATTGCCTGTGAAGTGATCCGCATCTTACGCGTCTCGTTACCCTATAAAAGGTATCAGATATCTGTACAAATGACACTTACGCACATTTGTATCTCGACGAAACATCACAGTATATAGAAATAAACTTAATCCTACTTGAGTGAAGACAAACCAAAAATGCAATTAAAGAAGGTACATTTTACTCACTTTAAGATATGTAAAGTTAAGTGGATTTAAATGTTGTAATAGTGATGGACCGATATATTAATCCATCTCAGCGACGCATTTCATTTTAGGAATAATGCGCACCCGTTGATGAAAACGAGGCTATTCCAATTCTACCAATTCAGTTCCATTCAAATAGATTTAAGAGCAGGTGAGACCCCCCATTTAGAAGGGACGACGGACGATTGTTCAGACCAGGTGGTCCGGCAGCCGAAATAACAATAAGAGTATTTTTGTTCCGAATTCGGTGTAAAAAAAAAACCCCTCAATATTTCAAGAGCCGCAATGGCGCGTCAATACGAGATGGTGGTGCTTCAATAAATAGCGGGACAAAGCAGTCTCCTTCGACGCTGCATGCGGCTCCGGAGCCGCGAATTGCCGACGAATGATCGAGCGGCACCCAACGGAGGCAGCACGCAACCAGGAGCACATCCACCACACAGATGAAGAAATTACAACAAGAACAAACCTAAAATCAGCGTGCGTGCAGGTACCACTCGGAATGTTGCATCACTGGACCATGTGAGAACGTCGATTGCTTGGGTAAGCACCACTCCAGCAGTGGTTTGATCATGGCTGCTGATGGTGATGACGATGAAGAGAGCCCTTTGAAACAGGAAAGATGAATGTTCAGATGAGATCTGGGTAAAACGAGCAAAACCTCTCGTGTGACACATTAAAGCGCAGACTCAAACACCGTACATATCATACACGGCAGCAACAACAACAACAACAAAAAAACAACACATCTCCACAAATCCCATTGCAAATCATTGCTCGCTCACCCTTGCCCAACCTAGTCATCGTACCGTACTAATTGGATTGTTACATCGTTGTACACCGTACATCCATTGATGTGCATATCTTCTTCTTCTTCTTTCATATGGATTCATCGCATCAGATTAAAGATGCCATTTTAGATGTGTTATCCACTCAATTGTCTGTTCAGACGCGGAGTGGATCTCGTCCGTCCCTACTTTAAAGGAGTGAGGACGGCAGCGGCGGATGCGGAGTGTTTACGATGTGGGAACGATGGTTCGGGATTCGTGGCCGCACGACTCGCAGGACCACCGAATCTCTGACGCGCCACTTTGTGCATCAGGTGGCCGCGTCGACCACGTGGCCCGGCCCCCGATTCGATTGACGGTCAACCATTGACGGGAGGTAAAAACGGTAGGGTCGCTGTACAATATGTTCATTTTTGACGTAGAATGCAATCCAGACTCTCGCTTCCATCTCTCGCCTTCATTTGTACTCTGTGGCTTGGGGTGAGGCTGCTGCTGCTACTGTGATCCAAAAGGGGTGGCGTGATTTTGGGCGAACAGGACGGCGCTTGGGTTTTACGTCCCGATGCATCGGAGGGTGCGGGTTAACGATCCATCTTTTTTGGGCGAACACCCGGACGGCCGCTGTTTCACGACGAATTTTCCGCGGAGCGATGTGGGGTGAGCACCGGGCGCCCACTGGGTCGGCGTCGACTTCGGCGTACATGAGATGGCACGCATCGCGATGCTCAGTCGCGTGTCGATAACTCGAGCGTGTGAGTGCTGCGTCCCCGTACAGGTGAGAAACACTCTCCCGTCGAATACAACGAGGGCGAGCGGGTATACGCGTTGTGCACGTACAACGCGTATACGTGTTTGTACCGATCAAATTCACACCGGAAACCGGGTTCCAAGCGCCTGACTTTGCTTCATCGCTGTCGTTCATTCATTCGTTTGGGGCCAGACTCGAACTTGAGGAAACAGCAAGAGGGGGTTAGCGAGGGTTAGGAGGACACGGGGGGGGGGGGGGGGTGGGTTAATCCCAATTGAGCAGAAAAGCTACCCTCTGCATCAGTATTCTGTTGGGAACCTCTCTCATTGCCTGAAGAATAATGTTTTTTTTTGTTATTTCACCACAAAAAGGTTGTGGGTAATGTTAATGGTAATCTGTTGTGTTTATCCTGTATTGAATGCTGTGCACCATTATCCCGTGACTTATTTGCGCGGTAGGATAATTGAAAATATGCTAATTATCTTTAGTAAAAGAGCATTCTTCAACATAGTGTGCGATTGCGCAAAAGAAGCAAAATGTGTTGGGAGTTAATAAAATGTTCGGAATCAACAAAGCGCCGTCCCAAACTGAAGATTTGTTTTTTTGCAAATGTAATTTGCCCACGCACGCAGCTTTACACACACACCTCCTGGGTTCAAGAAATTAAAATGCCCACGTGTATATCACATTCATGGGCCATTTCCTGTTTCACACTGCTCCATACAACGGCTGGGTGCCATGGGAGTGCAGGAATCGTCATCGTATATCTTCCCCCAGTGTCTCCTGTCTCATCGAAGGTAATGCATGCATCTTTTAGAAGACTTGTCAGTCTGCGCTGTCAACATTTTGTCAAGTTATATGAATATTTGCACATGTAAGAGGTCTGTTTGTGTCAACCAATAAAAACAAGATTGCTTGTCGCATGTCATATCACCTGGCCCCATACGAGACATCTGTGAAATAGAGCTTCATAGCTCATCGGATTCATCCAGTCTAAATAAAGATTCTGACTCGGAATAAAACGAATAATTTACAGCCTCCTGTACGAAGGCCTTCACACACCGTGCCAGTCATGGCACCTGATTGCCATACTTCACCACACTGGTCACTGCAATTTGATATAAGGGAAATGTTGGAGTGGGGAGGAAGAACAGGACCAGTTTGGATAACAGTGCCACTGATGACGTTAGCCGTGGCTGGGAATTCATCTTAAGGTTGCTTGGTTCAGAGCACAGGTCCACGAACCACTCGCTGCAGGACCACTCCATCTCCCAAGCGTCCAGCGTACAATTAACTGTCAGGAAGAGCTAAACGACGGTGATTTGAAATCCAGCAGCGCTGACCTGCAGCCCCGACGGTTCCCTTCGTATGCCCATCAGTGCCCACCTCTCTTTTTTTTACATTCCCGAGACACGGGCCATCGCGCTGCCAAACTGCACCCCCACGCCCCCCCGTGCGCCCGACGGCGTACGGAGTGGATTGGGCACGACGGCGAGTGAACGCGACACGCGTGTCACGGTGCCCCCTGGGGCCTTATTTATTTAACATGCGAGGCGAGCGGAGGATCCGGTGTGAGCTCGCGGTTTTGTGAGCCTGCCAAAAAAATTACACAAAACGTTTACGGGGGGGGGGGGGGGGGGTTGCTGGGGACGGGCTATGACGTCATGCTGATACGCAAAGCCGGCCTGGGTGCGTCACAATGCTCTCCGGTTTGCGTCAAAGAGCCCCGCCCTCCTCGCTCGCCCCCCACCCCGCCCCCACCTCGTTTGCGTATGTATGGTCATCGCTGAGATGAAATTATTGTTACATCCATTCCGCTGTTGCTGCTGCTGCATTAGGAGATTCTGATGATTTGTTAGCGTTTGAAGGAGAGGCTCTGGGATCAGCGAGCTAAACGAAGCCACCCATTCAATCTGAATACGTAAAACATTGTTGCAACGTTTAAGGCATTGTGTACTTGGTTAATATTTTGCGGGGTTGTTTTTGTTGTTGTATATACCCACGTCCTGCCATTATAGACATTGGGGCGGCCGCACTCATTTGTAGGGCAAGCTGCAGGCGATGGACGTGATTTCGTACTTTTCAGGAGGCGGGCAACCTCCATCACCAGCAGTAGTCTCCAGGTACTTCTCAAAAGCAAACAATTCCTGACTGATCTCGTGTCAAGCGTTTCTGGCAACAGCTGCTCGTTTTTTTCCCGTCAGAATGAGCCTGCCCGTTAGCCTTGCAAGGGTTTTCTCTGTTTGCTCCAAATTACGCTCATTGCTCCGGCTGGTATATTGTCCAATAAGCCCACTGCGGTGTGTGAGTCCCATTGGTAAAGTCGGTTGGATCTTCTGAAAACGCGAGAAAATACAGTGAGGGAAAAAAAAGTATTTGATCCCCTGCTGATTTTGTACGTTTGCCCACTGACAAAGAAATGATCAGTCTATAATTTTAATGGTAGGTTTATTTGAACAGTGAGAGACAGAATAACAACACAAAAATCCAGAAAAACGCATGTCAAAAATGTTATAAATTGATTTGCATTTTAATGAGGGAAATAAGTATTTGACCCCTCTGCAAAACATGACTTAGTACTTGGTGGCAAAACCCTTGTTGGCAATCACAGAGGTCAGACGTTTCTTGTAGTTGGCCACCAGGTTTGCACACATCTCAGGAGGGATTTTGTCCCACTCCTCTTTGCAGATCTTCTCCAAGTCATTAAGGTTTCGAGGCTGACGTTTGGCAACTCGAACCTTCAGCTCCCTCCACAGGTCTGGAGACTGGCTAGGCCACTCCAGGACCTTAATATGCTTCTTCTTGAGCCACTCCTTTGTTGCCTTGGCCGTGTGTTTTGGGTCATTGTCATGCTGGAATACCCATCTACGACCCATTTTAAATGCCCTAGCTGAGGGAAGGAGGTTCTCACCCAAGATTTGACGGTACATGGCCCCGTCCATCGTCCCTTTGATGCGGTGAAGTTGTCCTGGCCCCTTAGCAGAAAAACACCCCCAAAGCATAATGTTTCCACCTCCATGTTTGACGGTGGGGATGGTGTTCTTGGGGTCATAGGCAGCATTCCTCCTCCTCCAAACACAGCGAGTTGAATTGATGCCAAAGAGCTCCATTTTGGTCTCATCTGACCACAATACTTTCACCCAGTTGTCCTCTGAATCATTCAGATGTTCATTGGCAAACTTCAGACGGGCATGTATATGTGCTTTCTTGAGCAGGGGAACCTTGCGGGCGCTGCAGGATTTCAGTCCTTCACGGCGTAGTCTGTTACCAATTGTTTTCTTGGTGACTATGGTCCCAACTGCCTTGAGATTATTGACAAGATCCTCCCGTGTAGTTCTGGGCTGATTCCTCACCGTTCTCATGATCATTGCAACTCCACGAGGTGAGATCTTGCATGGAGCCCCAGGCCGAGGGAGATTGACAGTTCTTTTTATGTTTCTTCCATTTGCGAATAATCGCACCAACTGTTGTCACCTTCTCACCAAGCTGCTTGGCAATGGTCTTGTAGCCCATTCCAGCCTTGTGTAGGTCTACAATCCTGTCCCTGACATCCTTAGAGAGCTCTTTGGTCTTGGCCATGGTGGAGAGTTTGGAATCTGATTGATTGATTGCTTCTGTGGACAGGTGTCTTTTGTACAGGTAACAAGCTAAGATGAGGAGCACTCCCTTTAAAAGTGTGCTCCTAATCTCTGCTCGTTACCTGTATTAAAGACACTTGGAAGCCAGAAATCTTTCTGATTGAGAGGGGGTCAAATACTTATTTCCCTCATTAAAATGCAAATCAATTCATAACATTTTTGAAATGCGTTTTTCTGGATTTTTTGTTGTTGTTATTCTGTCTCTCACTGTTCAAATAAACCTACCATTAAAATTATAGACTGATCATTTCTTTGTCAGTGGGCAAACGTACAAAATCAGCAGGGGATCAAATGCTTTTTTTCCCTCACTGTATGGCGTAGCTTCGCCTGTGACGCTGCGTACCGGTCGCTGATGTTTTCGCCGAACTTTTTTGAAGGTTGTGTTCATTGCCGAGCGTCCACTGAACGAGTAAAACTGTTCATGTTCCAATCCGAAGCTGTTTATTGAGAAATATTCAGGACCCACATGGTGCGTACTGAAATCTCCGCCTATTATCGACTTCTCTCTCTGAGTTCTCGATCACTCTGCTATGAAGAAGGCCCATTTCCTGAGACGTCACCGTTTACATATATAAATGTGAGTGTTTTTACTCTTTTGGCAAGTGTTACTGACGAATGTGTTGAGGTTTTTTTTTGTTATTCGTGTTTGTGAACCACTTCTAACACAGTATTACGTTTATAATTGTTTATTTCTTTGTTATAAGAGTGGGTTTGTGATCTTACAGTGATCCCTTAATATATTCATCTTTAAACCATTGTTTGCTTGCGGCTTGACCAGTCCCGGAGACTTTAATCATACTTCTCCATTCAGTGGCATCTGGCATGAATATTACATGAAGTGCAAGCTTCATTTTAATAACCGAAGAAAATACTTGGCAGAATTGGGGAGACATTGCAAGAGCTATAACAACTACTGAATAAAGTATGTCAACCATGGTCCACACGTCTCTATGCCTGTAAAGTGGCCATACATGGATGGCGTTATGTGATTATCCACTGAAAGCGTGAATGCAGCTAGCCAAGTGACCGTCATTCTTTCAAGTTGATAACAGCAGCTGGGAATGCGAAGCTGAATGTTGTGTTAACCCTTAAACGCTGCGGTGTCTGTAAGAAACCATTACAGGCACTGGCATACATCACTTCCATGTCAGGGAACAGCAGTTAAACGTAGCAGCTCTATGCGCATGTCTAATAAAGTACAGGAGGGAGCAAAGTATTTTTTCAGAATGGCAGTTATCCCATTAAACTGCACGTTGCAATAAATGCCATGCTGTATTCAGATTTGTGGTGTATTTTGTGCCACATGTATTGCATATGCATAAGCTGTTCCAAGTGAGCTCTGACAAGTGAACTGCAGGAGTTCAACTCTGCAAAGTGCCTGATAATGCTGGATGCAATTACCAGCAAAACACAATCCCTAGTTGTTAAATGTTGTGGATTCCTACTCAATGCACTGGCGTGCTGAGGCAATACAAATCTTGGCACTTTTGTTCACGGGACAACTTTATTTATTCTGCTGTGTCAGGTGCAGGAAGGTGTGTGACACGCATTAGCAATTGTACCCACGTGATCTGACACGAAATAAATATATTAGGAATCTGAGCTTTAATTTGTTTGAAGTACCATGACGGTTAAATTGTGAATATATCAAGCATTTAAAAACTTGTGTTTTTTATGTTGAATATTATGGGCATTACTATTCATCCTCCTCATAATGCAATGAGTTGTAATGATTCAGGGTCATGAATTAATTGAAAAATAATTTTGTTACTTTATGGAGAATGTAGTGGCCTCTAGTGGCTTCAAAAATCAAGTGAACCCATGATATAGAATACAGGAATAAACACATTTAAAATGTTTCACTCAAGTAATTTAAGCACTTTCCTGTTTTGTTAATTCATCATCATTGTCCATAATAATTGTGATTGTCATCATAATAAAAAAAATTGTCTTGTCTCCGACTCTCTGAGTTGCATTGCCCTGTTAGGTGCCTCTGCATTAACGGGCTGGGGTCTCACTAACATGGCCACTTCTGCTCCCTTAGCCTCGATGTACCGATGGTTCTGGCTGTGTGATGGGCTGTGTGTCTCACTGGCGCGACCACCGTTGCGATGGTTCTCTTGCGTTGATGCGCTTGCCTCTCACAGCGCAGTTGGCAACGCCGCAGCTTGTGTTACACATAGACATGACATTAACTTGCTAATCCTCCTAATCTCCCTACCTAATCTTTCCCATCAACATAGTGCTAATCTCCCATTAATACTGCTGTTGTGTGCATATGCGGGGACGATACCCTTATGCGGCGACGGAAGCTCATTTCATGCTAATCTCTCTCCCTAATCTCTCTCCCTAATCTCCCCCCAAAACACAACTGACGTGCTTGCGTCCGGGGATGGAATTCCTTTCAAGCTTAGACCCCGCCTGCTTGCCCATCACCACATAAATAACCTCCTTGTTGTAACAGCTCTCTCACTGGTTCAGCAGTTCCACTGCTGGATATTTTTTTTCTGCCTGAGGACGACCGCTTGTGTTGCGATCGAAACGTCGTGATATATTATTTTTTGTTTTATTTTATTTTTCTACCTGCGTGACTGTACCGAAAGAACCAAAAAGTAATTGTACAGTGCTTTTCCTGAATAGATAAATTTTTAGTTGTTTGTGCTATGGTTTTTTGGATTTTTAATGAGAAACTATTATGATATATAATTGAATTCTGAAAAGTATTTGTTTTCCAAACATACACTGCTAATGTAGTGCAGCAAACTGTGCTGTTATGCCTGACTAAATGTCCTGAAATGGAATTTAATGCAATTATCATAGCTCTCCACACGGCTTTCTGAAAATCAGTGGCTTTGAAAGAGAGACAACAGGGAAGAAAAATCATACATATGCATGAATTCCAACATGCCTTTGTGCTCGGAAATAGTATTTGCTTTAAATAATGAGTGCATATTAACAGCTGTTACATGGCCATTAGCGAAGAAAATGGAAATGATGTGTTCAGAGAAGCATGGAGATCTGTACACTTGGAATTTTATTGAGCGGAGAACATTTACAAGTTAGAGACATCATTTTAATCTTCACGCAGGAGTGGATAGAGCGTGATGACACACGGTGCAGAGAGGCAAGAACATATCCCAGTTAAAGTAATTGTTTTGAAATTCGTGCAGCAGTGACTGGAGCATAATAAAGATTATAAAAGCATTGAGAGGTGCATGATTGGAATTATACTGAGAGGCAGATTGAGGAGCATGTGGATCAAGAAACAAAGACAAATCATATTGCACCTTCATCCAGTGGCTTTTGGCAAATCGTAGATAATTATCTATCCACCATGATCGCTGATTATGGAGCAGAATGACTTTGGCCTACTCGGTCTCTCCTTATTTTCTTTTCCAAGGAAGGCACAAGGACCCAGACAGGGAAAACAGGCAAGGCAGCCCTAGGGGGCACTAGGTCTCATTGCATTTATGGTAACAAAAAAGTCAGCTCACAAGTAAATTATGAATAATATTACATCACACATTTTGAGGTGAGATCACGTGATTTTACATAATTAGTTTTATTATAAGCAATGAGTTAAATTAAGACAAATGCACTTGAGGCCTAGTGCCACGTGCGACCAGGCCTGTCTCACCTAGTTTACCTACATGGGTCTTCAAGCCTCCCTGGACATGGGAATCTCGGTAACCCTGTGGTAGACCCAAGTCACTCATCATCATCGTTAGCCTGTGACGTTATCAACCATGGTGTGTGACATCACACTGGTGGTTTAAGAGACCTACCTTTGGTCAACCCTATTATAAACGTGCTCGGTCGTGTATAGATTAAGTCCTTGAAATCAGCAGCACATTTATAATAAGCGCTTATTTACATAAGATTTCAAATTAGGGCTCTACAACACATTCGGCCACGATTGAGTCGTGGCATAGCCAACACGGTGACGTGTACCATAGCATCGACAAGGTCCAATTATCGCAACTCACTACCCGACGGGACGTCTGGCAAAAACGTTAGCAAGCTGCAGCATGTACACAATTATTTGGTACGTGTCGTGACGGGTATTGTAAGATACGGCCATGTCCGTCCAATGCTCGCCAAGCTGCATTGGCTTCCAGCTGCTGAAGAAATACTTTATAAGGTTGCACTCATTATACACAAAGTGCTTGCCACAAATGAACCACAATACGTTGCTCTTCTTGTCCAGGAGCCTGAACCATAATGCAAACCCCGGTCATCCTCGCAGTGGCTTTTGGCAAACCATCGAACAAAGGCAGTGACTGCATCGTGCGTTTTCAGATGCGCTTCTGTGGCCGTCTGGAACGCTCTTCCTTCTGATATTAGGAGGCCACTGGAGCTATGCACTTTTAAATTTATATTGGAAACTCATTTCTTGAGAACTGCCTTTTGTTAAGTTTGTTATTCTTCCTCCACACCTCCGATTAGCACAGTTGGCTATGTACAGTGGCAAATAAGTTCAACATATATACATTTAAGATCGTCTTCACGAGAGTCATCATGACCCCTTACCTCAGACAGATGGACATACAGAGCTAATGCATTAACACGTTCAACCTTCGTTGGTAAGCGTTAAAATTAAGGTGAGTATATTTGGCTCGTAGAAAAAAAACCGGTCCATTTATATTTCACTTTGTGGTCTGATTTGGGCCAAAATCTCAACAAAGGATCGTGTGTTTTAATCAAAGGTCAAATGCATTCTACGTCCGTAACTCGGTATTTTATTTGTATAAAATATACATTGATCTTGTTCGTAAGAGCAGAGCATCCACCACTTGTACCTCCAAATTAGAGCAAAGCAGGTGTTGCGAAATTATACTTTAATTTGTAACTTTATTTTAAAATATTTTGTGAACACTTACATCGGCTGCTTTTCTCACTGAGCAAAATTGACTCGATATTGTTTTCCTTTCCGTGTATCCGTGGGTGCCAACATTATTTGAAAAATGTATTAATCTAAGTACAAACTATTCGTTTTATAATAACATATCAGATGCTTATTTGCATTGCTGCGTTTTAGCACATTTGTTTTTTTTCACTGGTATATATCCCCTGAATTAGTTTTTTTCATGAATTCATGTATTTACTTATTAAATAATGTATTCATGAATTCGTGTGAGCTGTGCTATGGGTTGGCACGGGTCAATGCATTTTCAGCTTGTGTGATAATTTTCTACAGTTCTTTTGAAGCGTACCCTATGGGGCTATAATGCATCAGATTGAAATACAAATGGCACTATTGTGTTATGGATTAATGTTTTGTTATGAGTTTTGAATCTTGCTTCAACCCAGTTTCAATTGACTCTCAGCAATCACAATCCGATGGTATGTTGTCGCGATTGTAAGAACCTACTTTAATCGCTCAATTAATGCGTCACCGCAGCACAACTCTTCCAATACATCTGCACATTTTGATACTCGAGAGCTCAACAAAATATCATTGGTATAGCCACATTTACTCGAGTATTGTGTGCATTGACTACTGTATTTACACAAGAATGTCAGTGTGTAACATGCCTGACGTCACTCGACATGGGGGTTGGGGGGGCGCCTCCTCCCCCCTCCTCAGCGTCAACTTAGAACCCTCACTACAAAGGCAGAACCCTCACGTCACGCGATCTCCGTGACGCTGTTGAGACATCGAAGTAAAAAGGACGTCATGATGATCAAGGGACTATAAATTTAAAATGAAATAAGTCTGTGTCACCGCGGCCTTAAAAATTCCACACGAATTGATGCAATGAATATATCACGTCGCGGTCTGCTTTTCGCTTGCAAGTTTCAGATTTACTGAAACACACCCGTCCTTGGACGGGCAAAAGGCTAGTTTAAAATGGTTTATGATGGTTATGCAGTTCAAGTGCAATGGATGCCCTCTCTACATTTGTTTAACCAAGTGAGCAATGTGTTAAAAGGCAAAGGTTATCAAGAATGGGGTCACAAACCCAGAGCAGATTATCCAGTGGCAGATTTCATACAAATGAATGGGGCGCCGCGGTGGCGAGATGTTAACACCCCGCCTGGTATGCAGGAGGTCGTGGGTTTGATTCCGACCCTGACGCCTGCTGTATATTTGGAGTTTGCGTGTCTCTCTCCCCGTGGTCGTGTGCATTTTTCTATGGGTCCTCTGGGTTTCCCTCCACATTTAGAAACATGCATTTCGAGTATTTGGCTGCTATAAATTCCCATGTAATAAGCCACTTCCATGAGTGATCATTTTCTGGCCAGGTCAATTCTAAAAACGAGCTCATTGGGCCTTACCTGGTAAAATAGGATCAAAAATAGTTTTTAGAATGTACTGGAATTTTAAAAGAAACAAAAATCTAAAGTGCTCATGTTTGTAATTATGTCCCGAGACCCTCATGTTTGTAATTATGTCCCGAGACCCTCAATGTTTATAATTACCAATGCCGGATTATCCCAGTAGGACAAGTAGCTACACATGCTGCAGGCTCCGCACTGTCAAGGGCCCCGCGCTAAATGCTTTCAAGCTATTAATACTGGTTCAGCAATTCTGCACTTGCTCTATTACTATAGTACTATACCGCCTTCAACTTTCACGAACAACTGGGTGTGTAAGGTTAGCGATTTGCCGTATTATCTGGCTGTATAGCAAATGAAAAAATACAATTACTTTCCTATGCAAGTTATAAATTTGTGTTTTAATATTTATATTTTTTTTTGTTTAGGGCCCCTTTATAACATCATATGCTACAGGCCTCGCACTAGCTTAATCCGGCACTGCCCGAGACCCATTTGCACTTTTGTGAGTAGCCCTTAAAATAACGCCACACACTCTTCATGGATTCACTCCCACAATCCCCTGTGCCGCCGCTGCTCAATGCAAACACATGTACATATGATTGTATATGTGACAAGTGTAATGCTTCAAAAAGAAAAACAAATGGTTTACGAAGGGATTAAATAATAAGGCCTTGCTCTAAAACTTAGAGACAAGCTCTCTCTCTCCCTTTTGAAGTGTTTCACTCTGCAGAGGTTACTGTAACCGGTCACTAACTTTGCAAATGATATCTCTGCTTCTCCAGAGAGAAAGAATATCACCCCAATTTCACCGACCATCTCTCTGCAACTTTAACATCTCTAGATTTTAAAAAAATGAGTCGTCAGAAAACTAATTCTACCAATATGTCAGTTTATTTGACATTATCTGGCATGTAGTTATCTCTGGCAACACATCCCTTTCAATTATGAATGGATATTGCTTGAAGGGATTTTTTTTTCAGGACCGTGTTTCAACCTTACCCAACGAGCCTGCTTCAGTGCAACTACACCACTGCGATAAGGCCCAAAAGGGTGACACATTCCTTACGGTTGTTTTTCTGAGCCTAGCCACCCTGAAATGTTTGAAAGGTTAATGGCACCATTTCAGTGGATGGATTGGGCTCCTCTTGGGAACTGTGCACATATTTTACCGCACATCCACGCAGTGCAAAAGGAGACATCCATCAGAGTGCTTTATTGACAATACATTATTGGACGGTTCATGCAAATGCATGAGTGGGCGTGTGATAGGTTTTATATGTTCCCTGCCTCCCTCGCAGTATAATCTGTGGTGCAGTGAAAATTATACAATAAAATTTTATATTTTCAAACTTTTACCTTCACAATTGAAAAAAGCGTCCACGTAAAACTCTTTTGTACGATGTAATGAAATGTATGCTCAACCCGTAACTGAAAATGTAATATCTGATCTTTGTGTAATCTAATGATACCCCGTGACTTTGTGATCACCACACTTTAAATAAGCCATTGCATCTGGCAACAACACATCGTGCAAGCAAATGAACAAAACAAATGTGCAACGGCTCTTTTGCACATTATTCACATTCACGATACTTCGCCTCTGGGTGCCAACTTCTCAAAAGTCAAATACTCTTCTTGGGTTTTAACTTAAAGCTTTCTTGGTTCTTTCGGTGAAGTCACGTAGATAGAAAAAAAATTATAAAAGCATTTTTTTTCTATCTACGTGACTTTACCGAAATAACCAAGAATATACTCTTCTTGGGGTTACTGCTTGTGGTGGTATCAGCGAGATATAAGGAGTGAGGGAGGGGGAATTGCCAGGCTAAGTTTAGCGCCATGCCTTTCACTCGAGTGGAAAATGAGCCCTGCCCCGAAGCTACACGGTAAGAGTCCTGTGAACATATTTTGCTCAGAATTCTCGGCAATTATTTTTTTGAGATGAGTGACCATCTTGCGTGAAGCAAGATGGTCGTAGGCTGCTTCTGCTGCTGGGCTACGTAGTAGGGCAGCAGAGAGCAGGGCCAGAGCATTCGTACAGTACACACAGTGTGCAATCAATCACTGCATATCCATCGCTATACAAGCATTTTAAAGTTATGATTCAGAACCACAAGGCTATCCTATATCTTTGAGAATTCCATAAATATATACCACATTATCAGGGCTGTCAATGAATACTGGACTGTGTTAAGCACCACCCAGTACCCATTAGAACATGAAGGCACTTATCTCTTTGACTCTTGGGGAGACTGTGGTGACCTCAGACTGAATTAGGACACATCATTACCACGTGTGATTTGTGTCTGGAACGCCCAGTGTGGTTTTTTTTCGACTCGCGGTGTTTGAAATATTAAGAGACATTTTATAAGAAAATTTGTTTAATTTGCTCGTGTGCAAAGAGCTTTAACTTATTATCAAAATGTGTCTGATGTTGTCAGATCCTGACAACTAAGCAGGTTTGAGCCGGGGTAGTGCTTAGGATGCGCGACCTCCATACACGGTGGCGAAATGTTTACTACCTCGCGTGGTATGCAGGAGCTCGTGGTTTCGATCCCAACTCTGACACCTGTATACTTGGAGTTTGCATGTCTCTCTCTCCGTGGATTTGTCTCCGGGTTCTGCGGTTTTTCCCGTACATCCGATTAGCACGGTTGGCTACGTACGGTTCAAAAGAAGTTCAACATCCATGCATACGTGCGTTGAGAGTATTTGGCTGCTATAAATTCCCACGTGATAAGCCACTTCGTTGCTCTATCATTTGTGGCCACGTCGCTTCTGAAAAAGAGACATATATAGCTCAGTAGTCCTTACCTGGTAAAATAAAAAATATAGTTAGTAGTAGTAATATTGAAAGGCTGCTTCTGAGAAGCAACAAAGCACGTTGTTGTACTGTTTGTCTTTGCTACCGTAGCTGGGCTTCCCACCTTCAACCCTAAATAATCAGCATGGTAATATATGGACCTGCACGGCATGGGGAGACCCTCGTCCAACAGTGGATTGACAAAAGGACTGCCCGTGTACTCGAATAAAATATACATATTAGTTCAGATATACTCTGCCGTATGCCGCAGTGCTTTGGAAATAACCTTCCCACACACCAAATGTATTCCATTTTAGTAGGCTTGTGAGGGAGATTGTTCGTAGTAGTCACGAATGTAATTCACTTTAGAAGGGCCGTACGTGCATATTTACACATCGTGCAGGGATAACTGGGGAAGAAAGTTAAATCTATTTTGTTTCTTAATGGTATTCCACTGGAGAGTTTTACATGCACGCACTACGGAGCGACCGTTATATCCTTTGAGATGCAAATACGTTTACATGGGGTTTAACACTGCAATCAGATCAATGAAAGCGACTGTTCCATCATTTTATATTCCAACTAAAGCTTCTTAGCAGTTGTCCCCCCCCCCCCAAGTTGCAGAGCACAATCCAAAAGACGCAAATTCGTCAATCAGCCAGCAACAAACGGCACTTTCCAAAGTCTTAATAAAATAAGAGTAAAATTTTGATTTAAAGCTTTCGTGACTGCAGGGATTCATATTCTTGGTTATTTCGGTAAAGTCACGTAGAAGGGAAACAATAAAATGATAAAATTATAAAACAATAAAATTATCACGACGTTTCGACTGCAACACAAGCAATCATCATCAGGTGTGAAAACCACAGCAAGAACATTTGAAAAAAGTGGCGATTATTTTTACGTTCAAAATTTGAAAAAAGTGGCGGTTATTTTATTATTTTATTGTTTCCCTTCTACGTGACTTTACCGAAAGAACCAAGAATAAAAACAAGAGTCAACACGTTTCTTCAATTGAGCAGGGTTATGAGAGCTTGGGAAAAGAAAGGGAGATTGTTCGTAGTAGTGCGTACGAAGAGGCATTGAGAGAAGTGTTTTGACCTGTGATGTGGTTGGTTGAACACAGTGCGGATAGTGACTAATCAGTCAGTCGGTCGGTTGGTCGGGTAGACTCAATCTTCACGAGCTGGTGGAGGGATCGATGAGTGACGTTCGCAGGCACAGTCACCCGTGGTAGTTGTGGTGGACGAGTGACAAGGAGGCGACTGACCGCCAGCGAGTATGTGACTGGGGTGAATTAGTGAGTGTTGCATCATCAATTAAAGCAGGCTTCTATACGGTGGCGAGATGTGAATTACCTCGCCTGGTATACAGGAGGTCGTAGGTTCGATCCCGACCCTCACGCCTGTATGTTTGGAGTTGGCATGTTCTCCCCGTGGTCGTGTGGATTTTTCTCCGGGTCCTCCATTTCCCTCCACATATAGAAACAACGTGCGTTTAACGTATTTGGCTGCCGTAAATTTGTGCACAATAAGCCACTTTGTTGAGCTATCATTTGTGGCCAGGTCGCTTCTGAAAAAACGCTGTATAGCTCAGTGGGCCTTACCTGTTCAAATAAAATAAAAATAGTTTAATACATCAACGGACCTCCTTTGTAGCTGCTCACACCGAGCTCTCATTACTCTGATAGTGCTTGTCTCACGCCTTTTGGCGTCCTACAATGCATATATTATCAGAGTATGTTTTTGTTTGCATTCTGACCACAAGTATTGTGGTTAATGCAGACATTATTCCTTGTAAAATGTTTCAGTTCGGTGTTTTGACATCGTAACACCTGTTTTGTTGCCAGAAAAAATGGGAAAACCTATTATCATAGTTTAATACAGTTTGAATAATTTCAAGTGCAGTAAGGTTGGAACAGGCTACTCTACCGCAGATATAGCAAGTTTTCCAACTTCAGCTGAATATTTGCCTTGTACAGTGTCACCCACAGGTGAGCATCACCTTGTCCAAATGTCAGCCATGACCTTCATTTGACTTTAAATGCCCTCTAGTGCCACCATTGAAAGTGGCCATCGCGTTAATCATGCGTTTCAATTCAAATAATTCGGTGAGTTATTTGAACAATGTTATCCAGATTTAATGGGCACACCATGTAAATCCTCTTGTGAGCTAATGTTCCCGATCGCAGTGAGATGTAATTTGGCACGAGCTAGCATCTTTGAAGTAAATTCATGACGACAAACACCCCCCCCCACCCACATACCACAATTCAAGAAAATCTAGGTAACTTTCAATCCACTGCCACATATAGTACAGGGTATCTGAACTTGAAATATATTTTACTTGTCGGTATTCTTTCCTGATTAAGTCCTCCGCACGTTGTGTGGGTCTTTGGGGGTTCATTTACCATAGTTCACACACTGGTCAGTGCTGGTTTGGTGGAGGTAGGGAGCATAGAAATACAATACAATCAGTGGGGTTTTCTGCACTATTATCTTCTGCAAAAAAAGCATGTTCCCCGACAGCTGCCTATAACATCTACCTCATGCGTGGCCGTCACCCCTCTAAGCACGATCCAGGCTCAACCCTGCTTTGCTTCTGAGATCTGGCGAGATCGGGTGCATTCTGGGTGGGGTTTTTTTTTTGTCGCAAGCTTTAATTGAGTAGCGTATGTGATTTGCATGAGGTATAACGTCAACACCACTGTACTCGCAACATGTAATGGCGCCTCGGTGGCTAGGAGATGTTAACTACCTCGCCTGGTACACAAGTGGACGTGGGTTCGATCCCGACACTGGCACCTGCTGTACATTTGAAGTTTGCATGTTCTCCCCGTGGTCGCGTTGATTTTTCTCCTCCGGTTTTACCTCCACATTTGGAAACACGCGTTTAGGGGCCGTCCATAAATGACGTCATGCGATTTTGGACGATTTTTGACCCCCCCCCCCACCACCTCGTCACACGGCGTAACAAAAAGTCAGACCCCCCTCAAATATGACGTCACAAAGCTCTGCCCCCCCCCCCCCAAACCATATTTCCATTTTGAAATAAAACATGCTTCAAATCGCTTTAAACTATTGTCATTGTAGCGTGTAATTAATGTGGCGCTGCACTCTGATGTTGTAGGAGAAAACATTTATTAATACGTCTATTTAATTAAGTAGAACGTGTTGTCTATATTTATTTAAAGTTGCGCATATTGATGTGAGGTCACATTTATCAACCCCCCCCCCCACCATCGTCACACATCGTCACAAATGTCTGACCCCCCCCCCCCCCCTAGGTGCGTGACGTCATTTATGGACGGCCCCTTAGGAGTATTTGGCCGCTATACATTTCCACGTGATAAGCCACTGCGTTGAGCTATCATTTGTGGCGTCTGAAAAAGAGCCACATATCTCAGTGGGCCTCACCTGGTGAAATAAAATATATTTAAGATAAATAGTTAACAGTCTGCTTTTTCCAGTGAGGCATACCAGCGGGGCTGCGAGCAGGTGAAGTAGGTCAACGGTGGTATGATGGCACCCCCAGTGAATACCACTGGTCCTCGTGTGCCCCCCCCACCACCTCCCTCAGCCTCCACAGCCCCCCCACGGTAAGTTACTAAGCCCACAGTGGATTGAGAGAACAAATCAAGTCCACGCCTCGAGGCAACCCGGCGCTAGCAAGCTATTTGCTTCATATTCTTGGTTCTTTCGGTAAAGTCACGTAGAAAGGAAACAATAAAATAATAATTTAAAAAAACGCCACTTTTTCACATTTTCTTGCTGTGGTTTTAACACCTGATGGTGATTGCTTGTGGTGCAGTCGAAACGTCGTGAGAATTTTCTTGTTTTATATTTTTATTATTTTATTGTTTCCCTTCTACGTGACTTTACCGAAAGAACCAAGAATATGAATCCCTGCAGTCACGAAAGCTTTAAATCAAAATTGATCTGCTTCATGTTGTGTATTTACGTCTTTTGCCACCGCAAAGTGATCCCTGACGTGGACGTTTCCTGCACATTCTCAATGTATGCCACAGCACGTGACCTCTCCACGCCACCCTCCCCACCACCGGCAAAAGAACTCCGTCAACATCGCAGCAGTCGCTTTTGGCAAACCATCGAACAAAGACGGTCAACTGCATCGCCCTTCTGCGGCCGTCTGGAACGCTCCTTCCTGATGATATGAGGAGGCCTCTGGAGCTGTGCACTTTTAAGTCATCGGCTAGATTGACAAACTCACTTCTTTAGAACTGATTTTTTGTGTTTAGCTTGTTGTCCTCCCCCACCGCTGATTAGCGAGGTTGGCTACGTACGGTGCGAAAGAAGGTCGACATACATAGATACTGTACATTCGTGCCCCCTGACCCACGGATTGAGGACCGCTGGAGTAGATGAATAAGAGATGGTCAATGTGTGAAGCTGACCGGTGGAGGGTATTAGACTGGTCAGTCTTCATATGGTAGTTTGACACCAGTGGGAACTTCTGGCGTGGCATCACTTGTATGATCATTCATTAGGTACGTGAGAAAGGTGGGGTAGGGAGGGTGAATTTCACTGCTGTTTTAAATTATTTTAAAAGTGACTTCCCTGGCCTTGCGAATGTGCCACCAACTCCAAATGGACGAGTCGCGTGCACAATGCCCCGCAACTTGAGAGAACCGCCACGTGTCAGCTCTATCGCGGGGAACCATCCCACGCAATTGAGATACGACAAAACGGGGAACCTACAATACAATTCCCCAGCTGTAACACGTTGGCAAGTATATGTGCCAAGGGTATATCCATTAGGGCACACTGCGCACATTTCAGACTAAACTTCCACACCGGTGGGGGGGGGGGTGTGTGAATTGCCACGGGACAGGTTCGTCGAGAGAAAAAGTTTCGTTGTGGTGAGCGCAGTGGCGTAGCAGCGCTCAACGTGGGCGCTCTGCGCGCGGGGTGAATGATGGGACCCCCCTGTTTGGCTTGCACCCCTTTCTTATAGCCCGGTGCCTGAGACCCTCCGTGTGAGACTGCGGGTTGACGTGAGCAGTATTGTCTGAAGCTAAAAGTAAACGAATTTTTTTCTTTCAGTTTTACCAAGTCAGGCCCGCTGAGCATTACACTGTCATATGTGCACAATCACATGGACTGGGTGGGCGAACTAACAAAAATGCGTATCCGTTTGTCATGTGGCGTTAGGCATTCGTGCCGTGTTTGCATGGGGCAGCTACGGCACGGGGGGGGGGGGGGTTGTGGGAGTGAATCCAAGAAGAGTTTGTGAGATTATTTCAAGGATTCCTCAAGAAAATGCAAACGGGTCTCGGGACATAATAATCAACATGAGCACTTTTGATTTGTGTCGTTTTTTATTCCAGTACATTCTAAAACACTTTTATTATTTTACCAGGTGCGGCCCACTGAGCTTTTTTTTCAGAAGCGAGCCGGCCACAAATGGTAGCTCAACGAAGTTGCTTATCATCATGTGGACATTTATAGCGGGTCAAATACCCGAAACGCACGTTTCTAAATGTGGAGGGAAAACCCAGAGGAACTGGAGCAAAATCCACGCGACCACAGGGAGAACATGCAAACTCAAAATATACAGGCGTCAGGGTCGGGATCGGGATCGGGATCGAACCCACAACCTCCTGTATACCAGGCGAGATAGTTAATATCTCGCCACCGTGCGTTTTAATTCTCGAGGAAGCAGGCTATTCAAATTGGCGCCTTTGCCACGATAAGCTTTGTAGAGCGACACACAATTGGCTACAGATCACTTATGCACCGGTCCCATGATGTGTACGCAGGGATCTGCACCGTGCTGATAAACGAAGGCGAGGAAGAGGAGGAGGAAGAAGAAGAAGACTCAATGGAAATATATCTCGATCAGGGGAGCGAAAGGACAATGGGACTTTCAGTCGAGTTGTTATCTGCCCCACTCCGTCTCTTCCTCCTCCCCATGTCATCTGCTACCCAACCACCGCTACCCCATCACCACATACCCACACCCTTGCAATGACCTGCTGCTACAGAGATATTGAACACGGCAACATTAATGTGACAGGTTAGTTTCTCAACTTTTCAGCACGGAATGCTCTTTAAACGTTGAGATTAAGCAGATGGATTGAAACTAATCCCATCCATCAAATGTGCCCAATTCACCATTGTCGTATGCAGTCCGTGTGTTTGTACAATAACAACTCCTTTTGTCAGATTAAATCAGTTTGTTCTTGATATGTTATACAGAAGTAAAAGCTCAAAAGTGTCTTGGTAAGACGCATTCTAATATGATTATCCTAATCGCCGTGTTATTATTTTACATTTCAGTGCCCCAGCAGCATGTGTCCTCGTCAAGAAGTGCTACTTCTGCGTTGATGTATTTTGGTTTTGTGCACGTAATTATTTTAATTTAATTACGAACGATGCCATGATCGGTTTGTGTCCTTAAGCAGACAAAATTACGGAGGACAAAAATATGATATGTTGAGAAAACAGCAACGACATATGTACACTCATTTACAATCCATTGCATATGAATACAGTGAGGGAAAAAAGTATTTGATCCCCTGCTGATTTTGTACGTTTGCCCACTGACAAAGAAATGATCAGTCTATAATTTTAATGGTAGGTTTATTTGAACAGTGAGAGACAGAATAACAACAACAAAATCCAGAAAAACGCAAGTCAAAAATGTTATAAATTGATTTGCATTTTAATGAGGAAAATAAGTATTTGACCCTCTCTCAATCAGAAAGATTTCTGGCTCCCAGGTGTCTTTTATACAGGTAACGAGCTGAGATTAGGAGCACAATCTTAAAGGGAGTGCTCCTAATCTCAGCTTGTTAACTGTATAAAAGACACCTGGCAACAGAAGCAATCAATCAATCAGATTCCAAACTCTCCACCATGGCCAAGACCAAAGAGCTCTCCAAGAATGTCAGGGACAAGATTGTAGACCTACACAAGGCTGGAATGGGCTACAAGACCATTGCCAAGCAGCTTGGTGAGAAGGTGACAACAGTTGGTGCGATTATTCGCAAATGGAAGAAACACAAAATAACTGTCAATCTCCCTCGGCCTGGGGCTCCATGCAAGATCTCACCTTATGGAGTTGCAATGATCATGAGAACGGTGAGGAATCAGCCCAGAACTACACGGGAGGATCTTGTCAATAATCTCAAGGCAGTTGGGACCATAGTCACCAAGAAAACAATTGGTAACAGACTACGCCGTGAAGGACTGAAATCCTGCAGCGCCCGCAAGGTTCCCCTGCTCAAGAAAGCACATATACATACCCGTCTGAAGTTTGCCAATGAACATATGAATGATTCAGAGGACAACTGGGTGAAAGTGTTGTGGTCAGATGAGACCAAAATGGAGCTCTTTGGCATCAACTCAACTCGCCGTGTTTGGAGGAGGAGGAGGAATGCTGCCTATAACCCCAAGAATACCATCCCCACCGTCAAACATGGAGGTGCTTTGGGGGTGTTTTTCTGCTAAGGGGACAGGACAACTTCACCGCATCAAAGGGACGATGGACGGGGCCATGTACCGTCAAATCTTGGGTGAGAACCTCATTCCCTCAGCCAGGGCATTGAAAATGGGTCGTGGATGGGTATTCCAGCATGACAATGACCCAAAATACACGTCCAAGGCAACAAAGGAGTGGCTCAAGAAGAAGCACATTAAGCTCCTGGAGTGGCCTAGCCAGTCTCCAGACCTTAATCCCATAGAAAATCTGTGGAGGGAGCTGAAGGTTCGAGTTGCCAAACGTCAGCCTCGAAACCTTAATGACTTGGAGAAGATCTGCAAAAAGGAGTGGGACAAAATCCCTCCTGAGATGTGTGCAAACCTGGTGGCCAACTACAAGAAACGTCTGACCTCTGTGATTGCGAACAAGGGTTTTGCCACCAAGGACTAAGTCATGTTTTGCAGAGGGGTCAAATACTTTTTTCCCTCATTAAAATGCAAATCAATTTATAACATTTTTGACATGCGTTTTTCTGGATTTTCGTGTTGTTATTCTGTCTCTCACTGTTCAAATAAACCATTAAAATTAAAGACTGATCATTTCTTTGTCAGTGGGCAAACGTACAAAATCAGCAGGGGATCAAATACTTTTTTCCCTCACTGTATATAAATACATACTTGCCATTTCTACCTGTTTCCGCAGTTAGGTTGCCGATTGTTGAACCCCTTTACCGCATACCAATATTCAAAGTGACATTTTCTGGCGATTTATTTTTCACTCAAAAACCATACGAACTCGCTCAGAAAATGAATGTACGTTTAAAGGGGGGGGGGGGGTTGTGCAGGCTATCACTTAAATCGATGGGTGTTGGCAGGTATGTACAGCATGTATATATTTGTATATATTGAGCCAGCTGATGGCTTTATAAAAGGAGGCAATGTTTCAGCAGTTTCGGTGGAACAATCCATCCTAAACAAGTTGAAGGTTAAAGGGAGGCACCGCTGTAGGTTTTTTTTGCTTTTGGCGGTGGCAGGAGGGTGAGTAATTTTCCAAGCTGTTACAGCTCATTGAAGGCAAAATTGACTCCTGTCTCACGGGGATGGCCCACTGTGAACGGGCTGACATGGCCACTGAATAAAAAATATATAGTGGAGCCCGGATTGTAGCGGTCGCGCATGCATCCAGGAAAGCCGTCTCCTCTGGCAGAAATGACATTACAATGCAGCGCACACCAAAAAAAAAATCTATCCCTGCAACAGCACGGGACAAGCAGCCGTGAATGAAGCTCGCGGTCTGGGGGATTCTTTGTATGGAAGAGAGAGAAGAAGAAAAAAAATAAGACGGGATGTGCTCAATAACTATTAAAAGCAAGGGCAGAAACAACGAAGTGTAGTTAACTTTAGATGAATGCGTTTGAAACAATAAAAGGATTCGAGCTGAATGGCCGTGTGTATGGGTCAGTCAGCACCTTTTAAAATGCCACTTCATCAGCAGCCATCACTGTTCATATGAAGCACGTGTTAAAGTGCTAATTATTCAGTTTAACTCCATTTGACACACTTGCTGTGAGTGTATCCCGTGCGGTGCGAATTAATGCGGGGAATGGGCTTTCTAAATGATCCGTTTGAATTACAGCATGTTTCGTTTGTAGTGTACTCCTATACCTTATGGAAATTATCACTCAATACAACATATCATGAGAGTATATTACTGCTGACTCTTTGCATAAAAAAACTGTAATTAAGCTAATGTTCTCAGTGAGAACGATTGTTTAAGGGCGCTTTACAATTGAAATAAAAACGACTAAAACTCACCCCTTGGACTTTATTTATTTTCACTGATTTATATAGCAAATGTTAGTTCTCATCAATGGCCTTAGTATTTCATGGCGAATTTATTAAATTCCTATAATGTTCACAGATTGTAATGATTTAAGGAAAAAAATTCCAAAATGACAACCTATTTTTTTTATTTGCTTTGTAAATACATCCGGACGCAGATAATCTCGAACAAAGAATCCAATGCAAACATGTGGAATTTATTGATACAAAAAGACACCCATGTATCCAGGATTACATTTGTATGAGTTATACTCAAAATAAAGTGTACGCCGTAAAACTAAAGGCTGCTGTGGTCTTAGGAGGAACCTATGACAAACTACTTGTGATCTTATGGTGAACACTAAATCAGCGAAAGCGTAAGCCTTTACATTGCTCAATTCAATAAATAAATGTACTCTTTATTTGTTGCTAACTTTGACAGTGCTGTTTGTTGTTGGCATCTTGACGTTTTCGGCCATACTTGGGCATGCGCTCAGCAACTGTGTTTTAAAAACATAATTATAAGTGCACATAGAACGAATAATAGCACTCTACCGCAACACCGAATGTGTTTACACGTACACGATACACACTAAATATCTGCATTTTTATCATCAGCCATGTAGGAATATATATTTTTTCTATTAAAAAAACAAGAATTTTTAACCTCCGGCGAAGAATTAAAATGCGAGTGATGTCTTGTTCCCCTCAACTTTCCCATTGCCGTTGTTGGGTTTTTTTTAGCGGCCATAATTAACTCGCATAAGGACACATGCTCCGATTACAAAGCCACAACCACTTAGAACCCGTACGCGCAGTGGTGGTGTTCTTTGTAAACATCAGCGTGCATCCCTATTGCCAACCCAGTAAACAATTTTCTTGATTATTTTTTTTATTAACAGATGGCGGCTTCTCCGCAAGAGCGGTTGTCGAACGGATCACCACGATACACTCTGTGTGTGTGTGCGTGCTCGGAAACGGCTGCGTGCACCTGGCCATAGAAGCCCCATTAAATTGTGGATGAGGCCGTATTCGCGACCGTTCCCCGCGCTTCTGTCTCGCATCTTTTGACCGCCACCAATGCCCTCGTTGTGCCTCTTGACCGCTGCATATTCGTCTCGTTCGTCCGTCCCTCTTGCCAGTCTCATTTAATTAACGTTTTCTTTTGTTTAAGGCAATAACCTACAGCTACTTAATTATGCCAGCGCGTCAGCTGTTCCGCACGGTGTGCTCCCCGTGACGGGATCATTCATGTTGGCGTTGCACTCGGAAAATGTTCGTGTACACCGTGAGATTATCTGTTGGTGTGGTGTGCTCAGGACGCTGCGTTCGCATTTTGACCGCACTTTGTTCCGTTACGTTTATTTTAATCAATCAATCAACGTTTCATTTTGTCGCACGGAAAGTTCCATTTAGCCAGTTACCCAGCTAGTTTACAAGGGAGATCCGTGGTGCATCGTTTAACACGTGTTTTGTGGCTGTACGCGTTAGCATGCTTTTGATCATTTTGAACAACAAGCCCATGGCAGTAACAGAACTGCCTATGCATATAAACTTCTTGCATTGTCCAATATATTGATTACTTTGCTCATCAACCTTATGCAAACTGCATTGAAGTATTGCATTGCAATTATTGACTTCACTTACATAGATTTTTTTCCTTTCTACATAACCAAATTAATACGGATTTTTTTCACGCTTTTTTTCCCCCATTTGAATCGGCAGTACTCGTACAGGTGAAAGCAACACATTAGCAATGCAAAACAACCGGAAGTGACGCTACAAATACGTATAACGCATCACGACCGAACGCGTCACGTGCGTGCGTTCGTCTTATCGGAGTCACAGACATCGAACAAAGACGGTCTCACCGCATCGCGCGCTTTCAGATGCGCTTCTGCGGCCGTCTGGAACGCTCTTCCTTCCGGTATTAGGAAGCCACTGAGAGCTGTGCCACTTTTACAGCTCGATTGAAAACTAATTGCTTCAGAACTGATTTTTGTGTTTAGTTTGCTGTCCTTCCACCCCCCCCCCCCCCCCCGTACCTTAGATTAGCACGTTTGGCTACGTACGGTGCGAAAGAAGTTCAACATACATACATACGAGACGTAAATCAGGTTAAGTGTGTGTCGGTTAAAAAAATACGTTGCATTTAACGGCGGTACAGGCAAAGAAGAAACCTGCCACGCTGTATGATGCAAGCGTCGGGTGAAACGCAGTGAAGTTGTACGTCATGACCGATCAAGCATGCCAACATACATCGAACATTAACGAATTAACGCGCGTGTGTGTATATACAAGGCAGGTAACTGGAACTGCGTGAAAATGTAGTTTCATTCAAATGACAGTCAAGTTATGCTTCGAGCAATGAGGGAGGGCAGGAGCCATATAAAACACGACTCGTTCTGCTTCTTCCTTACTTTTAAATTCGCTCCCATTGTCTCTTCTACCCAGCAATTATAACGTGGTCAGTTCAAGAATGGAAAAAAACGTTGTTTGCAAATTAGCTCCAAAGAAAACACACAATGACTGTCTCGTGTGCATTGTAATGATGAAACAAATGAGCGATGCATGCTTATTTCACGATGTTATATATTCGTGTGCACGTTGGTTTGCACGGCGACTGTTAGCGGTTGTGTTTGTAGACGTGTGGGCATTTGGTTAACATGTTCAACTATTTTGCGTGCGCTTCCAAACGTAATTGTGTATGTTGAACTTCTTTGTGTGAGTCTATGTATGGACGTTGAACTTATTGTGCACCGTACGTATCAAACCGCGCTAATCGGAGGTGCGGAGGAAGGACATCGAACTATGTGTCTCTGAGTCTGTGTGTCTCTGTGTGATTCTATGGGTCTCTGTGTGAGTCTACGTATGCATGTTGAACTTCTTTCGCACCGTACGTAGCCAACCGTTCTAATCGGAGGTCTGGGGAAGGACAATCAACTATGTGTCACCGAGTCAATGTGCCTGTGTCAATGGGTCTCGGTGTGAGTCTATGTATGTATGTATGCATGTTGAACTTCTTTGGCACCGTACGTAGCCAACCGTGCTAATCGGAGGTACGGGGGAAGGAAAACAATTACACACGAAGCACGTAAAAAAATGTTTTATATCTTAACCGATCGCAATGACGACGACCAAGGCCAAACACAAACAGAATGAAACCCCAGCGACGTCGCAACGAGGACATTGTTAAAAAGCCTGCACCCCATCGACAATCACACTCCTAACGAATTTAGACGGGGCCCTGAATATTGATCTCAACTTGTAACGGGCCCCACATGAGTATTTCCCTCTTTCCAAGAGAGAGGGAGGGAGAGAGAGAGACGTAATGAACGACTCAAGAGGTACAGGTAGCCACAGACGAGCGGGAAAGTCATCCCGGACACCGAGCCAGTGCCAAATTCTCCCCCAAGTTCCACGGGCCTCTGTAAATTAAGGCCACTTAACGAGTATACTACGTTTGGTGACCCTGGATACGGTACCTCGATGGGTGTGTGTATGTATGTTTAAATGATTTCGCACCGTATGTAACCAACCGTGCTAATAGTAGGTGCGAGGGAAGGACAAGGAAACTGAATACAACAAGTAGTTATAATACCCACGGGAAGGGAGTTTCTCAACATCTCTGTGGGATCCACGAAATTAAACTCAAATTTTTATTTATTTTACCAGGTAAGTCCTACTGAGCTATTTTTCAGAAGCGACCTGGCCACAAATGATAGGTCAATGAAGTGGCTTATCGTTTGGAAATTTATAGCAGCCAAATATCTCTAAACACGCATTGTGGATTCTAAACGTGGAGGGAATAAACGGAGAGCCCGGAGAAAAATCCACGTGACCATCACGGGGAGAAATATACAACAGAGGTCAAGGTCGGGATCAAACCCACCACCTCCTGTATACCAGGCGAGGGAGTTAACGTCTCGCCACTGGGGCGCCTCAAAGGCCACCACACAGCCGTGTGGACCTCCACATTTGGAAAGCATAAATATAAACCCCCTCCTCTGCATCATTTAGTGCAGATTGAGGATGCTGTCGTGGCGTGATGGTCAACACACCAGACTCGCAATCCAGAGGTCACCGGCTCAACCTTCCGGAACAACAATTGAAACCACCAACCCTCACAGCCCCCCCCCCCCCCCGCTGCCCCCCACAGTGCTGCAGTACAAAGCGTCACGTAACGTAACCAATACCCAGCTAGCTAAAGGGGGGCTACAGAGGGAGCGGCCAGCAATGGGTGCCCCCCAATCACTTTTTGTGTAGGCAGGGTTACGACATTTGCTAATACACCCTCCCCCACCCCTACCCCCGGGACCTGATAAAAAAAACATCAAATCTTTAAAGCAACAAGCAGGAAACAAGGAATACTCAACCAAATTCATGGAAGCAGTGAGTGAAGTGCGTGTAAAATGTAACCGCTGATAAGGTGACGTCGAGTGCTCTCCAGGGCTGTGGAATTCACTTCTACTGGACGTTCGCTCTGCTGATTGCCCCAGCTCGTTTTTAATTAAATTCACGCCTTAAAGACGAAACTTATTTCGAAGGGAGATTTTTTTTTCTTCCATTTCTTGAATCCTTTGTTTTGGGGTTGGTGCGAGCCTCGCTTCACGTGTGTGTGGAGCGGTGGTGTAGCGGTTAGCGCTTCGCTGCACTACGAACCTGGCCACCCGAGTTCGATTCCTGCTCACGGCCAACAGCGGTGATAGCGAATATGTGAACCGGTCCTGGGCCTCCCCGAGGCCGACTCAACCACAACTGAGTTCCTGGTGCGCTGTGTAAACATCGCCACTGGGGAGACAAAGGCGGTCGGGCGTGGTGCTGGCCACCGACAGCACTCGCTCCCACAGTCTGTTCGGGCTAAACGAGGAGGGGGTCGTCGCCTGGTGGTTAAAGTGGGTAAGCAACATTGAACGAATCCATAATCGAGGTTTTTTTGGGGGGGGCAAGATCGCGTAAATATATAAATGTGTCGTTAAACCCGCCACCACCCGACACAGCAAACTAGTAAGGGTTGTCACGTAAACAGAACGTGCCGTTTCGTAGTACAGCACGCCGGTGTGTTGGAGAGCCAAGCCACAACATTTACAATCTGAGTACGACGTTTCGCCAGTAATTACAACTAGCTTCATCAGGCGACAGACAGATTTGTGGAGAAGTCCACCTGTTTCATTACTTAAATAGAAGCATAGATGTCATGACAACACTTGTGCACTCTTCTTGCGCCAAATGGGGGGGGGGGGGTAATGAATCAACGTATATTATGCATCTGCATTACGCGAGCCAATTGTTCTTGTACAAAACTATACGCGAGGATTCATATTCTTGGTTCTTTCGGTAAAGTCACGTAGAAGGGAAACAATAAAATAATAAAAATATATCAAAATATAAAAACATATTTTTATTATTTTATTGTTTCCCTTCTACGTGACTTTACCGAAAGAACCAAGAATATGAATCCCTGCAGTCACGAAAGCTTTAAATCAAAACTTATACACGAGGAGTCAAATCGTCCGGAGGCAACAACAATCTCGTATGCAAGGTTGTCGCCTTCTTTGGTTCATTCGGTAAAGTCTCGTAGAATGAGAATAAAATAATAAATTGATAAAATAAAACAACGCAATAAAATGCATTTAAGGTTGTCGCCGTGTCCAGGCCATGCTTGGAGAGCGGGGCTTAATGTCTGGTTGGAGTACCTAAGGCTGGTCACGTAAACATGATCCTGGAGCCGGGCACCTGCAGGAAGCTGCAAGGACGCCATCGCCATCACATTGCAATTGTGGAATGAGGCCACCTGCAACTGGCCGCGTGAAACTTGATGGGGAAACGAGCGATGCCGTTCAAGCGGTGCTGCTGAGAGTGTTGTTTTAGCAGCTTTGCCAGAGCCCCGGTACTCTTTGTCAAAGCGACGACTGAGAGAAAGTATATCCCCCTTGAGTCGTGGCGTCTTGGAAAGGTTTTGTTCTTTTTTTCTTCTAAATATCCCCCGACGATGACCGGCACAACAAGCTAACCGTTGGCACGCCACGGAGTGGCAGATGGTGTCAAGTGAAAAGGGAATAACTGAAATATATGCCAGCTGCATGTACCCATTGCAAATGTTTTACACCCTTAAACACAAAAGGAAATCGTAGTGGTGCGGTCTCGCCTTGTTTTCCAATTACAAGCTGCACAGTGAGTAACCGAAAGACGCGGTCGTAGGGAGCGGTGCTTTCACGTGTCAACAAAAAGTAAAAAGCCAATTTCGGCTCAAATGAGCACTTGAGCCATTGCTCATCTCCCGTGTAAAGCCATGAGAGCCAGCGGTGGGAATTACTCGTTCCTACGGCAGGGGCACGTTTCCCCAGAGGCCAACCCCTGCACTAAAGTGGTGCCCACGACATCGACGCCAGAGGGATGATGGGCAGTCAATGCCCATCCAGGACGTGAACTCCTTCGCCTTCTGATCGCGCCATTCGTTCCCACATGCGGAGAAGTGTTGGCGTTGTACTTGCAGGGGCTTCGTAAATGGAATTTGTCATTTAGTCACCGGTGTCACCAGCACGCACACACATTCCAAAGATGAACCTGCCTGTCTCGCGCACAAAGGCAAAGATTCCCCGTACAAAGACAAAGATCCCCCGTACAGCCTTAAGAGACTGCAGGAGCAAGTGCTGCTAGTGCGTAGCACCTATCAAGGCCGTCACGGAACACGAGGGGGTGGGTGGCCAACAACACGCCCGGCCGCCTTTGTCTCCCCAGTGGCGATGTTTACGTATCGCACCAGGTACTCATTTGAGGCTGAGTCGACCTAGGGGAGGCCCAGGACCGGTTCAAATAATCGTCACTGGTGTTGTTGGCCATGAGGGGGAATCGAACTCGGGACGCCGGGTTCGTAGCGCAGCGCGCTAACCACCACACTACCGCGTCCCCACACGCACTACCAACCAGGTATTATCTGCATATGTAGACACTTGTCATGTATACAGGTCGCATATAAAGACAACATTTCTGAACCTGTGGGCCACCATCAAAGCCCTCAACATTTTTTGACAGCCTTAACTGATAAAATAAAAATAGAATAGATTTCACCAATAAAATACGTTTTAAACTTAAAACTACTCTCAATTGTCGTGCCTGAAACGGTTCTACAGATCACTTCCCACCACCTTGCAGACTACGATTGGTCGACTGACCAAAGGTTGGAAACCACCGTTTTTATGTCATGGCATCACGCACTTTCAGATGCGCTTCTGCAGCCGTCTGGAACGTTTTTTTCTTCCGTGATTAGGAAGCCACTGGAGCGTTGCACTTTTAAATCTGGATTGAAAACTAATTTCCTTAGAACTGCTTTTTGTGTTCAGTTTGTTGTCCTTCCCCCCGCACCACCAATTAGCACGGTTGGCTATGCGCAGTGCGAAAGAAATCAACATCCATACATACATTCACAATTCTGGCTAATTGACTGATAAAAGTGGTTGTAATCACCAGCAAAACGTCATACTCGAATTGTAAAACTATGTGGGTTTACTGTCCAGCACACCGATGGTGCTGAAGTAGTAACGAATTGGCACATTTTGTTAAAGTGACAAACCTTACTAATTGGCTTTGTCGGTTAGTGACGACTTAAACGACACATTTATATTTACGCGACCTAACCCAACAAAAAAAACCCTTTATTATGGATAATATTTGTCGCGAAAGCCTACGTGCTAAACTGAGCATCGTAACACATTCGGACGGCAATTACATGTATCGAAAAGATAGGCCAGCAAACGACATTAGATCGTCGAGGGAGTAGCGAGTGGGATAATCTATACCACCCGTCTACTTTTATAAATCGCCTGGAAACAATCCGCATGTCAATTTCAGCCATTACGAACCGAACCACCATTTTTCTCTTGGCCTGATGTGGTTCACTATAGGTGCAGATACCCGGAACTATTTTTCAGAAAACTGCAGAGAAGCCATCACCAAGCATGGCAAACGATAGGGCATGCTGTGCGTGCCCCAGCAAAGGACATGCATTTGAGAGATCTTTACATTTCACTGTCATCCTGGTCTCTGATAATAATAAAAAAAAACATATGACAACCCTACCGGTGCAATGATTGGCTGCATAATTTAGCAGTGGCCATAAATGTTCAATTGTTGACACAGACCGTAGCGGCTGCTGATGACACTGCGACCACATGTGATTCTTGGCACTGGCCCCAGACCTCTCAACGAACACTCCCAGTGAAGAGAACAGCTTGACCCTAGCCCATCTGCTCTTCGACCGGTGACTTTAGTTTTCCTGGTCAAGCGTACACAATACACAGCTTTCAGGCAATGCTTCACTGACTCCTTAGCTGAGCCCTTACTCCTACGGATGCTTACTGGTATCCATGAGCAAAGTCTATTTGATGTTTGTGGGTCTTATCTGAGCCCTTATACCTACGGATGCTTACTGGTCTCGGTGAGCAAAAGGTTGCGCTTGAGGAACACCGATGCAAAGCAAGACTCACTTTTAAAAATGACTGTGTTCAGGAGGTACAGTGTAGGTTTTATCTACTGCCTGGTGCCACTTTGCCTTCAGAGGGCCGCAGGAATAGGCTCAGATTTTCCCAGCCAGCTACGCTGTGGTGGGATGCCATTTATTTTGGGGGAAAGTTTAAGAAGGCACCTGTAGATGTGAAAGAGGCCATTTGTCTTCCTTATCCTAAGCAACATATAAAACGATTAACTATTTTTTTTATTTTACCAGGTAAGACCCACTGAGCTATATAGCTTTTTTTCAGAAGCAACCTGGTCACAAATGATAGCTCAACGAAGTGGCTTATCACGGGGGAAATTTCCAGCAGCCATATACTCTCAACGCACGTTTCTAAATGTGGAGGGGAAAAAAACGGAGAACCACGGGGAGTACACGGAAACTCCAAATATACAACAGCCATATAGGGTCGGGATCGAAAACACACCACCTCCTGTATACCAGGTGAGAGAGTTAACATCCCACCACTGCGGCTTCCCAAAGGCCACCACAGAGTCTTGTGGACCTCCACATTTCGAAGACGTAAATATAAACCTCCTCCTCTGCATCATTTAGTGCAGATTGAGGATGCTGCCGTGGCGTGATGGTCAACACGCCAGACTCACAATCCAGAGGTCACCGGCTCAATCTTCCGGAACAGCAATTGAAACATTGGGCAAGTTTCATAACCTGTCACCGCCTCCCCCCACCTCTGTCCACCTCACAGTCGTCAATCGGTAGGTTGCATAAAGTGAGGTGATGTGTGGCTATTATCACCGCTTCCAAGCATAGACAGTGTGGAAGAATAGGCCAAGTACACCTCGAGAGGGGCCCTCTCGAGCTTAAAAAATCCACCTCTAATGGAAGCCCTCCTGCCAACGATGGCATGACCAAGTAATTGCCGGGCTGACCCTTTACCTTTTTTTTACCAGGGCCATTACAGGCGAAGTGGGTAATATGAGACGGTGGATGATAGGACGGATATGAAGGTAGAGGTAACAGGTAAGCCCCGCGGGATGGCTCCTCCACTTTCACCACTTCCAAAAAAGATGAAATCCAGCTAACTCAGGGTGGTTTGGCACAGTCTCCCCCAATGTTGTATCCATCCATCATTCTGCACAGGCAGAGGACGTCAATATTCCCAGACCGTTGGGTACAAACAATTAAAAAAAAAAAACAAATGGGGGCTCTGGAAATAATCAGGTGCGGTTATGATGTAGAGCTCTCGAGCGAACCTCATTATTCGGGAAAGATATCTACGAGCTTACCCCCGACCCCCAATAACATGCTGGCTTTTTTAGGAGGAAATACACAGGCTGATGGCATTGCATGCCAATGAGTGAGTTTATTTGACTCAAGAGGGCCAACGTTTTAATTTGAGTTTTTTGTAAACAACACATTTTTTTTTACCAGGAAAGACCCACTGAGCTACACAGCTCTTTTTAAGAAGTGACCTGGTAACAAATGTTCGCTCAAGAAAGTGGCTTGTCATGTGGGAATGTATCACAGCCAAATACTTGGTGATCTGCAAGGTGGCACCCGAAAGCAGAATCTTTCATGAGACACTCCACACTGGACACCACGGTGGCGAGATGTTATCTCCCTCGCCTGGTACGCAGGAGGTCGTGGGTTCACTCCCGACCCTGGCACCTGCTGTATATTTGGAGTTTGCACGTTCTCCCCGTGGTCGCTTGGATTTTTCTCCGGGTCCTCCGGTTTTTCCCTCCACATTTAGAAACAGCATGCTTATATCGTGTTTTTGCTGCGATACATTTCCACGTGATAGGCCACTTTGTTGAGCTATGATTTGTGGCCAGATTGCTTTCTGAAAATGATCTATACAGCTCAATGGGCCTGACCTGGTAAAATTAAAATAGTATATAGAGTCAGAAGTGTATTATCCGAGTAAATTACCCGTAGAAAGATGCAAGGGTGATTCGGTCAGCAGACAGACACGGCAGCAAGAGTTACAAATAAATAAATTAAACACGATTTAAAACATAAAATAGATAAATAAACAGGACCGGTTCAGATAATCACCACTGGTTTTAGCCATAAGCGAGAATCAAATTCATGTCACGAGCTAACTGCCACACTACCGCTCCACACAATTATTCTCAGGTTTATCTCGATCTTAAAAAAAGGAGAACACTTCATTCAGTGATGTTATTTTTTAAAGTTAGACAAATGAATTAAAGTGGCCCCCATAATAGTTATCTGCTGAGAACGATTACAGATAGGGGGGGGGGGAGAGATAAGGCAACTTTCAACAACGGTCGCTGACAAAGTGCATTGCTGAAGGAGCGCCGTGCATGCTTACAATGCCGCCTAGGTGTGGTCTAGGTGTGGTTCAATACCGTGCTGTACTTTAGGGGGTTTGGCCAGAGTGTGTAAGTACCGTGGTGGTGGTGGTCAAAGGCGCCGTTTCAGCATTCACACACAAACTCCTCCCCCTGTTCCACCACACGTGTGGCAGCCAGCACTCCGTGACATCGCGGCCCACCTCCCCCTAGGAGATCTGCATGACTGTGTTCAATGACTAACGTCGATGCGCATTCAGGATTTACCACCCCCCCCCCCCCCGTTAGATCCTCTCCCAACGGAGCTCTGTCCATCTCTTTTCTTTTGCTTGGCTTGTTTCTCGGGTGGTGTCGTGAATATACAAGTTGGTGGTGATGGTGGTTTGGAGAGTGAGTTGGGTGGTGGTAGTGGTGGTTTGGAGAGTGAGTTGGGTGGTGGTGGTTTGGAGGGTGAGTTGGGGGTGGTGGTGGTGGTGGTGGTTTGGAGGATGAGTTGGTGGTGGTGGTTTGGAGGATGAGTTGGTGGTGGTGGTGGTGGTGGTGGTGGTTTGGAGGATGAGTTGGTGGTGGTGGTGGTGGTGGTTTGGAGGGTGAGTTGGGTGGTGGTGGTGGTGGTTTGGAGGATGAGTTGGGGGGGGGGGTGGTGGTGGTTTGGAGGGTGAGTTGGGGGGGGGTGGTGGTTTAGAGGGTGAGTTGGGGGTGGTGGTGGTGGTGGTGGTGGTTTGGAGGGTGAGTTGGGGGGGGTGGTGGTGGTGGTGGTTTGGAGGGTGAGTTGGGGGGGGGGTAGTGGTGGTTTGGAGGGTGGGTTGGGGGGGGTGGTGGGGATGGCTTCCCGTCTCCGGGCACTTGAGTGTAGAGTGGCAGCAGGAGGAGGAGGATCAGGAGATGGATGTGCACGTTGAGCGGATGATGTGAAGTAAGAAACGAGCGGTGATCCTCTGCCATGGAAAAGGCGCATCGATGGGAGGGACACTACAGGCAGCTTTGTTAACATGTCAAACGCATGTGGTTCAACTTTTGACTCATAATTAATGCACATTTACATGCAATGTGTGTTAATTACAAAACAGAATTCACGGCCAACACCAGTGAGGATTGTCAGAACCGGTCCCGGGCCTCCCCCTAGAGGTCGACTCAGCCTCAAATGAGTACCTGGTGCGATGTGTAAACATCGCTTCTGGGATAGACAAACGCGGTTTGGCGTAGTGCTGTCCACCCACCCCCTCGTGTGCCACAGTGCCGACCTCCATAGATGCTCGCTAACAGCGTTAGCCCCAACAGTCTGTTAAGGGGTCGTCCATAAATGACGTCACGCACCTGGGGGGGTCAGACATTTGTGACGATCTGTGACGAAGGGGGGGGGGGGGGTGAGAAATGTGACGTCACATCAAAATGCGCAACTTTAAATAAATATAGACAACACGTTCTACTGAATTGAATAGACTTTTTAATAAATATTTTCTCCTACAACATTAGAGTGCAGCGTCATATTAAATACACACTACAATGACAATAGTTTAAAACGATTTGAAGCATGTTTCATTTTGGGGGGGGGGGCAGAGCTTTGTGACGTCATTTTTGAGGGGGGGGTCTGACTATTTGTAACGTCGTGTGACGAAGGGGGGGGTGGGGGGTCAAAAACTCGTCTAAAACAGCGTGACGTCATTTATGGACGGCCCCTAAAGGCTAAACGGGGTCGGGGGGGGGGGATTCTTTATCTTTATTTTTTGTTGTGTTTATGATTTATAGGCAGCTCACACCTGTCCAGAGCTGAAGGGATGCACGCGTTGTTCTCCGGAATGCACCGTGTGCAGCCCTTCCAGTACGCACGCACGTGCTTTCGTGGGGAGACGTAGTGGCGCAGCGGTGAGCACGACACGCTACGAACCCGCCGGCCAGAGTTCGACTCCCGCTCACGGCCAACGCCGATGACAATTATCTGAACCGACCATGGGGCCTCCCCCTAGGTCGACACAACCTCAAATGAGTACCTGGTGCGATGGGTAAACATCGTCACACGGGAGACACAGGGCGGCCGGGCGTGGTGCTGGCCACCCACCCCGTCGTGTGCCGTGCCGGCCTTCATAGGGGCTCAAAAACAGCACTTGCCCCTACAGTCTGTTTCAGGCCATATCGGAGGGGTTTTTTTTCCTTCGCTTAAAAATTCTGTCCACTGCTAAGAGTTATCACTTGCAGCACTGATAGCCGAGAAGTTCCGCTCACACACTGTTCTTGCGGCAAAAGTTATTTTGATGGTGATGATGATGTGTGGTTTGCACTGTGTGTGTGTGGGTGTGTGAAATCACAAATGTACCATCCATGCCAAAACAAGTGAAATGCGAACCGACAAGTGACTCTGCTGGCAGAGTCACTGAATCAGACGCAGCCACACAATAACGTGGATAACGAGGGTCTTAGGTCCTGTCGCACATTAATATGATAGCACAATCGTTCAACGTAGGAGATGGCATTCGCAGAAGTAAAACGCAACGTTTATTTTCACCACAGTCCACTTATTATCGGGTCCCGAGCACACAGTGGGCTGAAGATATTTGCGCCAATTTTTTTCTTTCTCTCCAGCTTGAAAAGGAAAAATATATATACAATGCTGCTTTGAGTAAAAAAAAATGAAACCAATTCCTGCTGCAGAGATGATTACAGAGAAAAGATTGACGATGAGCCTCCGGTGGTGGAAGTTGAGAAAGTGTATCCAAGCGGAATGCCGTATACCGCCCGTGTTATTCACATGCAAGTGGAGAAACTAATGTCCACGATCCCATCTCAACGCCGTCTAAGTGTTGCTATTCAGCAGTGCCACTACAGTACAATAAACATTTCTCAGTTTTATGGTTGACCGGTGCAATGGCCGGGAAATAATTTGGCCAAAGTTTTTGTCGAGCCAGGCCCTCTCATGCATGAGACGGGGTGGTTAAAATAAGGCATCTTCACTCGGTTAGACCATCCTGAGCTCCTGAAAGATTCACGGGCCCCCCCCCTCATTCACCCTCTGGCATAGCTCACTATCCGCCCGTGCAGCTTTAGAACACCTGAGTCTGAAACTGAGGAATAGGGAAAGGGAGTTCATCCAGATCTGAGGCCCCCTCGTGAATGCCACTCCAGAGACCCTGACTTTACTTGACTGAACTTGAAATGAGACTGACCCCCCCCCCCCTCTCCTCTTCCCCCCCTTCCTTCTCCAAAGAAAAGTGATCTGACGCACCACGTACCACATAACGCTACGATCCTACACGTCTGTGTTGGTTGTCTGTCCGAGCCGCCTATCCCGCCATGCACCACTCGCCTGTCGCGGAAGTTGTACACTCAATGCCAGATTATACTCGGATAATTATCCTAGCAGCAAAAGTAGCTACACATGCTACGGGCCCCGCACTTTCAAGGGTCCCGTGCTGAATGATTTCAAGCTATCAGCGATTCTGCACTTGCTCTTTTACTGTAGTACTATACCGCCTTCAAATTTTATGAACGACTGGGTGTTTAAGGTTAGCGATTTGTCGTATTATCTGGCTGTATAGCAAATAAAAAAAGTACAATTACTTAACTATGCAAGTTAAAAATGTGTATTCTTGGTGCTTTCGGTAAAGTCACGTGACTGGAGGGATTCATATTCATAGTCACGAAAGCTTTAAATCAAAATTTAAAAATGTGTGTTTTAATATGTATATATATTTTTAGAGCCCCTTTATAACATATGATACAGGCCCTGCACTAGCTTAATCCGGCACTGTGTACACCCCCCCCTCCCCCATACCGTGGTCCGGTCAATACAAATAATTTACAACAACAAAATGAGCCATCTTCTCGAAAAAGGTATAGTTTACAGAAGATAGAGACAATTTCTTCCTACAGCTGCGACATTCTGAGACACGGGAAAATAAGGTCACGGTCGCGTTGCTAACTGCTACATCACTGCTCCCAAAGATATATAACACACACACACGTACAAACGTACATATTAGCCACTCGTAATATACATTAGGGGTATCGCAGATTATTTCTAAATAAATGTTCTATTCAACTGAAAAGGGATATCCCCTAATCAGTGGATGATTATGTTGTGTGATCATGGACACAACAAATCGGAGACGGTTAGATTCGGTCTCATTTCGCTTGCTAAATCCTTTCCGCTCATCTATTTAATAAGGAATACAGACTAACCAAAGAGTATGAATCCCTGCAGTCACGAAAACCTCAAATCTAGATTGAGTCTAAACTGAATTATGGGAATGCTATTTTAATGCATTTACCATTGGTGTCGTGGTATCCTTCACATACGATAGGCAGCAGACAGAACATTCCCGGTAAAGGACAGCGGGCCTATTGTGATAATGTTTAAGTGGAGAACTATCGACAGAGCTAAAATTGGGTTTATGGTTGTTGACTGAGCGTACGAGACAACCTATGGAGTATTCGCCATGACCTCTCACCCTATCCCGATCCCACGATCATTTGTACAATGCCCCATACATGTATCTGTCTGAAGAATTACACGCACTTATTTTTAGCTGGATTTGCTCTGCTAAAATATATATGCCATGCCCAAGTAAGGCGATTCAACACGTGTAATTAAAATATGCGCTGTATTTTGTTTTAAAATTAACTATCGCTAACAAAAAAAAATGCGCACTTCAACTTGAGCAAAGGTTCTCAGTCATCAAAACAAAAAAGAAAGAAATACTTCACTTGATTAATCCGTGTATTCTTGCACGCACGTGGATGCAGTACACACCGTGTACAGATCACCAAGACACTCGACGTATGAAAACCGCGCACGTAGTCGTATTGCTTCCCGTGAAAATACACATTTGCAAAGACAATCTCATCCAGCAACCGAAATGAACGGATTATATAGCCCTCCCTAGTGCGTGGTGTCCAAGATCACAAGACACAATCATCCACTGATAAGAGGATAACCCTTTTCAGTTTAGTCGAACATTTAATTCATAAATAAGCTGTGATACCCCTAATTTATATGACGAGTGGCTAATATGTACGTGTGTCCGTGTGTGTTTCTATTATGAAGACAAAGGTAATGGAATCCTTTGTTTTGGGATTGGTGAGAGCCTCGCTTCACGTGTGTGTGGAGCGGTGGTGTAGTGGTTAGCGCCACGCTGCACTACGAACCTGGCCACCCGGGTTCGATTCCCGCTCACGGCCAACACCGGCGACGATTATCTGAACCGGTCCTGGGCCTCTCCTAGGTCGACTCAGCCTCAAAATGAGTACCTGGTCCCACTGGGGAGACAAAGGCGGCCGGGCGTGGTGCTGGCCACCCACTTCCTCGCATGTCGTGCCGGCCTTTATCGGTGCTCGCTAACAGCACTTGCCCCGACAGTCTGTTAAGGCTATACGGGGGATCTTTATCTTTGTGTGTTATATCTTTGGGGGCAGTGGTGTAGCAGTTAGCACGCCGCGCTAAGAACCCGGCGACCCGAGTTCGATCCTCATGGTGAAATCTATTCTATTGCCCCAGAGCAAGGAGGCGCTGCTGCAGTCGTTCAACAAGCGGCACAAGGACGACTTGCGCTTCATCCGGGACAACTTCACGGAGATCGTCAAGACGGCCAAGGGTGGTGAATGAAGAGCCCCCTGTGTGGGCTTCAGTGGGGCCGTCTGGTCGGGCAGCAGAGACAACGAGAGGCCAAGAAACGACATTCCAGTCGTGGGCTGAGCTCAAGGAGGGCTAGCTCGAGCACCATCCTGTGGCGGGGAAAGGAGGCGGTGCAAGCGGTTGAGCCGAGCCCACCACAGCCAAGAATCTGCTGTCGGGGGGGGGGGGGGGGGGGGCGCTGTTCCACCCTAGCACATGGGGGGCGAGAAGCCGTGCATGTGTGACGAGCGCGGCAAGACGTTTTATTGCGCTCGGCCTACAAGTATATATATATTTTTCTATTCCACTTGTGTGTAAATCTGTGTATACCCCGGATATTTTAAAGATGGCAATTCTCCTGCTGTGTATCATACTGCTGTCCCTCCCGGCCATATCTAGTGCCACACTCAACTCTACAAGCAGCTACCCTCGTTACTTTGCGTCCATACTTGTTGCTCGATTTGCCACTACACCTGCTAATGAAACAGCTCATAGACACTTCTACACTCCATCATTGTATCCTTTTAAACCCTATCTTTGTTCCATTACTTCACCAGCACTCCTTCCAAACTTCATTTTGCTCTTAAAAATAACACCATCTGCGAGCTACTGCTATTCGTCCAAGGTTCGCCGCTCTTCATCCTTTCACAGAAAATACTTATGCAAACTGTTAATTCTACTTTTCTTATTTCTGGGTGGTGTTGAGCTTCATCCTGGCCCAAATGAAAAGAACTCGTATAATTCTGTAGATTTTTTCTGGCATGAAAGGTGTTGGTGTTCTACATGTCAACATCAGAGGGCTTGTGATTAAATTAAGTCAACTAAAACTCGAAGTGGCAAATCTTGACCTGGACATGTTTTGCCTCACAGAAACATTTCTCACTCCTGCCATCAATGACTTGCAGATTACGATTGAAAACTACAACCTTTTTCGGCTTGACCGAGAATCTAAAGGAGGGGGAGGGGGAATTGCCATCTATGTTCGTAATACTATTGCATGTTCACCAACTCACTCCTTGTTTAAAAAAATGTTGCTTTGAAGGTTTGGCTCTCAGAATAACTCTCCCAAATAATCAACAGATATTGGTAGTGTGCTGTTATAGACCGCCTTGTGGGAAGGATGTTGAAGCTGCATCGGCACTGAGAGAGCTTTTTGGGGGCCTCCCTAAAGGTGAAATAGTTTTAGTGGGTGATCTAAATTGGAATTGGCTAAACCCGCCGGCCGTGGCCACAAATTTTGCAGATGAATTTAACCTGTTTCAATAAATGTCCCCACAAGACCGGGACAGTCAACTCTGCTTGACGTCCTATTGACAAATGCCCCTCACAATTTCGCACTGACTAGTGTTCTGGGTAATAACCTTAGTGATCACTCCTTCATTTTTGGGGTGAGATCATCAGCCAGACCCAAAGCCCCCCCTAAAATTGTTGAGAAGCACTCTTTGAGGCACTTCAGCACTCAGGCATTTACAAATGATGTGCTTCACTCGGATATTGATAAGGTCTGTGATATCCCCAACCTGACTACGGCTTGGGAGACTTTCAGGTACACGTTTCTCCAAATTCTTAACAAACATGCTCCGTTGGTTAGATTTAAAACTAAAGGCAACTGCCCACCATGGCATGATCCTTTGATTACAAAGCTCATGAAAACTAGGGACAAGGCTTAGGCATGTGCTCAGAAAAGTAATTTGGTCAATGACTGGATAGAATACAGGATTTTAAGGAATAGATGCGTAAAAAAAATACGGCATGCAAAAAATGCCTACTTTTCCTCCACTCTCCTGGAATCACATGGAAATGCCAGGATATTTTTCAGATCCCAAAAAAATAGTTGACAATTTTAACCTTCATTTTTCTGAAGCTGGTAATCTTTTTGATAATGTATTGGGAGTCACCCTGCTCCTGCAAATTCCTACACCCCTGTCCAAACATTAAACGAATTTAGTTTCCAACCAATCCACGAAAGTAATGTTCTGAAACAACTGCCCTACCTCAAAGGGTCTTCCTCTACCGGAGCAGATAGTTTTCCTGTCTTTGCTCTACTAACTGTTGGTCACCTAATATACAAACCTATAGCCCATATTTTCAACCTGTCCATCAAAGAAGCATCAGTTCCTCTAGAATGGAAACATTCCTATGTCCGTCCACTTCACAAAGGGGGCCCTAAAGATGATCCCAATAACTACCGACCTATCTCAATTTTGTCCCCATTGATGACAATTTTTGAAAAATTATTGAACTACCAAATTAGCAGTTTCCTGTCCACCAACAATCTACTACATATAAAACAATCTGGGTTCCGAAAAAAATACAGCACCACATCTGCTGCATTAGACTCTTTGAATCAAATTTACAATAGCCTTGATAATAAGCAGTACTGTGCCTGTCTTTTTCTTGACCTGTCCAAAGCTTTTGATACAGTAGACCACAACACCCTGCTTAGTAAACTAAGTTGCCTCGGTTTTTCCGAAAACACAGTACAATGGTTAAAAAATTACCTCTTTTCTCGCACCCAAACTGTATTCACAGATGTTTGGAGGTCAAACAGTGTTAAGATAACAAAAGGGGTTCCACAGGGTTCCATCCTCGGCCCCCTCTTGTTCTCTCTTTATGTCAATGACTTGGGCACTGACCTGGACCATTCCAGGGTAAATCTTTTTGCAGATGACACGATACTGATTACTGCTGGCCGCTCTCCGGATGACGTGATTGCTAAGCTCCAGGGTGATTTCAACAAACTACAACATCAGCTAGTTTCTCTTTAACTAGTCCTGAATACCTCCAAAACCAAGGTGCTATGCTTCTCACCGGGACTAAAGCAGGAAGTAATTTTTCCCCAATTAAATTCCTTGAATAATTATCAAATAGAGCAAGTCAAGATCTATAAGTATCTTGGGGTCATCCTGGATTCAAAACTGAATTTTGAAGATCACAATGATTATATTGGTAAAAAAAAAAAATGTTTTCTGTATCGACACAAGCACTGCTTCCCCCCAATGTTCCGTTTGGAATTGACAAAAGCTACCATACTGCCTCTACTTGACTACTGTGACATCGTGTATAAATCAGCCCCAAGTACTGTACTGAAGAAGCTTGATTCCATCTATCACTCGGCCTTAAGATTTGCATTGAACTGCCCATATAGGACTCACCACTGTGATCTCTACATTGGGTCAAATTTAACATATCTTAATGTTCGACGGCTTGTGCACCAGATCTTATTTATTCACGATGTACTTACAAAAATATCCGCAGACTACCTACTAGATCTCCTCGCTGTTTCAAAGAACAAATTTGACCTCAGGTCTTCGCTCATTTACCAGCTTCACATTCCCTATTGCCGTACAAAAAACGGAGGAAGGGCCTTTGCTATTGATGCCCCCAGGGTCTGGAATGCTATTGCCAATAAACTGAAACTTGAATCACTACCTATGAGATCTTCACTCAAAACTGCTCTAGAGGAGTTGTACACCCCTAGCTGCCACTGCTATTCAGTGGCTTAAAATATGGCTCTAGATTTTGGTGTTATAATTTATTTATGTAGTTTATTGTAAAAAAATTCGGTCACAGTCCCTATGATCACTGTTACATTGCATTTATGGCTTTTATTTTGGTGATTTCGAAAACGGTTTTTTTGGTGTTGGCCATGTTTTTGTTTATTGTAGTACGGAGTTAGACTGATGGCCTTAATCTTAGTTGTCTTGTGTTTGTTGTTGTTGTTGTTTGACTTGCATCCCACTGGGATTTTTGCACACAGCGTTAGTGTATGGTGCTATTTCAGGAATATTTTGATGTTTTTTTCCTGGATTTTCTGTTTCCACAGTCACATAATCACTTTAAGATGTTTTCTTGTTCATGTTTTTGTTTGTTGCGGTTGCACCCGATTCAAGAGCCGAGTAGCTCACAGGGCTATACCAAATAAATGAACTATGAACTATTTATCAGCTAAGGCTGTGAAATAATGTTGATGTTTTTGATGGTGGCCCACAGGTTCAGAAATGTTGTGAACCACTGATATGTTGTCTTCATGTGCGACCTGTATACATGACAAGTGTGTACAAATGCAGATGGCCAAGGTAGTTGTTAAACGAATGCTTTTATAATACCTGGTTGGTAGTGCGTGTGGGGACGCGGTAGTGTAGTGGTTAGCGCGCTGCGCTACGAACCCGGCGTCCCGAGTTCGATTCCCCCTCATGGCCAACACCAGAGATGATTATTTTAACCGGTCCTGGGCCTCCCCTAGGTCGACTCAGCCTCAAATGAGTACCTTGTGCGGTGCGTAAACATGGCCACTGGGGAGACAAAGGCGGCCGGGCGTGGTGCTGCCCACCCACCCCCTCGTGTGCCGTGATGGCCTTCATAGGCGCTCGCTAACAGCACTTGCCCCTAAAGTCTGTTAAGGCTACACGGGGGGTCTTTGTCTCTCGCTTTGTCCAAAGGACTCCCACGATGTCACCAGACCAAAAGCGATGGCCGAGGTGCTTAATTGAAAGCTCATCATACGAGGTCGAAATGACCAAAACAATTTCATTTTTATTTAAACCATCCTGAAGCTGCTGCATGTCCGCTCTACTATATACAATGGCTTGGCGAGAAATTGCATGTCCCTAGCAGAGTTCAAAATCATACAATGGATAAGAATTTGCTGGTGGGGAGGGGTGGAAGGGGTTTGTGGGGGGGAGCGAGAAAAACTCAATGGGTTTCCCCCTACTATGTTGTATAACCTAAGGGGTGAGTGTCACGTGAGTGTCACGCCACCCCATTTGTAGGTGAGTGGCTGCACACTCGTATAGATTTGTTGTTATTTTATATACAGACTGACCTCAACGTTGACGTTTGTACTGCTTGATGCACAATGGTGAATTTGTTATTGCATCGAAGTTTAGCTAATTCGAGTTAAACTGCAGTTGAATTTGAGCAAATTTCCAAGTCATTTATATTAATTTCAAATTCGTTTTAAGTTTGTATTTTCAACGTGATAAAAAAAACCTGCTTTCTGAAAGTTACAATGATGCTCGACAGACGGTGTCATTATAAAATAGGCAATTGCAGCAGATGAATGGGAGAATAAAAGTGTATTTGCGTAAGGGCATAAAAAGTAGCACGTGACTGAGAAACCAGAATATATTTTTTTCTCAGAGCCAGTACATTTTGTATAGATATAGTTTTTCACAAACTATATCTATTTCACAAACTATATCTATTCGCGCTATTTACTTTATTCCAAACACTGAGGCATTTTTAAAGTAATATTTACGTGCTTGTTTGTGCAAATTAGTGTACTAACATCTCGTGTATTGTACCTTGTAAAGGTTTCATTTTAAAATGTGCGGGTGTGTGCGTAATTCAGTGTTAGCGTGCTGCGCTATAAACCCTGCGACCCGAGTTCGATTCCCGCTCACCGCCAACATCAGTGACCATTACTTGAACTGGTCCTAGGCCTCCCCTAGGTTGACTCAGCCTCAAATGTGTACCTGGTGCGATGTGTCAACGACGTCACTGGGGAGATAAAGGCGGTTGCTAACAGCACTTGTCCCAATAGTCTGTTAAGGTTATACTGGGGGGGGGGGGGGGGGGGTCGGATCTTTGTATTTTTGTGGCATTCATTACATGATTCCGCTGGACTGGCAAAAATAAGAAAGAAACCACTAGGATGAGAAAGTATATTCTCTTAAAATATCAAAGGGGTCATTTATTTACTTAAATTGTGTTATTGATAGATTTTCTATATTTATTTCTAACCAGTGAGAATATATTTAAGCAATCACGAATGCATTTATTTTCTTGAAATAAAGCTTGCTTGGTGTGTAAGTGTTAAAAAAATGCTGGAGGATATATACTCTATTGTCAACTTGCAAATGAGATCAACACACAGAGATTGTATTGTCCATTCTGCCTTGTGTCGTTAGAATAAGGAAGCTGCATGCATAATTGAGTCCCTTCTGTAAAGTGCAAATTATGGATTCAGTTTTCCAAGCAATGTGTATAAACACAATGCTTTGTTACAATAAGCAAGCCCGAGCATTCGTACCATTCGTGGCTTTGGCAGCAAATTCTATGCAAGCATAAGTACGCTCTAATACGCGTATGAAAGTAAGCACCTAATCCCCTTTTAATTACAAGTTGAATTATAAAAAAAAAACAATTTCGCAGATGTTACACAGAAACCCATGCACATAAAAAAAAAAATTTTTGCATACAATTCTTGGCTGCCTGATGCATCATCAACAGCCATGGACTATCCTTTTTTTCAGTTGGAGGCTTCTCAAAGCCATCTCGAACGATGCTTTGATGATGATGATAATGATAATCCACCTGCACAGCTGATTTTATCGCTCCATCCCACTCTGGCGGAAGACGTCTGGATTGCGTTTCATTCCTTGGCTGCCACTGTCATTATTTTTTTCCCATCGGCCATCATCATACCTTCTAGAGCTGTGTCCGGCCCAAGCCCCACTTTACGTTTCTAAACAGCTTACATGAAATCATTCACCTTCGTATGTTTGCTGAAAAACGGAATCAATTTGCTAATTATCCACGTGACAAATTGATGTGATCGCAAAATTCACGTGAACTGTAAGGAAACGAATTAGGATCGTGAAATGCTAACATTAACAGTATTTGGCAGCAATACATTTCCACGTGATAAGCCACTTCATTGAGCTATATCATTTGTTGGTTGCTTCTAAAAAACAGCGATATCGCTCAGTAGGCCTTAACTAGTAAAATAAAAAAAAAGTTTTAAGTTTGTAATTTTGATTTAAAGCTTTCGTGACTGCAGTAATTCATATTCTTAGTTTTTTTGGTAAAGTCACGTTGAAGGGAAACAACAAAATAATAAAATATATATAACAATAAAAAAAATTCTCACGACGTTTCGACCATAACTCAAACGGTCGTCTTCAGGTGTGTTGGTTCGCATGAATGTATTTTTAAACGGCGCATTTATTTATTTATTATTTTAAAACACGTTAGCGCCACGCGCAACAATTTGGCAGTTTATTTAGGACTAGTCCATCTATATTCTGAAAAGAGGAGGGGGGAAACGAAATATTTTTTTTAATTTATAATGTATGCTATCTGAAAGCCACTGGAAGCGTGAACAATCAATTAAGACCTGAAATGGTTTATCAAATCTTTCCAATGATTGCTAAGATAGAATCCAGCTTCTCGGTTGAAATTGTCTCTGTGCTTGTATATGTGGATAGCCTCATGAACGAATCTCTCATGGAAGCCAGATGGCTTACAAAGAACCTCTGTCTTGGAAAAGTCAATGGCATGTGAGCCTACTGAATTAGAACAATGATCTGCCACGGCCGAGGTGTTGGTCCTACCGTGTTTAAGGTCTGCTTTGTGTTCACGAATGCGGTCCGAGACATGGCGTTTGGTTTCTCCAATGTAACTACTACCACAGAGGCAACTTAGTTTGTAGACACCAGGGTATTGTATGTCCGGAATCACATCTTTTACAGACGGAACCAGATCACGGATTTTATGTAATGTGTTGAAACGGACCTGGATCTTGTGTTTATTCAAGATTTTGGAGATCTTTTTTGTGATCCCCGCAATGTAGGGTAAAGTGATGGTTTTGAAAGGCTCCTCAAGAGGGTTCTTCTTCATGGTTTGAGTGATAGCTTTGCGGATTGTATAGTTGGAGTAACCATTAGCCTTAAGAGCTTGGTGTACGTGCTTGAGTTCACTGCTTATGTGTTCCTGGTCGGATATGCATTGGGCTCTATGATACAGTCTTGATGAGAGAATTCTTCTGTGATGGATGGTGGTGGGAATCCGGTTTCAGATAAGCATCCGTATGGGTAGCTTTCCTGTAGACAGAGTGGCTCATTGAACCATCAGGTCTCTTTTTAATTAGGACATCCAAAAAAGGTATCTTGCCATCTATTTCGACTTCCATGGTAAATCTGATGGCTGGGTGTATGGAATTGATGTGGTTGAAGAATTGGTCTAGAGCAGGCCGGCCATGTGGCCAGATGACAAAAGTGTCATCCACGTACATCTTCCATAAGGTTGGGTGCAGAGTGGCAGTCTGGATGGCGTCAGTCTCAAATTTCTCCATGAAAATGTTAGCTATAACTGGAGAAAGGGGGGAGCCCATTGGGGTGCCCTCAGTTTGTTTGTAGAAAGTTCCATTCCAAGTGAAGTATGTATTGGTTAAACAGTGTCTCACCAGGGGGGGTACCTCAGTGTTTAGTCCTTGATGAACCAAGTCTTCAATGATTGCAATGGTGTCAGGTACAGGAACCTTGGTGAATAAGGAAACTACATCAAAACTGACAAGCAGGTCGTCTGGGGACAGGGAAATACCCTTGATTGTCGATAGCAGGTGAGTAGAATTTTGTACCGCAGAGGTGGTCTTTCCAGTGAAAGGACGCAGGATTTCAGACAAAAAACGAGCTAGTTTGTAGGTGGGGGAGCCGATAGTAGAGACTATGGGACGAAGAGGTGTATCTACTTTATGTATTTTTGGTAAGCCGTATAATCTTGGTGGCCTGGCAGCAGAAGGTTTCAACGAAAACTGTTTAGATTGATCAATTAATGCGGTTGAATCATAAATTATCTTGTTGGTTTGTGTGACGAGGCTGTTGGTGGGATCTCTTTTTATTTTTGTATAACTACCATCGTCGAGTAATTCTTTAATTTTGTTGTTGTATTCTATTTTATCCATGATGACAGTAGCATTGCCTTTGTCAGCTGAGAGGACTACAATATCATTCCTCTTTTTTAATTTATATAATTCAAAACGCTCATCTTTGCTGAGGTTGCTAGCTGGCATCTTAGCGTTTTTGAGGGTTGCAGCGATTTCAGATCTTGCTACGTCTGCAGCGATGTGACCCAGCCCCCTGAGAGCAACGTCTACTTGGGCAATTATATCATTAACTGGTATGTGTTTAGGTGTGACTGCAAAGTTTAGACCTTTAGCTAAAACGGATTTCAGACCATCGGAAATAGAACTGTTACTGCGATTAATTACGACTTTGTTAACGTCTAACTTTTTGGTGTGTGGGTCCGGTCTTTTGTTGAAGAGGAGGTTAAATTTGGAAATCAGGTTCCTTCGGTAAAGTCACGTAGAAGGGAAACAATGAAATGATAAAAATATAAAACAATACAATTTTCACGACGTTTCGACTGCAACACAAGCAATCATCATCAGGTGTGAAAACCACGGCAAGAAAATTTGAAAAAAGTGGCGTTTTTTTAACGTTAGCACCACGGACACGATTTGACAGTTTGTTCAGATGGACGAGTCCATCTATGTTCGGAAAAGAGGAGGGGGGAGACGAAAAAATGGATGCGGTCTGTTATAATTCAGTAGGCTCACATGACATTGACTTCTCCAAGACAGAGGTTCTTTGGAAGCCATCTGGCTACCATGAGAGATTCGTTCATGAGGCTATCCACATATACAAACACAGAGACAATTTCAACCGAGAAGATGGAATCTGGCTTAGCAATCATTGGAAGGATTTGATAAACCATTTCGGGTCTTAATTGATTGTTCACGCTTACGGTGGCTTTCAGACCGCATCCATTATTTTCGTCTCCCCCCTCCTCTTTTCCGAACATAGATGGACTCGTACATCTGATTAACTGCCAAATCGCTCTCCGTGGTGCTAACGTTAAAATAACCGCTACTTTTTCAAATTTTCTTGCTGTGGTTTTCACTCGTGATGATGATTGCTTGTGTTGCAGTCGAAACGTCGTGAGAATTTTATTGTTTTATATTTTTATTATTTTATTGTTTCCCTTCTACAGTGAGGGAAAAAAGTATTTGATCACGTGCTGATTTTGTACGTTTGCCCACTGACAAAGAAATTATCAGTCTATAATTTTAATTGTAGGTTTATTTGAACAGCGAGAGACAGAATAACAACAACAAAATCCAGAATAACAACAAAAAAATCCAGAAAAACGCATGTCAAAAATGTTATAAATTTATTTGCATTTTAATGAGGGAAATAAGCATTTGACCCCCTCTCAATCAGAAAGATTTCTGGCTCCCAGGTGTATCTTATACAGGTAACGAGCTGAGATTAGGAGCACACTCTTAAAGGGAGTGCTCCTAATCTCAGCTTGGTACATGTATAAAAGGCACCTGTTCACAGAAGCAATCAATCAGATTGCAAACTCTCCACCATGGCCAAGACCAAAGAGCTCTCCAAGGATGTCAAGGACAAGATTGTAGACCTACACAAGGCTGGAATGGGCTAAAAGACCATTGCCAAGCAGCTTGGTGAGAAGGTGACAACAGTTGGCACGATTATTCGCAAATGGAAGAAACACAAAAGAACTGTAAATCTCCCTCGGCCTGGGGCTCCATGCAAGATCTCATCTCGTGGAGTTGCAATGATCATGAGAACGGTGAGGAATCATCCCAGAACTACACGGGAGGATCTTGTCAATGATCTCAAGGCAGCAGGGACCATAGTCACCAAGAAAACAATTAGTAACACACTATGCCGTGAAGGACTGAAATCCTGCAGTGCCCGCAAGGTCCCCCTGCTCAAGAAAGCACATATACACGCCCGTCTGAAGTTTGCCAATGAACATCTGAATGATTCAGAGGACAACTGGGTGAAAGTGTTGTGGTCAGATGAGACCAAAATGGAGCTCTTTGGCATCAACTCAACTCGCCGTGTTTGGAGGAGGAGGAATGCTGCCTATGACCCCAAGAACACCATCCCACCGTCAAACATGGAGGTGGAAACATTATGGTTTGGGGTGTTTTTCTGCTAAGGGAACAGGACAACTTCACCGCATCAAAGGGACGATGGACGGGGCCATGTACCGTCAAATCTTGGGTGAGAACCTCCTTCCCTCAGCCAGAGCATTGAAAATGGGTTGTGGATGGGTATTCCATTATGACAATGACCCAAAACACACGGCCAAGGCAACAAAGGAGTGGCTCAAGAAGAAGCACATTAAGGTCCTGGAGTGGCCTAGCCAGTCTCAAGACCTTAATCCCATAAAAAATCTGTGGAGGGAGCTGAAGGTTCGAGTTGCCAAACGTCAGCGTCAGAACTTTAATGACTTGGAGAAGATCTGCAAAAAGGAGTGGGACAAAATCCCTCCTGAGATGTGTGCAAACCTGGTGGCCAACTACAAGTAACGTCTGACCTCTGTGATTACCAACAAGGGTTTTGCCATAATAATAGGGTTTTTTCCCCTTTTTTCTGGCAACAAAACTGAAACCTTTTTACAAGGATTCATGTCTGCATTAACCACAATACCTGCAGTCAAAATGCAAACAAAAACATACTATGATAATATATGCATTGTACTTGAAACTGATTGGTCTAAACCAAGCGGCGGCTTTCTTTTGAGCCTCGACCCAATTGGTGCTCGACTAGATGACGCCAAAAGGCCTTTTGGCATCATCTGGTCAATCAGTTTCAAGAACAATGCATATATTATCATTTTTTTGTTTGCATTTTGACCGCAGGTATTGTGGTTAATGCAGACATGAATCCTTGTAAAAAGGTTTCAGTTTTGTTGCCAGAAAAAACGGGAAAAAACCCTATTATTACATTTTGGTACTGGCAAAGGAGGTCTAATGAAGGGTTTTGCCACCAAGTACTAAGTCATGCTTTGCAGAGGGGTCAAATACTTATTTCCCTCGTTAAAATTCAAATCAATGTATAACATTTTTGACATGCGTTTTTCTGGATTTTTGTTGTTGTTATTCTGTCTCTCACTGTTCAAATAAACCTACCATTAAAATTATAGATTGATCATTTCTTTGTCAGTGGGCAAACGTACAAAATCAGCAGGGGATCAAATACTTTTTTCCCTCACTGTACGTGACTTTGCCGAAAGAACCAAGAATATGTTTAGTTTTAGTTTAACATTTCATTCACTATCTAAATAATTATGACCATTGCACTTGGTCACTACTTTCATTACAATTCTTAAGACAATTCGCAACAACTACATAATTGTATTTTACATTCACAAAGAAAGCCTTTGATAACATTTCGTTTTTAATCAAATATGGATAAATTTTTAATTTAAAATTCCAGAATAGTTTATTTGTTCAACCACACTTTTTTATACATGGCATTAACGTGGCATTTACCATGTGTCTTTGAGTGGTTTATAAAGTTGCCGTGGGGTTTTTACATCATTAGACCTCCTTTGCCAGTACCAAAATGTAATGATAGGGTTTTCCCCTTTTTTCTAGCAACAAAACTGAAACCTTTTTACGAGGATTCATGTCTGCATTAACCACAATACCTGCAGTCAAAATGCAAACAAAAAATATACTATGATAATATATGATGCATTGTCCTTGAAACTGATTGACCAGAGCACCAATTGGGTCTTCTGGCGTCATCTGGTCGAGCACCAATTGGGTCGAGGCTCAAAAGAAAGCCGTCCCTTGGTGTGGACCAATCAGCTTCAAGGACAATGCAAATATTATCATAGTATGTTTTTTGTTTGCATTTGACTGCAGGTACTGTGGTTAATGCAGACATGAAATCCTTGTAAAAAGGTTTCAGTTTTGTTGCCAGAAAAAAGGGGAAAAAACCTATTATTGCCGTGTGGTGTTTATCCATTAATACTCTGTGCTTTTGAGTGAAATTGCAAGGTATTATATTTTGTTCAGACAGTAATGGGCGAGTCGAATTTGAATGCAAATGGCAGGCAAAATAACTTTGTGATGTGAGACTCCAAAGCAGCAATCGCCTTGAAAATCCAAAACCAATTTAAATTCTTCATTCCCTGCACATTGTCTGTTCCATCAGTTGCTATTGACAGACCAAAAATATTGCTTCTTCCTCTCTGTGTTTCTCACACTCTGTTCACACCCGCACACCAACAGACCAAGATCCCCTACCCTCATTCTAGCTGTCGCTTGAACAACAACTGTGTAAGAAAACAAATATTAATTAACAGTGCCCGTGTCATAATGCAGCTTTTTTTATTTTCTTAATCACAATTGCTGAGCACAGGGCCTAAAGGCTGAAAATACCCAGTGGCCAGCAATAATCAGCACAATTGAAGGTGTAGTTGATAAGATGCCATACGTTACTTGGATCGAGCAAGGTTGTAATAACTTGGGGAAAAGAGGCCATGGGAGGGAATTCCAAAGTCGAGTGATGTGAGGAAAGAAGCATCAAGAAAAGCGTTCTCACTGATTAAAATATTAAAGTCCCACTTTAATATTGCGGTGAATCTAGGTCGCTGCAGGGGGGTTTATTGTACTCCTGATATAGAATGCATACTAATTTTAAAACATTGATATCTTGCTTTCGTCGATTTTTTCATGGTCTTGTAGGCCCCAATACCTCGTGTTCCTCCATGGATAGCCAAATCAAGTTGACTCGAGCGTACTTGAGTTCATGCGGTTATCCCATAACTTGAGTTTACGGATAATTCCAGTTTGTATACAAAAAAGTGGCCTTCCCATGGCTCTCCAAGTTACTCGAGTAATCACGTTGAGTTTTTTCTAAGAAGTATAGATTTCTTTTTTTCCCACTCGGCCAAAATTCTGATGTAGAATTGAGGCAAGGCCGTTAAATGAAAATGTCCCAAAGAGTTCAGGCTCCTCTCCCGAATCGGCCGCGAACTCAAGTTGTCCAAAGTCTGCCAGAATTGGCAACTGACTAGAGCTGTCTACCAACAAAATTCGTCGGTTGCGTTGGCGCGACACATCCAATGCGTTAGGGCGACACATTGGATGCGTTGGCGCGACACATCCAATGCGTTAGGGCGACACATTGGATGCGTTGGCGCGACACATCCAATGCGTTAGCGCGACACATTGGATGCGTTGGCGCGACACATCCAATGCGTTAGCGCGACACATTGGATGCGTTGGCGCGACACATCCAATGCGTTAGCGCGACACATTGGATGCGTTGGCGCGACACAAAGCCTCACCCCTTATCGTATGACGGGAGTGTGTGCGTGTGGCAACGGTCTTCAGTGCGACGTTTGGCAGGCTGCCCTTGTCCGTGACATAGACAGTTTTATTATTCGGTTCTTTCGGTAAAGTCACGTAGATAGAAAAAAGAATCATCAAAATAAAGTGAATAAAAATAAGAAAAGTAAAATAAAACTAAAAACCACGACGTTTCGATCACAACACAAGCGATCGTCTTCAATTGCTTGTGTTGTGATCGAAACGTCGTGGTTTTTAGTTTTATTTTTATGTAATTTTTCTTATTTTTATTCACTTTATTCGTATTATTATTTTTCTATCTACGTGACTTTACCTAAAGAACCAAAGAATATGAATTCCTGCAGTCTCGAAAGTTTCAAGTAAAAAAAATAGACAGTTTATTTTTACGCCAACACTTTGTATGGATATGTAAAATATCTGCGGATGTTGTGGTCAAATGCATCACATGACGCCTTAAGTCCTATAAACAGAGATTTGTAGTTTAACTACTCGTAGAATTTTGTAACTACTATATAATTATAATTTATGAATGTATATATTTCTATAGCAGTTATGTTCATAATAAAAATACCTTTGTATCATATTAACTGCCATTATATGTCTTAAGAGTGTTCAGAACACGCATTACACTGTCATTAAACTATTTTATTACCGTATGCGGATGTAATGCTTTTACAACTTTAATTACAAAATATTATTTGGCAGTGATGGTACTTTTTCGGTAGTCACAAATTTACATGATGTGGTAAACATTAATATATTTGGTCTGTGAATAGTTGTTGAATGTTATTATAATGGCATAGACATTCCAATTAATTTGTTTCTGAATTGGTGAGGCAGAAACACAAGCGTGGTGTCATATTCAATACAATTTGGGTTAATGGTTTTAAACTCTGTATATAAAGTAGGTGTACATAATAAATACATGCGTGGAAATATTTTATTCTTGTAGTTGAAGGTTTTGCATATCATCAAATAAGTTGTATATATTTATTTATTTTAGTTGAGGCTTATTTTCCTTCTTTACATATATAAAGCGTTAAGTGCTCGTGTATGGACGGTATTCTTGCACGTTATTAAGGTGGCCCATGTGTGATAAGGCAGCATTGTCACGCATACAAAATTAATGTATTTCAAGAGACACACTTAAAATGTGGTTTGCATTGTTCACTTAAAATTGTATTTTAACCAGACATGAAAGAAAGATGTTCTTGGTTCTTTCGGTAAAGTCACGTAGAAGGGAAACAATAAAATAATTTTAAAAATATTTCATAAAGCTTTTGTGACTGCAGGGATTCATATTCTTGGTTCTTTCGGTAATGTCACAATACAATAATAAAAAAAAAATATTTTATTGTTTCCCTTCTACGTGACTTTACCGAAAGAACCAAGAATATGAATCCCTGCAGTCACGAAAGCTTTAAATCAAAATGAAAGAAACAGTTCTTGTATTTGTATTGGCTGTGTACGATAAGTATTGCTGATTCAAGTTCACAGAAAGCATGACGTAACTCACTCGGTGCACATTTACACTTGATTGAGGTGGGAATATAGGCACAGATGTGCTACTGCTCATTAGAGGGTTTTTTTTTTTCATTTTGATCACTTAATTGCAATAACGGTCCTGGGATTAATTCAGAGGACAATGGTCCTGATTGGGCAAAATTATGTGGACGCGAAGATCTCCGCTCTCACAGCCAATACCCCCCCCCCCTCCATCCTCCCCCTCCATCCCACCCACCAGTGATTCCAACTGCTCGATTTGCATGGGGAGGGATTGCTATGGAACCTTTTTTGCAAGGATAATGCCGTGGCCACTGGGAGAGCGCTCGGCGTTTTATTGCCGAAAAAAAGGGCTGAAGTTAATTTTGGATTGAAGTGTGAATTTATTTTGTTGCTCCGAAGTTCATTATTGGCGTAAAACCCACATTTAAAAAAACAAATGTACGTCTTGATTATCATCATCATCATCGTCGTCGTCTGCCATGGTCAATGCACTGCTCGTTGAAATGCGACACACCGCCCGCCACCGCCTCTCATATTCCTGCCATGTTAATCATTCGTCCAGCACCTACACGTGCATTAATGTCATCGCTCCATCTCCCCAGTAAACGTATGCCAGGACGCGTTCAATCCTTTGGCGGCCTCGATGTGTTTGTACTGCTTGTTGTTGAAACGTTCTGACCCCCGTGCACCCTGCTGGAGATTTGTTAAAAAGAGCTTTATAGCCCATCGGATTCCTCCAGTATAAGTAGATATCCTGATTCTGAATCTGTTATTTTTCTATACCTTCGAATGCTTCCCGTCAAAGCCCACTTGTTTTTTTTCGGCAGCTAACGCGTCTCATAATTTACATTTTATCTCTTACCCACACGTTCTTTGTTCAGTCTCTCAGCGTAATTCCGGGCGTGCATCTTTCACGCTTTTTTTACTCCACGTGTGCACGCTTCCGAGCCACCCGTCATCGTCGGTGTAATTCGGCGATTGAACGCTCGCCTTTTTCGCATGCTGATTTTCATTATGAAGTTCAGTTTTACAAACAAAAACACCCCAAAAATCCTCCTTTTGCTCCCCTCTTTATTTTATCATCTGGATCCCAACATGCCTTCAATAATTGCCGTCGGCATGCATCATCATCATCAGCAGCAGCAGTCTTTATCAATCCACTGCTGGATGAAGGGCCTCCCCTGCTGCTGCTGTCTCTTTACAATTCCTCCCCCCTCTCCCCCCGATATAAAAAAAACACAAAGCACTTGCACGTGAGTTCTTTCTCGTTGCTTTCGCTCCATCTCCTGAGCGAACCCCATCCCTTGGCTGCCACTCCCATCGTGAACCTTGAGCATCGGGGATCGTGAACCTTGAGCATCGTGCATTGCTAACCTTGAGCATCGGGGATCGTGAACCTTGAGCATCGGGGATCGTGAACCTTGAGCATCGGGGATCGTGAACCTTGAGCATCGTGCATCGCTAACCTTGACCATCATGCATTGCTAACCTTGACCATCGGGCATCGTGAACCTTGACCATCGTGCATTGCTAACCTTGACTATCGTGCATCGCTAACCTTGACCATCGTGCATTACTAACCTTGACTATCGTGCATTGCTAACCTTGAGCATTGTGCATTGCTAACTTTGACCATCGTGCATTGCTAACATCGAGCATCGTGCATCGCTAACCTTGACCATCGTGCATCGCTAACCTTGACATCGTGCATCGCTAACATTGACCATCGTGCAGTGCTAACCTTGAGCATCGTGCATCGCTAACATTGACATCGTGCATCGCTAACCTTGACCATCGTGCATCGCTAACATTGACATCGTGCATTGCTAACCTTGACATCGTGCATTGCTAACCTTGACATCGTGCATCGCTAACATTGACCATCGTGCAGTGCTAACCTTGAGCATCGTGCATCGCTAACATTGACATCGTGCATTGCTAACCTTGACCATCATGCAGTGCTAACCTTGACATCGTGCACAGCTAACATTGACCATCGTGCATTGCTAACATTGACATCGTGCATTGCTAACCTTGACCATCAGGCATCGCTAATCTTGACCATCGTGCATTGCTAACTTTGACCATCGTGCATTGCTAACCTTGAGCATCGTGCATCGCTAACCTTGAGCATCGTGCATTGCTAACATTGAGCATCGGGCATCGTGAACCTTATATTCTTGGTTCTTTCGGTAAAGTCACGTACATTTTTAAAAAATCAAAATTAAAAGCAAAAAACCCACGACGTTTCGATCGCAACACAAGCGGTCTTCATCAGACCGCTTGTTTTCTATCTACGTGACTTTACCGAAAGAACCAAGAATATGAATTCCTGCAGTCACGAAAGTTTTAAGTCTAAATCGTTAACCTTGACCAACGACGCGTCCCTGCCCAAGTCAAATTGCTTTTCGTCACAGTTCGAATGGTGTCATTAACTCTGCGTGATGTACTTTTTTAGGATCCACGTGTTCCTCGATGTAATTTCAAGCGTGCATCTAGCGGTGCTTCTTCACGCACTTTTTTGAGCTCACGTTCCATCGTGGGGTTGTTTCGTTTTTTTGTTCATTGCAATGGAGGCAGGGTTGGTGGATCACCACGCAAACGTTGCGAAACTCCCTTCCCTTTGGCGCCCAGGTGCCGTATTCTGGCATCCAAGGCGATGGCAGTGCTGCTAATGTGGACTTCAACTGTTCCGTCCGTACGGGATCGGCGCGTTGCCCCCTCGTATGCGTGGGATTTTTGTTGAGTGGGTGCGCCCATGTGTAAACACAATTGCCCAATATCACCTGAATATATATGGAGGATCGCAGAGCTTGGAGGGGATTGCTCCTCTGAATTGTTGTCTCTTCGAGAGCGAGCGAACGCTGTGCGGTGCGTTTCAAGTTGAAATTAATATTATTACATCATTTTTTATTTTTGCTAATTTAGGCTCGGACCAACTTTTAAAGCCTTCTTTGTTTATTCCCTAAATTTCCTGTAGTTAATTTCCATTTTTTATGAATAATAACTTTCGTTTAAATAAGACAATAATAAAATCTGGGTCTAAACTACTAACAAATGAATTTGCCTCAGGTGAAGTCTTGCATAAACCAAATTGGTATTGTATCCTATTTAAAAACGTGTACGTGGTTATAAACACAAAAAAACATTAACATAACAAACACACCAGCAGTCTGCTATCATAAAATATGGAAACGGATATTTGCAATACGCATTGTTCTGACAGTTTTCATCTAGGGTACCCTAATTGCTCTATATCACATACATGTACGTTGTCAATGTTAATTTGTATCATTGCATTCAAGAACATTCTGTGAATAAAATATGTTGACCTGGCAGAAGAACAGCACGAAACAGACTCTTCCATGAATATGTGACGGACAATAAACAAAGATAAGACCTCAATAATACAGGTTTTTTTTGGGTTAGAGTGCGTAAATATAAATTTATCGTTAAACCCGCCACCACCCGACACAGCCAATAAGTAAGGTTTGTCACGTAGTACACCACGACGCTGTGTTGAAGAGCAAAGCCACAACATTTACAAATATGAGCAAAGCCACAACATTTACAATCTGAGCAAAGCCACAACATTTACAATCTGAGCAAAGCCACAACATTTACAATCTGAGAAAAGCCACAACATTTACAATCTGAGCAAAGCCACATTTACAATCTGAGAAAAGCCACAACATTTACAATCTAAGCAAAGCCACAACATTTAGAATCTGAGCAAAGCCACAACATTTAGACATCTGTCTGTCCGCCTAATGAATCTTATTGTAATTACTGCTCTCTAATTTTTTCTTCAACACACCGGTGTGCTGTACTAGTAACGAATTGTCACGTTCTGTTTACGTGACAAACCTTACTAATTGGCTGTGTGGGGTGGTGGTTTTAACGACACATTTGTATATTTACGCGATCTAACCCAAAAAACCTCTATTATGGATGATATTGGTCGCGAAAGCCTACGTGTTAAACAAAGACAAAACCTGTACCAAATAATACCCAAATAATCGAGTTTTTTATGCTTTTAGATAGTGGTTGTATTTGTTAAATTACCTGCTCAAGAATAAAATAAGTAAAAAAACTAAAATCCGGATAATATAATTTTACACGAAAGCTTTATTTCTTTTTTTAAGATTGTTGGGTTACATGTCGGGATAAAATGGAGGTTACCTACAACAGTGGGACATTTCAGTTGTCTACAACATCAACAGGTCACACTGTTGATAAAAATTGGAAATTTGAAACCAATATTTTGCACTACAATAGTTCCCCCACCCACCCATTCACAAATAAAATCATCTTCCCTGTGATCTCATTATGCACATCTCCATTTTCGTACAGCATGTTGAGATGCAGTCACATGTAAATGCTTTCAACATTCTAATTGTATTGTGTATATACGATTATTATGATCACAATTTTGATGCAATAATTGCAGGAGATGTGTATGTATATCATGAATAACGGGCAAGTAATACATTTCTAGTGGTTCGATGAATTATCACCGACAGAGGTTGTAATTGTGTTCAATAATTGATTACTCACTGTCCCACAATTACCATCTAATTTTTGCAATTTAGTTCACTCAACTGGCCTAAATGTAACATGAACAAATAATTGACAATACTTCAATCTAAATTGCACACAATATAAACAATAATTTCTTACATGTCATATTCGATGCATATATCTTGAGGAATTGATGTGAATTGATGGATACTGCATTGAATACCTAATCAATGTAGTAAAGTAGTTTTCTCAGTAAATTAAATTGATAATTCTTTATTTTATTTTGTCCTCTTATTTTATTGTCTCCCCCCCCCCACTAAATGTTATCCCGGTTGTGCTATTGGCGTCACATCATGGAACAAAGTATCCACTCGGATCTCTTATAGAGCAGTGCAACCCTTTGTGCTTAGAGAACGAGCCACAGAAGTGGACATTACAGAGCTGCCTGTGAGATCCCTTCGAATGACCGCTGGTCCACCCATGAGGGGGTGGCGCTTCCCACATCGCTTTGCATGTGAGAGTGAGCATGACAGTCAAGCCGATATTTTAATTCTCAGAGATGCAGATTGGTAGAATTCCAGCGCAGGACGTAACATAAAAAAAAATGCGTGAACTCTCGAACATGATCACGGTGAAAGATTGGACGAGCCACGCCCGACAATTCCAACTCAATGTGTCTTGTACGATATCAACAATGCTGTGTCTTTGCCTCTGGCCATCTCTTTTGGTGGGGCAAGGCATGGGTAAACCCAGCGTATTACAGCTCCTTGGCCACTGAATGAGTAGAACATCCATTTAAATGAAAAAAACCCGTCGTCCTTGAATGACAATCGAACCAAATCGCATCATCGACGGCACATCCAAGCGTGCATTGAAAACGTAGAAAAAATATGACGCTCACAAGGATGTTCGACGACGAGGAATTGAAAGACTTAGGAATCACAAGCACTTTTCGTGAGGCCTTGTACCTCTTGTGAACGCTGACCTTTTTGTCTGCAATATTATTTTCAGATTTTTTTTTATTTCCTCGTGATTATTTGCCAAAATGCAAAAAAAAGTTAATTACTTTTAATTATCTTCTTTGGTTCTTTCGGTAAAGTCACGTAGAATGAGAATAAAATAATAAAATAACACAATAAAATTCTCACGACGTTTCGGCCACAACGCGTGACTTTACCGAAAGAACCAAAGAAGATTAATCCTTGCAGTCACGAAAGCTTTAAATCGAAATTTACTTTTAATTACTTACTTTTCTTACAACATAGCGAGTAAGCCAAGGTTTGAGCGGTTGACCCTTCTCACCAGCCAATCAGTTGAGCGTGAACTCGAACCATTCTGCCATTCTCAAACACGCTTCAATATAAAAGCTCTGCGGGGTACTCTGTAAAATGTTGCATTGAGAGAGAGAGAGAAAAAAAAACATTCCGAGAGAACATTACGCACCCTGGCAAGGCCGTGCGTTGCCTCGCGCGTGACAGAGGTAATTGAGCGGGGAGAAAAAAAAAACTAACATTGGCAAACGCTGCCAAACGTATGCACCACGTGTGTCAACACGATGTCGTTCGAGGTTGATTCTCAATTAAAACTGAAATATCTAATTCAATATAACTGAACGTTCAAGCTCTTGAGTACATTACTTTACTTGCCTAGGGCAGGGGCAGGTTCGTTTCCACAAGTTTACACAAACACATACGCATATGTATATCCAATATCTTTACATTCGTTACGGGAGACGGGTGGGGTGAGGCTGGTCACGTGATAACGGCGACGAACGCACTGCACGGATGAAACCCGAGTTCGATTCCCAGCCACAGTGAACGTAAGCGGCGAGTGATATCTGCGCTGGTGCTCGGACCTCCTGTCACCAATCCGCACCTTCTTTCGAAGTTCAACATACATACATAAAATAGAAACCGCACCTCCGATTAGCACGGCCGGCTACGTAGGGTGCGAAAGAAGTTCAACGTACGGCACGACGTGTGGTCAAACGATTCTCATGACTGATGTGGGTTTGGTGAGGCCTCCGTCCAGCCGTGTATTGACAAAGGGCTGCACGTTTATTTTGGCTTTTTTTATTTTATGCTACGTACATATACATTACATATAATTTACGTGAATAACTTTGCTGTTTGTTGATCATCAGTTGCCTTTTTTTTACTATAACTAAAAGACCACAGGAATTTGAACATAACAGCTTTAATGTTCATATTCTCGGAGCGCTCAAAGTAATTTGAGTTTTATCTAACGTACGAAAATTACGGTAAGGGGCCATCCATTGAGTAGGTACGCATAAAATCTGTCAAAACTTGAGCCCTCTCCCCCCCTCCCTGTACGCACGCGGACTTTTTACACCACCCCCCCCCCCCCCCCCCCATAGAACGTCCGATATTTAATCCACGCAGAAATGATCAAGGATTAATAATAATATTAACGTGTTTAAGCAAACAGATTGTCCACCGCCGGACTATCGAACTTCATTTGAAGGCCACTGTAGACAAATTATTATCGAGGCTTCACCCCCCCCCCCCCCGTTCCCTATGCGTTCGCACATTGTCAGTAGACCCCCCCATACGCAAGCATACGCATTTGGGTTAACTCCCCCTCCCCCCTCCATGCGTACGTACTAAATGGATGGCCCCTTAACTTACAAATCCAATGTTTGATTATTGGCAAGTTAAAGTGAATGTGTTTTACTATTTTGCATTATGCTTGACAATTGAGCACAGTTCCAATTATGAGGTATCAAACATAGCTTGTAGATTTTCCACGTGTAAAAAAAATGCATAATAGAGGGGGTTTTTTGGGGGGGGGGTTAGTTCACGTAAATATATAAATTTACGCGATGTTGTGGCTTGGCTCTCCAACACACCGGTGTGCTGTACTCGTGACAATTGGCACGTTCTGTTTACGTGACAACCCTTACTAGTTGGCTGTGGCGGGTGGTGGCGAGTTTTAACGACACATTTATATAGTTACGTGATCTAACCCAAAAAAAAATTAAACCTCTATTATGTATGATATTGGTCGAGAAAGCCTACGTTTTACAATATTAAATTCTGTTCTGATGATGCATTGCTTTGGTCTGGCGGGTACAGCTCACGTGCAGTTAGCCACATCTATAATCAGTGGGGCAGGCAAGGAGACTGTCATCAGCCCAGCACACCATTCCAATCCCGGCTAAAACATCAGGAAAACTGGCTGTAGATGTGGGCCTACATTATGACCAACAGCACTGAATTATAAAGCAATCGAATGGAAACAACTGTAAAAAAAACTTATTCACAAAATGAACGATATTTGACCACTTACCAAGATGGCATCATGATGTGTATAGTGAGAAGGTTGGTCAGTAGTCACAGCCACAAAAAAATATCACATTAATGGGAGGAGAAATTAAAAAAAGTTAGAGCAATTTTAAATGGACCGTGTCAGTCTTCTGTATTCGCTACTCCCACCTCTTCGGTGTCCGTTATACATATTTCAAACATCCTCTTCCGCCGTTTCAATCTAAATCACTTTATTTGTTGCACGGAAAATCCCGTGCAGCCAGTTACCCAGTTAGTTTTGGTTGCAATGGCCGCTCACAACAGAGTTATCGCTGTGGTGGCGAGGAGCCCAGCCAGCAGCCAGCCATGAAACTCGAGGCCCAATTATTTTAATAGTCGCATGATATATGCTTTGAGTCTGGATATCCTTTAATTTTTAAATGCCCATTAAAAGCTCATATAGTATAAAAGTTTAAGAAAAGTGGAGGCAGTGTGGTTAACAGCAGAGGTGAGTGCATAAAAATCCACCAACTTCACCAAAGTGCACTGATCGGTGTGGTGAAGTATGGTCAAATAACCCCGATAACCCACAAGGCGTTTGAAGGCCCTCATCCAGCAGTGGGTTGACAAAGGGGTTGTACATGTACATTAACTAAAATAATCATAAGGCCTTTGCTCGTAGCGTAGACGCACAATCCAACAATATATTTTTCTGCCATTATCCTCTGCTGACTGCCAGCTAGCCCCCGAAACCTGCCGTGAATTGTTGTCTCCGTCCAAGCACTATTCAGGTCGCGTGCATTTCGAGCGGTCTGGTCATAGGGTTGTGTGCTAGTATCGTTGTCACAATTAAAACTGAATAACAACATGATCCACCCGCTGCAGTGTGAGGTACATCCACGTCCCAAGACGGATTCCGTTATGAGACTGCCAAACTTTCCATGACAGAGGGCTTTGCTAAACACGAGGGTTCCCCAGTGGTGCCACATGTCAAAAATGACGAATAACATTTCAAAAATTACCTTTTGCCACTACGGTATTTGTTCTTTAACATTTAACTGGCCAAAATCTAACAATACAAGGCAAGTATCGGTGCCCGGTCTGTGATTACAGTATTGGCATTCCTGCCAAAAAGGTATTTATCGGCTTTGGCCATAATAATCCGAATCACACAACTGAAGAAACGAATCACTTTTCGGGTTTTCCCCCTTGTTGTTGATAGAGACATCACCACACCTTTAAAAAAAAGTTCAGACACAAACATATTCTAACACATTAATTGGTCCAGTCGAGTAAATATAGCGATTTAACATATATGAGCAATAGATAGTGAAAATATAAACTGTTATTCCAGTACTTGTTGTTTATATTCAAAGCTTGAAATTACATGATACCATCATATGTTTCAGAAGGGGCTTCTTGTTAGCCACCGCCACTACTCCTCTTGGAGTACTCCTCTTGGAGTCGTGGCAGTGGTGGTGGTGGTGGTGGTTTGCGTGCTGCGCTGTGAACTGAGCGACCTGGGCTTGATTCCCAGCCAGGGCTAACATCGCTGATGAGTATAACATCCCACCACCGGTGATGATACCCAATTGCCCCTGGAATATTGACAGCCTCCCCCATGGCAATTGTGGATGGTTGCAACCAGTGCCGGATTAAGCTAGTGCAGGGCCTGTAGCATATGTTATAAAGGGGCCCTAAAATATATTTTTTTAATATTAAAACATTAATGTTTAATTTGGATAGTAAAGTAATTGTTTTTTTTTCATTTGCTATGCAGCAGATAATACGACAAATCGCTAATCTTAAACACCCAGTCGTTCATCAAAGTTGAAGGCAGTATAGTACTGTAGTAATAGAGCAAGTGCAGAATGACTGAACCGGAATTGATAGCTTGAAAGCATTTAGTGCAGGCCCTTGAAAGTACGGGGTCCGTAGGATATGCTATTTTTGCTCCTAGGATAAACCGGCACTGGTTGTAACATCGGGAGAAGGTGTGCGCAACTGTGCGTTTGCAGAATTTCTTCTCTGTAGCGGAGGTGGGTGGTGGGAGGGTTCATGCACTGCATTCAATGGTGCAACTAGGCATAACAAAACTAAGCAAACAAGTATGGGCCCCAGTTAGCTCAAAAGTTCCCAGATTTTTGAAAAAAATATTGGGGTGAACCAAAAATCTGCTCAATTTTAGAGCCTAAGAAACATGAAATGCTAAAATAATTTTAAATAATTTAATTGGATTTAGTCTATTCATTTAATTATATCATGCAACAGTGTGTTGTTATTATTAGATTAAGTATGGAAATTAAAAACTAAACGAGTTTTTTTTTTATTTTACCAGGTCAGGGCCACTGAGCTATATAGTTCTTCTTCTTTGGTTCTTTTGGTAAAGTCACGTAGAATGAGAATAAAATAATACAATAAAACAATAAAATTCTCACGACGTTTCGGCCACAACACAAGTGGCCTTAAATTTTGATTTAAAGCTTTCGTGACTGCAGTAATTCATATTCTTAGTTTTTTTCGGTAAAGTCACGTTGAAGAGAAACAACAAAATAATAAAATATATATAAAACAATAAAAAAATTCTCACGACGTTTCGACCATAACTCAATGACCGTTTGAGTTATGGTCGAAACGTCGTGAGAATTTTTTTTATTGTTTTATATATATTTTATTATTTTGTTGTTTCTCTTCAACGTGACTTTACCGAAAAAAACTAAGAATACAAGTGGCCTTTTTCAGGTGAAAGGAACAAACCTGTCGGGACGAGGCCACTTGTGTTGTGGCCGAAACGTCGTGAGCATTTTATTGTTTTATTTTATTATTTTATTCTCATTCTACGTGACTTTACCAAAAGAACCAAAGAAGATGAATCCTTGCAGTCGCGAAAGCTTTAAATCGAAATATATAGTTCTTATTCAGAAGCGACCTGGCCACAAATGATCACTCAACGAAGTGGATTACCACGTGGAAATTTATAGCAGCCAAATACTCTAAACACACATTAATTATAAATGTGGAGGGAAAACCCGGAGGACCTGGAGAAAAATCTACGCCACCATGAGAAGAGAGACACGCAAGCTCTAAACATACAAACTTTAGGTTCGGGATCGAACTCACGACCTCCTGTATACTAGGCGAAGGAGTTAACATCTCGTCACTGCCGTGCCGCATTCACGGGATAAGTGGGCCCCTCTAGAGAGTTTTTTTTGGCATATTCTTCAACGCCTGCCGAGATGTCTTGGAATTAGTGGAAAGTGCTCACGCTTTATCCCACCACATGCGGCCTCCCAAATGACTAACCATGGCATGCCCATTTAAACTGCTGGGTGGTCAGATTTAAGAAAGTTATCATTTTGTTTGAACTGCCACGCCGGGATAGCTGATTCGAACCTTTGACCTCTGGATTTGCAAGTCTAGTGTGCTCACCGTCACACCACAGCAGCATCTCGAAACCATCTTCTAAAATTCATATTTTGACAGCGTAAGAGCTGTTTGCTTTATTGCTTATATTTTTCATTATTTTGTGATGGGGCGTTTTCTTATTACGGCTGAACAAGGAAGAGAGAAGTGTGTTCTTGTCTCTACAACTGCATTGGATTTTTAGATTTAAGAAAGCAATCAAATCACTTGACTGCAAGGCACCATCTGAAACATTTTTCTTTAAATTGCGCGTATAGAGCAATGTCTAATTTTAATCACGATTAGCTTAGCTTGCAAAACATTTCCAGTACAATATTCCCTAAATGCAGAATTGCAAAATAAATGGCCCCCAGGACTCCAAAAGTGACCCACATGGACCGATTTACGATTATAAAACGTATAGTGTAATGGTAGGATTCGTAATTGATGTTTTTTTTTTGTCAGGCCACGGAATTATGTGACCAAGTTTGTATCATTAAGGCCCTTCGCCAATCAACACAGTCAAATACATTTAATTGTCATGTGAATAAGTGTTCGACAACACACCATTTATTACTCTTTGGTATGAAATCAAATAAATCACGACGTTTCGGGCGCAACACAATGATGATGACGGACGCTTGTGTAGCACCCGAAACGTCGTTATTTTTTTTATACCTACGTGACTTTACCGAAAGAACCAAAGAGTATGGATTCCTGCAGTCACGAAAGCTTCAAATCAAGATTACACCATTTATCGTTGTTTCAGCTCATTCACCGGTAAGTTGAAGGCCAACTCTCATTATAACTCTTTAAGTTTACATAATGTAAACGCCCCCCCCCCTCACCGGTCCAACATGTGCCCCCTACGTACATCATGCTCATTTTTATGCTAATTCCTTTGTCAAGGCGCTTTGTTTCCTCCCACACAGCTTAAAGGACGCGACCTGGGCTTGGCTGTCTTCACTCCAACGCTGTCTTCAGACAGTCCGGTCCCTTCACCTGATGAAGGCCACTTGTGTTGTGGCCGAAACGTCGTGATTTTTTTATATTTTTTATTGTTTTATTTTTTACCTACGTGACTTTACCGAATAAAAACAAAGAGTATGGATCCTTGCAGTCACGAAAGCTTCAAATCTAGAGCCAACTCTCACCGCCAAATAAAAAAAAATCAGAAACTACGTCGACTATCATCGTGATGAAGACCCAGGAAGTCAGAATAAAATTTCCGAAACATAACACTGGCTGCAAAAACCTTCGTGTTATCTAATGATAGGTTCGCAAATAAGCATAGCATTAGGTTCATATGTGTTTATTTACATGTATATCTGGGTTTTATTTAACAACAAAAAAGCTAAAATCATGGCCATCCCTACATATGGGTGGTTTCACAATTATGGGGACTCTGATGTATCGTTTTGCAACGGAAAGAGGCTCTCTTATGTATCGTATGAGCTCACTTTGTGAGAACAATAAGAAACCATAATGACTATCTTCCACCGTCTAATTTTGGAACGTGATGCTAAAATTGCTTTCTCTTCCTGAAAACTTTTCCCTCCCCCCCCCTCCCCCCCCTTTTTGCCACGGGCAGCTGTATTCGCGCAGCTGTGCGTACCAAAGTGCACGGTTTATACAAGTACTGTGATTTACCAAGCTCGTGAGCTCGAACTTACGACGGCTTTTACCTAATGGGCTTTCCGTTCGCGCCCTCCTCCGAACATCCAGACACTTTAATTAGATTTTTGTTTAACAGCAAAGGCTATATGAGTCAATACTTTTTTTTTGCATTCTAGCTGTTGGTGAGAGGTCCAACCCGTGAAGACCGTGACCCTGACCACCCGTGTATTGAATGAACGGCCGTGCAAATGATGGCATTTGATCTCTGCGAGCCAATCAAAGCAACAAACAAGCGACCCCCCCCATGCAAGGCGACCAATTAGGGCACACGTAATCCGTGGACACCCCCCCCCCTTCCTCTCGACCCACAGATCTCTTCCAGCACCCTTAAGAAATTGAACTAATGCCCTTCTCAACCCTCTCTCCCAGCGCTCCTGCAAATGGTGAAGGGTTTTTTTGATAAACGATAAGTGTTTGCCGCTGCTGCTACTGCCGCCGCTGTCGCTGCAGGTTTCAGTTGTCGATTTACGTGCGGGACTATTCATAAACCTGTCACGTTGCTATGCAGGTTCCCAAAACTGTGCCTCTGCACTAGCCTTTTCTTCATTACGTCACCACACTTACGCATTATGCCCATCACCATATTTATGAATACAAACACACTTAAAATGCGGGTGCAAACACACGTATTAATAAATTAAACGCGTAAATACAGAAACGAATACATACATACGGTGTGAATATTGGCCATCATCTGCATAACAATAATAATAGCAGGCATGCGCACATTTTATTAGAATTATATGTACAATAGATGGTCGCTTGGTATGAGAAATGAGAAGACTTCCACATTAATCTCGCATCCTCTCACAGATGCACTTCTCAGGGGCTGTGAGTTATTGAGTTGTGTGGGTTATGAGCAGGCGAGTCATTGTTTGAGGTTACGTGCGATGTTGCATGAAAGATTGAGTAAAACAAACAAACAATATATGCGTGCCTTTTATTATTCTTGCCTATGTGTGACATAAAACATCACGGCCGGCTTTCTGACGAGAAGGACGAGAAGGATATTATCAAATGTTTCACCACAACATCGAGAAGGTTCTATTCTTAGTATTATTACATTGAGCATAATAATCACAATTATAATGCACATTACCGTGAAGTGTTAATTACGTTGAAGGTTTTTTTTTATGATGTTGTCTCGGTAATATTTTGCTTCATTTCATTTTGACAGCAAATTTATATATTTTTTGTATTTGCCACGAAGAATATGCAACGTTGCTTAAAGAAAAAAGTTATAAAATGTTATGTTGTTATCAAGCCGTTGCTGAATTCCACTCGCCTGAAAGAACACTGTAAACAAAGTATTGATATATTTGATAGAGAACTTAACATTAAACATGTTTTCACTAAATTGTAATATTTGTGTGTATGTGTGTGCAGGCCTGAGTGGGGAGCGGTAGTGCAATGGTTAGCTCGCTGCGCTACGAACCCGTCAACCCGATATGTCGTCTTCATGTGCGACCTGTATGCATGACAAGTGTGTACATATACACATGGCCAAGGTAGTTGTTAAACGAATGCTTTTATAATACCTGGTTGGTAGTGCGTGTGGGGACGCGGTAGTGTAGTGGTTAGCGCGCTGCGCTACGAACCCGGCGTCCCGAGTTCGATTCCCCCTCATGGCCAACACCAGAGATGATTATTTTAACCGGTCCTGGACCTCCCCTACGTCGACTCAACCTCAAATTAGTATCTGGAGCGGTGTGTAAACATCGCCACTGGGGAGACGAAGGTGGCCGGGCGTGGTGCTGGCCACCCACCCCCTCGTGTGTCACAGTGCCGGCCTTTATAGGTGCTCACTAACAGCACTTGCCCCAACAGTCTGTTCAGGCTATACGGGGGATCTTTGTGCAAGGCTGTGGACATGGCGAGTTGTTAAATGCAATTTGAATTACACATAATCATTGTGCTTCACAGGTCGTCTAGGTTATAGGCAAATATCACATTTGGTCCTAAAAAAACGTTATTTATTTCTTATATAATTGTTTTTTTTTCCCATTCTATATTGGGCACTTGACATGCTCATTAATTTTACTCCTGCAAGAACTTTTTTTTACATTTTTTTATTAATTTTTTATGTAATGGAAATTTTGGCAGGTTCAAAAGGCTATTTTGATGCCAATTAAGTGCAAAATGCTTTGCAAGCTTACGCATGACTGTACCTCGACAGGTGTGCGTGACTTAGAAAGGTTGTTAAATTAGCGCCAAACAGAAGGAGCGGCTTTGTTGGATGAAGCCACTTTGTCATTCTTCTCTCCCGAAGCGTAAAATAATTGTCACTTGAAAACCATTATCGTGCCGTGGTTTATGTTGGATGCTACTGGGAACAGCATATTTGAGATTGCTTCCAAGGAGCGCTGTGCGTTGAATGTTATGAGACGGGGGGTTGAAGTTTGCACGTATGTATGCATATTTAACTTCTTTCGCACCGTACAAAGTCTGGAATGCGGCGGGTTTTCTTGTGGCCGGTATATTATCCCACTGCTGGGATAATTTTTTTGTGCTAATATGCAAAAAGGGTGAGTTTTTAATTTCATTTGCTTTAAACATACAGTGAGGGAAAAAAGTATTTGATCCACTGCTGATTTTGTACGTTTGCCCACTGACAAAGAAATGATCAGTCTATAATTTTAATGGTATGTTTATTTGAACAGTGAGAGACAGAATAACAACAACAAAATCCATAAAAACGCATGTCAAAAATGTTATAAATTGATTTGCATTTTAATGAGGGAAATAAGTATTTGACCCCTCTGCAAAACATGACTTAGTACTTGGTGGCAAAACCCTTGTTGGCAATCACAGAGGTCAGACGTTTCTTGTAGTTGGCCACCAGGTTTGCACACATCTCAGGAGGGATTTTGTCCCATTCCTCTTTGAAGATCTTCTCCAAGTCATTAAGGTTTCGAGGCTGACGTTTGGCAACTCAAATCTTCAGCTCCCTCCACAGATTTTCTATGGGATTAAGGTCTGGAGACTGGCTAGGCGACTCCAGGACCTTAATGTGCTTCTTCTTGAGCCACTCCTTTGTTGCCTTGGCCGTGTGTTTTGGGTCATTGTCATGCTGGAATACCCATCCACGACCCATTTTCAATACCCTGGCTGAGGGAAGGAGGTTCTCACCCAAGATTTGACGGTACATGGCCCCGTCCATCGTCCCTTTGATGCGGTGAAGTTGCCTTGTCCCCTTAGCAGAAAAACACCCCCAAAGCATAATGTTTCCACCTCCATGTTTGAGGGTGGGGATGGTGTTCTTGGGGTCATAGGCAGCATTCCTCCTCCTCCAAACACGGCAAGTTGAGTTGATGCCAAAGAGCTCCATTTTGGTCTCATCTGACCACAACACTTTCACCCAGTTGTCCTCTGAATCATTCAGATGTTCATTGGCAAACTTCAGACGGACATGTATATGTGCTTCCTTGAGCAGGGGGACCTTGCGGGCGCTGCAGGATTTCAGTCCTTCACGGCGTAGTGTGTTACCAATTGTTTTCTTGGTGACTATGGTCCCAGTGGCCTTGAGATCATTAACAAGATCCTCCCGTGTAGTTCTGGGCTGATTCTTCCCCGTTCTCATGACCATTACAACTCCACGAGGTGAGATCTTGCATAGAGCCCCAGGCCGAGGGAGATTGACAATTCTTTTGTGTTTCTTCCATTTGCGAATAATCGCACCACCTTCTCACCAAGCTGCTTGGCAATGGTCTTGTAGCCCATTCCAGCCTTGTGTAGGTCTACAATCTTGTCCCTGACATCCTTGGAGAGCTCTTTGGTCTTGGCCATGGTGGAGAGTTTGGAATCTTATTGATTGATTGCTTCTGTGGACAGGTGTCTTTTATACACACTCTTAAAGGGAGTGCTCCTAATCTCAGCTTGTTACCTGTATAAAAGACACCAGGGGGCCAGAAATCTTTCTGTTTGAGAGGGGGTCAAATACTTATTTCCCTCATTAAAATGCCAATCAATTTATAACATTTTTGACATGCGTTTTTCTGTTTTTTTGTTGTTGTTTTTCTGTCTCTCACTGTTCAAATAAACCTACCATTAAAATTATAGGCTGATCATTTCTTTGTCAGTGGGCAAACGTACAAAATCAGCAGAGGATCAAATACTTTTTTCCCTCACTGTATCGGATTTCAAGATGTTTGTGTGTATGCATGTTGAACTTCCTTCACACCGTACATAGCCAAGTTATGAATAAAGTTAGTTTACAATCAATATTTAAAAGTGCATAGCTCCAATGGCTTCTGGATATCGCAAGGGAGAGCGTTCCAGACGGCCCCAGAAGCACGTCTGAAAGCCCACAATGCGGTGAAGGACAGTCGCGTTTTATTTCATAGTTTTTTTTGTATTCAATTGAAATTCATTAAATGCAAATTACCTTCGTTGTTTGTACACTTAGATGTATTGCTTTGAATAATTGTAAAATATTAGTCTTCAAAAGCCAACGCACCGCATCGTCAAAATGACATTCCTTACATGACAGCACTTTCAGCGGGGAAAGCACAAAAGTGATAACTTGAAAGCAACATCACTTCCAGTGCAGTCACATTCTCGTATTAATATGAACCCTCTTTATATTTTTAATCATCAAAAAGTCATCTATTGGTGCAATTTTCAGACTTTTCAAATTAATCCGTTCATCAGGAACACATCTCTATAGTGTATATAATTGTATGTGTAGTGTATATATTTGCATGTTGAACATCTTTCGCACCGTACGTAGCCAACCATGCTAATCGGAGGTGCGGGTGTATATTACAAAATGTGCGTATGCATGAATGTACACGTGTATGTGTGCGCACGTGTGCATTAGGGCAAGCGGAGATGTAGTGTTTAGCATACGCATGCATAAAAATGTGGTATAGGTACGCAGTAAAACGTAGCTTAGTGCAGTGTTTTGTGTCGAATGCATGTTTATTTTGAGCCATATTTAAATGCAATAACATATGGCTTAGGACAGCTGGGTTAAATGTACAATACGAGATGGTTTCCTTGGTGATTGGTCTGAGCTGAGTCAGATTCACATAAGATGGCACAGAAAGCTCATTAATAATTTAGAATATGAAACAACAAACTTGTTTTCTCCAATCTGACTGATATAAATAATAACCATTGGGAAACTATTTATCTGAAATGTGTGTAAATAAGAATGACAATTTGTTTTCACAAATTTAAACTTAAGCATATCGTACATTTTGGACTCATATTTAGGTATAATATTATTGTTTTTGATAGTTTTATGAACATGTGATGTGATGTTTATTACATATGAATGAGTGAAAAGGTTCGCAAAATGAGTTATCCACAACCCACAATGATAAACTCAGATGAACATACAAAATAACGTTACTTGTGAATACAACGAAATCATTGATCGGCATAATAAAGCAATACAAATTGCGTCTTGCATGAGTCAGTCAGTGTAAAATGGAAAGCTGCTCTCTGGTGAATGCTTTTCTTGTCTTTCCATTGAACATATTTGTCTATAGGTCTCTGTCCGTCGTTGAAAGTGCACTGTTCGGCATCGTGCGTCTGGGTGAATCGCATTTAGAATACCGTCCACTTGCGTGCAACCATCATTGGAGGGTGGCACTCATATACTCCTTACAAGTAGAGTGAATCGCATTTAGAATACCGTCCACTGGCGTGCAACCATCATGGGAGGGTGGCACTGATATACTCCTTACAAGTAGAGTGAATCGCATTTAGAATACCGCCCACTTGCGTGCAACCATCATTGGAGGGTGGCACTCATATACTCCTTACAAGTAGAGTGAATCGCATTTAGAATACCGTCCACTTGCGTGCAACCATCATTGGAGGGTGGCACTCATATACTCCTTACAAGTAGAGTGAATCCGATTTAGAATACCGTCCACTTGCGTGCAACCATCATGGGAGGGTGGCACTGATATACTCCTTACAAGTAGAGGATGAAAAAAAGATGCATGATGAAAATTCGCAATTGTTAAGGGGGCATCACTGCTCTTGTGTAGGCACGGTGACTCCCGTAACACAACGTTACACCGATTCAACTCACGCCGGTCAATCTACCAGACAGTCGCTAATTGTTTGACACTCCGTTGTTGTAACCTGCGAGTAAAGAATAAAACATTTCTTTATTTTTTTTTTTACAATTGATACGTTTTCTTCCTCCTGGCATTAAAATTCAGTAAATACAGTTGGGCCCAATTTGGAATAAATTTCTCTGCTTATCAATTCCCGTTGTTTCCCTTAGAAGCAATGATGCCCAGATAGTGAGTCAAATTATACCCACAAGGAATAATAATTCACCCTGAATACGAATTAAAGTGTTTTTTCATTTCCAGTATATACAACACACTTATTTATTTATTTTATCTACATACATTGTAATGTTTACACTGGATCACTCTGGGGAACAATAGCTCGCGAGTTCAATGTTAATGTGCCATTTTATTAAGCAACTGTGTGTTGTCTTGGTGTGGTCTGGGACTGTTTTTGTTGAATGTTGTTGCTGCCTTGCAAGCCTACATTTAGTGTTGAAACATTTGACTCGTATAATTCTGATTTAAATTTAATATTTTTATATTTAGTCGCTCGCTAACCTTCTCTATGTTGCACTGCTATCGTGGTTTTGTCTTGTTTGTTTACTGGGCATCAGTGAAAAAGGGCTTCATAGCTCATCAGAACCCTCCAATAGTAAGGTTCTGATTCTGTTAGACTGCCGGAAATCTATTTGATTAGCCATTAAACCCCCATGAAATGGCTTATGAGCATTCGTGCAAGCTTGTGTTGAGCGATGTAACATCTACCAGGGGAGGTGACTTCTGACCCATTGGCCCCCCACATCTGTGTAAATAGTAAAAGCTATATAGCAGTGGAGGATATTTTACATCTCCTATTATGCCAATGCGTGTGCATATTTCACTCAATCCCAGCAGTGACAATAGAGACCCCTGTCATATATGCAATCACCAACCACCCGAGGGGTGTTCGAACAGGCTCTGTCGCTCCTCAGTCACGGCATATTTTAATGCGTGTTGCGGGGGGAGCAGCAGTGCTGCAGAGGCTAGCGTCTTGCACCACGAATCTGGCGAACTCTGGAGGCTATGGGTCAACTTGGGGCCACACGTACAGGAACATAAACCATCACGCAAACTCCGGTCATCCTCGCAGCAGCAGCGGATCTTGGCGAGCCAAAGAACGAAGGCGGTCTCTCTGCACCGCGCGCTTGCAGATGCGCTTCTGCAGCCAACTGCAACGCTCTCCCTTACGATATTAGGAAGCCACTTAAAAAAACTTTTTTAAACGAATTTATTTAGAACTGCTTTTTTGTGTTTCGTTTGTCCTTCCTCTGCAACTCTGATTAGCGCGGTTGGCTAAATACGGTGCGAAAGAAGTTAAACATACATACATATATGTATTCCTTTGTGCGGTATGTAAATATCAACGCGGGGTTGGGGGAGTTGGGGGGGGGGTGACAGAGGTGGCTAGGTGAATGCCGACCACGCCATACTGCCCTTAATCGACGCTTACCGACAGCACCCACATGCTTATAGCACTCAGCAGGATGATCCTTGGTCGTTGTGTGTCACACACATATGCCAGGCTCTGAGCCCTGTACGCACAGAGGGCCCTTATTGAATCAAAGACCGAGCGCAAACACTGACATTGGCATCTGACTCTTGCCTGGGAAGTGGCCAGGACTGTGAAATGTTTTCCAGAGATGTTTTTTGACCAGGGGACAGTATACGCGCAGGCGTACATATTTGCAAAGTCAGCCATCCCAATGAGTGTGTTTTGTTAGTTGTCATAATCATAGAGCAGTGGGTTTTTCAATAACCTCAAATTAGGCTGGTACGGTTTCTTTAATATATTGTAGAAAATATGTACAAATATTGTCTCATGAATAATGTGCTGTTTCATCTTCTTTGGTTCTTTCGGTGAAGTCACGTAGAATGAGAATAAAATAATGAAATAAAACAATAAAATTCGAAACGACGTTTCGGCCACAACACAAGTGGCCTTCTTGTAGCTCTGTCGTGCCGACAGGTTTGTTCCTTTCACCTGAAGAAGGCCACTTGTGTTGTGGCCGAAACGTCGTGAGAATTGTATTGTTTTATTTTATTATTTTATTCTCATTCTACGTGACTTTACCGAAAGAACCAAAGAAGATCGATCCTTGCAGTCACGAAAGCTTTAAATCGAAATTTAATGTGCTGTTTCTTCATGTAACAATTTGTTTATAGCAATACAACGTCAAATAAATAACGTTTTATCTTGTAAAAGTGTTGAAACTCCCACAATAGCCATTAAACCATATATGTATGATCCATGAGGAAAAGTGTGCTATACTTTGTACTTTATTTTGAACAGAACATATTGCATCAAACAAAAAGTCACGAGCAATAAGTTTGCTGGGGGACAACTGTAAAATGCAGGATTTTATGCATACATGGGGCAATTATTCGAGTTGAAAAATCATTGTAACTTTAACTTGTAACGTGCCGCACATTATTTGCTCGCTCTCGAAGAGAGAGGGAGAGCGACCGTAGAGACGAGGTGGAGCGGAGGCAGCCACAAGTCCTGCAGTCCTCCATAAGCCCCCGGCTCTCGCATAAACAGCGTTGCGACGTCGTTTATAGTCTGTTGAAGGCGAACGACACGGCGATCTGTTTCTCTCGACGAGCTCTACACGATGATGCTAATCAAAGTTTCAAAGTTTTGTGTTTCTTCTGCGCATTCGTCCTCGCCCCTACGCTTGGACGAGACGGCAACAGAACGATCCGCGCCAGGCGGGTCGCGGCGTTTGTGTGCGCGGTGGGACGGAGTCGCCAAAAATAAATTAGTTAATTACGATTTTGACTTCCATTTATTCGGGTCCCCCGGGGTCCCGCCATAATGTTAAATTATATTAAGGTGTTACGGGTCAATTCATGAGTGTTTACGTGTGGGGAGAAACCTGAGCACCCGCATAGGAACTAGAGGTGAGAGTGGGCAACACTCTCTCTCACACAGAAGGAACAGATGGAGTCAACATTTTGATGCGCCAACTTCTCCTACAAAGCCAGAGTATGAGCACCTCGAAAGCCCACGGGAAGGGATTTTCACAACCTTCGCGTGTTATCCACCAACCCTCACCGCCACAGTGCTGGATTAAAGGCACAAGCCACCACGGCCTGGGTCAACATGATCGCATAAGAGAGGCGAGCTAGAGCAGCATGGATTGGTTTTGGAAATGTGTCCGACTACAGGCAACGTACAAATATTCCGAAAGGGAAAAAAATTCATTGCGAGGGTCTATTGGCTGTTATGGAACAAAATACGCAATTGTGCAAAGCTTCGAAGAGTGATGCTTAATTGAAATTGTACTAATAATGAGGAAGAGGACCTCATGGATCAGAGAACAAAAGACAATTTAGAGACATCATATTGCCTGTTAGGGCAACTAAGTGGGCATCCAAAATTAACTCAAATTAATTGATGATACACTGCAGTGGCAGCGGTGCATAATCACAAACAGCAAAACATGTCAACACGTTCCTGCATCACACTGCTTTAAAAGAAAAGCTATATACATGTAACAGACCAAGTTTTGTGCATTAGATGCAGTACTATGAAGAAGGGTCATTGGCGAAAACATCACCTATTATATAAAGTGTATATATATACAGTTCATTTTAAGACGGCATTTTAGACGGGTGTGTTGAGTTTATATATATGTGGGCTGAGGCAGGGCACCTCGTTAGAAGGGAACACGGTCAGTGGACGAGCCTGGTGATGGAACAGCAGCCAAATTGGAGGAGCACACCCAAGAGAGAGACTTCCCAGGAAGTGCAGAGATTTAGGAGTCACTTTTGCGTGCATGCGTGAGATGAATCGTGGCAATCGCAGGATCGTGAGCGATTGTAATGGCTATCGGGAGGCCCTTAATCCAGAAGTGGTAACATCATAGCCAAGGATTTCATAATCTTAATTCGAAACCCCTTTTTCAATCCACTGCTGAGTGATGGCCTTCCCCACAGCGTGACTGGTATGTTGCCACGCTTGCGTATCACAGCGTGGTGCTTCGACACATTTTGAACAATGATTGGCTTTAAATTTCGATTTAAAGCTTTCGTGACTGCAGGGATTCATCTTCTTGGTTCTTTCGGTAAAGTCACGTAGAATTGAAATGAAATAATCAAAATAAAACAGAATAAAATAAAAATTATCACGACGTTTCCGCCACAACACAAGTAGCCTTCCTCACGTGAAGAGACATAACTGTTGGCTTTCCTATATATAAAATCATTTATGCACTCTCAGTTATAGACGTTTGTTGCGCTCAAGCGTGATTTGTTAACACGACACCTTCACATTCCATGTTACGCCTTGGAATATGTGTGCGCATTTAATGCTCCGTACTTGTAGCTTCCAGAATGTGTCAGTCCGCTGCTGGATAAAGGCTGTGACAGCCCCATAGGAGGGGGGTTGCTTGACCATACTTCACCACGCTGGTCGGTGCGGGTTGGGGAACGTGGGGGTCACGGATATCTCTCACCGCTAATGTTGGCCATGGCTGGGCGATTGAAACAGCGTAATGTGCCGACCACTGTGCCACCTGTCCATCCCATTTACATTTGTGTGTGTATTTTTTAAGTGCAATGCTTGAACTATTACCGTCAACAGTGCCAGTTTTGGATAATTGCCCCAAATTCGTTGTACCCATTGACATGTGCGCATCTCTTTTCTCCCCACAATCAAGAGTGCTTGTTTGACGCTGCTTTGTCTTTGGTGGCCATGCACGTGCGTGCGTCAATGTCGTGGTATATTTCCCGAAGTGGACATTGCGTACATATCTCGAGTGGCTACTCTTCAAGCGAAAACAAGACACGGCCATCAGCTGCATGTGCACACTGGCTCAGCGACAGAGCGAGCAGCTCGCAATTCGAAAGGTTGCGAGTTCCAATCTTGGTTGTGGTTTGACTGGGCCCCATCATCCCTCCGTGGTCTATAAAGTAGGAGTACCAATTTGTGTGTGGAGAAGTAAGCGACGGTTGCCCTATGGAGATACCTGCCCCCATGATCGGAATGGGGAATATTTAATCGCTTTGTGTTTAGTTTGTTGTTCTTTCCCCCCGCACCCCCAATTAGCATGGTTGGCTTCGTACGGTGTGAAAGAAGTTCAACATACATACATACAAGAAAGAAGACCAGGTAACAGAAATAATTTTAAATGTTTCAAAAATAATGATTTATGTAAATTTCAGTAAAAATGTCATGTACACTACTGCACTGCACACTTAGCACTCTTGGCCTATAAATTCATAGCACTAGGGGATCGTTTTCCAACATGTTACATGGCTTTGAGAATGGCTGGAGCGAGTGAGCCAACCCATGGATCTCCAAAGGTGACAAAACAACAGCGCAAACATGAAAAGACCCAGAGAGCTCAAGCTACTTTGAATGCTGCAAGAGCCAACGGTACGATTGTAAGTACCTTAGCTTAAGCCTTCATGGGTTACAATTGCAGCCCGAAAGGCCCCCGCAAGCCCTCCGCTGGACCTAGCAGATGAGGGCTTGGCATCTTATAGTCGTTATAATGGACGCGTAAAATAATGAAGTGTGCGTTATTGCTATTGAGGCAATTGCTTGTAATGAGCCAATACAATGTTCCGTACCAAAATAAATAGTCACGTATACAGTATATACACACGACTGGACATACTCTTTGGTTCTTTCGGTAAAGTCACGTAGGTATAAAAAAAATAATTCGAGTGCTTCTTAGTTATAAGCACGGTCAGAGTGCTGCTGTTTCCAGCGCTTGGTGTAAACTTTCGCCCGCACGTTTTGTTGACAGCAACAGAAGACTTAGAATGTTTCCTTGTTCCAATGTTCCCAACATTGCTTTGTGGTTTAAAGTACAGCGTTGTGATTATTTCCAGTATGTTATGCCGTCTGAGGCTGAGCCAGGATTTTCAGATTTGTCACCGCGTGTCATGCAAAGAGATTCCGTGTTGTTCGTGCTGCATATATATGTACAGTTTATGATCTACATGGGGTGAATGAAGTTTAGAGAATGTGATATTAACAATGCACAGCTTATCACGCGCGTGCGCGTGTGTGAATGTGGGGAGCGGTGGTGTAGCAGTTAGCGCGCTGCGCTACGAACCCGGCGGCCCGAGTTCGAGTCCCACTCATGGCCAACACCAGTGACGATGATCAGAACCGGTCCTGGGCCTCAGCCTCAAATCAGTAGCTGGTGCGGTGTGTAAACATCGCCACTGGGGAGACAAAGGCGGTCGGGTGTGGTTGCTGGCCACCCACCCCCTCGTGTGCCGTTCCAGCCTTCATAGGTGCTCGCTAACAGCACTTGCCCCCACAGCCTGTTAAGGCTACACGGGGGATCTTTGGTCTTTGTTGTTCATCATTGTTGCTATAAATTATACCGGTTTCTAATTGGACCATAAAATATAACTTTATCATTCGTCTAAAATTAGACCAGTTGTTTTTTTTTAAAGTGCCTTATCATTCAAATGTAGTCTTGCTCCTCCTCGTATGCCATTTTTCCTTTGCAATGAAGCACGGTAACTTTACATCGACGCAGTCGAAATAATCGAACCGTCATCCTCACTCACACACCCCCACAGTAATCGTAACAAAACGTGCACACCTAAATGATAACGATTTATAACATCTGCCTGTTTTGAGGCAGCAGAGGGCTAATTTCCAAAGCAAAGTGGGAAGACGACTCACGTAGGGTGGCCTCGATTTCAGTAATGCCCCATTCAATACGTTGGCAGTAGAAGGTTCAATGCATATCCAAGGCCATCTGACACCCGAATGATTTTGTTAAATACACAGTACATCCCACAAACATCGTGCCGACTGAAATAAAATAATGGATGCACGTGGAATTACGAGCAGATTCGCTCTGATGAATAAATTAAAAAAATGTATATTTTTACAGCACACTTACGTTTTCGTTGTTGTTATTTATGTGAGATACAAGGCGCTCCGCTTTGTTTGTTGACGTTGAACCTGCTGTTTCGCACTTTCCGCACAATGGTGCTCTTTTGTCGCTGCATTGCATTACCGCCAAACCCGCGTGTGTCTCTCGCCAAACAAGACACAATGTACCTCGTGGGTGTGTTTTTGAGTGCCTTTGTAGCAGTTTCCCACGGGTCATAAAACTCCACAGAATACCTCACGTGTTCAGTTTGTTAATTGACACCACAGATGCTTTTTTTTCTTTCAAATAATGCTAAAAATGTGAATGTAACCTCTAATTTTACCCGGAACAACTCAACATACATAGACTTGAGTGTAACGGGCCGCATAGTATTTCAGTTTGATTTTAACTGTACTAAATAACAAATTTAAACGATTCCTAATTCGTAAAATCGAACCAATAAGTTACTGCGGTATCGTGAGGTTTTTATATATAAGCAGAAAAAAATCTCCCCTTTTCCAATATATATTATAATCTGCAGTAGATTTCAGCTGTAAAATGCATTGCAGTAGAATATTTTTTTTGCCGTTGATGCTATGAATATAAAGGAATTTGTATTTTAGGTTTCTCACGTGATGATGTTGTTGTTGTTTCGGTTTTTAATTCTATATTCTTCCTTGCCTTATTTCATTTTATTAGTTTTACCTTTGTCGTTTGGGTGACCTAATGGAGATCATTCCTGCAAATGACACGTATCCCGGTCTCTAGAATTATCACGTGCTTAAAAGAAAAATGAACTTAAAAACTGAAACTAATGTTTCTCAGTTATTTAATTAAAAATATATAGTTCTATTTCAGTGATTTTAACAGAGTTAGAATGTGCTATGCATATTTATTTTGCATTGTAAATTTAATTGGTAAATCATTGAGGCAAATTATGAATGTGCTGCTATATACGTTACATTAGCATAATACAGAAATATCATTTAGTTTCTGAGCCATTGACTGCATTGAGTAACGGAGATGTGACCCAAATTATAGCAATTAAACATTAAAGTGCATTTCAGTGTAGTTTGCTTTACCTACTGCTTATCATCAACATCAAAGTACGGCAACGTCTATAACAACCTGCGATAACGTGGCTTACGTGGCCAATCAGCTTGTGAAAATATCTACCAGAGCTTATCAGCATATGTTGAGAGATAGCACCAGGCTGAGGCTCATGATCATTCCACTTCGCTAGTGGTGAATTGTTTCCTTGAAAGATTGTGTATCAGTACAACGTATACAGAATTACAGCACCCATCAGTTGGAACAAATGTTTGTTTTGCTGGCATAATTCTATTTTATTCGGGAATGGACTTTGCCACATTTCTGTGCTAGACGCAGATTGTGTGCTGTTATGTGAATGCAGAAGACCGTAACTGCATTCTAGTGCCCTCGTGTGCCGATGTTTGGTTTTGTATTTGATGTCACCGTCTGACTGACTAATTTTTTGAAGCAGTAATGTATGAGCATTTGTTTTTCGAGATTATAGTCTAATCATCGTGTGACGGGGATAACAGTAATTTGCTCGTGTCTGAGTTTTGTTAACTGCAAATGCAATCGACGAAACAAGTTTGAACTTATAAGGCAATCTTTGATGCATGTCATATTGGTTCATCGTAGAGTCATTATGAAAATTCACAATTTCACTCACCAAGAAGTTGCATTGACGTTTTACAAACATGTAAACACCAATATGTAAACCTTGTTATTTCTATGTTTATGTATGACGAGTCATAATTTGGGTCTGCCCCATGCATTCGTGTAAGCTAATCTTCATTTTGACACTATTTGACCTGAAAGTGCAGCACACTTTGTCAAGGGGCACGACTGTTGTGACATCACCATCACGTGGTGATCACTGCTGGCACACAATTTGAATGCAATCCGAAATATAATGTTCAGCTCAAACTCTGATAAATAGCACGGTTGGCAACGTACGGTGGGAAAGAAGTTCAACGTACATACATTTTATGTAAAATCTATCTCTTCACGTCACCTCTCACTCATATTTAAAAGAAAGGCGTACATAGCTTTGCGTGGGAAGTTAATTGTTCAAGGCGTGTTGGCTCACTCGCAGCTAAACAATGAAGCAGTATTAACGTGGGTTATCCTGGGAAATAAAATAGGGCCCATTCCACTTTTCCCAAGTACACCACAGTTTACTTGACCTTGGAGTTCCAAGAAGGTTTGGTCTCAATGTCATGGTGATGATAATGAGAGGTAAAATTTACTCAAGGGGGAGCCAAGTTCCATTTCAGCTGTTTATGTATCTCATGGGAACTTACATTGTGGCGTTTTTGTCCTCGGAATTACAGGGTTGCATGTACGCTGAACGTATTTCGCACCATGCATAGCCAATTCGTGCTAATCAGAGTTTGTTAGCACTCGAAGGGGCAATCTTAAAGCGTAGAAAGCAAAATGAGGCTCACATTTTCACATATTTATGGTGCTATAGTAAAAAAAAGCATAGGTCCATAATAGAAGTGCTGTATTAGAAATCCCACTTTCAAATAACAATATCAGTGTCAGTAATAGCGGCAAAGGAAAGTGCAGTTAAGCAAAGTGTGGCGCACTAATAAGGTAAATATATCGCTCAAAATGCACTTTATTATATTAGACATTTGCTAAGTAAATAGTGTCCCCGGTAGCCTTGTATTTTTATTTGTATTACCTTGTGAATTTAAGAGGGAATTGTTTCAAATACCACACGAACAAATGATGAACATCTGCCAATTTTAACGACGTTTCAATAGGCCAAGAGTTCGCTGCATTGTAGCTGCCCTCCGGCGGTTTCAGTGTTTCTCTGTTGGCGGTGCATAGCAGTCAAACACCACAGTCACTCGGCATTGTTCCCTGTTCCACACTCAAGGTGAGCGAGCCCAGTATGGCAGTGGGAAGCCTCTGGCTCGCACCTTCTTGCTGGAACGCTTACTTGTGCCTGCGTCTGTTTTGTGTGACATTTAGAACGCTTAACCGTTCGCATTGTTTTTTTCATGTTATTTAAGACCGAAACAGGAAGATTTCTGCATAACTTTGGCCGTCCACCTCCGCTTCATGATGCTGGTTGTAATTACCGGCGAAACGCCGTATTCAAATTGTAAATGTTGTGGGTTCACTCTCGAACACATCGGTGTGTTGATCTAGTAACGAATTGGCATGTTCTGTTTACGTGACAAACCTTACTGATTGGCTGTGCCGTGTGATGGTGGGTTAAACGACACATTTAAATCTTGACTTAAAACTTTCGTGACTGCAGGAATTCATATTCTTTGGGTCTTTCGGTAAAGTCACTAAGATAGGTTCAAAGAAAATAACAAAAAACTACGACGTTTCAATCGCAACACAAGCGATCGAAACGTCAAAAAATTACAAATCGTATATTTTTGTTCTTTTCTTGTAACCTATCTACGTGACTTTACCGAAAGACCCAAAGAATATGGACACATATTCTTAGCTCTTTCGGTAAAGGCACGTTGAAGGGAAACAATAAAATAATAAAATATATATAAAACAATAAAAATTCTCACGAGGTTTCGACCATAACACAAACGGTCGTCATCAGGTGCGTCGGTTTGCATTAATTTATTTATTTTTTAACGGTGTATTTATTTATTTTAAAAAAACGTCAGCGCCACGCGCAGCGATTTGGCAGTTTATTTAGAAGGACTAGTCCATCTATGTTCTGAAAAGAGGAGGGGGGAGACGAAAATTTAATGTATGCTGTCTGAAAGCCACTGTAAGCGTGAACAATCAATTTTCTCTGTGCTTGTATATGTGGATAGCCTCATGAACGAATCTCTCATGGTAGCCAGATGGACACATTTATATTTACGCGATCTAACAAAAAAACTCTATTATGGACGTACTGTTTATCTCTATACGATTATCTCGCATTTACTCCCTTGCAAAAGATAACTTTTTGTCCTCACAAGAGTGAAAATGTTCCACTTAAAATTCAACAATCATCAACATCGTCACGATCCATGGGGGCAGATGGCCCGTGGGTGCCCACTGCCACATTTCGTCATTTGTTTCCACTTTCCTCCTCTGTCCTGTCATGCCAGTGTGCTCATGCAGTGGCCACATCTGTCTGACACCAATCCCTTGCGTCGTCGTTGCCAAGCCATTCTCTTTTAGGTCCTCCTCTCTATTTTTCCCAACAACAACAACAACAACACGTTTAATGTTCCTGTTGTTGTCCATCCAAATTCAAAAGTGCATGCACATTTAATTTTAACAAATGCCAGGTGTGCAGTGTTAATATCCCTGTAGGCATTGGCCTGCAATGATGATTACATCTGTGCACCCTACTGGACATCTGTAAAAAAAAGAGCTTTATAGCTGATCGGATTCCTCCAGTATAAATATTATTTTTTTATTCTGATTCTGATGTTACCCTATTCATTCAGCACGATCCTCTTCCCTAACCTGGAGGGTGGCATCATCACCACTTCCCTCTCTAAGCCAACAGCAAATAAATTGGAAGCCTTGGGACTCAATTCTGGCACCACGGTTGCCAGCTGCTAACTACCTACGGGAGGTCGTGGGTTCGATGCCCACCCTTACGCCTGTATATTTCGAGTTTCCATGTTCTCTCCGTGGTCGCGTGTATGTTACTCCGGGTCCTCGGGTTTTTTCCCTGCACACTTAGAAACACACGTTTCTATTATTTGACTGCTGTATATTTCCACACGATGCTCCACTTTGTTGAGCTATCATTTGTGGCCAGGACGCTTCTTCAAAAGAGTTATTTAGCTCATTTGGCCTTACCTGGTAAAATAAAACATTGTTTTAATAGTTTATAGTTGAATGCTACTGATAGATACACTGTGCGAATGTAATAAATACGAATAAGAAACATCAAACACCCCATGCAGGGATGAATTCCAATCGCCCATTTTAATAATTTAAATCTAAATGTAAATAATGTGAAAACACTGCAAAGCCTACCTTGTAGGCGTGTTATCTTTGAAAGCGTGCTTAAACTAATTTTAACTTTGTCACCTTCCGGCAGTGTGATTGCAATCTCGCCTTGCTTTAAAAGTTGACACAAAGTCTTCCCTTTGGTGCCTGTGTTGTGTGTTTTCCATTTGCATGCGGATCGTCTTGACATGCAATTAAATTTATACGTGATATAAAAACGAAGTTTATTGCATCGCATAACCGTGACAAACAGGTTGGCGCGTAAAGTATTTATACTATAAACTAAAAAACATTGTTTTTTTTTTTTTACCAGGTAAGGCCAACCGAGCAATATGGCTCTTTTTCAGAAGCGACCTGGCCACAAATGATAGCTCAACGAAGTGGCTTATCATAGGTAAATGTTATGCAAACCAAATACTCTGAACGGAGTTTCTAAATGTGGAGGGCCCGGAACAGAATGCATAGGACCATGGGAAGAATGTGAAATTTCCAAATATGCAGGCGTCAGGGTCGGGATCGAACCCCTGATATCCTGCATACCTGGCGAAAGAGTTAACATCTCGCCACCGTGGAACCCAAATTAAACATTTTATAACAGCATCGTCAGTCATGATCTATTATCTTATCGTCTCACGATGAAACAATCCACGTAGCTCCTCTACGCAAGGGCATATTTCGTTTTAAATGTTCGATATTGTTGATTATATTTTCCTTCAGATGTGGGCTTATTTCGTACAACGAACCATCCGTATATATACACACACACACGTGTTGTCCTCCACAATCAGCAGTGGGATTTACAATCGAGATATCACTTTAATATCCATATGAAAGAAGGGCTTCGTGTTTAGACTCCCGACTCGTCTCTTTCCTTTGCTTGGTTTAAAAAATAATAACAACCTCTCACAAGTACTCCTGGACTCAAAAGGACATGTTGTACTCATGTCAGTAACTCATTGCTGAAAGAAACAGCCACGACACATGGGCTTTACTTCCACAAACAATGTAAGTTGTTCTTTTGAACGTGCTGAGGGCAGCCTAATTGAGCAAAACTGCAGTCCCGTTGGCCAAATAATGGTGGATTTTTGTTTTCAGATTATTTTCGTACCGTCTGATAGGGTACCTTTGAATTACATCCCGTGTAAGATTGTGCGTTTTCGCTGACATTAACTCAAGCATTTCTGTGCGGCACACTTTAAAGGTAAATATGTATCTGATTTAATGTTTTCTGATGGAACTTCATTGCACAGTTGATTTGGGTTTTTTTTTTAAGCAGTGATACAAAATATATTGATGCATGTAATATGCATTGTCCACTGGGCTATTTTATCTTGCCTCCAAACTTAACGCTCATCTCAACACCTTTAATCAATAAGGCTCACGTAAATGCAGTCGTACTTTCTTTGAAAATACGCATGAAATTTTTTTGGTAAAAGGAGCATACGTTACTCTGTATCATTGGTTCATTTCAAAACGTGGATTCACACACGTAAACAGTTAATCGTAAACAGTTGTAATACATTTTTGCCCACCTAAACTTTATTTATTTTTTACGCCCGAGGGTTGAGAAGAGAAGGCACAATGCTCACACCATTCAAATAGCCCAAGGCTATGACAGACGGTCATAGTCTGCCGGTAGGAAACGACGCAGCTGTGTGTAATCAGAATTGAGCACTTTGCAGGTAAATACGGAAACAATCCGATTTACGTGCCCCCCCCCCGCCCCCCTTTTACGTTGTTTCGCAAACAACGTCGTCGCTTTGTTTTTAACACAGCCACCAGATTTGCGTCGCCTCAACTCCACACTTACATCGCTGACGCCATCGGCCATCCTTTCTCGTATCGTGTCGCCTCTCAGCCTTCGCCTACCCTGTGCTGGAGAGCACCATATATATTATACTCCTTGGTTCTTTCGTTAAAGTCGCGTAGAAAGAAAGTAAATAAAATAATAGAATACGACGTTTCGATTGCAGCACAAGCAGTCGTCATTCAGAGAAACAAAACACAGACACGGAGACACACAGACATGCACACAAGCAGAGAGAGAGAGAGAGAGACAACACAGAGACACACAGAGAGAGAGAGACAACACAGAGACACAGAGAGAGAGAGAGAGACACACACACAACATAGACACACGATATATTACTTACGCGCTGTTTGTTGGCGATTTGGAAACATTTCTTTGATTTATGTCATGGTATATTTCAGGAACGCATCCCCGACGTATAACCGGGGGAATTGCTGTCTTTGATAATAATAGGGGTTTTCCCCTTTTTTCTGGCAACAAAACTGAAACCTTTTACAAGGAATCATGTGTGCATTCACCACAATACTTGTGGTCAAAATGCAAACAAAAAACACACTATGATAATATGATGCATTGTCTTTGAGCTGTACGCCTTTTGGTGTCCTCTGGTCTAGCACCAATTGGGTCGAGGCTCAAAAGAAAGCCGTCCCTGGTGTGGACCAATCAGTTTCAAGGACAATGCATATATTATTATAAAGGTGTCAGTTTTTGTGCCAAATAAAAGGGTAAAAACCTATTACTATATCTTGCTACTGGCAAAGGAGGTCTCATAGTGTAAATGCTTAACCCGAGCTCTCAATACTTTGATAGTGCGCTGTTTTTGAGTTGTACGCCTTTTGGCGTCTTCTGGTCCAACACCAATGGAGACTAAGGGCTCTAAGAAAAGCTGTCTCGGGTGTGGACCAATCAAATTCAAGGACAGTGCATATCATTATCAGAGTTGTCTCTTTTTGTTTGCATTTTGACTGCTTGTGTTGTGGTTATTGCAAACATGATCCCTTGTATAAAGGTGTCAGTTTTTGTGCCAGATAAAAGGTAAAAACCTATTACTAGATCTTGCTACTGGCAAAGGAGGTCTCATAGTGAGACTGCATATATTATTGTGTGTTTTTTGTTTGCATTTTGACCACAAGTATTGTGGTTAATGCACACATGATTCCTTGTAAAAGGTTTCAGTTTTGTTGCCAGAAAAAGGGGAAACCCCCTATTATTATACTTTGGTCCTGGCAAAGGAGGTCTAATAATCCTGTCTTTCATATTTGGCAATCTTGGGCCCATTGTGCTGACACACAGCGGCCTTTATGTAGATGTAAGTGTGTTGAACTTCTTTCGCACCGTATGTAGCCAACCGTGCTAATCAAAGGTGCCAGCGGGGAAGGACAACAAATTAAACTCGCTTCGATTGACACCAGGGGATCTTTAATGTACACTGTGAAGCAAATGGCAGCGTTCCTGCACGGCTAATACAAAGTCTGTTCTATAACGCAGTAGTTGCGTTCTTGAAGAACACCGCGTCATAGAAAAATCGCGTTATAATAAATAATATATAGTGTAGGGGTAAAGCGCAGTCCCGCGACAACGCGTGAGATGCGTACACAGGCTGAACAAAGACTGAGGCGCGTGGGAAGCATCTAGAAGCATCCAGCAGCATCCCGCCTTGTGTGATGACGCTACGCCGAGGCAGCCGTGCGACCGCTCGTTCCTACTCGCGCGACGTAGTTCCATTCACTCAATCGCGTTATATCCAATTTGCATCACGAAAACACGATTGATAGGAGGACACGTTGTATAACCGCAGTAATAACCAGGGCGGCCTGCCTGACTCCAACCGTAAACCCTCTACAGCACCATCGATTAGCACGGTTGGCTACGTACGGTGCGAAAGACAGTTGAACATACATACATACAGCAAGCGGCAAACACGCTACCGCTGGCCCGTGTCATTGCCACCGAGATGTTACAAACCGATCAATACTGCCATGGAGGACTGAGCGGGGACTAATTCGTTTCCTTTTCTCAGTTTTATGATCTCGGTGCACTTTTCATCGGTACCACTCATTTCCGCAGCACAAAAAAACAATTTCACGCAGCAAATGCAGCTGGCTCTGAAAGTGTCCGGGTTGGGTCGGCTCGGCTGGATAAGACAGGAAACTGCTTTATTTGGGAATCCGTAATGGGATCCTGTTTATTCCTAGACACGACCTTGCTTCCAGCGCTGTGACGAGTAGGGCCCACTTCTTGAAATTTATTTTTCCGCTCATCCACGTAAACTTGTCTACGGAGCTGTCACGGTTTTGTTGATAGTAAATTCGTTACGCGTTCGTTCTTTAGGGTATCCACCTCCGCATCGGCGAGACGCGTGTTTTAATTCATGTGCAAGGTCCACCAGCTTTTAAGTTATTTCTGAACCGCTTTAATACCGCTGAATAAAAAAATATAGAATTGCATAAATTGAGGAAAGGGGGCCTCCTTCGTGTGTTTTAATAGAATGACTTTTGTTATTAACAAAAAATAAATGTATACAATGATTCATTAATGCACATATTTAAAATATTTTGTGTTCACTTTGCAGACTAGCAATGTATAGTATATGGGATAAACATTAGCTAATACAGTAATTTATAGAATGAATGTAATCTTATTGAAGAGGTAATGACAAAGGTAAAGTTTAGCTCTGGATTTATGCAGGCTAAGGGTGTCTATTTTGGGGAACCTTAAGCCTTCTCTTTCACACAAACGAAAAACGGAAGAACGAGGTGTGAATCTCAATGCTTTGCTCCAATTCCAATGATTTACCAATGTACTTACCACAGCGCACCCATTTTCTACATGGGCAGAATAGTGCATACGAAATCTTGACCCCCGAGGGCAGTACCATAATCCTGACTGAGGATTGAACCCGGTGCAAATCGAGAGGCATGAATGCTTTAAAAAAAAATGAAAACTCGACTTGCACACATCATTCCACAGAAAGCGAGCAGCGTGTCCTTCGGGCAACAGCAACATCCTCATTCTCAGCAAGGTTCAGAGTTGAGCACTTTAGTGTGGAAAGCCGCCGTAGGTGTACCTATAACCTGGAACCCCCATACCCCTCCTTGTATTCAGGCTGCTGAGAAACATTTGCCCCTGTCATCTTGATCAGCTTCAGTCACGGCTACAGCACGAGGTGCAACGAGCGTAGTATGTATGCGTGTTTGTTGAACTTCTTTCGCACCGCACGTAGCCAACCGTGATAATCAGAGTGCAGGATACGTACGGCGTGTAAATGTGTGCAGCGTGCATACCCTCCTGTCTAAAGTGAGAAAGGAGTGAATTAAAGAGGCACTTGTCAGAAGTGTAAAGAGCAGTGCTGCTGCGAGTTATACGTGTTGGTACAAGATGGATTGATACCATAATCGGTATCAAACTCCAACATCCCCTACCTCTCCATCCTCCCCACACGTGCACAAATTGTCTCCCACGGTTGGTCCTCAAGACACCGTCCTTGAGGTCCGTTGCACTTTAATTAATTATTCCCGATTTCTACTCGTGGAAGATAAATTGACTCCTGAGCTCCTGCAAATGAACACATTCCTGCGAGAAAGGATTTGTACCACGGTTAATATCATTGTTCCTGTACATTGGAAATGATCTGCACCGGCTACCCTTCTGGGATTAAGATATATTCTGTTAATCTTCTTCGCATTTTTTACAACTTCTGGACACTTCTATTACTCAAGTAATGTGCATATATTCTTGGTTCTTTCGGTAAAGTCACGTAGAAGGGAAACAATAAAATAATAAAAATATAAAACAATAAAATTCTCACGACGTTTCGACTGCAACACAAGCAGTCATCATCAGGTGCGAAAAGCACAGCAATAAATTTTGAAAAAAAGTGGCAGTTATTTTTCTTCAAATTTTCCTGCAGTGGTTTTCATACCTGATGATGATTGCTTGTGTTGCAGTCGAAACGTCGTGAGAATTTTATTGTTTTATGTTTTTATTAATATATTTTTATTATTTTATTGTTTCCCTTCTACGTGACTTTACCGAAAGAACCAAGAATATGAATCCCTGCAGTCACGAAAGCTTTAAATCAAAATTTAATGTGCACATGGCACACTATTTTAAGTGCTCTGCTTGCATACTGTTCTGTAGTCGTCTTCGTGCCAAGAATTTTTATTCTTAAATTGGCAGATTAAATGTCAGTAATAAAATCCCTCCAAATGGTACATTTATATTCTGATACCAGATGAAGGACTGACTCACTGGGTCGGTTCGCACATTCAGATTAGTACGTGGCCAAATGCCATGCCAGTAAATATACACACATTGAGTGTTCATTTATGCACAAGTTTATCTCAACAATAAGGACATGTGAATGATGTTCATGATCAAAAAGCCAACTAATTTAATCAAACGACGACTTAAAACACTCTATGCCTCGAGTTTCCTGGCTGGCTACTGGCTGGGCTCCTCTCCAACCCAACGAGAACTCTGCTGTTAGCAGCCATTGCCACCAACACTAGCTGGCTACAAAGAATTTCCCGTGTGACAAATAAACATTGAATTGGATTGAAACGGCTGTTTTAAAGACGTATAATGGACAACGACACCGAAGAGGTGGGAGTAGCAAATACAAAAGACTGACATGGTCCATTTAAAATGTCTCCAACTTTTAAACATGTTCTCCTCTCAATACAATTATATTGCCGAATTATTATTATTTTTTAATCTGAGGGAACATCTAAGAAAAATATCCTCGCAATGAATATTATCTTAACATTGTATTATTGCATAAAACAGCAGATTACTTGTAGTGCTCCAAGTATATAAGGGGGGTCTTGAGAAGAGAATGGACATGATGATGGCAGTCTCTGTTTTTCCGTTGCAGGGCATTGATTTCTCTACGAGTGTTCTTAAAACAAATTTCTCTATAAAATATTCAACTAAATGCCACTAAAACAGGCCATAAGGGCACCACGGTGGCGAGATGTTAACTACCTCGCACGGTATACAGGAGGTCGTGGGTTTGGTCCCGACCCTGACGCTCTCTCCCCATGGTTATCGTGTATTTTATCCGTGCCCTCCACATTTAGAAGCATGCGTTTCGAGTATTTGGCTGCTATAACTTTGCACAAGATAAGCGACTTAATTGAGATATAATTTGTGGTCAGGTAGCTTTTGACAAAATAGATATATAGCTTAGTGGCCCTTACCTGCTAAAATAAATAGTAAGTTACACAAGACCCCTCTCATTAATTGCATGTGTCGAAGGTTTACCAAACGAATATTTGAGTTGTATACTTAAACAATCTCTTCACGGCATTCTGACCTTTTGACAGATCAACTCCAATACTCTAGAGCAGGGCATTTCGGCCCAAATCTGCATTTGCATTTCTATCTGCAAAGCTCTACACATTGATTGGGATTGGTGCCCCTTGGTTTTCACATCTCCCCAAAAAATTTGACTTAGGTGGTTTTATCCAGCCGGCGCCACAGAGATCTTGAGGCATCGTAAGGTTTGCAATAATCTACCTAATGTCATTGTTGCGCTGCGGTGTCCTAATGGGGCTCTGCGCGTTCCCTGCGGAAATTGGATTCCAGTTTATTTCGCTCCTCCTGCCGTGAAAAACGCCGAGGTAATGAGAGTCACGAAATTGGCCCAAATGCCGTCAGCCACCTTGCCGACACGCGCCTTTCGCCTCCACCCCACGGTTAGCTCCGAGTGGCTCGCACTCGGCGAAGAGGGAGGGCTGGTGGGGGGGGTCTCACCGCTACGTGAAAGAAGGGGCTTTTTGTTGTTGTTGTTAATCATCCACCCAAACAAATGGCACCGCCGGTCCTACGCCCAACAGTGGTTTAATGCGAGAACCGATGAAGCCCTCTGCAGGCTCAGTCATGCCACCTGGTGTTCTATCGTAGCAGTCCTGTTATAGAGATGGTGGCTTTTTAGTAGACTTTTTCCCCCCATCCCACCTTAGAATAGTAACTTGTTTGGCACGGTAACAGCCAACCGTGCTAATCGGAGGTGCGGGAGTATATTACAGGATTTAAAGAATATATTACAGGATTTAAAGAATATATTACAGGATTTTAAAACATATATTGCAGGCTATACAGAATATATTACAGGATTTAAAGAATATTGTGCCAAAAAATATTCAATGTTATATAACTGCAGTATATTACAGCATTTGTTTTAAATCAACGGATCATGCCCCGTTCCCCTCCTGGCAGTTCTGGGTTGCGGGAGCTTTGGGGGTGGGAGTGCAGCCTATGGCAAGGAAACCGTGCAGGAGAAATGTTTTTTTTATGAGCGCAGAGATCGTCAGCGGCACGTTGCAGTGACAACACACACAACTCGCGCACAATTTGTAACAAATGCCTTGCGAACATCGCGTTGACCAGAGGTATGAACAGCAGCTGCCGGTTCCATCAACTTCACTCTCGTTCCAGTCGAAATGTTTAGGTGACCTGAGTGGCGTGCTGTGTGAGGAATGGTCGTAAAAGGCTAAGCGATTATAAACAACTAACTGCATTGTGCTTTACACCAGGTGACCTGAGTTCAGTTCCTGGCGACGGCTAACATTGCCCAGTGAGATCTGAACTGGCCCTGGGCACCTCCTTCAGCATCCCGCGTGGACTTAGCGCAGGGGTCGGCAACCGTTCAAAGATCAAGAAGAAGCAGAAGGAGAAGAGACATTTTTGTTTTTGTCTTTGACCAAAATAGTCCGAGAGCGGCATTGCACGCAGAGCTATTTGTACGCATGCACAAACACGGCAACAGGTATACAGCGGATGACAAATTCTAACTTAAATGAACAAAGTAAGGTGAAGGAATAAGCTGAGTCTATTTGAGTTAATTCCCCCCCCCATCACCCTTAGTTATTCTTTAACAACACAGTTTGACAATTGTACGTTTTGTCCATCACAAACGCATTCCAGAGTGACCCATTCCCTGCCACGTTTAGTCAATTATCTTTACGTTACATTTTATGGTGAAGATTTATGTTTTGAAAGAGTAAAAAAAAACGGATGCCCGCAAAGGGAGGGCAGCCAAAGAGCCACAAGGGGGGGGGCAGCCAAAGAGCCACAAGGGGGGGGGGCAGCCAAAGAGCCACAAGGGGGGGGCAGCCAAAGAGCCACAAGGGGGGGGGCAGCCAAAGAGCCACAAGGGGGGGGCAGCCAAAGAGCCACAAGGGGGGGCAGCCAAAGAGCCACAAGGGGGGGGCAGCCAAAGAGCCACAAGGGGGGGGGCAGCCAAAGAGCCACAAGGGGGGGGGCAGCCAAAGAGCCACAAGGGGGGGGGCAGCCAAAGAGCCACAAGGGGGGGGCAGCCAAAGAGCCACAAGGGGGGGGGCAGCTAAAGAGCCACAAGGGGGGGGCAGCCAAAGAGCCACAAGGGGGGGGCAGCTAAAGAGCCACAAGGGGGGGCAGCCAAAGAGCCACAAGGGGGGGGCAGCCAAAGAACCACAAGGGGGGGGCAGCCAAAGAACCACAAGGGGGGGGGCAGCCAAAGAGCCACAAGGGGGGGGGCAGCCAAAGAGCCACAAGGGGGGATGCTAAACGTCGTACGACAGATTGTAGTAAATGTTGTGGCTTTGCTCTCCAACACACAACGGTGTTGCTGTACTAGTGACGAATTGGCCACGTTCTGTTTACGTGACAAACCTCACTCATTGGCTGCGTCGGGTGGTGGCGGGATTAACGACACATTTATATATTTACGCGATCTAAACACAAAAAGCACCCTGTATTATGGATTATTTTGTATTGTAAACACTTCCCCCCCCCCGTCCCACCCCGGTGCGCCCTCGAGATGTCTGTTGGACCTCTCTACACCCATCGGAGTGGGAACATTAGCGGGCAGCGGCGGGCAGCTGTCCATCCCTACCCCCCCCCCACACACACACTTCTTGAACATAGGAGGAAAGCCTACACGCGTGTCCTTCAGTTGATAGCCTCCATGGCACCCCCCCACCCTCACCTCCACCCCCTTGACCCCTTGGCATGAGCGACCACTGCTCTGCCTGGCCTGCCAAAAAGCCTCGGTCATTCATTCCCACGCGCCCATCTACATTGCAACTGAACTTCCTACCGGGATATATAAATAATGTGTATATTTCTAAATAATGTGTATATATATAAAGCAATACGACAAATCGCTAACTTTAAACACCCAGTCGTTCATAAAAAATTGAAGGCGGTATAGTACTATAGTGATAGAACAAGTGCAGAATCACTGAAGCTGAATTGATAGCTTGAAAGCATTTAGCGCGGGGCCCTTGAAAGTGCGGGGCCCATAGCATTTGCTACTTTTGATACTAAGGATAATACGACAATCCGGCACTGCCCTTGTAACATCTCGTCTCGACTATGGAAATGCCCTGTACGTGCCGATATTGACTTCTCCAGAGCATTCAGAACCCCTCTGCATGACTGTTGATTGGTCGGTCTCGGCGAGGCCCCAATCTCCCAAACTCTACGGAACCTTCTCCGCTGGCTTCAAAATGAGCCCCTTGCTGCACGATTCAAATAACTGCGCTTAATTCACAAAGCTCTCGTTCAGCAATTGCCTCGAAATTTGACCCATCGACCCGCGCAGTTTTACAACGCTTGTTCTAAAGAGTTTGAGGTTTCCTCACACGACCATTCCCCCTGGCTCTCAGATTTGGAATCCTCTTGCCTGAAGAACAGCGCCTGACCACTGAGATTCTCCCATTCAGAAATAAATAAACTAACTACGTACTTATTTTCTGTGATACGTAAGATACATTAGGTCTTCTGCGCATTATACATACATAATAACACAGTATGCTTTATATTCTTGGTTCTTTCGGTAAAGTCACGTAGAATGGAAACAATAAAATAATAAAAATAGAAAACAATTTTACTGTTTTATATTTTATATTTTTATTATTTTATTGTTTCCCTTCTACGTGACTTTACCGAAAGAACCAAGAATATGAATCCCTGCAGTCACGAAAGCTTTAAATCAAAACAGTATGCTTCAGTCAAGGATAACGTTGAGTTTGATGTGGGGTCCGTGAATGTTATAGTTTTGATGGGCCCCCCTTTGTCCAGTCCATTGAACTCCTTCCCTTCACTGTGTACTCTTTTACCACCACTCGTGGCCAATACCAAACTCTCCACTGTTATTTACATTGGTAATTTATATAGACGGGGGAGAGGGGGGGTGTTAATGAAATACGAATTGTAAAACTAAATTACAGTTCAAATTCAAACTACTATTTTAACTTTGTAAGTGACACGCGAACTTATGCTGTGGCTGTAAATGACCTTACAAAAGTACTTAGAATATCTCACAGTGCTGAAATTGCCTTCAGCCATTCCAAAATATTAAACAGTATCACATATAAATATATATTTTCGTGGGCGGGGGGGGGGGCGAGGGAGGTGGCTCATAGTCCCAAGCCCCATGCTTCAGGCCCTAGAGCCCCCTAAGTTAATGCGGCTCTGCGTTATAGTCATGGATAACATCTCCCTGGGTATGCAGCGTCTCCAATATATATTCATACCACAGCAAACGCCGCCGTATTCCGTGTAGATTGGCCAATCTCACACCCTCTGCTGGCAATTGTGGCGCAGTGCTTGCCATTGACTTGGTTATTATTCGGATCTCGAGTCAAACAATCACACTCAACGGGTGTGCTGTTAGAAATGGCCAATCGGAGACAAAACTGCCCTCATTAAAAAAAGATATATTTTCAAGACCGAGAAAGTGTTGCTTGCCATGGGGCTTGATACTGGTCAAAAGTCCGACACGACAGCAGTGCGTTTTATGTTCACCACTACACGTTTGTTAATAAAGCCAACCAGCAGGTGGCATTACTGGACAAGTATTTTTTTTCCGTACTGTATATGTTGCGCTTATGTAAGGCCCTTTTATTATGTTCTATTATGTAGCAGACAGGCCACTGATGAATAATAAATGAAAGAGTATGAAATCATGTAGCAGACGGATCACCGGCTCAAATAGTTTTGCCTTTTTAAATACGACAAACTCGTATTGATGGGTCATCTGTCTGCCATTTGCACGTTTAACCTTGGTACGTTTGAACAGTTTATTGAATGATTTAGAAAAAAACCTTTTGTTATTTTAAACTATTTATGGATGTCTTCAGCAACCTTTTTTTTTAAATACCGCCCTTGCACGGTTCACTTTTCAACGTGGCTGTTTCTGAAATTGCTTTTCTCTCACCCATCAGAATACCATGACAATGATTCATCCCTGACTTGCATTGTATGCCCATGAAATGCAATGTGTAATTAATATTCGATTGAAAATAGTAGCAATAAATTACTTGCAAAGGTTTTAAGTGTTTATTTTATTTTCGCTCTAGTTATTTTGCATTCCCTTATGATGAACTGAACACTGAGTGTACGGTCTTTTGTTTAGAATTACATATTTACAGCAAAAGTGGCATGACACTAGCCGGAGACCATGGCCTGTTTTTGTTTTTTTTACTACTTTCATTATTGCTCATTGTCCAAAAGCCATTTATTCGGTTACAATAATTTTAAAAGCCTCGTATCAGTTGTTAGATCAGACGTATGCTTTTTAGGGGGGGAATATGCATCGCTAGACAATGCAGTTTTGTTCAGCCCTGAGTAGCCCTTCTGAGGAGTGAGTCAGAGTCTGCGTATTGAGAGAAGCGGCTGGAGGAGCTTTAACTCAGGGTAATGTAATCTCATCGCTTTGTGTTTTGGGCACAAGACTGACGGGACTATTCTTCTGGGCCTTCAATTAATTGATTAGTGCAGGAATTACAGGGCCTGAATATCGAGCCACAAAGCTTTCTGTCTGAAGTTATGGTTTTAAATTGTTTAATGGATCATGTAGGTAATATGACTTGGAGGGTGTTCATGGGAGAAATATAAGATAAGCCTCCCCGTGTGACATTTAAGAATGATAATTGCCATTTATGGACCGTGGTCCTATCCATAACCCTGTCCCCTATGTATTGATTACTTTTCCATTTCTGTCGCTATTCTTGTTTGGCAGAGGCATGTGCAATAAATTGAAATATCATTTTTCAGGCCCAATCGTTGCATCTGTATTATGATGAGAACATCTAATCTATTGGATGAGATATAAATTGCATTTTGGCAATGTAGCATGTGCACATTATATAATGAATCTGATATACAGTGCATTAAACTAACAACACATGGAGGCCCGTGCCATTTGTTGTCTACATCTTGGATTTTTCTCTTAAGCCTAATGGATTTCAAAATACAGAACACATGAATTTTTGTGGTGTATTGTTATGTAAATGGTAACAGCAGAATGACACGAATGAGATGTGTGTGTGTTTATTTTTATTTTATAAAAGCGATCGATCTCAGTAACAGTGTTTTTGGCTGATGAATGTCTGGGAGTTTTTTTTTGTATTTCACATGCACCGGTCCAACAAAGCATAATTTGCATTTTTCACGTCCAGTCTATAAAGTAGACCGGTTTGGAATCGGTAAGGATTTGACGATGAGCAGCATAGATCCTAAAATCCCATTTAAATTCATAATTCAGGTAGTAAATGGTACAGCAGCTTTAAACAATGGTTCAATGACCAATACAGTACAGTATATTAAATACAAGTTGTTTCTTTCATGGTCAATCAATCGTGGTCTGCAAGATCTGATCATGTCCGTCGAGTGCTCGCCGAGGAGCTGCGTTGGCTTCCGTTTGCCGAGTATAGTATGAGGTCACGCTCATTACACACAAAGTGCTTGCCACAACTGAACCACAATACCCTTGCTGATCTTGTCAAGGAGCATAACACATCACGCCAACTCCGATCGTCTTCGCAGCAGCAGCAGATTTTGGCGAGCCATCGAACAAACGCGACCACCGCATCGCACTCTTTCAGACGCGCTTCTGCGGCCATCTGGAACGCTCTTCCTTCCGATATGAGGAACCCACTTGAGCTGTACGCCTTTTAAATCTGTATTGAAAACTAATTCATTTAGAACTGCCTTTTGTGTTTAGCTTGTTGTTCTCCCCCACCCACCTCTTCTGCTCAGCTCGCTTTACTACTGACGGTGCAAAATAAGTTAATCGTACATACATATAGTAAATAATTATAGTGTAGAGCTCGTCATTCCAATGCTCGATGGAGGCCTCCCCACAGAGTCTTGGTCATGTGGGCTGTTTGACCATGCTTCACCAGGCTGGCCAGTGTGGGTTGGTGAGGGTGGCTTCCAGGAACACTGTTTATTTGTCGCATGCCTCTTGCTCTTAACCACGGCTAGGAATCAAACTCAGGTCTCCCGGTTCATAGTGCATGTACATTCACCATTGTCCCACTGATGCACAGCCATTATAGACGTGAAAATAACTCAATTTCTGACATTGAGTGACTCTTGGGGGTGGGGGGGGGGTGTCTCCTCCTGTGTCATGGCCCGCTGTGGCTGGAGGGATTGCAGAGGGCATGTCACAACATTTGCTCCCCACCACCGTGAATGTCTACAACGCGATGCCCATCGTCACCGGAACACTGAAACCGACACCAATCCCCTTGCTCCCTGCTCTAGCGAACGCCCTGCCACCGAATATCCGTTGAGACATCGCGCAAACTGCGCGTGATTTTTTTTTACACGTCTTCTTGCCGACGACATCCACCGATCCATCGATCTCGGCAATGTACCTCGCTGCCGCCTGGCGTCCCGATGCCGCTTCTGGGATCGCGCCTGCTGCTATCACCGTCTTGGAATCTAACCCAGATCCCGAAGAACGCTGGCAAAACAGAGTGGACCAACGCCGACGTCCGGAAGAAACACCTCCTCATTGGAGGCCCAGACATCGCGACTATGGCTTTGACATTCCTCGAAGGCACCGGTGGTGGAACCGTCCAACCGCGTCAGAACATCGACAGGCCGATGCGCACGTCTCCTTTATGAATGTGAAAAATGAAGACACGACCCAAAGCGCGACTCTGGGCATGCAACCCAAACTGTGGACCGTACGGTAAACCACTGCAGTCTGCGCTCCTTCAATGGAGGAGGAGGAGGAGGAAGAACAGCAACAACTACAAGAACTATCTCCTGAATCCCCTCTCGTGGCCAGCAGACCTTGGATAATTTGCATTTAGCTCCCGAGCGCATGGCCATGATATGCAAGAATAGAATTGGTACATGATTGTGTTAGGGAAGAACACGCCCTTGTTCAGCAAAGCATATGTGCACGATGTGTGCGTACCGTAGAAGTAAATCTTCTTGCTAAACGTCTGACTAGTTTCATGCGCACCTGCGAAATTCGAATCAAAATGTTGTCGCTTGTCGCTGAGTGAAGCTGCCCCAGTTGAATGCATTGCAACAAACAAGCATCCACGTGTCACTATTCTTTCGTCCAGTTTCAACAGGTTCCCAAACTATCTAGAATCAAACTAAAGGTAAACAATGTAATTGAAATATACTTCCATCACACCTGTTTCATTTAACTGGGTTTTTTTTTTAAATATTGGATTGTGAAAACCTAAGAATGTAGTTTTATTGTGATTTACAACACGAATTATACAATTAAATGGTGTTATATGGTTTTAAATAACTTCGCAGGATTATTTAATGCAAGCATGGATATTGAATGCGCTGTACATGTAGAAACCTCTGTCAAGCCACTGCTCGTTGTGGGCTTTCCCACGCCATGTCAGTCACAGGCGTCTTATTTGACCATACTTCACCATGCTCGTTAGTACACTGTATGCAAATCAATGTACATTTATATAAAAAAGCGTCTAAATGCAGCAGCATCACCAGACACTTCACGGGGGGGGGGGGGGGGGGGAGAGGATGTATGTATAAATATATATTTAGCTCTATCCGCATGAAAACAAAATGGGTCTTAAGTTTTGACTTGAACGAGGCCGGGCTCTAGACCCCAAGAGCAGAAGCCCAGAAGGAGTGACCTCCCATTGAGCAAAGGTTGACTCTAAATAATCGAGCACTTTCATGGGGTTTGGCTTCCTCATTCTCTCTGAGATCAATTTAACCACTGCCTTGCTGCTATTTGCAAGACACTTAATTCTCTGACATCATAGACACGTGCAACAAAAAATGTCTCGCTCGTATAGTCACAATATTGCAGGCCCCTACCGTGTATACATATATACAGTATACAGTGATTTGAACCACATTCTGAAAATTATGAAACGCATTTTGTGCGAGATTTGTAGAAATCCCATAGACAATGAATCTCATCAACACGTATTTAATACACGTCTGCCGTGGTACAATAATATTACGTGGGGGGGGACCCTAACCAGCGGCGTTTTCTTTTAAATATAATATATATCACACATTTGTATTGTAAGTGAATGTCGTGTGAGTATCCAGACTTGCCAGCAACACCATTGAAACGTGGCAGTTTTTGTGTATATTGTACTGTGGCAGTACTATAGCAGTACATTATACAGTCGGTGCAGAGTCGGCATGTCTTATTAGGATGACAACCGAAATAGCGCCTCCCTATTTAGACCATTTTTTTTGTACACATTAAAAATCACAGGTGTCCAATAAAAATGCCAATGGAATCAGCATTATTAGCTGCCAACATTCATTTAAAATATCCGTAAGTTATGGCTGCTTCAGATTATTTTGTCTGCTACTTATTTGCTTATTATTATTATCATCATTTTATAATATTTATTTTTAGTCTAGAACTCCCCCCCCCCCCCCAATACAAAGTTACTGCGGCTGCAGCTGCAGTGCCTCTTATCTGTGGCATGAATCGCGTTGGTCTGGTCCTTGCCTGGAGCGTGTAATCTGACCGCACAGCCTTGACTTTGACCCCTGCTGGTGACCTCTGCCAAGCTTCACACAGCGTGACAGATTGAGGGATGGAATTTAAAACTGTCAGTAATACAAACCACATTTCTGCTTCACAGAAACCACCCCCCCCCCTCTCGAGGTGGGGGGGGGGGGGAGTAAAAGCTTCGCCTTGTGTGTTTCCATCTACAACATCTTTTTTTTCTATCTAGCAAAAAAAAATGGAAAATTGCTGTGACTCTTATGTGGAATTGCTGCTCCATGAATTGACAAGAATTCATGCGTTGCATGTCTGTATAACAGGCAATGTTAAAAAAAAACGAACGTTTAAATGCCCGTGTATTGTCGGATCATGCGTTTGGCCTGCTGTGTTAACATACAAACGGCGTGTGTTTGGTGGAAACAGTCAACCGATTTTAACGAATGTACTTCATGGTTGTTTTGTCAGCATTTCTCGATAGTAAAAAGCGGCAGGGTTTTCATACACTGCTCATATTGTGTATACCTTATAATGCGCCAACATGAATTCCATATATATATATGCACCATGTGTAATGACAGTTCAAAATGTCTTGTAGAATTTGAGATTACTTGAATAGGTGATGCTCATCCTACACAGGTACCTCATGTTCGTGCATTCGTCTTACAGTGGTGTACAGAGCGCGTATTCATGTCTACAGTTGTTATATTGACCAATTAAGTAGGTTAGCATGATATCGTTTTCAAAGCCTCTTGAACTGCCCTTGTATACGCACATACAGACTCGACTAGCAATCGTATTTACTGTAATATGATAGCATTCATTTATCTGTACTTGTGTTTATTATCGTGTCACGTTCCTGTGCGTATATGAATTTTTAAAAAAATTAAGGTCAAACATTTCCACTCTATGCCCCGTATATTCTGAGCACTGGTGGCTTATGCACACTTGTAATGTAAGCGTTACGTGGTCGCGAGGGTTGGTTGGATCACACAAATTGTTGGTAAAGCTCCCTCTCTACCCCGCCCCACCCCGTGGGTTTCAAGTCGCCATCTCCTGGCGTGCCGGGGAATGGCAGTTACGGCAAGTGAAATAATTTACATCGGTATTACATCTGTACAGTCATTGATTATTGTGAAATAACTTCCATCTGTATTACATCTGTACAGTCATTGATTATTGTGAAGTAATTTCCATCGGTATTACATCTGTACAGTCATTGATTATTGTGAAATAATTTCCATCTGTATTACATCTGTACAGTCATTGATTATTTATACCCCAAATTGCTCCTGTTTTCCTCATACGTGTATAAACACTCATGAACGGAGTTTGGTCATACATCTAACAATAGGACCATAGAGCTTGGGCACAAGTTCTGGCTGCCTTGCTGCACGTCTGGTTTCATGCATATCTGTGCACATTTTCATGAATTGAGATGGAATTTGTATGAATGACACTATAAAAAAGCTAAAATGTATGACTATTATGATATATACTCTTTGGTTCTATTCGGTAAAGTCACGTAGGTAAAAATAAAATAACAAAAATCACGACGTTTTGGCCACAACACAAGTGGCCTTCATCAGGTGAAGGGACCGGACAGTCCAGAGGACAGCGTTGGAGTGAAGACAGCAAGCCCAGGTCGCGTCCTTTAAGCTGTGTGGGAGGAAACAAAAAGCGCCTTGACAAAGGAATTAGCATAACAATGATGTACTGGACCGGCACGGTGGAGGGGGGGGGGAGTTTACATAATGTTGGTGTGAAGGCAAATAAGCTGCTGTGAAAGTTTGGGATACCACTACTTGAAAAAATATACTATACCATTGAAAATTAGTTTAATGTTTGGTTTGGTTTAGAACATCTTTCCAATGATTGCTTAATTTGAAACCATCCTCTCGGTTGAAATTGTGTCTGTGTTTGTAAATCTGAATTGCCTCGTGGACAAATCTCTGATAAAAACCCGTGGGTTTGCAGATAACCTTGGTATCGGAGAAAACTATATCGTGATCACCCACAGCATTGTAACAGTGATCAGCTACGGCAGAAGAACTCTTTCTGCCGTGTTTCAAATCTGATTTTGTGCTCGCGAATTCGGTCAGAGACATGTCGTTTCGTCTCCCCGATATAGTAGTCACCACAGGTGCAGCTCAATTTGTAAACCCCGGGGTACTGTAAGTCAGGAACGACATCCTTCACGGATGGGATCAGGTCACGGATTTTGTGTACTGTATTGAACCGGACCAGGATCTTGTGTTTGTTTAGAATTTTGGAGATCTTTTAGTAACGCCTGCTATATATAGTAGTGTAATGGTTTTGACCGGAGTATCAAGTGGTTGTTTCTGTGAGGGAGAAACAGCTTGGCGGATGGTACGGTCAGAGTATCCGTTTCTCTTGAGGGCCAGGTGTACATGTTTTAATTCACTGGTCAGGTGGTGTTGGTCCGAAATGCAATGTGCCCTGTGGTATAACGTTTTGATGAGATAATTCTTTTGAGCTGGGTGGTAGTGGGAATCTGTGTGGATGGGTTTCCTGTAGACAGAATGCCCCAGTGAGCCATCAGGTCTCCTCTCAAACAGAACATCCAAGAATGGTAGCTTGCCATCTTTCTCCACTTCCATGGTGAATTTGATGGTGGGATGTCTAGAATTAATGTCGTGTAGGAAAAGGTTCAAAGCTGGGAGGCCATGTGGCCAAATGACGAAAGTATCATCCACATATCTCTTCCACAGGGAAGGTCTGAGGGTGGAAGTCTGGATGGCGTCTGATTCAAATTTCTCCATGAAAACATTAGCTATCACTTTACCGAATAGAACCAAAGAGTATGGATCCTTGCAGTCACGAAAGCTTCAAATCTAGAATATTACGATATAGCAGTGCGTTTCAAATCATTTCAGTTTTAGAATAGATGTGACATATTCAAATCCATGATGTAACAAGCTCATCATCACGATGATCCATCGGTAGATAGCCCGTAGGTGTCCACTGCAAATTTGGTCATTAGTTTCCACTTTCCTTTGTCTTGTGCTAATATGCTCCAGTAATGCCACATCTTTCTGCCACCAATATATTATGTCGTCAAGCCAAGCAAAGTAACAGGCTATAAATCACAAAAGGAGTCAGGCATGCTCTCACAGCAAGTTTATAAAAAAAAAACACAAATTCTGAAAATTGGATTGGAGATGAGCATAAAGATAAATGACGAAAGGATTAGCAATCTAAAGTTTGCTGATTGTATATTCATTATAACAACAAAGGGGAATAAACTCTAGGACATTATTAAATAACTTAACAAAGTGGGCTCCATAATTAGGCTAAAAATAAATGTGAGTTGCATGAGCAATAATGTCGCGACACAAAATAATTGTTACAGGGAAGCAAAAAAAAACATATTCTGGATTTAGGCCTCCCCATGCATTTTCAGGCATAAGGTTGCTTGACCATATTTCACCTCGGCAGTCATTGCAGGTTGGTGAAGGGGAAGTCTGTGGTCTATTTAAATATCACTCTCCATGGACGTTATACTTGGCAGTGAATCGAACTCAGGTGGTGGGTCGGGTTCAAAGTGCCACATGCTAACCACTGTGTCACCGCACACTCTTTGATATTGAAGTTTATTGTTTTATAAACCGCGGTTGCTGGCTGTATTGTATGTATGTTGAACTTCTTTCGCACTGAACGTAGCCAACTGTGCTAATTGGAGGTGCGAGGGGAAGGACAAGAAACTAAATACAAAAAGCTGTTCGAAAGAAATTAGTTTTCAATCTAGATTGATAACTGCAATGGCGTCCAGTGACCAATGGTGTACACTCAAATTACAAGGTGGCACGCTGCCTCTTGCAAATGAGCAGACATGGGAGAAGGGGAGTGTGACTTGATGTACCCCGGAGGCAAGTCATGGCTAGTTGGGCACCTGGAAAGCAGCTGTGCCACAGGGAACACTGTTCTATACGGCATCGGAGATATAGAGAGGATTCTTACATGTGCAATATCCCATTAAACAGAGTTCTACTCTGCGTGTGGATGTACGCACACGAGTGATATCTGAACTAATCCTGCGGCTCCAGGAGTAACATCGGCTTGAAATGAGTACGGTGTGTGCTTCGTGCGGTGTGTAAACATGTGTCTCCACAGTACGTACTGGGGAGACACATGTGACCGAGCGTGATGCTGGCAATATGACCCACTCAAGCGCCCCTTCCGGACACAAGTGCTGAAGTAACAGCATTTTCCCCAACGGTCTGTTGCGGGCTGTAAGGGTTTGGGTTTGTTTTTATGTACCGATGCGTACACACAAACACAATGGGGGGAAAGAAAAAAAATCCCATTTAATTTAGCTACATTTATAGATGGAAATGTGGCCAGCTAGAACGTTCCAAATAAATAATACAGCGCGTGTTCCGCATATGTCTGCAGTGTGTGTGTGTGCCTTTGTGTAGTCCACAGCACAATCAAACTATGGTGCATTATACACTTAAATGAATGTGCTTTTGTGCTACAGTTCACTCCCGTGCTTTGACCCATACTATAATGACAGCGTTTTGTATGTGTGTGACCCAAGCATTTGACATGTTGCTGATCTTGCAGCAACGCACCATATGTTTCCTGATTTTATGACACACAACGAGGCATGAATCACTGAAATCCATCATAAGTTAGGGAACAAACTTTCATGCTAGTCATTTCCCAACGGGCTTCTTTACGGTAGCGATTAAAACAAAGTGGTTACTTTCAATGATTCAATGTTTAATTCACATTGAATGTGTCATAATATATGTATGTGGGGAGCGGTAGTGTAGCGGTTAGCACTACAAACCTGGCAACCCGGGTTCCATTCCAGCTCACGGCCAACACCAGTGACGATTATTTGAACCGGTCCTGGGTGTTCCCTAGATCGACTCAGTCTCATATGAATACCTTGTGTGGTGTGAAGTAAACATTGCCACTGGGGAGACAAAGGCGGCCGGGCGTGGTGTTGGCCACCTACCCCCTTGCGTGCTGTGCCACCTTTCATAGGTGTCTAGTCTTGTGTGTTGAACTTATTTTGCACCGTACGTAGTCTACCGTGCTAATGGGTGGGGGAACTTTCTCTAAGAGTCGATATTATATTCTTGGTTCTTTCGGTAAAGTCACGTCTTGTTGTGGGTTTCACACCTGATGATGACTGCTTGTGCTGCAGTCGAAACGTCGTGAGAATTTTATCGTTTTACATTTTTATTATTTTATTGTTTCCCTTCTACATGACTTTACCGAAAGAACCAAGAATATGAATCCCTGCAGTCACGAAAGCTTTAAATCAAAAGTCGATATTATGTCGACAAATACAATTTGCGTTTTTTGTTCAATCTTTCTGTGCAATGCCCCGCATGGATCTCTCCACACTTCTATGCATACTTTTATTTTGCTTTTGTTCCATGATATTTATTAGAGTCCATGTTACCAACCCATATGTCATGGCACACAATATGAACTCGTTGAAAACATGTTTTGTTCAGGCACATTGGTATATTGCCTTCCGTGATCAGATTGAATTTTCCAAAATCGCCGCCTCCTGCTCTTGCTCAGCTCTATATTTAATTATTACGATCGTAGTTTCCCTTGAATAACTATCCCAGGCATAGAGACTGTTGATATTTGGTCCTGACCCAGTCGTATCCCTCCAACAATGATTTTCCTTTGCTCAGATAACTTGTTGAATGTGACTTTTGTCTTTCTCTTCCCGTATTTAGCTTTGGCCACTTGGACAGCCTACAATAACAAGACGTTGAAGGCAAAGTTCGTATATCGGATCGTGAATAATTTTTACCATTTACATTTATGGTTATATTACACCAAGGCAATTGTCAGAACACTATATATCCTCCAGAGCCATTGTGAAGGGACCTGTATGTGTGCGATGTTTAATAGTTACCGGACATTCAGTTACAATTTAGGCAAAAAAAGTAGGCACTCTGTGAACAATGTGTTAAATGCAGCAAACTGGTATTTATCCGTAATCAGTGGCATTTTATAATAAGCACATTATAATCATTGGCAAGATTCCAGCGATTGTGATGATGTGATGCATGGGTGTAAAGGAGAGTATCTATATACAACGTTCAAAGACAAAAACAAAGACCCCCGCTATCGCCTTAACAGACTGTTGGGGCAAGTGCTGTTCGCAAGCACCGATGAAGGCCAGGATGGCACACGAGGAGGTGGGTGGCCAGCACCACGCCCGACCACCTTTGTCTCCCCAGTGGCGATATTTACACACCACACCAGGTACTCATTTGAGGCTGAGTCAACGTAAGGGAGGCCCAGGACCGGTTCAGATAATCGTCACTGTTGTTTGCCATGAGTGTGAATGGAACCCGGGTCGCTGGGTTCATAGCGTAGCGTGCTAACTGCTACACTACCATTCCCCACGATATACAACGTCCAACAGCACACACACCAGTGCGTTATGTACCTTAATCACAGACAATAAAATTCATACGTTATTTCCAGCCAGAGAATAACACGTTTTTACATTGCAGTCCATTACCGGACATTCATTTTAAATTGTGTAGTACAGTGTTATTTCTGTATTACAATATTTTTATGATTAGAATTCACACCTGGAAGAACCATCATAATTTCACCAACGGTATAGTTTTCCTTTAGAGAGAGAGAAAAAAAACAAATTCCCTTGCTATTTCCCCCATCCCTTGACTTGCTGACACTTTCTCTCTATCTCAACAGCTCTTTCCATCGCAACAATCCCCAAATCTACCACAGAAGCCTTATTTTTATGTGCATGTGATTGTGGCCTAAACCCATGCTCAATGCAGGCCACAAAAAATGAGTTCGTGCAAACAAAACAAAATGACTCGGTATATTGTGAATTCTTTTAAAGGTCAAGTGTAAATGACAAGTTGCTGTTCAAAAACTACAATATACTGGTGGTCTATACAGGCATATGCATTGGATATACTTCAAGTGTTAACTATGAAGTGACTAACCTGTTCTCAACTCTCTTTTCCACATGAAAAATAATTTGCACTTGAAAATACATCTGAAAGGCAGAATATACTGTGTGCACGCATTGATGTGCCAGAAAATCAGTGGCGTAACAGAATTACACTGTGATATGTATTGGCTCAGGTAGACAATTAGAGCCACAACATAGGAATGACTTCCATCCACATGCCTTGCGTGAATATCTTGTGAACACCATAGTGCATTTTGATTTAAAACTTTCGTAACTGCAGGGATTCATATTCTTGGTTCTTTCGGTAAAGTCACGTAGAAGGGAAACAATAAAATAATAAAAAATATAAAACAATAAAAATAAAGTCACGTAGAAGGCAAACAATAAAATAATAAAAATATCAAACAATATTTTGTATATATATTTTTATTATTTTATTGTTTCCCTTCTACGTGACTTTACCGAAAGAACCAAGAATACCATAGTGCATATTCAACAATCTTAGCCTTGCCTAGACCACCTACTTCAAGATAGCTCAAAGTGTGGCCATACACAATTGCAATTCTATTGAATTGTGTGGAAAGTGGGATGGCCACGTGGTCTAAACAATACCATGGCTACACTTTCAACTCTCGAGTTGGTGGTCTAGACAAGGCTAAGAGTATTGTACGTGCAATGTTATGTTATATAGTGATTATTGTTCATTTATATTTCAACTATTTAAATTACAGTATTACATTTCCTGAAATATGGATGAAATATAAATAATTCAAATGCAGAATTATGATGAAAGAAAACACTTTTTACTGTATTACCCATTAAAGTCATACTTTGCCAAATGTTTCCCGGAGTTATTGCGAGGTGATTATTCGGCGTGATAATTTCTAACAGCATGTGCATTGTAAGTTTTATACACTACTACAGAAAGTAATATATGATCATGAGAATATTTTTTGGCAGGCTTGTTGAGTGAACTGCAGTTTGGGAATTTCCAAGCAATTTTAATTCACACTCGCAGTGCAAGTACAAGTTATATTCAAGTTAATAAAAAAAAACAATTCAATAGAATTGAAATTGTGAACATCATCGTAATATCGTATTATGAAGCTTTCTCAGCAACCATCAATGTTACGCGTGTTTATTTTGATCGCGACATATTTGCACTTCGCCTGCGAGAGTCCCTCAATGTTCAGTTGGAGGATCCTTGTCCCAGCGCCGATCTGGAGCGTTGTTTTTTTGGGCCCTGATCAGGATCTCTTGGCGTAGCTGTGTTATTGCTCCGGAGAGCGGGGGGGGGGGATTGATGATCTATGTTCGGTCGTCGCGTCCATGCCATTTGTCGTAATTTTTCACTCAACAGAGTGGGCCGGGTGAAGGCTGCCATCTTCTAGTGTGTGACTATGGTCATCCAGAACAGACCACACTCAACTATTTTGGTTTTACCAGGTAAGGCCCTCTGAGCTACAGTCGACCCTTCCACATTGCGGGGGTTAGGGACGCAGGCCCCCCGCTTGGCGAGGGAAAAGAGCAGCTCCTGCCGGGGGGTTCGGGGGGGGGCCTGTGAGCCTTTGTGTGTCGTCTGCTGGGTTTCGCGTTCTTTTCGCAAACTTTAACTTTTTACAAAATGTAACTAAAAAAAAAATTACGTAAGTACATTAATATTATACAGTACTGTACATATATTTTATGCATTTGAGTCACTAAACTTTTTGTGTCGTCTGCTGGCCTTCGCGTGTCGTCTGCGGATTTCGCAAAACTCCCAAAAAATTCCCATTTGATTTATTTTGCCGACCCCCAATTTATCGAAACCGCGATGGGGAAAGTCGCGATGCAGAAGGGTCGACTGTACATAGCTATTTTTCAGAAGCGACATGGCCACGATAGCTCAGCGAATCGCATGCATAGCAGCCAAATACTCTAAATGCATGTTTCTAAATGCTGGATAAGAGCCCCTCCACATCTCCATGACCTGAAAGTATCCACTTAACTTACAACTAAACCAAAACTTTTTTATCTTACCAGGTAGGGCCCAGAGTTATTTGGCTTTTTTTCAGAAGCGTGTGGAAATGTACAGCAGCCAAATACTCTAAAACGCACGTTCATTCTAAATGTGGAGGGAAAAACCGGAGGACCCGGAGAAAAATCCATGCGACCACGGGAAGAGAGACACCGCAAACTCCAAATATACAGGCATCAAGATCGGGATCGACCCCCACGACATCCTTTCCTGTACACCAGGCGAGGTGGTTAACATCTTGCACCGTGGCGCCTAACAACGTACAACGACGCAATTCCCGATGCACAAATAACGAAGGGGACATTAACAGCGGACACCACTCCCCGCTGCCACGGTTGTCTGTCCGGATTGACCGCCCGAATGTGAAATTGTAGTCTTTGCTCTTCCGTCTACCATCAGAAAAAGAAGCAGCAGAAGCAGCTGCAGCAACAACAACAAAACAACACGCCTGGTTAATTTTGCTTAACACGTAGGCTTTCGCGAACAATATTATTCATAATAAATGTTTTTGGGTTAGATCGCGTTAGGGGTCGTCCATGAATGACGTCACGCACCTAGGGGGGGGGGGGGTCAGATATTTGTGACGATGTGTGACGATGGGGGGGGGGGGGTTGAGAAATGTGACGTCACATCAAAATGCGCAACTTTAAATAAATATAGACAACGCGTTCTACTTAAATTTTGATTTAAAGCTTTCGTGACTGCAGGGATTCATATTCTTGGTTCTTTCGGTAAAGTCAGGTAGAAGGGAAACAATAAAATAATAAAAATATAAAACAATAAAATTCTCACGACGTTTCGACTGCAACACAAGCAATCATCAAATTTTCTTGTTGTGGTTTTCAAATTTTCTTGTTGTGGTTTTCACACCTGATGATGATTGCTTGTGTTGCAGTCGAAACGTCGTGAGAATTTTATTGTTTTATGTTTTCATTATTTTATTGTTTCCCTTCTACGTGACTTTACCGAAAGAACCAAGAATACGTTCTACTTAATTAGACTTTTTAATAAATGTTTTCTCCTACAACATTAGAGTGCAGCGCCACGTTAAATACGCACTACAATGACAATAGTTTAAAGCGATTTGAAGCATGTTATATATATATATTTTTGGGGGGGGGGTGGCAGGCAGAGCTTTGTGACGTCATATTTGAGAGAGGGGGGGGTCTGACTTTTTTGTGACGTCGTGTGACGAAGGGGAGGGGGTGTCAAAAATCGTCCAAAATCGCGTGACGTCATTTATGGACGGCCCCTTATTTATGAATGTGTCGGAAACCCTCCACCACCCGACACGGCCAATCAATCAGTAAATTAAATTTTGATTTAAAGCTTTCGTGACTGCAGTGATTCATATTCTTGGTTCTTTCGGTAAAGTCACAATAAAATGTTATTGTTTTATATATATTTTTTATTATTTTATTGCATACAATTAGGCCAGTAGGTGGCAACTACGCAAGGTACCCCCCACCCAAGCCCACCCAAGCCGTCGAAAGGACTCGAACATTCCGCGAGCACGTGGTTGGTAGCGATGTGTGGACGGGGCAGATACAGCATTTGAAAAACAATCTAATCGAATAAATGTTATTTGCAGTGGTGATTTCAAAGTGTATCTTTGTTTTCTTACGGCAACTCCGATTGCTCGGCGTACCCTGTAGTTAATTGTTTTACTGATTGAGCAGATTTTCGTTTTCCTACGAGAAATGGCAAATATTCAATGAAATCTTATTTCTAATTTTGGGGTAAAAACTAACATATAATTAAGTAATGTTATCGCTTCGTTAACCTTAGTTAGATTTAAAGATGTTGATAAATCGAAAGGTTTGCAATTACTCGAGCGAGTTGATCCTGGGACACACCCCCGTAGACTCTTCGTGTTTACTTGAGCAGGCCCGAGTTTCTGTAACGCTATAAACACATCTTGCTTAAATCACCATCGCAAACATAACCAAACGTTACTTGTTTAAGGTTAATAAAGTAAGGGAGTGTGTTATTTGGAGGTGTGAAACGCGATTATTTTTATTGCGATCCTGGCTTCCCTATACCCAGCTAGCCCGCATCTAAGAAGAAAAGAATCTAGGTAAGACCGGGGTAGGCCTGAGTTTCACCACTTAATCATCATAATTATTATCATCATAATTGTAATCATCATCATCAATTGCGCCGTCTCTTTGAGTATACGAACATTTGTGCCGAGTTTTGACAAGCCCTCGAGTTAAAATTGGCTTCCTAAATGGTAGCACCATATATTATAACAATAAAGCTTCACTTTTGGTGACTTTTACAAATAACGAATGCAATATGGGGAGAGATAAAAAAAAACCTTTTAACAATAGGTTTTAAAATTTCTGGAAATAAAACACGGTGTTTAGACGTTCAAACACCAAATATATGCGTTTTGTAAGGCATGACGTCTGCACGGTTAATGTAGACTTGCCAGAAAGGGTTAAACCTTTATAGTATTTATATATTTTTCAATAATTGTTGATCTAAATTGTTGATACTGGAAAAAAGGTCCCGTTCAATCGAATTAATTTTAGCGTTTAAACCATAGTCAAGTGTGATGTTATAATGCTATATGTTCGATGCTTCGAATGTGCTTTTTAAAAAATATATCCCGTAATGTTTTTTTTCAAGTTGTAGACTTATTTAGATCCGTTACGAAATCATTTGTTGCTATCTTTTGTCTACAGCGTTAGCAATATCGAAATTGTAATTTTTTTTCTTTAATCGCGTACAGTACGTCGCTTAAACCTTACTTTAAAAAGTAATGTTTACAATACGTGTCAACTCTGAATCGGGAAACGTAAACAAACCACCACCCCCACTCCACCCAAAAAAATATATCTATCACATTCTTCCGAATTACAATGTTCCTGAAAATCTCAAAAGTCAAACTCCCTTTTAATTAATTCCTGCGTTACAAAAGCGGGTTCTCGGCATTCGCGTGTTCGTCCATGGACGATGTGCCTGCACAATTAAGTACACTTTTGTTGTTAAGGGCTTTTTAATCTCTAGGGATTTAGTTGGGGTGGGTGGGTGGTGGTGGTGGACACTGAAGTCCATCTGTTGAGACCAGCAGGAGGCTAATTGTCCTAAAAGTTTCTCAGGAAGAGCACTTACAGTATTTCAATGGCGAATGTTAAACTTGTCAGGACAATTAACGTGGCACGAGACGGGAGAAAGAGAGAGAGAGGCCCTTTTACAGGCGTGGCATGCGCATGGCCTTCTCTCCACATGAGTTTCCACATTTGTTTCCACCTCCCCCCACCCACCCACACCCGATTCAAGAGCCGAATGGCTCACAGGGCTATACCAAAATAAATAAACTGAAGCATTGCAACCGTGCTGATGATGATTGCGCTGAATTAAAGCCCTCGGTCAACTCAAAAGGTACAGACCGAGGGCCACTGTGGCTCTTGAGACGTTAACCACCTCGCCCGGTACGCAAGGAGGTTCTTTGGGTTCGATCCCAACTCTTGAAGCGTGGATTTTTCTCCGGGACCTCCAAGGGTTTCCCCCTCTTACATTCAGAAACGTGCATTTGGCTACTGTTATGCATTTCCACATGATAAGCCACTTCGTTGAGAAATCATTTGTGGCCAGGTCGCTTCTGAAAAAAAATATGCTTTGTAGCTCAGTGGGCCTTACCTGTTAACATAAAACAATTCTTTAGTTTTGAGTGGGGTTTCTGCTCAGAGACCAAGGTGTGTTTTCATGCCCAGTTGCTCGAATACTGTGGAATAAGCCTCTGCATTAACACAAACCATGCCGTTTGAAACAATTAAATAATAATTTAATGGTTGTGTTATTATTTTATTATTTCCCTTCTACGTGACTTTACCGAAAGAACCAAGAACAGAAATGACATGTTTGTGTTTACGTACATTCTGCTGTGCTGATATACAGTATGGTCCAGATGTCTTGTGACCCCCCCCCCCCCCCCCATTAAATTTTCTAAAACGTAATATTTTAACGTAAAGCTTATTTAAAACAGAAATAAATAAGGAAAGGAAAAAAATGTTGGAGTTCAATTCTTGGGGGGGTCACAAGACATCTGGACCACCCTGAAACAATAGTTTAATATCGCATTGTCTTTCTGGTTCCCAAACTCAAATTAAATGGAATGGGGGGGGGGGGGGTATCTGCTCGTGTTATATTCTTTATTTACTGAACACAGATTAAGCAATTTGTGTTTTTTTAATTCACAGCTAGACCAGGGGGTTTCCTGCAAGCCAATTGCCGCACTCCATCTTTTCTCAAAATAATCTGTTAACATCTTTATCTCGGTTTTTTATCTTTTATTTTATATTTCTATCAGAACATCACTTGGAATTGTGTGTAGCCTTTGCGTGAAAACTCACGTCTTTATTTTTGATGACTGTGTTACAGTCGAAACGTCGTGAGAATTTTATTGTTTTATATATTTTATTGTTTCCCTTCAACGTGACTTTACCGAAAGAACCAATAATATGAATCACTGCAGTCACGAAAGCTTTAAATCAAAATTTAACGTATATTGTTTCTGTTTCAATAATGGGAATGTATACTGGATTGTACTGTATCCTGCCTCTGATCAAATTACCTGGAATGCGATTGATCTATTCCGTTATATATTGAAAGCTAAGTAGAATTGAGTTTGGATAGGTTGTCATCATGCGTACAACAGGAGGTGTAGTAGGCATTGTGAGCAGTAGAGGGCAGTGCATACACTTCCATACTATACTGTCCTCACCTTCAACATCAAGTGAGCAGTGTGGCAATGTATGGTGAAATAACCCCCAGTGCCTGCATCGCATGGGGAGGCCCTCATCCAGCAGTGGATTGACAAATGGGCTTAATATACCATGCCACCTAACCTCCCAGTAAAACATATAGTTTTGTCTTTCACGTAAAAAACATGGATGTACCGTATATTTTTATATTTTGTTTGACACTTATTTCTCAAAATTATGCCAACGGTACCTTTGGAATTAATTAAGTGTGTTTTCAGCATATTCCGCATATAACTAGTTCAAGGGAATCTCACATACAAAGGAATAACATCAAAGGTGAGCTGTACACATTCCAGATGAGAATATCTGAATGTTTTTAATCTCCCGAGAAGGCGAACGATGAAAGAGGGATTAAGTACCTCGAGAGCCATCCTGTCAAAACTCAGGGTTCAGCTTGTCGAGTCTCGTTGAGGAGGGAACGTTGGCAGATAAAGATGGTATCGATGCGGAGGGGTGCACCCATTGCCATCGTGTATTTTGGGACATTTACACGTGGCCATAATGTCCACATCTTATCTACCCAATTATCTGCTGTGTTGGATTCAATACAGTAATCCTCCACTAAATCCATGGGAACTGATTAAATCCTATTACTGATAAAAGGAAAGAAAAAAATCACGAAGTTGAAAAAAACATTCGGGGATAGCCATCTTGCATGCTCGGTTCCACCAAAGGCGCCACACCAGTGTCTGGCATTTTAAGTGTACCGACATGGGCATCGTAACGCAAAAACACTTCCAATAGAGGAATATCAGAGCCTTGAACCCAGTTTCCTGGGTGGCATGTCAGGATCCGCCCTGGGAAACACCATGGGAGACCCGTGAGAGTTGGCTAGATTGCACATTGAAATTAAGTTGCGTGGGATACTTCCGTGGCGATTATATTCTTTTGGATCTTCCTAGGATACTGCTGTTGGGGGCCCACTGGGATGGCTCCGTAGGTGCATGCAACCCTGAGTCCTTAACTCGCATAGACGTCAGATATTTAACAAGGCTGTGGGAAAACGTCATGGCCACCGCGGGGATAACCCACCTAAATGAAACTGCAGGGTACCGTATCTAGAAAGTGTCCCACAGAGATTTTTTCAGTGGATGCTTTGTAGAGTGAGCCTGTGGGACATCACATAGACACCAGGAGAGTCTCCAGAAAGTATTTAATTTCTGTGTTGGCTTTGTTAGTTGTAGTTTTAGAATTTTGATCATGCGTACGTCTGTGTTTATAATAAATCTCTCACCCAGGATGGAAAAAATATTCAGTGACGAACTGTGTGCGTGCAATCGTGTGTCCGTGTAACATCGAGGGAGCAGTAGTGCAGTGGTAAGCGCACTTCGCTAAGAATCCGGAGAGTTCGATCCCTGCCCACGGCCAACATCAGTGTCGAATATCCGAACCAGTCCGGAGCCGCTGCCCTCAGTTGACTCAGCCTTAAATGAGTACATGGTGTGAGTGTGTCAACATCGGCACTCGGGAGACAGGTGAACGAGCGGGCAAGGTCCATGCCACACCACCGTCCTCATGCGCCGTTGCCGGCCCTTCATAGGTGCACTTGACGCCACTTGCCCCAAACAGTCTGTGGTAGACTATACGTGGAATATCTACATCATTAGACCTACTTTGCCAATACCAAAATGTAATAATAGGGTTTTTCCCCTTTTTTTCTGGCAACAAAACTGAAACCTTTTTACAAGGATTCATGTCTGCATTAACCACAATACCTGCAGTCAAAATGCAAACAAAAAACATACTATGATAATATATGCATTGTCCTTGAAACTGATTGGTCCACACCAAGGGACGGCTTTCTTTTGAGCCTCGACCCAATTGGTGCTCGACCAGATGACTATGAGATTATGCATAGTTTTTTTTATTTCCCAGCACACCTTGAGGGTTTGCATTCTAAACTCATTCAGGGACATGTGTTGGGAGAGAAACACTTTTGAGAAATGTGTGCAAGATCTATATTTAATTTTTTAATTTGATGCACTCATTTTTATGAATCCACATGGCATTTTTGTTCAGACAACCACATTTTAATAATTCTGGGTTTTTATTCATAAGCTACTGTATTTGCATACACCTATCAATCTACAAGGTCTTTTTTTTAATCCAGTATAGTCAATTGAAGGATATTTCTTGCTGGCACAATTATGAACGATAATATAATGCAATATAATTTGTTCATCTGAAAATCAATAAACAAATCACTGGTTACAATTGCTTAAAAAAATTAGCCCTAAATTAACAAAAGTTTTTGACTTTGATGACCTATATAGATTCCCATTATATCTTTAGACATAAAACTGATACTGTATTGAATGCTGCAGCCTCTATCTCGACAGCACGGGTACTTTATCTTATGCGTTCTGTGTTATTAAGTTGACTTTTTTATTAGGATTTGGTGACTTTAAAACTTGAAGTTGGATTGTCCACTTGGGTCAATAGCAATCCTTGTCTCAAATCCAGAGCAATTCCACATAGTGATGTCCTACAAAAACTTCTCCAGATTGAAAGTTACATAATACGAGGTGGCTTACAGAAAGGTATCTTGAAATTTCTAAAAAGGCTATCTTTGGAGTCACGTTGTGCTTATAAACTCGATATGCTTGCAGATTGCATACTTAATTTTTAAAAGAATGAAACCTTAAAAATAGTTTAACTTAAAACTTAGGTTTTTGTAGACATTACGATGATCCATCCTATCTTTATTTTGGGTTAGCCCAAAAACAAATATGGATCATGGAAAATATATTGTCTGTGGATTCACGTAAATGATCAGTCTTCAATTGGAAGCAAAATGCATCAGATCTGGCACTGCAAACCCACATGTGATTGCACATTGTTGACAATATACTTTACCATTTGGTAGCATTGTCAAAATCCCACGTTTGAAATTGTATTTTATGCTATTTAGAATGGGGGTTTGAAGTAACAACAATGATGCAGAAAAAAATATTCTTATTTTTTGGGGATATTAATGATTTTCTACAATTGTCCTGTAGTATAATGTACAGTCCGTTTGGTAATTTTAAGCATCTTAATAGAGTAATAGAGAAATGCATTATGAGTACTGTAATTGTGTGAATGCAGTGTGCTCAGGGGCTTAAACAGTTGTATCCGATTTTCACCTGGCAAGGTATGACTTAAGGAAGACGTTAAATAAGAGTAATGATATTAAATAACACCATCCAGAATGTTTTTCTTAGACATATACATATTAGTTTTTTTACAAATATTAAATTAACTGCTGAAACTGAAGAAGTCAGTTTTACGTTATATAAATGTGGAGGCAAGAAATAGCGGAGCTGCTTTGAAAACTCAGCTCCGGCACCAGGCTTCGGAGCTCATTCATGACCCCCAGCATCACTGCAGCGCCAGGTCCCATTGGCTCCAGCGACCCCGATCCGGCATTGACGATTGGCAAACTGTCCTGTGTCTCAGGGCCTGGCAAACCCAAGCCTATGACCAGGCGTACCACGTGATTTGACGAAGAGGCAAAGAGAACTCTTCAGTAGTTCAGTCATGTCTTTTTCCGGTGGCCGTGCTCTAATATAGCGTGATGTTGCACTGTTTTCTTTAAGAGTTCAGCCTTAGAATACAAGATTAACGAAATAGAGAAAAACACTTACGCGAATAATAATAACATTTAAATCAATGGGCCTGATTCATACGTTTTTTTAAATGTTTATTTGGCCATGTTTATCGCGTAAACACATTGACATCTCCGTTACAGGCACTCTTTGACATACACGATGGGTACGTTCCTGGAAAAGCGTTTGGGCATTTTGCATAAACTCGCAGATGTCGCTTATCCTAGCCTACATCAATACAAGACATGTACACAAAATACAATACTTAAAATTGAAAATAAAATAATGTCAGCTCTAAAATACTTCCTATCAAATTAAAATGAAGAAATAGAGTATTACTTGTAACTACACTGGAGTTGTGTTGTGGAGAGGATGGATGGCGAGGAGGAGGAAGGGAGACGCTAGACAATAGGAAAGTGTGCCGTTGTGCACGTGGCGAGATGCTGTACGGTGTAGCGCATTACCCTGTAGTCATCCTACCGCATTTGTCTGCTGGCAACGCCATTTGTGTCGCGGTGCCAGGCTAGAGGTGGCGTACGTCGCGGATGACATTCCGAAAATTGCCTTGCGTGCATCAATAAAAGGTCTAAAGTACAAAGCACGCCTATTCATTCCAAAATGGCGTACCACAAAATCACGTAAACCGAGGATTCCCTGTACCAGCAATGTGGCACGCCGCCAATTACGCACTCTTTCACCGCAGTGTAAATCGGCATCGTCAGCCATGATCTGTCTGCTGCTAGATGGAGGCCTTTCCAATCTGTCGGCATCTCGTATGGTCTTGAGGCCAAGTAATCCATCTAGTGGCTGTACACAAGTTGATATCACCACTCCATCTCAGCGTAGGCTTTGTGTCCTCTTGGAGTAAATGTGTCCATATGCATATTAATGAGATGGAGGCACTGTCTGGTTGGACATTGCGTAGGTTTTCTTGGTGCTTATTCTGCCATCTCACAAACTAGATGCTAAGGGTTGACTCCTGTAGTTGCCATGATAACATAACCAGAGTCTGATCATCCTATCAAGCCCTGTAATGCTTTTAAATCGTGTAAGTAAACCATTACTGCATGTGGATGAGATTTATTGGATTTTGATATGTTTGATAATGAGTTTGGATTGGATTAGGTGGAGGGTAAGTAGCAATGCCTCCATAGACGTGTGTGTGTTTACATGTGTAATGACAGGGTAACACCTGTCGGCCGGGAGTGGTAATTACAGTCATAGCTGCATTACATAATTCCTTATTATAAGGGGGGGGGGAGTATCTCGGGTAAAGGTGAAAGGCGGAGTCAGTCGAGAAGCTCCGGGAACCAGCTCGAAGGTTCTGTAAAGGGGGCGTGGCCAGAGGTGGAGCTTGGCCGCACCGGGACAGATATAAGGGGGATTGAACCAGAGGTTTGTGGCTCGCTGCTCGTCATTTCTTTGTCTCCGACCACGTGGCTGATCTTCCGAAGTCTCTCTCCGTCGCCGTCACTGCGCTGGTCGAACAGCTCGCGTAGCGAAGCCGGAGATGGGGCTGCGTGTTAGGATCACCTATGTGTAGCTGCGTTACACAATGTCTCGCCCAGTGTGCTCTTAATAAATAAGAAGCCTTCTCGTCGGCGTGTCTCGGAAGTCGCTCACTACACATGCTTGTATTTCAAACCCAATGGCATTACCGCTAAAACAGTATTGCACCAATACATAAAACATACTCGACACTGGGTTTAAATTTGCGTAATCTCCCATCTGTAGACAAAAATAGGACTGATAAAATGGAGGCCTAATAGGAAGTTAAATACTACAAAATGTTGCATGATATCACAGTATCTTAACCCAAGTTTTTAATAATATGGATCAGCGTTACATTTATTTTTTTGTACTGATTTATTGGCAATGTATATGAAATCATACGCACTTGCGTATCATGCCCTCAAGTAACAATAACATTGCGGTGTGTAGGGATAGCATTGCAATTTATTTCACAGTTTTTTGGTTTCTTACCCTCTCCAAAGAACACGAGCATCAAGTGCGGTGTGATCACTGGCACCCGTGTGTGTGCGTGCGCGCGTATCCACAGTCTTTGTGTATTTGCACATATATTGTATATCTAAATTAAACTTTGGCAGCTTCTGGGGCTTTATGCTGGTTGTTCTCGTGAAAATTGTAGCAATAGGAATGATTCATCTCTGAGAAGAAATGATAGATTTCAAATATATCTTATATATAAGGTACAGTCAATAAACCCTCTGAGTAAGCATATTAAAAATGTTCACAATGGCAGTAACTTATAGGTGCATCCCTGCAGTTCTTCGCTCACGCCACTGCTGGTTGAAGGGCTTCGACTAGAGGTAGCTGTAGAACGTCCGGCCCGCGGGCCGTATCAGGCTCGTGAAATAATTTGGCAGTTCCAGCCATCACATTAGGGGTGAGTTAATTAAATGTTTGACCAAATATAACAGGCTAATCTTTAAGTTGATACTTTTGTATGGCCCGCGAATGATGTTATTAATGTCCAAATGGCCCATGGCAGAAAAAGGGTTCCCCACCCGTGCTGTAGAGGGTATTTTCGCGTCCTCTTTCACGCTTGCCAGACGTCTTTGCAAGAGTTGGTAGTGGCCACACTTTACTCCACCACGTGCGAGCCGCAGATTTTACTGAACGGGGTGGTGTGTACCCCTTTTAGTACCGCTTGGGTGGACGAAGGCAGGGGCAAATTAATAAACTTGCACTGTTTTCAACTGTCGCAGTGGGATTTTGAACCTAACCGGTGACCTCATGGATTGCAAGTCCAGTGTGCTTATTATGGTTACACCAGGGATACTGCCACCGTGGTGCAACAAATAACTATGATGAACTTATTTAACTAACTACGATGAACTGATTGGCCTATTTTACGCGGAATTAAGACGCACATGTCCGTTTCAAAATGGAACCCAACTTTACGTATTTTAGTATCTCAAAAACATTTTTATTTTATATTGTCCCAACAAAAATATAACGCATATGCGACCTGCGTCAATTTGGGCACAATGATCAAATGAAATAGCGGAAATATAAAAAAAAAGTTTGTTTTTTTTCCCCCGAGAGCAATTTTTTTTGCGTCTTTAAGAGAGAGCGCAGTTATGCCGCTGGTACAATAAAGCGTTGGCGTCGTGGTGGTTACTTGGAACGCCCGCCTTGGAATGTGGGCCTCTCTCATTAACGGCACGCGTTGTGACCCCCCTTTTGGACACCCAAGATGGGCTGGCTGCCTCTCTTGTTGCCACATCGTTCTGTGCAATAAGAAACACACACACACACACGGGACACAGCAAATCAGCACCGCCGGGGAGAAGCTGAACCTAGACGCCGATGGGGCTCTCTCAACCCTGCTTGTTCTACTGTATCTTTATATTCGCCCGCGCCGCAGTGGCCCACAGCCCAATTCCTCATTGTCGCGAAAGGATTAGGCTGCAGCATTTCCCATGAATTTGCCAATTTCCTGCTCCCCATTGTGTGGGTTCCTGGATGGATTTATTGTTTATGAGCAACAATGAAGCAGTGGGAAATGTAATGCCAATGTGAGCTGCACGAGGGGGGGGGGGGGCAGCCGCTCGAGTCTATTCAACGTAAACAAAACGCGCACAAGAGACGCACAAAAAAAAACCTCCCAAGAACGATAATGCAACAGGTGCTAATCACCGTGGCTTTTTTTTTGTTTACGCAGTTCCGCGAGAGGATTTTCACGTGTGAGAGAATGAGTTAACGCATTTAATGCACGCGTGGTTTTTTTTAGCTTCTTCGCGTGAATTGACAAATATGCGTGTTAAAAAATGAACCCCGCCGCTACTCTGCACATTTAATTTGTTGCCGTCTCTTGAGACGCAATTGCGCGTAAAATAATTGCGGCATCTTAACACAAAATTACCGTTGTAATAGACACCGTTTGTAGCAAGAAAACATTCAAGTGCTGTGTATATGTGGTACATGTACAGTTCCTCTTGTCAATCCACTGCTGATGTCGTGTGGGTAGCGGTGGCCGTTTGATCATACTTCACGTTGTTAGTCAATGATGGTGGGTGAAGGCAGGAAGCATAGACAGGGCACCATAGAAGTATATTGCAACAATGATTTTTTTGCTGTTCTGCCATCTGCTGCCCACCACCACGTAATCAGGTAACAGGTGGTATACGATGTTTTACCTTGTCCTTTAGATATTTTTCTCGGCTTAAAAGTACTTTGTACAGTTATCTTTATGAGATTAGGTTGAAGTAAGTTGTTTCTGTTTTCATCATAGCAATACTCACTTTTTAGTACACCCTAATCCTGCCTGTGACCAAATTGCCATGCAATGCGTCCTAACCCATCAGGTCTCATGAGCTGACTCGCGTCTGGATGGACGACCAGCATCCTCGCAGCGGCTTTTGGCAGGCCTTGGAACAAAGATGGTCACCGCATCGTGCGCTTCCAGATGCGCTTCTGCGGCCGTCTGGAACGCTCTTCCGATAGTTTAGTCTGTTGTCCTTCCCCCGCGCACTTCCGATTAGCACGGTTGGCTACATAGGGTGTGAAAAGAGGCTCAACATTTATACATCAGCAGGTGTTACATGCAGATTTTTGACATGTTTTTCACACTTCCAATTAGCGCCCATCAGCAAGGAGCAATTATGGCACACTGACAATGACGTGAACGGCAGTGCAATCAATCACGCATACAGTTGCACAACAAAGGTCATACAGGGTGAAAACCTGTTGCTGATGGGAAGTGACATACATCTAAGTAAAAAGAACAGCAAGCACGAAAAAGCATTGGTCAATCTTCGTACAAAAATGTTAAGGTCTCACCAGCCATATATAGTTATAGACTGTAATACATATCTGTACTCTATATATACACGTACCTATGTATGCATTTGTTTGTATAATGGGAAAAGCTCTTAATAGTTTAATAATATTGACGATGAGTATATGTGACATTTAAAAGACATTTAATAGCAAATAGCTGGCTCGTATGGAACGGAGTGAAACTAATTTAGTTTGATTCATACTGTGCGCGTGGACGTGTGTGTGTGTGTGTGTGCGCGCGCGTGCGCGTGTGTATATAGCGCACCCGTGTGTTTTTATTCTGTTTGTCGAATGCATAAAATGTTTCATGCTGGCTGCATAATTGTCTCCTCGAGCAATCTTGAAATGCAGCATCCTCCGTGCGTGCGCCCAGCGCCTGGTGCGTGAGCCCAGCGCGCCCATCTCAGCAGCGCCGTGTTCAGCCGACCGTCACGTTTGCGGCCCCCCCCCAACGCCCGGCCCTTTATTTTTTGGCACGATTTTATTAAATCTCGCGGCTGGCTGGTTCCCACGCGGGGTGCCCAGCCCCGATTTCATTCGGCACCGTCAGTAATTCAATTACATAGACGGTAAATTGGATGATTTACCGTGGGAGTGACTGCGAGCTTGGTGGCCCTCATTTTAAGGTGGGGGGGGGGGGGGGTGGTTGGGGATTGGGGTGGCGGTGGCAAAATTATCGGGGGCTGGGGGGGGAATCATGAGCAGACTGCTCAAAAAAGCGATATCCGGTGCAGTGGGCCACAATCTAGACAAGAGAATGCAAACTCGGTAAAGGGACATGTGGAAGCAGATGATGAATGGGAATGTAATGTAGATTGGTGTGCGCCACTTGGAATCGATGCAATGGTGGTATCTTTTGTTTAATTGAGGACAGACTTCATCCCGTGCTTTAATGGGAGACGTTTTTATCCCATGACATTCGGCTCAACAAGGTTTATTTACAGCTTTGCACGTAAAAAAATGCTTAATAGTTATGAGCGCTCACGAGAAAGCACAAGCACGAGTAACATTGTAAAATAGCCACACGTTAAGAATTGTAACGGACAAAATGTAGACATTTTGTGTATACCACGTTCCTTTGAATTTGATTAAAGTCCCCTAAGATGTCTTAACCTTGCGTTGAACGCCAAGTTTTTTTTAAGGAACCATCTCACGTTGGTACCCCTCTGGGCTTGATGATTTTTTTGGAGAACAGCAAAGAATGAAAAGCTATTTAAAAAGTGAACACAAACCCAACTACAACAGAACTCCCGTGTACGCGAATGTGCTCCAGAAACTGGTGTGAAATAGAGAACTTCTTTCACCAAAGGCATTTCACAGATTCAAAGGGGACCTTTGAGACACTGGAGAAAAGGGAAGAAATAAAAGGGTCTTGTACACTGCCTAAGGTTAGTAGAAGTGTGATGAAAGGAGAGTGGACTAATACAACAAAGGTGTGCAACTGTGAGAACAGAAACATGTACGTGTGAAATAGTTTGATTTAAAAACAATAACCATTGCAGAGAATTCACAGGTGGGTTACACAGGATATGTAAAAAAAAATTCTTGAAAAGTGAATGAATGAAAAGCCTGCACAGTTTGCTTCGGTTACTGGCTTTCAAATTCACGTTTTCGTTCGAACAAGTGTTTCTTTTAATTGAAGTTATTTTCGAAATAGGTTATGCTCTATGTTCCATGCATTGCTGGATAAGAGCCCCCCCCTAACATCTCAATTCATTAAACTAAACGAAAACTTAAAAGTATAAACTAAACTTGCAACTGAAATAAAACTATATGTTTTTTTTTACCAGGTAAGGCACACAAAGCTATATAGCTCTTTTCAGAAGCGATCTTTCCACATGATAGCTCAACAAAGTGGTTTATCATGTGGATATGTATAGCAGCCAAATACTCTAGATGCATGTTTCTAAACGTTGAGGGAAACCCGGAGGATCCGAAGAAAAATCCACGCGACCACAGGGAGAACATGCAAAACTCCAAATATACAGGCATCAGGATCAGGATCGAACCAACGACCTCCTGTATACCAGGCGAGGTAGTTAACATCTGGCCACCATGGCGCAATGCCACCATCCATCTCGCTTATACGCATGAGCTAACATTGCTCCATCTCAGTGGTCATCCTCTTAAGCGTGTTCCCTGCTTTGGATGCCATTTTGTCGCCAGTCTCTCAGCCACTACCCATCATCCCTCCGGGGATGTGTTCCATCTCAGCCCACTTAGCTTCCTTTCGTCGGCAATTCTTGTTTATTCCTTTTTATGTCTCTCAGCCCAGCATAACATTTCTCGGTACTCTGCATACTTTTCTGCTTTTATTCTGTGCCATTTGTCAGAATCAGTATTTCCAACCCATATGTCATGGCACAAGACAAACGAATATCAAATTACATTATGCCTGTATTTGTAAACTATGAAAAATGCATTTGATTAATTTGAAATGAGCGAAATAGATCCCAGCTTTCACAATGGCCCTAAAATATATAGATGTTATCAAACCCATTTTTACAAAACGGCTATGCCGACTTCGCATACACAAAGTAGCCAAATAAAACATCGGAAGACAAGTCGGGCAAGGAACTAGAAACTCTCATCAAGGCCATTCACAGCAACGGATTATATGTTGTGAAGAATGAGATTGGAGAAATAAAGGCATAACGATAATGGCGAAACTATTCATCATCTCAGATTCACTGAAATAACAACCAATGGAAACGATTGAAAAACCTGACAATGCATGAGGAGTATTTTTTTTGTTAAAATGCCTTCGAAAAAACATTTCCGAATCATGAACAATAAAAAAATGGCACGCGCTTTATATTCTTTCGAATGAATTAATGTTTTGGCAGGTCATTGTGTTTTAGTCCAAAAGAAAGCTACACATGATGGAATCTATCCGATTACAGATGGTTATAATCAGCAACAAACTGTCAAACGAATGACAATCGGCAGAGTAGCCGTTCGTGGTAAACAATTCCATATTGGGTAGACGGTACATTTCTCATGCAATCACAAACATTTTGATTCGAATAACATTTTGATCCGAATTAACCGAGTTATTTCCTCCTACATTTTGTTGTAAATCCGGTACGTGTAATGGTGTTTATTTTTTTTATTAACATCTTCGCACTTGATGCCTCTTTCGTGTGAAATGTCTCATTGGGACCAGCGATTTATCGGTACAGACGCATTTGCTTGAATTGCCTTTTGTAAATGGTGAACTTTTTGTTTGTTCACCCAAAGAGCAACCTCTCGCTCTTGTTCAGTGGTGTCGGTAAAACAAAAAATTGTTTCATAAGGGCTCAAAAGCATCTTGTCAAAAAATACAGTAGCTGGATAAGTAAATTTGGTGCAGTGACCTTTTTTTGTTGTTGCCCATGAGTCCACAATGCCCAGAAAATGTAAATGGTGAAATGCAGTGGTCACGGACCATTCCTTTATTTTCTGTAGATTAGCCAAACAGCCCGTGACATATTGCGGTTCACAGCAAATGCACTGGAACAGCAGGTTTCTGAAAGCATTGTGATTGTAACCTTTTGCCTTTTGGACGTAAACCTTAGTTTGTTGTAATACGCTGCAGTCATGGCTCATCCTCGAAAAATGCCATCCGGCTTCAACCCAGATTCACTTTTTAAGTGTCAAATAACGCGTCCGTTTAAAAAAACACACATAAACCCTTCTTGTGTACACGTGCATTTCACGTGCATTCAAATACCGTCGTTCACGGGTAGCACTCAACCGAGAGATATCGTGTTACACAATTTCTTCAACAACGAACAAGACAACAGCCCCCCAAAGAAAACCTCCCAAACAAAAGTGTGTCTTGCAACTAACTATACATGCGGGCGGGCACGCGGGCAGGCATGCAGGTGGGTGCATGGTGCAGTGCCCAAGAGGTTTTTTTGCATGGCCAATGCAATGGTATGGCCTTCTTATCGCTTTCTTTTAATCATAAAGCAGTGGGCGCAGTTGACTGAGCATGGCTAATAAAAACACACCCCCAGAGCTCGACAAGCCCTGGGCCCAGCCCTGCCAGTTCCTTTTCATGAGCATTGGAGGGGATCGTGGGGCAGGAGATTACTGCTTATTTCTTTCGAAATTTGGTATATGTGGGGGTTGGGGAGGTGTGTGGGAGGTGGTCTTAGGGAGTCGTTGTGTTGAGAGCGGCGGTAGTGTCGCGGGTTAGAGCGCTGCGCATACGAACCCAGGGACACGATTTTGATTCTCGATCGCGGCCAGCGCCAGTGAACTGGTCCTGGGCCTCCCCTAGGCCGACTCAGCCTCAAATGAGTACCTGGTGCAGTGTGAGCATCGCCACTTGCGAGACAAAGGCGGTCGGGCGTGGTGCCGGCCACCCACCCCCTCGTGTGCCGTTCCTGCCTTCATAGGTGCTGCTCGCTTACGGCACTTTCCCCAAGAGTCTGTTACGGCTATACGGGTGATCTTTGTCTTTTGTTAGGGAATGTGCATGGGACAGGACTAGAGACAGGGCAGGGTACGGAGCTGTGGGTGGGGTTAGGGGAGGCTTGGGACAGAGAGCAAAGAGCAGGGGGACAGTGGCAGATGGAGGAGGTGGGAAGCAATGTGTTGAGTTCACAGGAATTCACCTGCTCAGTTGTGCATAAATAAAGAGCGAGTGGAATCACAATAAGAGAAAACGATTCGAGCACTTTCTGCACTCCATTTTTGTTGAATTTCCTCATCAATTTAAGGATAATGGTAGATTAATGTTAATATAAGTTAGCCATTGTCTGCTTTCATTTATTTCGTTAATTTGATAAGATTGAATTATACGCATTATTTGACTTTGGCCTTAATCTATAATTCGCGACACTTTGGTTATTATCAAAGTCTACCACTGCATAATACGTGTTTTTGTATATGATAAGTAGAGTAAATGTCTTCTGACAATGAACACAGTCCTTTGCGAGTCAATGCTACATGAGCAGAGGAACCACGTCATACTGTGATAAAAAAATAGGTGCATTCTGGTACAGAACATCACTGCAGTGAAACTCAAAGAAAACAGTAGCGTGTGGCACTGATGCTTTTTAAACGTTAAACAAATGAGCGTAACGACAGCACGCACAAACGCGATATTACAGTACACATCAATGCTCGTGAGCTATATCATAATCATATTCGTGTTGTCGTTCTTTTTTTACAGGATTATCATTGTGTGAGAGAGGTCGGCATCGGAGGGGGGTGGTGGTGGGGGGGGGGGCGGCGCACCCCCAGAGAGAGTCCGGTGCTCTACACTCCGCCGCGTGGAGAGAATGGCTCCAAAGCCGCTTGGGCGAAGGCGAGTGGGGGTTTTGCACCAGGGAGCAACCCTTCATTATTATGTGGCTTAGGTCCCTGCCGAAGCTGCCTCTCGCCACACATTTCAGTGCCTTTTTTGGACTTTTTTCCCTCCAAACACCACCCCACGCAGGCCCTCATGCTTCTGTTTGCATTTCCATATGGCATTAATTATTGTGCAGCCGAGCTGGAAATATATATTTTTTTAGCCTGGTGTTTAAGGAAATATATACACATAGGACGTGGACATAATTTTAGAAATACATCGTAAGCGCCCATACGTTTTATGACACACGTCTTTTAAGTTGATGTTCTTAAACAAAAGTCAGATTTTCATTGCATTGTTTTTGGTTATATACGTAGTTTGTTGGTTGCCACGGTGAAATAATGCATTTAAATTATTCTCCTTTTTTTCCCGGTGCACTGAAGTGTCTTTTGTTTAAGTAAATTTCCATGTGAAAACTGCCTTGATTGATTTGATACAGACAGCACTGGATGGATGGAGCTTTTAGGGGTTACAAAAGTAAACACGCAATGCTGCCCCTGTGTAATGGAAAGGATTTTAAATGACCCATTGCTTAAAAGTTTCTCTGTGAGTGATGGGGTCTTTCTCAGCCTTAAAACTGGTTTGCATATCACCTTTATATATATAAAAATATATATTTAATGGATAATAGCAAACAATGATAAATATTACTAATGACCTTTTCACTGGCAACTTTGCATAATTTCCATGAACACCCGGATGACCCTGATAGTGAATGAGTATTATTTTTGCGTGTTCTATTTTAGTAACAGTCATTCACGGTCTAATGATTGGCTGTCGAAACTTTCAGCGAGGAAATGAGTCCAGTTGGAGAAGCATCTCCTTGATGGGATATTCATCTTAGGTACCTACAATTGTTTAGATATTAAGCGTTATGTCCCATTGCATCTTGACTATTGTATGAGGACTTGTTACTTGCATATATTATTCAATATTATATGCACTTTGTAACTAGAAATCCCCTAATATTGTTTGCAGAATTTTGACACCATAAATTACGAAAGAATATATGTATTGGTCTCTCCCACAGGGGTGTTACAGTATATACCCGCCAGATCATATATACACTATGTATTATAATTTCCGCACATTATTTACAAATGAAAGGTTTATACCAAATGCATGCTTTTGGCCGCAAAATTAACGAGGTTCTGCCGGTTAAAGTCTGCGCGCAAAAGGGCATTGAGCGTGGCAGCACAAGACGACACATCCAACAGAAACGCCGAGGCGAAGTACAGTTTTCAACGAAGCCACGAGAACGGGAATAAAACTACCACTGCTACGCATGATAATGTATCCATAATTAGGAAAAAACAAAGAAATAAATGCATTCGCAACCCAGCTTATTTAAGAACTGTGCATCGCAGAAAGTTTCCCTAAGGCACGCAAGGTTACGTTGTGATTTAGTGTTAATGGGAAGGGCTTTTAAGAAGCCAAACTAAAGTAACATCCCAGAGCCGGGCCTGTATGTTTGCCGTGCCCTTAAAGAACATCGCGAACATGTGTGCTGCTCATGAGGCCTGCAGTGTGCTTGATTTGTGTTTCAACTCTCGTAAAAAATAAAAAGGACCAGCCGCTAATGCGACATGGGCCACACATTTGACGTGTGCGGAAACCGCTGACTCATGTACAAGGTTTCACATTTAAACTGAGTGTGACTTTCCAGCCAGAGTGACTTTATACAGCGTATTCTTTCCCCCATTTGTAAACAGTGCACGGTAACTAAGTCTGCGAAGGGAAAAATGCACTGCTGTGTTATAACCCTTGTCATGTGCAGTTGCATTGGATAAGTAGCATGGGGGGTTCGCATGCTCGGACGACTGATTGGTTTACAGGCAAGCCGGTTAACATCTACCGTATAAGCCTGACACACAGGCCTAGCCACAAACCGATTATTATCATAGCTAAGGGGCCCAGCCACCGTGTAAGAGTGTGCTTTGCTTAATCCCTGGTGTATAATTCAGCTGCAAAATCATAATTTATCCTCAGTCGCCAGTGCACCAAGATGAATTTGTAACCAATGCTCGGGGGTTCTTTTTGAAAATTAAACTCGCCAGAGTTGCATGTATTGTTTGTATTTGTTATTATATGTGGTGATGGCTTCAGGTGATCCCTGCAACCACTAGTCGCTACTACCTACATTCACCACACCGTTTAAACCAGAAAAAAAAGAATCCATTGTTGAATCGAATTGCAACCCTAAATCGCGATGATCCATCAAATAACCGTGAAGGTAAAGCATTTACGCCTCTAGTTTGCTCCCACTGTGGGGATGCATTTTCACTGGGAACCCGAGTTCAACTCCCACGTATGAAACGCACTCAAAAAGGGATTGGCCAAACATAATAAAGACAAATCCATTCTGAAAAAAAGGTTTTACATTGCTGTTAATGCTGCTCTCAGGTTGCATAAACTGCTTTTAGAATACCTTAACAGTGGGTATCTTCAAATTTAAAGGAATTTGCTTTTTACCAACTTAATTCTCTCTATTTTAGATTTATTTTTGAAATGTTACATCCATCTTAATGTAGTCATCTTTCACCCACCACTATTTAGAAAAAAAAACCTCTCCTGTTTGACACTCGTCTGATTAATGTCCCATATTATGTTGCTAGATACGTATAAATGGCCTCTTGTGTTGAAACAAAATTGGAACTGCTGTTAGCAGTTGAGCATTTTTTTTACTTCACGCTATATACCATTATTGTATTGTAATTACGAGGTGTTGGCATCATTTACTAATATATTAAGTTCGATATTAATTTCACAATTAGCATCAGCTGTGTTGTTACAGCCAGGGCCTATTATTGTTACAGGCGAACCCCACGTGGCGTGTCGCCTTAATGATGTGACTATGACGTAAAGGGCACATTAGGGGCCTCCATTGAGCACGGTGACAGGGGTGACTGTAGCCGAAGCATGTTAAATGCTATAATTTGACAGGCCAGATTAAATTATTTAATATCGCCAAAATAAGGGCCTTGTCAAAAGAAAATGCATGGCTTTGGAGATCAAAGGATTTATTTTTTGTAAAGCACCGTTTCACGTGACCTAACACCAAGGAATGATTATGTTGGCGGGTAATAACGTTATCTTTTTAATTATGGCTTCTCTGAGCAGCGTGTTAACCAGGTACAATAATTACCATGACTCCAAAAATCCCTCCATATGTATTTTTTTTAGTTGATAAAAGTTGTATTTATTATGCAATATGAAATAGTTTGTATTGTTCTAAAGTAGTTTAACGTTTTTATCCAACTACCTACGTAAGTATGTATGTTTAACTTTGGCACCGTATGTAGCCAACCATGCTAATCAGAGGTGCGAGCAAGCTTGATGTCTTGCCATGGCTAACATCGGTGATCTCTAAACTTGCGCCTCATCCTGTACTGCAACCTACGCTGCTGACAACTGTGTTGAACTATGGTCAAACATACCTGACATGGTGTGGGGGGGAGGCCTTCATCCAGCAGTGGATTTACAAAGGGCCTCAAATTATCATTATTATTGTGACTGGACTGTAAAGATGCACGGTAAAGGGTGCAGCCCTGAAATTGCGAGTGCGTGCCACTGCTGGTGTAAGGGCCTCTGCGGAGGGAGCTCTTGAGGGCCACTCTAAAGGTGACGTGTGGCTTCCTCCACATTGGCTAGACATCCAGGAAGAGGTGGGCGTTACCCACACTTCACCCCCACCACGTGTGACCTGCTGTTGGACTGACTGCGGTTGTATCCATTGATACTGCTGGGTGGAGCGGAGGGGTGACTGTGGAACTATTGTTTTAATTGCCGTGATGGCAGATGGAGCCGCAGGCCTCGGGAGACCACTGCTCCATGCATGGCACCATCACGCGATGCGCTTCACAGCGGTTTTCTTCATTGCAAGGCCCCGCGGGCCACTGGCAGCCCCTGGTCGCCTTCATTGCAGCCCCTGATGTGCGGCCCCCGATAATAGACAAATGGTGAAAACACACCCCATCATCATCATCATCGTGCTGCTGTCAAACCCCAATGGTTTACAATTCCCTTCGCCCTAAGATTTGTTATTGGTGAAAGTGGCCCCTCTCTGAAAATGAGTGAAGCACACTGCTTTGTGGTATGCAAAAATTGGTCGCTTGTATGAATAGTATGTGTCTGTGCTTTGCCTGTCATAAGTGGCGATCATGAGGATGTGTTTTCCATGTTTTAATCGATCCTCTTAAATATGTACATGACCTTCTCAAGTGTATTTTTATATTTTGAAGGTAAAATAGATCTCAGAATTCTCCTTGTAATAAAAGCAAATCGATATCATGCATCTTTCTCGCTCTGTGCTCGTGTTGAGTTGGTCAACATGGTCACTTGAGATGTGTGAGAGGCATGTTCCTGGGGAAAATTATTCTCAAGGTCTTGAAATCCCCCATCAGAGTAGTCATTCGGGATTGACCAGACATGCTGAGCTCAAGTTGTGTAGCTATTTTCTCCATTGTTCCATTTGTTTTGCGTAAAAAAAATGTTTAGACCCATTCCACATTTCGCAGATTCAACCGTGTGGCTCATTCAGCACATCGCACACCGATTCCGTCACTATGTACGCCAAAACTGCTAGAGTGGCCTAAAGGATCTAAAAGCCTACGTGTGGCCTAAATGCGCTGGTTGGGTTTAGGATGGGGTCAGGGCAGAGCCAATGATGGCAAAGAGTTTCCATCATCATTATCTGACATCGTCATCATCAGTGATTTTTAAGCAGTACTCAGCTTTGTTTGGTAGCGGGAATGCTGGAGTTTTGGTACTTTGGCGGAGCAGAGCAAATCTCCCGTGCACGCGGTCATGCCGCACATGTCCATGTGAGATGGGCGGAGCATGTTACCTTCTGTGGCAGAATGACGTGCAAAATTCCGTGAACATTTCCAGATTTTTTTTTTGTGGGGAAGCGGGAGTGTACTGTCGTCGTTCGCGCACTGCGTTACGAACCTGGAAAAAAACCTCTAGTTACATTTCTGCTCAGTGACGCATATTTGAGCTGGACTCGGGCCTTCCCCTAGGTCAACTTTTGTCTTAAATGAGTACCAGGTGCACAGTATGTAAACAGCAGCACTGGAGAGACAAAGGCGGTTGGGTAAAGCGTTGACCACACCTCCTTTGTGTGCCCTACATAGGTGCATACTAACAACACTTTTCCACAATGGGCATGTGTAGTATATATGTGGGAATTTTTTTTTATTTGACAGCCGAATTCTGATTGGTCGGCTCTGTCTGTCAGTGAGGCGAGTGAGGCACCTATTGAGGCCAGAAACTCCTATTGAGGCCAGCACCATCCACAAGCCAGGTGGAATGGACTCTGGAACATGTTTTAAAAGTAGGGAATGCCCATGCTGGATTTGTGGCAGGTTCGGCTCCAGCTATGGAGTGTGTGATGCTTTAGCTTATGTTACTCAACTCACAAGTTCAATCCACACATTCCAACCAGGGGTCAAGTTTATCCATTGTATTCCCTCCAGATTTCACGTAAAGCACCGGTACCACTTTATGTGAAGTTAACTATGGTTATATTTCATAAGGGAAGGTTCTGATGAGTGAGACAATGGGCTGTATATCCTCACCACTTGCTACTGGACATCTGTGAAAAAGAGCTTTAAAGCTCATTGGATTCCTCCAGTATAAATATATCCCTATTCTACGACTAAAGAAGAACGAAAGAAGTTCTAGAGCCTTATGGAGGAGACTCGGAGCAGACTGTGGTTGTCAGCTGTGCAACATGTGCAACACTGCCACGGTGGCGAGATGTTAACTACCTCGCCCTGGTATGCAGAAGGTCATAGGCTTGATCTCGAGCCTGACGACTGTACATTTGAAGTTTGCATGTCTCTCTCCCTGTGGTCGCATGGATTTTTATCTGGTTTTACGTTTTAGAGTATTTGGTTGCGTCTACATTTCCACACGACATGCCACTTCGTTGGGCTATCATTTGTGTGGCCTGATCGCTTATGAAAAAAAGAGCTCATTAGCCCAGCGGGCCTTATCTGTTAAAATAAAAAAGTATTTGTTTTAGTTTTAACATATATGGGAGTCGGGTTTCTGGCAGCAGTGTGTGCCAGGGGCGCGGTACTGGTTATGCAAGAGCCCTGGGACCTCCCAGAAGTAATTAAACAATGGCCACAAAGTGTGGCGGCATTAATGGTAGAAGCGTAGACGGCCTCTCGATCTCGACCCCTCAAATGTGGGCAGATACACATTTCTCCGAGGGCTTGGTAATGCGCGCAGCCATTTTTGCCGTGTGGCATATCTCCGCGCTTTCAAGCTCACTCTGTCCTTCGTCTCCGTGGGTTCAGTTCTTAGGGGACCCGTTCGATTAGGTGCCAAGACAAAGATCCCTCGTATAGCCTGTTTTAGACTGTTGGGGCAAGTGCTGTTAGCGATGGCCAGCGTCACACCCAGCCGCCTTTGTCTCCCTAGTGGCGAAGTTTACACACCATACCAGGTACTCATTTGAGGCTGAGTCGACCTCGGAAAGGCCCAGGACCGGTTCACATTACAGCGAGGGAAAAAAGTATTTGATCCCCTGCTGATTTTGTACGTTTGCCCACTGACAAAGAAATTATCAGTCTATAATTTTAATGGTAGGTTTATTTGAACAGTGAGAGACAGAATAACAACAACAAAAATCCAGATAAACGCATGTCAAAAGTGTTATAAATTGATTTGCATTTTAATGAGGGAAATAAGTATTTGACCCCTCTGCAAAAAATGACTTAGTACTTGGTGACAAAAGCCTTGGTGGCAATCACAGAGGTCAGACGTTTCTTGTAGTTGGCCACCAGGTTTGCACACATCTCAGGAGGGATTTTGTCCCACTCCTCTTTGCAGATCTTCTCCAAGTCATTAAGGTTTCGAGGCTGACGTTTGGCAACTCGAACCTTCAGCTCCCTCCACAGATTTTCTATGGGATTAAGATCTGGAGACTGGCTAGGCCACTCCAGGACCTTAATGTGCTTCTTCTTGAGCCAATCCTTTGTTGCCTTGGCCGTGTATTTTAGGTCTTTGTCATGCTGGAATACCCATCCACGACCCATTTTCAATGCCCTGGCTGAGGGAAGGAGGTTCTCACCCAAGATTTGACGGTACATGGCCCCGTCCATCGTCCCTTTGATGCGGTGAAGTTGTCCTGTCCCCTCAGCAGAAAAACACCCCTAAAGCATAATGTTTCCACCTCCATGTTTGATGGTGGGGATGGTGTTCTTTGGGTTATAGGCAGCATTCCTCCTCCTCCAAACACGACGAGTTGAGTTGATGCCAAAGAGATCCATTTTGGTCTCATCTGACCACAACACTTTCACCCAGTTGTCCTCTGAATCATTCAGATGTTCATTAGCAAACTTCAGACGGGCATGTATATGTGCTTTCTTGAGCAGGGGGACCTTGCGGGCGCTGCAGGATTTCAGTCCTTCACGGCGTAATGTGTTACCAATTGTTTTCTTGGTGACTATGGTCCCAGCTGCCTTGAGATCATTGACAATATCCTCCCGTGTAGTTCTGGGCTGATTCCTCACCGTTCTCATGATCATTGCAACTCCACGAGGTGAGATCTTGCATGGAGCCCCAGGCCGAGGGAGATTGACAGTTATTTTGTGTTTCTTCCATTTGCGAATAATCGCACCAACTGTTGTCACCTTCTCACCAAGCTGTTTGGCAATGGTCTTGTAGCCCATTCCAGCCTTGTGTAGGTCTACAATCTTGTCCCTGACATTCTTGGAGAGCTCTTTGGTCTTGGCCATGGTGGAGAGTTTAGAATCTGATTGATTGATTGCTTCTGTGGACAGGTGTCTTTTATACAGGTAACAAGCTGAGATTAGGAGCACCCCCTTTAAGAGTGTGCTCCTAATCTCAGCTTGTTACCTGTATAAAAGACACCTGGGAGCCAGAAATCTTTCTGATTGAGAGGGGGTCAAATACTTATTTCCCTCATTAAAATGCCAATCAATTTATAAAATTTTTGACATGCGTTTTTCTGGATTTTCTTGTTATTCTGTCTCTCACTGTTCAAATAAACCTACCATTAAAATTATCGTCTGATCATTTCTTTGTCAGTGGGCAAACGTGCAAAACCAGCAGGGGATCAAATACTTTCTTCCCTCACTGCATCGTTATTGGTGTTAGCTGTGAGTGGGAATCAAACTCAGGTCACCCAAGTTAGTAGCATAGCGTGCTAACCGCTACACCACCACCGCTCCACATCTATTAGGTGGGCACACACATGGATAAATTTGAAACGCACACATTAACGCGCACATGTGTACGTGCGCGTTTGCGTGTTTCGGATACATTGGAAGATGATTGGTGGGCTCCCTCCTTGATTGAGCGAGAGATGGCACCACGATGTTGTGACACTGTGGCAGAATTCCCCCGTGCTCTGCCGCGAACTTGGGATTGGTTTGCGTGTGTGGCCAGCACCGTGCCCGTTGCCAACACAAGGTGAAATGGCTTTCCAGTTGGCTCGTGAAAAGTAAGAAATAATTAAATTGGTATGGCGGGAAGTTTCCCCACGTCGGCTGGAAATTTCTGCCACAGCAAAATTTGCCTCATGCATAATTTGTGTCCCTGAATGAGTGAATAGTCAGCTCAATAGCAGTGTCTCATAATGGTAGAAGGCAGTATTTTTTACAGGGTCACTGCGTGCATGTTGGGTGTGATTTTTTTCTCTCACACCCAGTTTACCATCTATCACGCAATGATATCCAAGGATTAGAAATCGCATTGTATTTCTTGCGAATGTTGAGATGGCGTAACATTTATGTACATTATAAATTACAGACTTTTGTCAATATACGCTGTTTGGATTAACACCTACCCCACACCGTGTGTTGGTCATGGCAGTTGTTTGGTCATACTTCACCACGCTGGTCAGTGTGGGGAGCTCAGGACCAGGTTCAGATTGCACTCATCACTGATGTTAAGCCCTGTTGTAGAATCAAACTCAAGTTGTTGGGTTCATAGTGCAGTGCACTAGCCACTACCACCAATGCTTCACCCCTGTTTTTCAATGCTTTTCAACTAATATTGAATTCAAAGCATTAATGCATTCGCTCTGTCCGTCTGTGCCAATCCATCTCTGTAGCGGGGAGTCAGGATGTCTCTCATAAAGTTGCTGTAATGTAAAGAAGGGGTAATTATGAATTATTTTCGTATTACCCTTTAGACAAGCAGGCACACGTATCAGAAGATTGGCCAAGCCTTGGTGAAGATTAACCTTATCACTCATTTACATCTCTCCCGTGATTTTACAATGCACTGCTGCATGAAGATCAAAATTACGTCACTACCTTGCGTATGTTTCCCCGATCGGCGTTTTCCTTTTATCTCCACGTCACATCGAGCATGCTTTGCACACTTTTCAGCTCTTCCTGTTAGTTTGTTATGGACCGTGTTACAGCACGTAGTACGCGTTGATTGTGAACCGTTCTTTCAGCGCATGGTATGTTGGTTTTGATCAAGTTCTGCTTTTCAAAAGCATCCCAACCTGCTTTCATCCATTTGTAGTGAGTCCAACTGAGTCGCAGACATTCTTTAGAGGCAACACATTTATTGTAACATCAACCCGCTAACACAAAGGGGTAACTGTCTCTTCACCAGATACAGCCTAGGGTGGTGACCACCCAGCTAACTACTCCATACAGAGGAGTTACTGCTACGAAGGGTCAGACCCTCACTCGGGTCCCCGACCAGGTGTTGATGCTTTGTAGGACGTAGAGCTTCCAGCTTGTAGACGTGGAGCTTCAGCTTGTAGAATGCAGCGACCCCAGTCCCTCTCAGGGACCCGCCTTATATCCCCCCCCACGGGTCGGGGCCGCTCTGCCCTTGGCCCCGCCCGCCTTCTGGAGCCTTCTAGCTCCCCCTCGATCCCTCTCGAGAGCTCCCGCCTCTGTGTGGACACTCCGGATCACGTGTCTGCAGGGTCAACCAGAGTGCCATGGCCTGGGGCAACCCTGCCCCTTGGGCTGACGCTCTCCCGCTCCCCCTTGTGGGAGCCCGCACTGCACGCTATGCATGGTGCCCTCGCTATCGCAGCGCTCACCAAGCCCCGCTAGGGCTGGTACTACACCCGCCTACGGGGTGTACGCGATGACGGTGCATCGCACGCCGTGCTGTGCTAGAGCCGGCCTCACACAGCAACACACCCGGTGCTGTCCGCGATGTAGGGACATCGCACGCCACGGCCCTCTCAGGCCGGCACCATACAGTGACATCCCTGATGTCACTACACATTTATTAATGAATTATCATTGTCGATTCCGGTCCGCCTTCAACAATTGTTCCTGGTATACAGACACCTGTTATATTTTTTTGTTTCCCTTCAACAATGATTTTTTTGTGTTCGTGGAACTTGTCTGGGAATTTAGTTTTTTACTCATGTCTAGATTGAAAACTCATTGCTTCTCGATTGAAAACTACATTCTTTCCAACTGCTTCTAATGTTTAGTTTGTTAGCACGGTTGGCTACGTATGGTGCAAATGAAGTACAATACAGTAAAACCTTGGATTGCGAGCATAATTCGTTCCAGAAACGTGTTTGTAATCCAAAGTAATCGTATATCAAAGCACTCGTACATCAGTTGTGATCACGTGAGGCTCGGCAGACAAAGCGTATACGTACATTACTCGTATTGCAAGACCTCGCTCGTTTATCAAATTAACATTTATTTAAAAGTTTTGCTCATCTTGCAAAACACTCGCAGACCAAGTTACTCGCAGTCCAAGGTTTTACTGTATATATACGTACATGTCCAGTGTATGCAACATTATTTAAATATAAGGATGGCCTAATGCATGAATTCATTCTAAATGAATATACTTATCTTGACAAACACATGTTGGGAAGCTTTACAGAATCCATGCGTATATGTGCGATTTTTTTTCTTGTTATTTAAGGTGGTGGAATTTTTGAACATCTTTAAAGTTCACAAAAAAGAATATACCCCTAATTTTGTTAAAATGCAATGATTAATACAGATGGTTATTTTATCATTTTGAAGCAACGTAATTTTTAAACGCCGATCCATTCATTCTTGTCGGCGCTTTTTGTTTTATATATGACAAGCTAAATTAATATTGGAAGAATAGTTTTTGGCACATGTTTCTCTTGTTTTATGTTCCAGTTTTTTTATTATTAGTGATGTTCAGGTGGCAGGTGCAAAAGCAAGGTCGTTTCAAACCATGCCAAGGTCAACCGAAAGTTTTGCCAGCGAAAATGAGTGATTTCTAGACTGCCACGTCCTTTCACTGAGAGCCAAAAACAGCAGCCGTGCACAATGAGGTCACTCAGTGCATGAAACATTTCGTCCGGGAGCTTATCTTGAAATGGCAAACTTAACGCTACGGGAAATGTTTTTTTTCCCTAAAAAGCTCCAGGGTTTTCATTTTAAAGCCACCTGCTCAACTTTTTTCCAAGCTTCATTTTCAAAAGATTGTTTGCCAGGTTAATGTAATGTATTTATATTATCCCCCCCCCAAACTCCCTCTTGCTTCCAGTTCCATGGGCAACCAGATAGGCAGAAGTATCCATCGTTAATGCCACTGCATGCAGTCTCAACTCAAATCTACTCGCTCAATAATTATTGTGCTCTAAAGGGAGATTTGAAGATGTGAAATACCAGATAGTCTGCGATGATGTTTGATTCATTTGGGAACAATGTAAATTGTAACCAAAGATCATGGAGAACTAATTACTGGGCGATTTAGAGGCCACTCAACCATGACAGCAACCTGGATTGAGAAAAGTTTATTTTTTAATCCCAAAAAAAGACAAATTTATTTTAAATGCCATTGTGGCTGGCTTTTGTGGATGAGGAAAAGGCATAGGAATGAGTAGAAACCGGAATGGTTATGCAAGATTTCACACACCGAGGCCTTAGCAAAGTAATATTTAGCAGGAGACTGGAGGTTGTTTTACAATACGCAAAGACCAAACATTCACAAAAGATGGAACAGCTGCATTCAGATGTCATGAAGAAAGGAGCAACTTCAGCAGAATTTTTTTTTTATTTGCTCAAAGGAACAAAGGCAGTATTATGAATGGACTAAACATAATTCATCTGCTGTCTTCTGATGACACAGGCATTATAACAACCAATGGAAATGAAGTGCTGAAAATATTTAAGAACTAAACAAAGAGGGCTGCATAGTTGGATTCAAAATAAATCTGAGCAAAACAAATATATAATTGTAATCTACAACAATAGCTGGAGGGATAAAACTGGAGGGAGTGCAGCAGAATATGTATACCTAGGCTGGCTACCGAAGGCTGATCGGGATTAAAGTAATGAAATAAAGAGGTTTTAGAGAGCACGATGGAGTATTTTGCTAAACTGAAATCGATCATTAAAAGCAACGTACCCACATTCCTTAATGGGAAAGTTTTTAATCTCCACATGTGAACCAGAACCATGGACACGGCAAATAAAATGTGTTTTAAAAAATCTGCAGAGAAGCATGGAAGAGATCTCCATTATTGGAATTACACTCAAGGACAAAGAAAAACCAAACAGATCAGGGAACAGATAGAGACTGTAGGCATCATAGTGACTGTTGGGGAATGTCATTGGGTTTGATGGGATGAGGGGCGATGGGAGAGGCTTGTGGCAATAGCAGTCACTTTGAGAATGTGAGAGGGTGACCACCACGGAGATTGAGAGTTAAGATCGGCTTAATGGTGCTGCAGTGAGGTGGATTGTGGCACCGTGGGACAGTATGGGATGGCGGTAACGTGCTGAGGTCTTCATCCAGCAGTGGATTGACCATGGTCGATGTTGATGGCTTCACGATGTATGTACGGGGAGAGTGTGCGATGTAAATTAAAACATGCGTGAACTGCGCTCGCCATACGTGTCAAAACGTACGCCTCTGGGTTGTGATACCACATGTCAATGGCCACGTGCATGCCAATGCAGCACATGTGACGTAATGAAATACATCTTGCATCCTAAACATCTTACCAGAGCCAATGGAACTAACGATACCCAGGGCGTTCAATTTGTAAAAAAAAAAAACTCACGGCTGCATTGTTCACACTGGTAGTTCAGATAGGCCCAAAAATGGGGGTCAGTGTAATTATTTATTTCCTAAATAGACCAGACAGAAACCAAAGTGGCTAAACCATTAAGATCCACAAACAGTGTAAGTCTCCAACCTGCACAAAGCAATAAAACAGAAAGGATGGCAATTGGGTATCTTTAATCCTGTGGCTGATTTATGGGTGCCCATTAGCAGTATTCTCGCCTGACAAATGGGGCTGGTACTATGTTTGGCATGAAGTGTGACCACATCTGTCAGTGCCAGTAGTTTTTTAAGCGCTGTTTGCTGAGTTGAGCTCAACTCGCAGTTGCAGTCTCCCTCTGGTTATTTGAACGTTCAGCAAAGTGTTTAAACATGGATTTCTATCTAATATAAAATAGTCTTATTTATCAGAACTTTTATGTTAAATGATTGTTTCCCCCCCCCCCCCCCCATCATTATAAAAGCTTTACTGCTATGAAAATGTCTTTAAAGAAAGGTCAATAATATATATAGAATTGCTACAATGTTTAAAATGGCTTTAAAAATTAAATAACAAAGAACATGCCCTGCATTTTCGAATTGCTTTTGTTTCATAGTTTGATGAAGGATGTAAGTGTGCATATATTTATTTTTCATTTCAATTGCTTGGTAAATCATTGTCTTGTTTTGAAGTTGAAAACACAAATGTTTGCTTTATTAATGATGGGCAATGCAGTACAATACTAGGGAACTTTTCATATATGCGTAGCACTGCCACGCCAACTTTAAATGCAGTCAAAGAACCACGCGCCAATGATTAAACTCAAGTACATCTGTTGTGATGAAGTAACACACAATATAATTTTTGTATGTTTTTGCTTTTATAGCAAGCGCTGAAAAACGGTCAGAGCCGTCGTCAATTTAACATGCAGTCTTTCGCGACCAATATCCATAATCGAGGATTTTGGGTTACATCGCGTAGATATAAACGTGCCGTTTAACCCGCCACCACCCGATCGTGCCAATTGGTAATGTTTGCCACGTGAACAAAACATGCCACCCACAACATTTAGCGGTAGTGCAACCAGCAGCGCGTGCGTTTGTGCACGTATTCGCGAGCAATCAGGAGCCATGCCCTTGCACGTCGCATCTGCCGTGAAGTCGGAAGCAATACATTGATTTGCGCGGCTTTCACTGTTCTCGGGAATGCGCGTGTGCGATTTGAAGAAGAGGCATCTTATTGTACGCTGCTGATATATGGTTTTACTTCCATCAACAGGCACCGATCAGACGTTCATCCATTAGTCTGGCCCAGGGACTCCCCTCCCCGACCATTACCCTCGATTCTCTGGAGGATGAATTGGGGGGAGGCGGGGGGGGGGGCATTGGGGTTGGGCAGCAGGGGAGGAGTCGAGTGTGCTGGAGGAAAAGCTGAGGTTTTCGGTTTTTTTTTCCTGCTCGTCGATCGCATTAGCGGCGAGTGTGTTTTAGCGACCTGCTGCGCTTCGTTCGATCATGGGGGGGGTGGGGGGGGGCGTCCGCTTGGTCGACAATAAAGTGGGCCGTTAAGTGTTACCACCGGCCACGGCACATTCACCTTCTCCGGGGCTGACTTTGAACTCACACTTGGCAGCGTCTGGTTCACTTTGTACGTCCGTGGTCTCCGGACGTTTTTTTGATGCCTTTGCGAAGCCGTTTTTGTGTCTGGTGTAGCCACTTTGTTTACACTTTAAACGGATCTTTTAAAACCCTCCCCCTCCCGTAACCTTGAATTTATATTATTATAGTGCAGGTATTTTGTGTGTAGTCTGGCCTGGTTATTAGTCTGTAAACTTTGAGAGTTATGGACAACGGCGTTATTGAATGGACAATATCTCAATTCTGACAACACTGATTATAGATCACATTCTTGTGTTTGTCAGTGCTGTGACTAAATTAAATATAAGCTACCAGAATTTACAAATTGCAAAAGAATAGCATTACAAAAGTCTGCTCAAAAACATTTCTCAATTTGTTACCATTCAGCCAGTTTTTATTTCTCCAATTTTTCTTATTGCGTTAATGTTAGATTATTCCACCAGGGCGGGTAGATGTAAGAACGTTTATAATGCACATTTTTAAGATATGCGACTCTACAATGTGCACGATTACAATTTTCTGACGAAAAATATATATTCGCGGTAAGTGTCGAACAAAACAGGTCGTTAAATAAAATACTACTGTACTGTGAAGACAGGCCTATAGTTTTTTTTTAGTAAGACATTTTTGTTAGATACTCTAGCCTTGAAACAACAACACCTACAGCTTGACTTTGCAAATGAAGGAAGAGTTGTTAATAATGAAGATAATTCAAATTTGTCGTACGCATTCCTTCCTAGGATCCCAATACGCAATGCATGAAACGCAAGAAGCAAAAACAGAACCAGGGGCAACCAACTGAACTAAAGAGGAAGGCCACTTTACAGAGATGGGTGTTCAAAGCAGACTTAAATATATCTACTGACTCTGATTGCCTGATTTCAAGTTGCAAGGTGTTCCATAGTTTGGGTGCCACGCTGACAAAAGCCCGATCAGCGCAGCCTAGACCTGGGAGTGCTGAGCAGTCGGAGATCAGAATATCGCAAGTACCTTGATGACATATTTATACGTATTAGTTCCTGCAAGTAACGTTGAACTCGTGAGTGTCAAACTCTCTGAAACAGGATAGCCACCGAATGCTTCAAGCTCTCGCTTCACACATCTTTGCGGCATTTCGAAAGCCCCTCCACGGTTGCAGACTGTAATGCGGAACGACATTGAAAAGTCTTTTGGGAGCGAGCGGGGATGTTTATATATAAATGTCTCGATGTAAAAGTGGGCGATGATTTATCAGCCGTGGGCAACCAGACGTGTTCCAACTTTTCACGTACAACTTTAATTTTAATGGCAATAAAAAAATATATAAAAAATCCACGGATGCTGTAGACGGCTCTTTTCGATGGTGAAACTTATCATGAGACTATGCAATTGACCAACAAGAGTGGAAGTGAATACCATTTTGGTTTCTCTTGAAATTTTGGTGCAGGATGCGCCACTTTTATTGATTAAAAAGAAAAGCCAACTATCTTAACGAACCTAATCAGGCAAATCGCTTTTGCAGCCCTACCTCTTAAGTAAATTTCCAATTGATTGTTAATTATTTGTGATTGATTTACTCGATGAAACATGCCCAAAAAGCCATCCATCGGACAATCGATGCGCGTCCACGTTTTGTCATCCTGTCCCAGAGCTAAACTCGCCCAATGCTATGAGCAGCTATGTTTTTTGTCTGTAATGCATATGCAAATCATCGTCTTATAATAGTGCAACTATATACATACCTGTATTCTTGTTCAGAAAAAATTGAGACGTCAGGTTCATACTGCGTACAACCGTTTCAATACGGGCAAACATTTTTTTGTCTATTTCTTTGTGATTCTCCCTTGTGATGGGACTTTGTAGGATGAACGTTGAGATTTATAAGGGGCACGGGGTGACCAATGAGGTTGACAGGTATGTATATATACGAGAAGAATACATAAACCTTAAAATAAGCGATTGAGAGTAATTTTGAAGGTTGTAATCCTAATGTTTGTAAACTTAATTGGGGACTGGTCATTGTTATTTTGCATGCACTGTGTATACACTAGCATTCCGCAGAGTACATACGATTTCAAAATACAGTTTGAGATCTCAATGTTTGCTCTCTGTGAGCTAGCATTGATGTCGGTTTCATTAATATAAAGCAATGATTTGACCTGTTGAAAACATGGGAATGTTATAAAAACAACTTATTTCAAAAACGCCATGTTGATCGTAAGCAGTTCGAGAATGAATCTCTGAATGTTACTTAAACAGTTCTTTGAACTTTGTTACCGTATTTTGTTTGACTGGCAAACCACATCAAAATCTTGCGCAGAAACAGAGCATATTTGCTTTCATATGTCTTTTTTTTGTCTATGCATATGTTCAATGCGCTTGAGTAGACATAAATCCAAATCCCAAATAAGCTTAACAGACTAATTTATCTTGTCGAATTGATTGCGTACACACGGTCAGATGTTGGGCTGGGCTCTGGCTGTCGCAGCGGGCTGAGATTTAGCGTTTGGCCTGTCCGGGATGATTTCAATTGACAGCAGCCACTGGACAAGGAGAAGAAGACTGATGTGGCGGTGCTCACAGGCCGGTCTGCAAGTACGTGTGTCGAACTCCTTTCGCACCGTACGTAGCCAACCGTGCTAAATGGAGGTGCGGGGGGGGGGAAGTATGTATGTAGAACTTCTTTTGCACCGTATGTAGCACCGTATGTAGCCATTCTTGGAGGTGCGGGGAAAGTAATGACGTATGTACGTGTGTATGTTGACCTTTCGCGCCGTACGTAGCCAACCGTGCTCATCGGAGGTGCGCAGGGGAGGAGGAGGGGGGGGGCACAGCAAACTAAACACAACAAGCATTTCTAAAGAAATTAGTTTTCAATCTAGCTTTAAAAGTGCATAGCCTCCAGTGGCTTTCTAATATCGGAAAGAGGAGGAGGAGGGCCCGCCTCTCTGCATTGCCACTTAAATTCCTGGCGCATGTGGGGTGGGACCCGGTGGTGGGGGGGGGGGCTCTTTCGACTGGGTCACCGCGATTGCAAGCAGTCTATTGACGGGGAGGGAAGTTACTCGGCCTCAAATCAATTGGCTTTTTTTTTTAAACTCCCGATCCGAAGATGGGAAATCTATACGTCGCAGCTTTTTAGCTGTCCGAGAGGAGGCTAAAAAGGGGTATAAATGTGTCCAGGCCTCGGCGTGCACGTGCACTAAGTACTTTGTGGTGTACACGAGGTGGAGGAGGAGGTGGTGGAGGAGGTATATACCCCTGCCTTGTGCTGCTGAGCCTTTAAATTGAATGGTGTAACGCAACATCGTAACTTTAATGAAGTCCTGGCACTGGTTTATCAGCACAACGTTGTTGTTTAACGTTCATAAGACAATTCTTGGATGAAACATGATTTTGGAGAGAGAACAAAAATCTATTTTGGTTAAGGTAAAACACTTTCTCTTTCCACGTTGGAAAATAATATTTTTAAAAGTGCATTTTTAAATCACATTTTCGTAAAAACGTGGACTTTAAAATGTAACTGTAAAGTCTGAACATTAATCATGTAGAGTACTGTAGTGCTCAATATAATGTGTAAATGTGGATAAAAAATAATTTTCATAAGAACAGTTGCTGCTATATATCACCTTTTTACTGTTGTTTCGCTATACCGTGCCAAGATGTCCAATTACAAACTTTGCATATTTTTTCACAACTTGTGATCAACCAATTGTTTTGCGTTTTATGTGAACATTTTGTCTAAGCCCTTCATTGCTTATGCTACGAACTATAGAGTAACTGTGATTTAAAAAAAAACATTGCATTCAAAATATGTCCTTTAATAAGGCATTGTAAGTCCACACTGGGATAAAAAAAATAGTTTTATTGTCCATTCACAATCACCTTGGAGATTCCATAATGGGTGCCCTGCCATTAGCAAAAGAGACAACATTGTCACAGTCGCTGGACAATGCCGCCACAAAAAATCTTGCAAATGATCAGTTGAAATGTATCTCTGGAAAATTGCATCTTTGACAGAAACTTAACGCTATAGCTCATCCACTACAAACTCTACGTATAATTGCATCAAGTTTGGTTATTCAGGTTGCTATAGTTGGGCAACTGGACTCGCATAAAAACGAAAAACCCACAATATTAACCGACAGAAATAAAGTATATTTATGATTTTTTTTTAAAGTTGTGTGTGATCATTCGGACCACTACTACGACATAAAGGTTACATTTGTGCAAAAAAATAATATCCCACGGATAAAATAAGAATTTGTTTCGAATTTCGTGGTTTAAATTGTAGAGTAAAAGTTTTCAGTAACAAAAAATAATGCTTTTTTTTTCTACAACGCCTCTGGTTGAAACCCTTTTTACGCTGGAACCAACTGTCCCCTGGCTCTTTAAACGTAGCATTCACAACAAGCGGTGCACGTCGCTCACGCGGACGCGCGCACGACTACTCTGCCTGCAATGGAACGCAGCGTAAATCGCCCCGGCGTTGCTTCTCTGAGCGGCGCATTCTCGGACAGCTGCTAAAAGTCGCGTAAGGGAAAGAAAAAAAGTTCCTCCACACGATGACCACTTGTCGACACTGACCGCCGATTTCAGAAACAAAGAAAGTTACCTTATTTGAACCCCGCCGCGTTCGCCCGCGCTCGTGTGTGTGTGTGTGTATATAGAAACCACCTGCTTATAAAGAACACTTGACGAAATGGGAACTTGTCAGAGGTCTGTTACGTGCACATTGCACCGCATTTCAACAAGAAAATCACGCTCCTGCTTTTTTTTTATTTAAGCACGTTGAACGTCTCTCGCGCCGTACGTAGCCAACCGCGCTAATCGGAGGTGCGGGGGAAAGGACAACAAACTTAAACACAACAACAAGCAGTTCTAAAGAAATTAGTTTTCAATTGAGATTTAAAAGTGCATAGCTCCAGTGGCTTCCTCGTATCGGAAGGAAGAACGTTCCAGACGGCCGCGGAAGTGCATCTGAAAGCACGCGATGAGGTGACCGTCTTTGTTCGAGGGGTAGCCCACAGCCGCTGCTGCGAGGATGACCAAAGTTTGTGTGATGGTTTATGCTGCTTGACAAGCTCGACAAGGTATTGTGGTTAATTTGTCTGCGAGGAAGACGGTTTAAAGAAACAATCCTCCCACTGCAGGTTGGTTTTAACAAGCTCACAGAGGTCACAGGCCATCGTGTTAATAGTTCCCAGTACAATACATTAATCAAGTAAAATTAATGCACGTGTATGTGTTAAGCCACTGTTACCAGAGCGCTGAGCTGCAGGTTAGAAGGTCAGCTGTCTGGGCCAAGGGTCATTGCTCCCACAGTCCCAAACCCTGGGTCAAAAGGCAGCAATCCCTCCCAAGTGCTCCTTTTTCTTTCATCAAACTCACGTGACGTCGGGATTTTGTGTGCACACTACCGTTTGTTTGACCGACTTCTGTGATCAAAAAGCCCTCTTAGTATGTTTAGCCAGAAGCCGCCAGACCGTATATTGAGTCCAGATTTTTGTAGGGTGAAAAATCAAACATTATTTTACTGTGAACCCCTATAAAAGGCCCTGTGTATGGATAACACATGCTTATCAGACATTCGTGGGGGGTTTTTTGGACCTTGTATTTTTCTTCATTTACAGCTCTTTGCCAATCCACCACCGTATCAAGGACTCCCCAATGCCATGTAAGTCATGTTGGTTGTTTGACCATACTTCACCACGCTGGTCACTAAGTGTGGGTTGGTGAAGGGGGGAGCTCAGGACTGGTTCAGATATAACTCTCACGTTAGCCGTGGCCGAGAATTGAACTTAGGTTGTCAGTTTCACAGCGCATGGCACTGACCACTGCACCACCATTGCGCCACTCATATCCTTAAGTGATTTTGAATATCCATAAGCATGAAGGACATATAACGAAGCAAGGCCCGATCCACAAATACTAAGGAGATAGTTACAGTGATACACTCGCGCTGGCACTGATCTTAGCCATGGCTGGGAATTGAACTCGGATCACCAGGTACAAAGCATCGTGTGCTAACCACTGTGCCACCCATTCTCCCCAGCAAAAATTGGTGTAGATTCAACACATTCTTGCATAATTCTTGCTTGAAGGAATTCTACATTTTACAACAGAATATTCGTCCCTTGAAAGGGCCTTCTTGCATCCAGACATGTTTTTATATATCTAGAACTTTGAGATCCATTGAAAGGAGTAAAATATTACAGGAGCAACAGGGGTTAGGTATGCAATTGTACGTATTGTGTATTTTAACAAAAAACTGTCTGACTGACCTACAAAAATAAACTTGTTTCGTAGTTGAGAAAAAAAACGCAATTAGAAAAAAAAACCCCTTCAATTGTTTACCGCACAAAATGAAACCTCTGCTACCATAAGCCACAACGGGAGGACGGAAAAAAATGAGAGTGGGAGCAGATAAGTTGTGTGCCCACGGCTCCGTGTAATACTTCGAGACTTTGTTGGAGGAGGAGGAGGAGGAGTTGGTTGAGTCTGGGGGAAGGGGATGGATAGAGGAGGAGGTTGGAGGGCGGGGGGGGGGCGGATTATCCTCCACCAACCCCACTCTTTCACCCCAACCCCACTCCCCCCTGGCCATCCCCCCCCCCCCCCTGCACCCCCCCCCCCGCACCCCCCCCTTGTCATGTGCATTCCCTCTTTGGATAGAGGCAGCGATGCCTGCATACACATAACCCCCGGTAGCATTGTGCTCGCTCGCTCAGCGGAGTGGCACAGGGATCGCGTGCACGCGCAAACGGTGCGCCGGCGACAGCAAAACAAAAATGCAGGAGGCAGAGAGGGGGGGGGGGGAGGCTAGCCCCCAACGAGTGCCCCGACTCGGAAGAGTAGCGGGACCGGGCTACTGGTTGCCGCACTGCGGAGTTACACCGGGGGAGGATTGCTTGTCTCCTGAGCAAAGGAGAGACGGGGAGATTGCTCGCTCTTCCCCGAATTGCAGCGTGGGTAAGCTCCAAATGTATTTAACCGTTTGTTTGTGGGTGTGGGGGGGGGGTAAAAAAAGATATCTGTGTGTGGGAGTAACTCGATTTTGTTGCGCGCCGACTCGAGGGCTCGCTTTTGTCGCTCGCTCGCTCGCTCGTCGTCGTCGTCGTCGTCGTCCTCCTCATCGCACGATCCGTTTTCGAACATCGTTAATGTTTCTCCGTTGTGTTTTAAAGCGCGTGCGTGGGGGGGGGGCGATGCGTTTTTTAGCACGGCGATAACGGAAATCCATCGGCTTTTAAACATTTATGGGAAGTGTTTCGCGCGCTTGTGCACCCACGCACGCTCTTAGGCGGCGGGGGTTATCAAACTTGGCGGGTCTTCGTCAAGCATTTATTCGCGTTCTCTCGCGCGCAGCCTTGGCAAACGATGTGCGCCCCCCCCCCCTCTTTGCAGCGAGCAGGTTATGCATATTTTGAAGCACATCGCTTCTGCTATGTAATAAGATTGTGAATTATTCAGGCAAGTGTTCGTGAAGGTTTCATGGCAATCTGCTGCTTTTGCCAAACGGCTAATTGCCCGTCGGGGTTTATGCATCTAGAAATGGCTTTATATTGAGCAATAGAGCGATTTTATTCCAACTTCGGCTGTGCACATTAGCAGACCTCATGGGTCCCTTACTACTGCCAGAGGTTTGAGGCCTAGAAGTTGCTCAGCCTCTCACTCTCGTACAATTCTCTGAATGCGTTATTGGCTTAATGAGGCAGCTTGCCATTGATTTTTGCCAAAAGCCTCATTGTAAATTGTGGCTGTAAAGTCTGCCACCGTATAGAATAATGCAAGCTAATACTGTGTTCCATAAAAAAAACTAACTGTTTGTAATTATGTAAATGTATCTCCTCTCCACTAGATAACCAATTATTGTGCGGTAGTGCACCATAAACATCTCGTGCCGCTACAACCTGCCCTTGTAATAAATAGTACAACGTTTAAAGAGAGTTAAAAGCAAGTAATTGGGAGGTATGAACTGGCAGCTCAAGTACGCTTTTGATGTTCTTGTGAAGTGCGATTGGTTGAAGCGTTGACTTATTTTTTAATCCTCCAGCTTTTGTGTTATACGAGGTATGACGATTAAAAGAAAAACATAATCCAGGGCAAGTTAAAGTTAAGTTTATTCCCTGCTACTCCCATGTCAAATTCCAGCTGGGTTTTCCCACATTGCACACGTGGAATATTGGCCACAGCATTTATATGTACAGAGTACAAGAAAGAGAGAAAAAAATTACCAGATGTTTACACGTTTAGCATTTCGTGCGTATAGGCAATACGTTGATCTGTTAAAATGTTTTAATGCAGAGGTAATTTACGGTCGGGATGGAAGTGGTGGCCCAATCTTGCGTGGTAGTCACTGCGCTGTGAACCCAGCAAGCCGAGTTCGATTCCCAACCGTGGCTCCCCATCCGTGGCAAATGAGATCCGAACCAGTCCTGGGTGCCTCCATTGCCACCCTACACTGGCCAATGTGGTGAAATATGGTCGAACAACCCCCATGACCAACAGCATGGGAGACGTCTTCATCCAGCAGTGTTGACGAAGGGCTGCAAGTTATACTTTTCTGTAAATGTACAATCATACGTTTACATGTTTTCCACTTAATTGTGTTGCTTCAATAGCTGTTTACGTTTTTATTTCACGTTATTCTCTCTTCTTATTTATAGTCCTATCATTTTCACCAGTAGCAAGCGGAATATTTTCAAGGGCACGCTTTTGTGTTAGCAAGAGATAACGCGCGTAATTGCGGGTTGCATTTTTGCAGTGACACCGGCATGCAGTGACCTTCGTGTATAGAAAGCAGCATGAATCGCTATAAACATTCATAATCATTTACAACCCTATCCACCGCTCCATGAAGGGTTGTTTGACAAACTTTACTCCCAATGATCAGTACGGGTTTGGCGAAGGGGGCAGGCCTAGGGCTGGTTCAGATATCACTAGCACGTTAGCCGTGGCCGAGAATCCAACTTAGGTTGGTCGGGTTCGCAGCGCATGGCACTGACCACTGGCCCCACCGTGGTGGCACTCATATCCCTAAGTGATTGTGAATATCAGTAATCATGCAGGATCTGTAACGAAGCGAGGCCCGATCCACAAATACGAAGGAGATACATTTCGATTTGAAGCTTTCGTGACTGCAGGGATTCATCTTCTTGGTTTTTTCGGTAAAGTCATTCTCTTATTTTGTTATGTTTTATTTTTATTCTTCCCTTCTACGTGACTTTACCGAAAGAACCAAAGAAGACGAAGGAGATAGTTACAGCGATACACTGACGCTGCTCTCCTGACGCGGCCGCCTGGCTTGACCACCTGAATGTGAAATTGTAGTCGTTGCTCTGCATCTACCGCAGCCGTACAACAAGAAGAAGGAGGAGACGCATGAAGGAGTACAACTTCAGATGTTTTATGTGAAATCCCCACACTCTTGGGATCCGGGGAAGGTATTCGATCTGATAGGTGTAAGACTTAGTGTGCGAGGGGATCGAGTCTCCAGACTACCACACACACACACACACACCACCCCAGCCTTACTTTCTTCCAACCGTGATAGCTTTCGGAATAGAGATGTTCTTAATTGCTGCAAAGTGCAGGAATGCTTTTCTTGAGTGTGATCGGTATAGATGATCGATATCACTTAAAGACGCTTTCATTGGTTGTAAAAGTTTAAAGGTGTGTTTTGCGAGCGGCTATTCATAAACTTTCTAGCCCTTTGTTGATCACGGTACTCAATACCATAGTTTGTGTGTGAAGTATGGGGTGAGTTTCCACGTAAGTGCTATAGATTAGCAAATTTGTTTATAGTGTAAGTTCAATATTACTGATAGTTTCCCCTTTGAAATCAGCTTTACCTGAAAAGTAATGTCTCTTATTGTTTCCTATGAAAAAGAGAACGTGTATACACAACTGATATATATACAACACACCAAGGTGTACCATGCAAGATGCGTAATATCCGTTTAACACGTACACATTTTACTATTGCCTGTTAGCAGCAGTATCACAGTTGGGCAGCGAACCGAGCTGATGAACCTAGACACCTGAGTTCGATTCTCAGTGGCGAGAAATATCTGAACCGGTCCTGGCCCCCTACACTTCACCAACCTGCACCGACCAGCGTGGTGAAGTATGGTCGAGCAGCCCCCTCCCATGGCTGGGACAACCTTCATCCAGCAGTGGATTGACAAACTCGAGAAGCTATAAAGTACGGAGCATTAAATGCAGACAAAGTCCAAGGCATGCCATGAATTGTGAAGGTGTCATGTTAATAAAATCACGTTAGAGCACAACAGACTTTCTGCCATTGAGAGTGTACAAATGCTTACAGAGGATAGAGCAATCATTGCTGAGAATGTGTCTCAGCTTCCACATTGTGATACGCAATATTTATTGTGAATACATGTTAGGGTAACATTCATTCAAGGACTTTGTATACCTGTGCTGCACAAGACAACTGTACCTGCTTCATCTAGCAACCACTGCGATGTTTCCGCCTGATTAAGCGAGCAAGTAATGCTTTTATGCGGGCCATTATATAATTGGCAATTCCTCAATGTCTAGATTTTTTTTTCTACAATTTTGATTCCCCCAAAAGTCCATCGCGGACTTGTAGAGTTTCCGAGCATTGCCGATGGCTGGCGAGCGCATCAAGCCTTGCGTCAAGCGCTTCTGCAAGATGCGCCGTCTCCGTAGTAATAATAATTCCAAAGCAGTGGTTCTTAAACCTGGCGAGCACGCACTCCCTGGGGGTGCAAGATGCCCTTTCTGGGGGTGCGAGAAATGCGGCAATTTTTGAGAAGGTAAATCGTCGAAACAAAATTAAGCATGTGCACGTGAGTACGGCTACTTTGTCTCATCAAACCGATGTATTTGTTATCGTAAGTTTTTTTTTTAACGATTGAAAGCCAAAGAGGTGCAAGGCTGCAGTAAAAGGTTAAGAACCACTGCTCTAAATAGTCGACGCCAATCTTTGCATATGGTGCCCACTCATCGGCGTGACCTTAAAATATCGCAGTGGGCATGTAAGAGCATCGCAACAACTGCCCGTTTTTCGAACCGTACAACAGAAAATACGACTACAGACGGTGACTTCTTCGTAGTTGACACATTGGGCTTTTTAATTCACCTATATAATCAAAGTAACAAAAATAAGGTAACGTTACAGCAGCCCTGCCAATTCCCTCCTCGTGCCACTTGCTGGCAGAAGGGCCTTCCACTAGAGGCAGTGCTAGAGTGCCCCTCTTGGGGAGTATTTCTCCCCTCCTCTTCCACGCTGGTCAAACCTTCTCGGAAGAGATGGTAGCACCTACACTTTACGTCACCGCGTGCGACCTGCGGTGTACAAGATTCCGTCGTCGTTCACGAGGGACACGTTCCGAAGATGCTCGTGAAGAGCAATACATAAATAAGCTGTTAAATACATTAAATGTATCTCATCACTTTATGTCATCACTTTATGTCATCACTTTCTCTCTCATCTCTTTATCTCTCATCTCTTTTATCTCTCATCACTTTAGCTCATCACTTTCTCTCTCAATGCAATCGTGTATAGTTCCAGATGCGATTCGCGGAGAGCCAAAATTGCGGATGACAAGTTCGGGAATAACGAGGGAATATTGTAACTCGTTTTTACTTCTGGCAGCACAAGAGACGACGAGATTCAAGAAACTTGGAACCATCGTTTAAATTTCCACACCGGGAGATCAAAACGATAACCTCTGAACTGTAAGAACAGTTTGCTAACATCCCTTTCATCAAAGTTATCTCGATCAAAAAAATAAAATGGGAATACATTCTCAGCAATCCTTAAAATGTGAAATGCCTTTGTTTGGAAAAATTTGGGGCGAAATATTGGGGTACAAGGAATGTAAGAGTAGGATGTTGGTGGAGGGGGGAGGTGGGCTGAGGCATAATTTGCCGGTTCCAGTCCCCACTGCAGTCTTTAGTGCCCAAACTCAGTGTGCGTGATAGAGTTAATGTGGAGTCTGCTGGTATGCCGCCAATTATTCAATGAACGTTATCGGTTGCATATGGCGAGTGTGGACTCTGCAGATGCCATGTGTGGATAATTGTCTGCATGCTCCCCAACTGCCACGCTCTGGCCATGTACCTTGCTAACCGTGGGCAGAGCCTGTTTGTCGCGGTGCAACAGTAACGTCAACGGCGTTTTAATTAGTCGCGAAGCTAATTTCGAAGCGCGTGTGCTGATGCAGAAACGCTGCAACTGTGCGTGCGTGCATGAGCAAATGACCGCAAAGAAAACACATTAGTACGTCGACGAGCATGGCACGTGTGCTTGCTCCCTTCCGTGCGTGACGTTACCCTGAGTAGATTTAAAAATAAATTCATTCGAATGTGTAACGTTCCTTTTCCATACGCCGAACATACCTTGAGCGGTGCAGCGATTCACGCGCTGTAACTTTGAACCCCAGAGAGCTGAGTTTGATCTCCAGCCACGGCTAACATACATCAGTGGCGAGCGACAACAGGAACCAGACCTGCTTCTCTCCTTGTCTTTGTTGAACTTATTTCACACCGTACGTAGCCAACCGCGCTAAACGGAGGTGCGGGGGGGGGAAGGACAACAAACTAAACACAAAAAGCAGTTCTAAAGGAAGTATTTTCAATCTAGATAATTTAAAAGTGCATAGCTCAAGTGGCTTCCAAATATCGGAAGGAAGAGCGCTCCAGACGGTCGCAAGGACCTCCCCAGCAACCACCACTGAGTCGAATGTCCCTTCTGAGCATCTTAACTCTCAGGGTGTTTGGGTAGCGACTGGATCAGATGAGTTGTGTGGTTTGGCAGCACAGTTGAAGCGGATGTCATCGCGTTTTGGCCTGAAGTGATTCTTCGTCCCTCCACTATTTGGAGTTGTGATTCGATTCAAGAATAAGTTTTCTTTTTACCCAGTCCATGTTAGCGCCTCTGGCTGCTTTGCTTGGCTGCAAGGGTCACGTGACCTGCTTGTTTACAATATGCGTGAATCTACCGTTGCTGATTCTCGGCTCGCACGATTCAAACTGCACGCGTCGTCGGCTTAAGAATCTAATTTAATGGGTTCATCGATGCGTCGTTCGAGCCGTTATCGTGAGCAGGGATAGCCCCCTGGTAAGGATTGCTTACACGTGGCGGTGCAACAGTGCATCGATTATTTTTATTGATTCGTAGGTTCACGATACAAGTGTCTCACATTGTATGTGAGAGAATAGTTTCCATATATGTTGCATGCAGTGGACTTAAGAGCCGTTATTTGGGCATTGCATTTACAATGATGTTACAAAAGAAGCGATTTGTTGAGAGAATCACAGCCCTGAATCGCGATAATTTATCGAATCACAAGGATGATCCTTATTAACATCTCGTCAACGTGGGGGCACCACGGTGGTGAGATGTTAACTACTTCGCCTGGTATATAGGAGGTCGTGGGTTCGATCCTGACCCTGACACATGTATATTTGGAGTTTGCATGTTCTCCCTGTGGTCGCCTGGATTTTTCCTCCAGGTCCTCCGGTTTTTCCCCCTCCACATTTAGAAACGTGCGTTTAAGAGTCCCTCCACTATTTGCTTCACTTCAGCTGCTATAAATGTCCACACGGTAAGCCACTTTGTTGAGCTATCATTTGTGATGACCAGGTCACTTCCGGAGAAAACGAATCTCATAAAGCTCAGCGGGCCTTTCCTTGTCAAATAAAGTGTAGTTTTAGTTTAATTATATATTTTCGTGAGCTGCCCGCAATGGCGTGAAGTCGTGGCCTGTTGGGTTAACACGGCGCATTGCGCAATGGACCCTGGCCAGGGATAACGTCACAGTGGAGGGAGCGGGTCCACTCATACTTGACCAGAATGGTCAATTCTTGGGCAAACGACTGCCCCATGACTCGCATGGCATGGGGAATCCCTTATCCAGCAGTGGATTTGGCGAAGTTGCTGTAAATTATTATTTATTGCAATATGCTTCACTTCAGATGTATTTATCTTGGGTCCGGTGTGTTGGCACAATGTGCTGTATATTAATAGCAACAACAACAATAATGTTGGTAAAGAAATTCAATAGAGGGTTGAGCTATTGGGATGGTGAAAGAGCAAATTGTATGACTAAGGTTGTGTCTGTTCGATTCAATATGTACACAATACCAACACATGATTACTGTTATTCTAAGGATATTGGATATGTGCTATAGACTCAGCTCAAACCACACGTTAGGGTGACATTGCTTTGCTTTCTCAACACGAGGGTAAAATGCAGTGTTGATGGGTAAAGTTTGAGGTTCGTGTTTGCAGCAACTTGGTATGAATTATCACAAAATACGAGCGAAGAGCAAACTTCTAAAATTTCAGAAGAACACTTTACGTGCTTTGGCTGTAAGGTGTTTACACAGCATCTCATTCCTTATATTTTCAAATCTCTCTTCTATTTTTAAAGGAACAAAACCCCATCCTGTGGGAGTGATGTCATAACAAGACTGTGTAGGAAGCATCGTGAAATGAGTATAATCGATTCTGAGCATTCCAAACACGATTTGTTTCTTTTATTCCCATTCTACTAAGATGCGACTTAATTGCAACCGGGCTTCTGAGCTAGTTATTAAGGGGTCACTGATAATTATCATAATCTCCACCAGTTAACAAAAGGTACGTATTTTATTCATTCCCCCATCCCCCGTCCCAACACCCTCCCTCCCTTCTCTCGTCTCATCTCAACTGTTTGCTGCAACAACAAGAAGCCCCGTTCTAATTAAATTTCTCCCCTGTAAAATATATATATTTGATGCACTTCACTCTCTCAGCTATACTTGGGCCACTGCCTCATTACAGCCCAAAAAATGCCACCTCAGATTAAAAAAAACTTTCACAAAACTAAAAAAGCCAAACTTTGCCAGATTGTATTTTTTTCGAGTTTTGAAGGCCTTGCAAACAAAACATAATTCCCATAAATAAAGGGGCAGCCCTGCAACGTCTTGATCATAGCATTGCTGGCATAAAGGCCTCCATTAGAGGGGGCTCTGGAAAACCCCTCCAGAGGGCACTTGGCTTACTCTCCCATGCTGGCCTGTTACGTTGGAAGAGGTGGATTTACCCACACTTTACCCCACCACACGTGACTTGCCCGATCGACGAACTGGTGTGGCAATTTGTACTGCTGGGTAGGCTCATATATATAGCGTTGCCATATATACACTCTGCTTTTATATTGATCATTATCCCTTTGGTTTGCTCAGCAGCGTGTACTGTGGAAACTTGATCGTGACATTAAAATTATGATTTGGTTTTTTTGTATGGCTTGTAACATGCAGTGGTTTCCTACTGAGTAGTGAGACAACCTTTTTGTAAAATGAATCTCAGGCTGGTATGTGAACTTTCAATTCCACTTTAAGAACTTTTACAGTGTAGGCACATACTGATGGGGGCTCAATGGCTGAGCATATTTTGATTGTCATACTTTGAAGCGTGTATATCCCAAATACCCTGTAATACAGTACATCGTTATTATATTCTTGGTTCTTTCGGTAAAGTCACGTCTTGCTGTGGTTTTCACACCTGATGATGATTGCTTGTGTTGCAGTCGAAACGTCGTGAGAATTTTATTGTTTTATATTTTTATTATTTTATTGTTTCCCTTCTACGTGACTTTACCGAAAGAACCAAGAATATGAATCCCTGCAGTCACGAAAGCTTTCAATCAAACTTTTACATCGTAATTGTTTACATGCATAGCAGTCATCGCCACCAACTGGCAGACTAACGCTAACTCGCAGGCCAGTGCCAAGCCGCCGTGTGACCACACACACACGGATGGGCAAGCTGCCGTGAGGAGGTCCCCTCGGCGAACAAAAAAAAACTGCACTCTGTGAGACGCTTTGTTACGTTATGGGTGCGATATTCCGTACGTGTAAATGCAAATGTTATTAATTATATTGTTATTTTTGCTAAGTGGCTAAGATTTAAAAAACAATGTGGCACGGACAAAAAAAATTGGATGAAACATTGCAATTAAAACGCAAATATAATAATAGGACTTAGTGCTTCTTATTTAATTATGATTGAATATTTAGGCAAAAATTATACCACGCGTTTTCGTTATGCTTTTATTAACTATATTAATTCGACCTACTTAAAGCTTACGCTCACTCGGGTCTGATACGATGGAGCAGTGGCACAGTGGTTAGGACTCTGTGCTGCGGACCCGGTGACATCTAAGTTAGATTCCCAGCCACGGCTAACATCAGCGGTGAGCTATAATTTGAAGCGGGCCCTGGCTTTCCCCCTCTCATCAACCCGCACCGACCAGCATGGTCCGCAAACAACTCCCGATGATCACGGTTGGCTACGCTACCGGTGCGAAAGAAGTTCAGCATACATACATAGACTCACATGGAGACGCATAGACTCACACAAAGACACACAGACTCAGAGACACATAGTTTGTTGTTTTTCCCCCGCACCTCCGATTAGCACGTTTGGCTGCGTACAGTGCGAAAGAAGTTCAAAATACATACGTAGACTGCATGGTGCAGATCGGTCAAACGTCCCCGATGACTGACACGGCGTGTGTCGGCCTTCATCCGGTGGTGGTTTAACACATGGACATTGTTATGGTGATGATAATAATAGTTAGATTTTGTTTTGTACAGCGTCATTTATGCAAATTGCATCTTAAAAATTCTGAACGTTGCAGTCCAGATTAACATAAAAAAAAGGGACTGGAACACTGGAGATAAACCAAACGAACAAGATCAATGGAGGTTAATATAACACGACCTTGGGCAGGGAGACCAGTTAACACTGAATGCTTTTGTGACAATTATTAATAATTGTACTAAATGTGTGCGAGTTGCATTTTAACGCTGGAGCGTTTGGTGTGTGTTTAGAGGCAAGTTCAACATTGCTACCTTGGCGAGCACGCCTGTAAATCTTACCTACGGTGGTCAAAGGTCTGGTATCGTACACAGTAATGAAGAATTCCTGCCCTCTCGTAGACATTGGCCATGATACTGGGGCAACCTCTGACAAACGCAACATTGGTGTGGTTACACCGAGCCACACGGCAACGCACCATGGAGCGCCGCGGTGGCGAAGATGTTAACTACCTCGCCTGGTATGCAGGAGGTCATGGGTTCAATCCCAATACTGATGCCTGGATATTTGTAATTTCCATGCTAACGCCATGGTGGGCGCGTGGATTTTTCTCCAGGCCCTCCGGTTTTTCCCTCCACAGTTAGAAACGTGCGTTGAGTGTATTTGGCAGCTATACATTTCCACGTGATCATCTGTGGCCAAGCACACTTAATGAAAAAAAGAGCTATATCGCTCAGTGGGGCCTTACCTGGTAAAATAAATGTGAAAAATAACACTGCTCGGAGATACTCTTACCAAGGTGGCGCTTACGACGGGTGTTGGCTAGCAATGGAATTTCATGAAAAAAAAGAGGTTGGGAAAGAGGGCTTTTAGTCCCCAGTGGTCCATTGGCATTCTAAATGTAAATATGAAGATAACCATTCACTGAACTGTCATATATACACAAGCCAGTACCAGCCCATCCGGCAGATGGGTGTTTTTTTGGTCTCTCGACTCGGGTCTTTAATGAAACTACGTTGAATGAGAGATATGTGAAGCCTCATTTGGCTTTGCTCTCCCATCCTCCCAACACCTGGTTACTTTTAGCATGATCAAGTTTACCCGTGTCGTGAAAGCTACATTGCGAATGCATGGTCTGAAGCTTTCAATGGAAAGAAACATTTTTTTTTAAATAGGGATTCTGTGCATCTCTAAAACCCCCCATGAGATTTAAACGAATGAGAGTAGTCATCAGGAATGATCTGGCCACTGCTGGATTCAAGCTGTCATCATCTGTCACATTTCTGCATTATAACAATTCACCTAGCCACCTGCACACGAGCTGGTTTCATCGCTCCATCTCCTTGGTTAATGCCCTCTCAGATGTATTCCATTCTTGGCTGCCACTCTTATTACTTTTCTTGACCATCGGTCATCATCCCTTCGAGTGACATATCCTGCCCGAGCCCACTTTCTTAAGTCGTTATGATATCTCTAACTTAATCCACGTGTTCTTTTTCTTCCTTACACACTGAGAAACGAAGAGAAATAAGAGGTATGTGAGGGTTATTACAACGGTAGCAGTAAGGCATCAAGCACAATAGTAACATAAAATGAGTTTTCACTTTTTGTGGTACTAAGGAGAGACATTTTCATAGGCGCAGTCTTGTGCTCCGCACACGATAAATTCTACATAGCAGAATTCAGGGCCATCTCGAGGCCACTAACTTCATAAACTGGCCATATTCAAACATACTTTGGGCAAATCGTTTTTAAAAAAATATTTCAGTCCCTTCACAAAAAATCCAGCATACCAGAAAAATTACTGCTGTGGGTTTCATTTGAGCATTTTAAAGCACTCGGATGGGGCAGCATGATTTATGTTTGCCTAAAGGATTGCAGTTGGAGAACAACAAAACACAATGCACTCATTATGGCAGTGAAGGACGGGACTAGAGTGTGGAACTTGTACACCTCACATTGTAGAAACTCCATCTCGGCAATATCCTGTTTGGAATCCAAACCACAGTGCAATCCACTGCCATATGAAGGTTTCCCTGCACCTTGTAGACTGTGGGGGTCGTTTGTTCCAAACTTTACCATTCTCGTCAGTGCAGGTTGTTGAGGTGGTGCCCAGGACCGATTCAAATACCACTCCCTACTGGTGTCAACCTTGGACGGGAATCTCTTTCAGGTCGCTGGGTTCGTGGTGGATAGAGTGGAGAGAGGTGGGTACGCTGGTTCGTGCGCTGCGATGCGAACATGGCTGGGAATCGAACTCTAGATTCTCAGCCCACGGCTGTAGCAATTGGATGGCTACCATACGTAGCTAACCGATCAGCGCGGTTGGTAACGTACGGTGCTAAGGAAGTTCAATATACTTCTGAACACGGCTCCCCTCTGCCCCTCTTTACCAAACCGTACTGCGCAGTGTCAGGAAGGATGGTCAAGCAGTCTCCTTGACTTGCATGACATGGGGATGCCTCCATGAAAGGCATCAATTATTGAACGTGATGACATGTATATTTCCGCAGAAATACATCATGGCAGGTGCTTCGCGGCAACGTTGGTGAACATTTTCGGAACCATTTGCGTGATATTAATGTGCGCTCAGTTACAACGCAATGTAAAGCGCGGACGGGTGCATTAAATATATATATAAAAAATTGTGCACATGAAAATGATTCCATCCCACGCTTTTGCACGTGTTTGCGTTTGAGCTAATCAAAACAGAGCCGGTTGCTGTAAAGATGAGAGAGGGAGAGGGGAGGGTGGAGAGAGAAGAGAAAAAAAAAATCAAATGCAGACGGACAAGAGTGATTTTGCTCCATTGGAATGTGCCGTGAAGCGTAAAAATGTTGTCTAGCCGTAGCCACACATGCCCTGTTCCTTTTGTGTTGCACAGTAAAAGCCTTGCGCGCACACACAGAGGCCTCGTGCTGCAAAGTGCTGCGAGTTCAACCGCTGCCATGCTTCGTCTCCCCACCCACCCCCCCCAAAAACACTCGACCCCCCCCCATCCGCCACCCCCCCAAACCACACGCCCCCCCCACCCCCCCAAAACACCCGCCCCCCCCCCCCCCCCAAAGCACATGCCCCCACCCCCCCAAAACACTCGCCCCCCCCCCATCCGCCACCCCCCCAAACCACACGTCCCCCTCCCCCAAAACACACTTCCCCCCCAACCCTCGCCCAATACCCGCCCCCCCCCTCCAAAGCACATGCCCCCACCACCCCCCCAAAGCACATGCCCCCCACCCCCCCCAAAACACTCACCCCCCCACCCGCCACCCCCCCAAACCACACGCCTCCCCCAAAACACCCCCCCCCATCAGCCACCCCCCCAAAACACCCACCCCTAACTGCCACAAGTTGCACAGATATGGCCTATGAGTTTTGCACAGTCAAATAAATAATCGTCATGGCGGTACTCTGGGGTACCAAATAATACAACATGGGCGAGGCTATTAAAATATTTTATTATTGGGACACTATTTTTCCCCCAGGAGTGTTAACTTCACTCCGCTACCGGGGTACCACTCAATCCGAAATCGGTGCCACACTCCGCGATGTCGAAACGCAACGAGGACGACGATTGTGCCGAAACCCTGAACGCTCTGGGTACACACCGTGGTGGTGGTGGTGGTGCATCGTGAGTACAGCTCGTCCAGATGAGTCGATTGCAGCATCGCCGACCATCAACAGACTAAAAACAACTGCATCACGGACATCGTGCCAGAGCCGGGGTGCTATGACACCCCGGGGTACCGCCAATGAGGTTCAAATGTCCCATCATGCACGCTTTGGCCCACTGGGCGCGTTCGATATATTGTGTAAGCAGATAAGGCCCTCAAAAATCGACTCGGGTGCCATGGCAAAAGGGGGGGGGGGGGGTGTGGGGGTGCGCACGGATGAGAGGAGGGGAAAAATAAATAAAAAGGACTGCTGCGCGAGACTGAAGTAATAAAACAAACCCCAGAACAAACACCACAGGAGGCAATACTGTCGATGAGGAGGGCACAGATATGTCGACCGGATTAGACTGCAGAAACAAGCACTCCCATTGCTGCTGCCAGCGCAATAACGCAATGCTATAAGGCAATATTAGCTCAAGCATTGACACAGGCAAAGATACCCCCGTGCCCCGTATAGCCTTAACAGACTGTTGGGGCAAGTGCTGTGTACGAGTAGCACCTGTGAAGGCCGGCACAGCGCATGAGGAGGTGGGTGGCCAACACCACGCACGGACGCCTTTGTCGTCCTGAGTGGCGATGTTTACACATCGAGCCGGGTTTAGGCTGAGTCGACCTCGGGGAGGCCCAGGAGTGGTTCAGATAACAGTCACTGGTGTTGATGGCTGAGAGAGCGAAGCGTTGCACTATCGCTCCCCCCCCCACGCACAAAGACAGATCCCCCTTAAAGACTTAACAGACACACACGCACTCTGAGACAAACACAAGTACACACTTTACTGGCCCGCTTACAACGCTCCTCTTTACACGCAGCACCAAGACACGCCGTGAAATCTTCGGTTGTGAAAATGCGTTCACAAAGACAGGCTTTTTAATTCGCCTTTTGTGTTGTTTTTTTTCTCTCTTTCCTATAGCTGGGGTTACTGCTCTTAGATTTCTCGGGAGTCCATCGTTCTCCAACAAGGTGTGTGCTGGAGTTGTGTTCTCCCCCCAGCTGTAATCGGTTATCACTATGGTGATTAAACTTTGCCCCCCAGACGGGATAATTGATATGGCAGGCTCTTGAGAAGGGGCTGGGTGGCAGTACAATTTCCGTCTGTGGCCTTTCAGGTTTCAGGTTAATGGTAACTTTGAAATGTACTGTCCATTTTTGTTGTTGTTGTTCCAAAGTAAAATGCCGTTGTTATACTTGTTAGTTTAATACAGTTGCTATTTATTTAATAATTGTAAAAAGCCTTTCTAAGCGATGGTAAGGTGGTGGAAAGAGGCGAACTACTTCGATGTGTTTTTATGGTTGTACCGCCTGCCGTTTGGCACGCTGTTTGACGTTTCGCTCCACGGACTCAGCTTCGGGAAGTTTATACTGTGGCAGTATGTTAACCATTATTTGGACGTAGGAATGGTGTGATATGGTGAAGCCGAATGCAAATAAACTAGATAGTGAACACAATAGCCCGTCTGAATCACCAAGCACTTTGTGAAAACCTACCTACCCTCTATGAAGCAACAGGTCTTTTGGCTGGAAGTCGCATCTGCAAAAATCTTGTTGGTACTGAGAATAAAACCGTCTGAGAGATGATGGACATTACAGGTGAATGGGTAACAAACGGGGCAAACCGTGTGCCGATTTGGTTGTGGATCATTGGGGAGAATAGATGAAGAATGTGTATTTGGCAGAGGCGAGGCGCACATAACAATATACAACCGGGTCCGGCTTTGTGTATTAGTGGCTTGCAGTCAGAGGGCTACTCTTGTGAATTATGTCACGGGATCTTTAACATCCACTGTGAAGTCCGCTATGAAGCAGACAGGCGGGTGGCATTTTAATGGTTAAATAATAATGTTTTTAAACATTTATTTTAGTTTAGATCACGTAAAAATAAATGTATCATTAAACCCGCCACCACCCAACACAGCCGATTATTAAGGTTTTTCACGTGAACAAAACATACCAGTTAGTTACCAGTTCAGCACATCGCTGTGTTGGCGAATAAACCCACAAAATGTACAATTCAAGTGCTGGGACATTTTTTTTATGGTTACAGGGACTCCTCTACTTATGAACAAGTTGGATGCCGGAGGTCTATTCGTAAGTCAATTTGTTTGTAAGTCCAACATTACTCGTTTCGATTCCAAACACGTTGTACGGCATGCACACTAAACACGGGAAATGGCTTTTAAAGTTGCATAATCTCCTGTAGATGGTTCTTCATGTTCTGCAGATGTAGCTACCACCACCACCATCTATTGTGTGGCGGTTGAAACTTATGACTCTCGGTCCGAACAGGCAACTGGACATACTGTACAGACAGGTTTGTTCGTATCTCTGGAATATTCGTAACTCGAATGTTCGTAAGTCGAGCAGTCCCTGTGTTACACCCAGAAGTAATAGTAATCGGGGCGACCACCCGAAATCGAACCTTGAACTTCTGCAACAAGCGGTAAAAGCACGACCCAGCTAAGGCCTTGTCACTAACTCACCCGTCGTGTATACCCTCATTGATATTCCATATCGAGTGTCAATTGTTTTCCACACACGACACTGTATATGCGTGAATGTCGGTTAATGCGTTTACATTCCAAAAGCCTTTTGTCACCTCCATAAAGAATCAAATATGTGCCAAGAGCAAAGCCAGCACTTTTGTAGCTATTCATCGGGGCCCAAATTCTGATTCGGATGTAACATTTGTTCCCCGATTTATTCGTAGCTCTACTTATTAATTTCTGCAGTGATTCAACACGCGATGGCGAATTCAGCAAAAAAACTTACGTTACATTTGTTTTCACAGACGTAACATTGTACATGACATTACAAGTTGGGACAAATAAAGCATGCCTGTGTTGTGCACGACGAATTGTTCATTATCTGAGCCTACGCGCGCGCACGCACACACACACAGACAAAATCCCGCAACAACAACAAAAAAAAACGTGCGCTTTTAACTTTCAGGGAACCAACACAACTGGCCACTGACTGCAGTCATAGTCTTGTTACAGTGCTTCTTTTAATTATTCTATTTTTTTCTTCTTCTTCGTCCTCCTTTCTTCCCCCACTCGTCCAGGCCCCTGGCTTGTGTGGGCTTACAGTTACACTGAGAAGTTTCGCGGCTGGCAAATTGCCACAGCATTCCTGCCGGCGTGACCTCCACCCCCCTTCTTCTCCTCTCTACACCTCCACTCAGAGGCAGAGAATGTAGGTCAGGAGCATAGCCCCCCCCACCGTCCCGGGCGCACAGCCAATCGCAGGACAGCGGTCGTCGTCGTCTGCTGCTGACCCCCCCCCACACACACACACACAAAGAGCCGGGCACTCATCTCGCGATGATGAATAACGGGGGGGGTGGGGGGCAATGGGAAGGTGGATATGGGACAAGGTGGGTTGGGTTGATGATGGGCTGTGTGTGTGTGCCGGGGGTGGGGGGGGGAGATTTTTGTAGAGACTTTGGGGAGAGACTTATGTGGTTGTTGGGGGTTGGACGAGGGGGAGGGGGGAGGGGGAGGGAGGGGCCCCGGTTGGAAGGAAGAGAGTCTGCTGTTGAGATGGGCCTGTCCTGGGGGGGGGGGGGGCGGTGGCCACAGCATTGCGAGCCAGCTCTTAACGAGTACAAACGTTGCTGCTAACCGTATGAATACGATTGAGAGAAGCCAAAATAATAATAATAATCGTCGTCGCGGTTAAGTTACTTTTAAGCGTCAACTTGCACGGTTTACATTTTACATTTGGGGTAAAAAAAAAATATATTGTCGAGTTGAGAACATCGTTGGAACTTTACGACTGAATCGTTCAGCATATGCTTAGTTAAGGTAGGATATACCTTTTTTTGTTGTTGTAAATATACATTCTCACTTCTTTGCATGCTTCTTGGATAATATTGTTAAATATTGATTGTGTCACAGGTGGCAGATGCAGCAGCACTTGTGTTTCCAACTAATGCATACGCTCTTCTTACCATTTGCATTTAGTGTTTTTTTTAATTAAGTAAACAGTACTTTTATGATGTGTAAATTTACATGTGGGCATAAAATAACGTCCTTCACGGACGTGTTTTAGCTGCCTTTTAATTTATTGGGGGGGGGGGGGGGTTGGCCCCACAAAGTGGAAAATTCAACTGAAAAACCTAGAAGTATAATCGTAAAAAAGCGAATCAAATTCGTTCAATGTGTATTTTACATAAATATCGTGAATTTATGACTTCTAAGTGGTATTGCACCAAAAAAAAACCCTTGGCAAACATTCTTCCAATGTTAATTTAATTGTCTTGTTATTAAAGATAAGCATGGTGCAGGATTGTGGACACTTAAATGACTAGTTAAAGGAACTAAATTATTTTTAAAAAAACAGTATCCCACATGGTAATGTTTCTCTGTTGGGCTCTTAAATTTACGCTGCTGTTGCTGTGCCAGGCTGCTGATTTCTAGGAAACAGGCAATAAAATTGTGGATGTTGAAATGTGTTTTTTTAGAATACAGTCTGCAATACATAATGGACTTATTATCAGTCATATACTCGCCTGTCTTGCTAAGCCAGAAAAAATATCTACCGTTTATAAATAAGCAATGTGAGGGTTTTTTTCTCTCCAAAAGAGCCAAAATATATTTAGACATGTGATTTATAATCTAGTACATTATGTCTTCTTTAAAGCGCACTTACTGAATGTTTGACCTTAAACTTGCATGTGTAACTTTGTATATGTGCAAATCCAGCAAACTGTACTTTGCCAAATAACTAAAAATTAAAAGAAGGGAGAGTGTGAGTTAATCAATATATAAAGTTGACAAGTCCCATCAGCATACTTGGAACAAATAGCAAATCTGGATTTTTATTAAGCTTTGTGATGATGTTTTGCCAGGGCCAGGGTGGTGGCGGCTATCAATGTCTGTAAGCCAGCGCTGGAGGCAGGCAGCGAGAGGTTGCTGGATCACCGCACCAATATTGTGAAACTCTTTTCCCATGGGCACGTCGAGGAGGAGCTGTAATACCCTGGCTCGCCAGGAGGCGGTAGTAACAGCAAACATGTGGACTCCACCTGTTCGATCTGTATGGGATAGAGTGTTTCTCCCTCGCATGCGTCGGTTTTCTCCGGGTGATCCGCTTTTCTCCCACATATAAACCCTCGTTCATTGGTTAAAAACACCTTGACATATATGTGTAGGAACTGCAGAGCTTGAGCAATGTTTGTGCTGGCTCATCACGTGGCTGCTTTTCCTGCTTGCTTGATTCATTGTGCCTCTTAGTTGTTCTCTCTCTGCGAGGTTGAGCGAATACTGTGTGTTACAAGTTTAAATTATTATGCCTTTTTCAAAACTTTCCCACACTTGTATTTTTTCTTTGTATTAACCAATTAGTTGCAGTATAACGACATTGTGGTAGAGACAGTAGCACATTGTTTTATATAATGCGCAATGAACCGGGAAACCTGAGTTCAATCCCTGGCCACTGTTAACATCAGTGGCTGGGGCGCCATGGTGGTGAGATGTTAATTCTCTCGCCTAGTATGCGTGAGGTCGTGGGTTCGATCCCGACCCTGACGCCTGTGTCTTTTGAGTTTGCATGTTCTCCCCGTGGTCGCTTGGATTTTCCTCCGGGGTCCTCTGGTTTGTCCCTCCACATTTAGAATCGGCATGCGTTTAGAGTATTTGTCTGCTATACATTTCCACAGTTGAGCTGTCGTTTGTGGCTAGGTTGCTTCTGAAAAAACGCTCCGTAGTTCAGTGGGCCTTATCTGCTAAAAAAATTTTTTAAATAGTTTTAGAGTGACACCTGCAACTTTGCTATGCCGCTTCCCTTTACCAACCTATATGCAAATAATGTGGTGGGGTTTTGCCGAACAACCCCGATGAATGACACTGCGCGGGAAAGCCTCGATTTTTCACTGGATTGGCATAGAGTTGCAAATTATAAATTGGTTGTAAATGACACATTTTATATATTATTGCCATCATTAAGCCATTTGCAATGAGCTTCTGCAATATCCGTCCTAAACCGCAGCGACGCCAGTAGTTATGTTGGCAGCGTCGTATTCCCCCACCGTCGCGGTACAGTGGAGCTACTGTGGAAAAAGATGGAAGTTGGGTAATAGATCTGTCTTGGCAGTCACCGTTAACTAGAGCCGTGTGAAGTTTGGACGTTGGCTGCGGCGGCGAGGGCCTCGTGAGCAACGGCTATTGTTAAGGTGCCAAAATGCAAGACCCGCTCGCGAGTAAATGTATGGCCGAATAGCTGTTTCTTCGTACTGCCTGTGCCACGACACAGGCTTTGCTTGAGCCGTCTCCCGCCCCACACCATCGAAAAAGTTTGTAGGTCACCTCTGCCTGAAACGAGGGAAGCTGTGCCTGCGTCTCGCGCACTCGACCAAGAAGCACTTGCGAACTCTTGTCGATCAGGTGTTAGTCTTGACGTTTATCAGGAGGTATGAAGCACGTATATTTTTTATCTCGTTAATTTCTCTTCGAGTGCAGGACAATCGTGAATGCAGTCGACACTCGTGCACTCAACTAAACTATAAAACTCAACTTTTTCTTTTATTTGACCAGGTAAGGCCCACAGAGCTACGTAGCTCTTTTTCAGAAGTGACCATGCGATCGCAGATTATAGCTTAACGACGTGGGCATTTATAGTAGCCAAATACTCTAAACGCTTGTTTCTAATTGTGGAGGGAAAAACCGGAGGACCCCGGAGAAAAATCCACACGATCACGGGGAGATCATGTAAACTTCAAATATACAGGCGTCGGGGTTGGGATAGAGCCCACGGCGTCCTGTATACCTGGCGAGGTAGTTCACAACTCGCCCACCGTGTGCTTGTTTTTAAGGCTGGCGTTGATGTTGCAATCGCAGTCGGTTACAGAGCGTCGCTCACCCAGCTGGAGTGCTAGGTTGCCAGGCTTTTTTTGTATTAGTAAGTGGTAAGTTGGGGAATTTGTAGTGTAATATTTTTTGACTTATCTGAAGAATCTGAAAATTTGGCCGAAATGCACACTTTTTGGATCTGATTTTGTTGTGTTTAGGATTAATTCTAAACTGTTATGCCACTTCCATGGAGCGTCACTTCCGTGATTTTCCCGCCAAGAGTGCAGTCACGTGACAACACTTTTGCATACATTTTTAAGATGTTCTTCACTTTTTTACGTTAAAATTACTGTTTTACTGATGGAACTTCATGTAAAAAAATTCAAGTTCAGTTATGAATATGTTGAATTCCAAAAATTATTACATTTAGTGCATTAAAAGGTTTTTTACGTACTAATTTTAAATATGAAATACAATCGGAAATTTGGCTTAAATATCCCAAAAAATTTCCAATGTCTGAAAATTGTAATCTCAAACTAAGTGGGCAGTATCTCCTTCACATATCTATCTTTCCACCTTAAAAAAATAAACATTTTCTTTCAGTGACCCAGCCTAACTTGTGTACCTGTCTGACAGCACTTATTTTATGTCTGTTTTGATTACAACCAACGTTTATTTCTCATATTCAACCCTTAATACACACTCGTATGCGACAAACTATATGTAGCGCCATTTTCTATGTTTAAAAATATATAGGAGATGCATCCCATTTTCTCTTGTTTGCCGTTGGTAAACAGTGATATTTTTGCAGTAGAATATAGGAACCTCAATAAGATGGATTTATGGCAGCCTTTCATGGAGTATATGAGCTGGGCTGGATACATCTTATGAATCATATGCTAACATTTATACGAAGCACACAGGGTGCTTGACATTCACAAGTAATGCTGTGATCTGCAGATTATAAGATGCTTCGGAAAGTAAGATGCATCCCAGACTTGAGGCAGGTGACAATAAAGTTGTACTAATCTGGTGTAATACACACATGCACATCTACCAGATTATAAGGCGCACCCCGAACTGTTGCTTTAAAATACAGCGGGGGAAAGTGTCTTAAAATCCGGATAATATGGTAGTTCATGGGATAGGCACGTTCTGCCAAAAGGTACTCGACAAATCAACTACCGTATTGAAATACATTGAAAAGACTTTGTCAATATATTTTTTTTAGTTTTGTTCTGTATTGTTTAAGATTCATATTTATGTATCTCAGTGATAGGACATGTCTGTACAATGTGCCTTGAATTGCCTATTTCAGCAACCCAATATTGTTTTTAAGTTTTGGGATGGGATGCCGGTGGTGCGATTAGCTCACTGCACAATCAACCCAGTGACCTGGGGAATTCTCATTCATGGCTAACATCAGTGACAAGTGATATCCCAACAGGTACTGGGCCCCATTTTACCAACCAGTACTGACCAGCGTAGGGAATTCAGGTCAAACAGACCCCATAACTCATACCGTGTGGACAGGCCTTCATCCAGCAGTGGAGTGACAGGACTGGCAATTATATATCTACGTATTTAGCAGTATACATATATAACATCTGATATCAATGTTAAATTGCATAGCTGTATTTGTTTATCTCTAGGTGCCATTGTTATACTACACATTGGCATATTTTCTAGGTTCAGAATCATTGTACATTGTAAGCGATAAATCCTTCTTTGCGACTTTTTTTTTCAAGCAAAGTTCTGTTGATGGCCCGCATGAACACATGAATTGCTGTATTATGTATATAATTTTGAGGCATATGATAAAAAAGATATAACGTGTCCTTTGTCAGATGCGGTAGCTTCTAAGGATTATTTATATAATATAAAAGTAATAATATAATGAGCAACCATCTTTGGTTCACTTTTCCAACTTTTTTTTAGTATATTAAAGGAAAAGGGTAAAAATCCGACGCTGCACTTTTCAGAAATTTTATAAAAGCACAAAAATCCTTTTGAACCGTGAACTTGGCTGAGCTGATGGTTTCAGTCTAAATCCTTTAAGCCAGTTATCGGCAGAAGTCTTTTCCATAGAGTACACTGTGCCTTCTAAAGTGCTTTTTTGTATGGATTCTAGACCAAAAGGTCGCTTGCTGTGGTACCAAACTTGCATTTAGCTCAAAGGTTATATGCATTTTAAATAATGTTCCCAAACTTTATGATCCAGGTTTTATGTTCTCTTTGAGGAAAGTTGTTTTCCTTTTCATACCCTTGACGTAATTACGAACGACTGCATCTGTTATGCCAATCTTTACTACATCTTCAATAACGATGTAAAAATGTACGCGGGAATTGTGATTCTTTTTTTTGTTGCCTGGCCACGACGACGCTTGTCTATGGCCAGGCAAAAAAAATGTTTCACTGCGTTCGTGAAAAAGGTTAAAAAAAAACAGGAAGAGTTCCCTCATTAGACCAAGCATGATAATTTACAACCATGAACACGACCGTGTGTGTGTGTGTTGCACGCGCTGTTAATTAACAATACCCGACAAGATCGAGGGAGGGTCCGAGGGGATAGCGCCGCCGTACGTGTGCTCGCCTCGAAACAAAAAAAGCCCTTCCATTAGCATGAACTAAGACGGGTCACCGCATCGCGCGCTTTAAGATGCGCTTCTGCCGCCGTCTGGAACACTCTTCCTTCCGATATTACGAAGTCACTGGAGATGTGCAATTTAAAACCCAAGGTTTAAAACTGATTTCTTTAGAAGCGCTTCTTTGTGTTTAGTTTGTCGTCTTTACCCCGTGCCTCCCGTTAGCACGGGTCGGCTCCGTACGGTGCGAAAGAAGTTCCAACGTGTGTAGACGCGCGCACGCGCGCGTACATACACGTGCACGCTTGGCTGCAGCGGCTGCCAGGAAGGCAAATCGCCCCAACAAAAGCGGCCTTTCAAAATGGCCATGCGGCGGTCCACAGTCGCCCCTTCGGCCACCTCCTCACACGTGCTTGCGTGACCCCTGAACTCTGGCGAGGCCGCGTGGAGGGGGGAGGGAGTGGGCAAGCGCGCGTGTACACGTCGAGATGCGGCGGAGGGCTCGCGAATTGCGGACCGAGGTGGGGGGGGAAAAAAATAAATTGGCGTGGGAAAAAAAAGATGGGTTTGTAAATTTGTGGGGGACGTTCTCGCGCCTTTTCTCAATTCTGGCACGCTGGAAACGTCTTGCCGACGCGCTCCTTGCCGCGGTCTTCCAAGGTACCGAGCGTCACGTGCACGCGGTGTATTTTTAAGGGCCGATGGTTTGCTGTGCACTTTGCATGGCTGCTTCGGAAAGTTTTGACGAAGTGCGAATTGTTTGTGCTATTTTTTTTGTGGCGTGTCGCAGCATTTGTCTGCAAACCGAGGTGTGTGCATGTTTGATGGCAAATTAGAAAAGTGATACTGATATACTTCTGATAACCTCGAGTTAGCACGGTGGGCTACGTACGGCGTGAAAGAAAAGTGTCACGTTGACAAAAGACAAATAATTCACTACTTCAGCCCACCGGTGTGTTGAAGAGTTAATCCACATTTACAGTTTGGCGAATTGCCCGATGATGCTGGAAGTATTTACCAGCGAAACGTCGTACTCAAACTGTAAATGTGGATTAACTCTTCAACACACCGGTGGGCTGAAGTAGTGAATTATTTGTCTTTTGTCAACGTGACACTTTTCTTTGCTGATTGGCCGTGTCGGGTGGTGGAGGGTTACGACACATTTATAAATAAACGCGATCTAACCCAAAAACCTTTATTATGAATAATATTGGTCGCGAAAGCCTACGTGTTAAACTGGCGTGAAAGAAGTTCAACATACGTACACACCAAGTCATTACCAAGTTCAGCTTTCCAGAAGTGTGCATCCTGCTCACGTCCACCTACATTTTGACCCTGGTCCGCCTTGAATAATTGACTCCAGTTGTATCCACTATACAGCAATACACTATCACCATAAAGATAGATACTCTTTGGGTCTTTCGGTAAAGTCACGTAGATAGAAAAATAAAAAAAAATCACCACTTTTCAATCGCAACACAAGTAATCGTCGTCAAGTGAACAAATACAGCAGGCGGACTGCTCAGGCAGGAAGAAATACAGCGAGAGAGCTACTGCAGCCAAAGGTTATATAGGTTTGAGATGGGTACAACCCAAGGGTAAGTGGGCGGGGCTAGAAATGGAATTTGAATGTAAATGTAAGATCACAGAGCTAGGTATACCTCGGCCATTGTGCTGCTAGAGATTAGCATGTCAATCTGTTAATGTTACCCCACGGTTACGGTGCTGAAGAAACCATTGTATTGTAAGATGGAGTAATGTGTGCACGAATAATTAACTTAGCCACTTATGCAAGTGGTACTCGTTCATTATTTTTTTCAGCACTTTGGAGGATTGCGTTACAGAATCCTTGAGTATGCATGATTTTTCTTCCTTGTGTCAGCAACTATTAATGATGTATGACACAGTGTAAGTTTAATACATTCTTAAATACATTACATAATTATCATCATCGGCATTGGTATTACGAGCATCATCACCCATACCAAATATTGGCAAAACATTTTAAAGTTATGCGGTTGCATTGACGGTGGCTGGTGGCTGCACGACTTATATACAAGTTAATACTTTGGAACCGCGACTAGTTTTTTCACGTCATGCCCCTGGAGCTTTCATTCATGGGGTATTGCCTGAGAACAGCGTGGGCTCATAAGCTTCACGTGATGTCACTTAGCTCCCCCCCCCCTGTAACACTCATTAAGGTGGCCCGATCTGCTCATTTAACTTAACTTGTGATCGCGGGGTAACTAAAATTATCTCGGCCCCCGGGGGAAAGGATGGTACCGTCCGCAAAATAGTGCTCGAAAGCTTGGGTCGTGGTAACATTGTTGAGACATTTGAAGCTCAGATTCCTCTCGCCACAAAGTACGCTCACAACTAGGTCACACGTTCTGTCCCTTGCACGTTTCAAGGGGCGTAACCCCGAGGCGTCTCTTTACTCTGTGCCCGGCCAATTTCGCGAGGAGCTGAGCAGAAATTGTTGCAGGTTTGTGAGGCTCTTGTTTGTTATCTCATCTTACCCGTACACTCCTTACCCAGCAACTATCACCACCTCCTACAACTCGGCAGTCCAGACAGCAGTGCGTGCGCCAAGGGATCATTGGTGCTCTCTCTGCGACGACTAATGGATGCAGCATTCGAGTTACACTTTCACCTTTCTATTTAACGAGCACACGGAATGTGCAGTCGGTGAAAGAATTCTAAACTTTACTTTGAATTCCGCACGAAACGACGGGGCACCCGGGGGGGGGGGGGGGGGGGGGATGCACTCGGCCAAAGCTGAGTGACTGTCTGGGGTTTTCGTGTCACGTGGTCACAATTATGCCGCAATAATCGGCCCATCTGGCTAAGATTAACATAATGAAGGGGGCTCGTCCATGAAAGGAGACCGGATGAAGCGGCACCAGTGCGGAGGTTGGTGTGGATGAGTGTGGCCCTGTGGAGGGTGATATGCGTAGATCCAGTCACCGTTTCACCACGAGGGGCGTGTACTACCTTTGCCCCGCCCCCCCCCTTGTCTCCGTCATTAAAAGAAAGAGTGGAGAACTTGCACTACTATGAGGTACTTGATTTTTCTTCCATACGGTGACTGACAACTGAGGCGCAGGAGGTCACGGATGGAGCTGGAAGGCGGAGAGGTAGGGGGGATGTGTCGAGTGTGGGAGTAAGGAAAAGAGCATTTTCTACACGGGAAGGTTAATTTGTATTTTGGATATGACTCGTGGAAAAAGTGCAAACGTCCAACATTTATTTTCAGGATTGAGAAAGGTGAACTAGTAAACTATCAAAAAATTGTATTTGTACTGCAGTACAGCACTGAAATTAAGGTATGGGAATGACTCCTTACCATCCATGTGGAGCAGAGATGTCTGGCAGTGTGTTCACCCTCTCCATCTTTCTACAGCGCCTGTCTTCATCATCATCGTCATCATCAGCCATGTTTTACCCACTGCTGGTCGAAGGTCTCCCCATGCCACAGTCGTCCCTCGTGGTCCTCCAATGTCACGTATCTGTGTCACTCCTGCGACGTGAGCGATTCTCATAACTGCGTTTCTGCAGTGGGGGTCACCCTTTCGGGTGCGTTCTCTCCTCTGTCACCAGTCTTGTTCATTGGCCATCCTTCCTGCTAGCTATGTGTCCTGCCCCAAGGCCCACTCGCTTTCCGTAACAGTCAACACGATGCCTTGAGTTTGTGTGCGTTTTCAGAATCATGGAATTCTGTGTCTCTCGGTGTAATTCTCGGCATGCATGTTATTCGTGCTTCTATGTATATACTTTAAAATATATTTATTTGTTATCCATATTTGTCTAATCGGTATGTTATAGCAGATAATGTGAAGTTATTCAAACCATTCTTCTTGAGGTACATTGGTATTTATTTTTCACGATCACATTCTGTTTTCCAAAATCACACCAATCTGCTGTTGGTTACTTCTTTATTTCATTATGTTGATCTGCCTCGAATCATCTCTAGACATGCATAGTCTGTTGAGTTTTCCAGTTATATCCTGTGAACAATTTGTTTATTTGTTAAGCGCATTTTTACTTATTTATTTTGAACACAACTTTGGAGCCTACTTTGTTCGATTCTTGAAACCCTTCCTGCAGTGAAATTCCATTGGTTGTTATTGGGATGGCTGTTACTACGATGTATTGTACGAAATAGTGTCCATCATAATTGTACCGCTCATTTTGCAAACGGTCGTTATACCGTGATCATTGCTGTTAGTTTTTTTCCCCGTATTTTACTTGCAGGCAAATGTATTTATGAATCGACAAAGGCAGATTAATCAAAGTTGTAAATATATGGCAATTATCAGTTGAATTATTTCTTGAAAAAATATGTTGTAGAATGATCGAAGACATGGCAGTTGCACGACTTAATCTTTGGAGTTAAATCATAGCTTCTTGCACAAATAACTATATCTTTTTTATTTTACCAGGTAAGGCCCACTGAGCTACGTAGCTCTTTTTCAGAAGCGACATGGCCACAAATGATAGCTCAATGAAGTAGCTTATCATGTGGATATTTATAGCAGACAAATACTTGATGTGGAGGGAAAAACCTGAGGACCCGGAAAAAAATCCACGCGACCACAGGGAAAATATACAAACTCCAAATATGTAGGCGTCAGGGTTGTGATCGAACCCGCGGCCTCCTGTATACCGGGCGAGGTCGTTAACATCTCGCCACCGTGGTTCCCCATGGGCCTTATAAGCGTTATTAGTTGTAAATTAGCAAAGATTAAACTACGTTATGGGGCCTCCCTTGCCAGTATCAAATCTAAGAATATGTTTTCCCCTTTCTGGCAATAAAACAGTTTGTGTTAAGATGTTAAAACATCAAACAGAAACCTTTTGCAAGGAATCGTGTCTGCATTAGCCACACGTAGTACTTGTGGTGAGCATGCAAACACAAAAAACATGCTCTGGTAGTATATGCATTGCACGCCAGTGTGGACCAATCAACCTATTCTTACATTAAAATACCTGTCACGCATGCGTTAGGTGAACTACAGTTGCAGTCTAACAACCTTGAAATAGTATTTATTTGTAACAGGAAGAGGGCAAAGAACAAATGCTCTTGGTTAAATTGTGACATACAAAGTCACGGGTAACTCATGGCGTGTAAATGATATATTGTTTTTTCAAAATTGTTTTGTGGCAACCCTCGTTATAATGAGTACAATATGTCATAAAATCTGTCATATTCTTTGGGTCTTTCGGTAAAGTCTCATAGATAGGTTCAAATGAATAAAAATAAAATAAATAAATAAACTACGACCTTTCGATCACAACCCTAGCGATTTCCTCCTGATGACGTTGTGACCAAAATGTCGTAGTTTTTTGTTTATTTTATTCTTATTAATTTGCACCTATCTACTTGACTTTACCGAAAGACCCAAAGAATATGAATTCCTGCAGTCACGAAAACTTGAAGTCAATATTTACTATATGTCAGTTTAAGTTTGCTCCTTTACTTCCCTGACCCAGATTCTTGGAACATATAGATTATAATCTCAAAGTAAAAAACGTAGTGAGAGCCTGACTCTTATTCTGATTTGTATTTTGTTTCTTCTTGCACTCTTAGTGTAGCTACTAGCCTTTTGCCCGTCCAAGGACGGGTGTATTTCAGTAAATCTGAAACTTGCAAGCGAAAAGCAGACAGCGACGTGATATTCATTGCATCAATTCGTGTGAAATTTGTAAGGCCGCGGTTATAATCCTTTGTTCATCATGACGTCCTTTTTACTTCTATGTCTCAATAGCTTTATGGGGGTCGCGTGATGTGAGGGTTCTGCCTTTGTAGTGAGGGTTGTAAGTTGACGCTGAGGAGGGGGGAGGAGGCGCCCCCCCCATGTTGAGTGACGTCACCCGCTAATTAATATTATTGGAGGGGGTGTCCATTTGGGAGACTTCACCTCTTCATGATTATTAATGTGGGGGGCTCTTCGATGTGGAGTGACATCACCTGCTTATGATTATTAATGAGCAGGGGGTGCTACATGTGGAGTGACGTCACCCGCTCATTATTAATGAAGGGGGCGTCCATGTGGAGGACATCACCTGTTCATGAGTATTAATGAGGGGATGGCCGACGTGGAGTGACGTCACGCGCGGGACACACAGACATTCTTGGCTCATTATAGTAGTAAATTCCATAATTATAAATGCTGTTGATAATTTATAGAAAATATCTCTGTATAATACTCTCTATATTTGTTTTCAGCATGAGGGTTGGATAACTGAGTGCTTGGATGATAAACGACAACTTTCTCAGTTTCCACTCCAATCAAATGCCTTTTTGTAGCCTTTAAAAGTCTGGCAATCATTTATTTACTATCCATATATACCTTTTGCATAAATCTGGATCATAATGTATACAGTAAATAATTCTGCCTTGCTCACGGTGGTTGGTTGGCCACTAAATTGTCCACATACTAGCAGACCTCGCTTAGCACTCAAGAATCAGCGCTAAGAGGGGTCATTATACCATTGTGTTTATGGGGATGCGTTCCCGACAGCGCAATTTATTTCCTATAAGCAATATGAGCCTCAACGGAGTATCGGTGATAGCGCTAATAATAATACAGGCGGTAAACATTATTTCAAGAATGAAAAATAAATAAAAATTTGTCAGTATTATGTACTGTACTCAGGAGTGTATTCTGCTGTACTCCTACAAGGCAGCGGTGGGAGACGAGTTTGGAGGAGCGGCTGCTGCACTCCCAAGTCCGCGTCATTCTCAGGGAAGAGCTCCAAGGACCTCGGTGATCTTAGCGATGCCCTCCGTCAACATTTCTGTGGTGAGCTTTTGTTGTTGTTTTGTTTTGGTGGCGTCTGCGAGACTCTTATCCTTGTCTCTCCTGGCAACAACAAAAAAAAATCTGTAATTTATTTTTGTAAATGTTAATCGTGACCTCGAATCGTGATCATTAAATCGTCCTTGGGGGTGGGGGGTGGGGGGGGGTCTGGTCAGCTGAGAGCGTTCGTCGCTCTCATTGGCTGAGCGAATGACGGGGGGGGGGCGGGGTTCGCTTCCTTGGCCAGCGCTTCCTGGCACTTGGAGATTGATATTTTATTTTCAACCAAAAAAATTATAAATAAAAATTCTCCAGGATAAAGAGCGCGTTCGCGAATTCAGTGCTCTACGGGGTCACGTGAAGTGAGGTCTGCCTTGTACCTTCGTTAGGATGGTCATGAGTCCTGTAATTCTTCGACTCTGTTTTTGTCTCCTATTTCTGAATGAAACAATGATTGTTGAGGCATCATTCCACAATTGCATTCTTTCATTTCTGTTTCAACATTTAGAGTTTTATCAGTTGGCTAATTTTACTCTATGGCTGGTCCAACTTTTTTGATGCACACAGTTATTCCATATGGTCATGGAGATTTTTTTTTAATTCTGTGAAGAGAAGCTAACCTTTACAAGTATTACATCTGGTACCTTCATTTAAAAAAAAAATATTTCTTGTATGTGTTTTTTTTTTCTAACGAGCCCTGCATATAATTTTTCCACTAGTTTTAATTTTGTGTTTATTGTGTTGCAAATCTGTGTTGCTCCCTTTAAAGGCTACTACCCTTTGGGATTTAACAATCATCGACTTCCTTTTCACCGGTTTCACACTATATATACACACACACACAAGTACTACACATTTATCCAAGTAAGATAACCTTCAGAAATGCACCGTGCTTTATGGACGCTGTAAGCCGAGATGGTGTGTATCTTTCATAGAGCTCAGAAGCAACACAACACATCGCTCGGTGCTGTTTCTTTGCATTGATGCACAAGCTCTTAAAAAGTCCATGCTGGCTGTAAATGAACGCGAGGCGTACGTTACTTTGCTAAAATGTTAATGCAGGCTTTCGGAAAAGACTTCAGGGTTACAGTGGATGTGTCAAGGGGGCATTGTTTTTGGTGCCCTTAGTTGCAGTTTGGAGTTAAGTTCGTGTCTCAAATAGAAAGCTCATCTGTTTACAACTTTTGCGGTCACCTGGTCCCGTCACTTAGATTGAACTGGAACCTGCTATGTTTCTGTTGGGAGTGAAATACGATCTTTTGAGTGCTTTGAAACTCTTAGGGCTTGCCAAACATGTCTGTCGGAGATCCACAGGCCCTTCATTTAACTCCACGTTTTCAAATCGCTTAAAAGGACATGCAGAAATACACGTGTTTTATTTTATGCGAAAGACAGAATCTTCAGAAATTCAAGTTGCTCCAATTGATTTAATGAATGGGCTTCAATCAGGACTTGTGGTAAGCTCTTTTTTTTGCATGAATTAAAACGTGACTAAATAAAAATTAATTTACGCTTGAAGTTAAGTTAAACAATTAAACTGTGATCATCTTGACAAGACTGGGTATCTTTTATTCACCGCATTGGAATGTCTCAAAGTTTAACATGTGCACATATGCATACACAATACACAGATAGATCTATGTTTTTATTAATCCCACTAGGAAGTCGCCTAACAAGGAAATTAAGAGTAATTGGTATTTTAACGAAATATTAAATGAAGGTAAAAGCAGAACAATATTTGAATTACTACATTGGTTTTCATTCCTTGCCTTACATTCACAATATATACAATGTAAATGGTTTGATATAAAAATTTGAGTGGTATATTTTTTACAGTATTGTTAATTTGAATATTTCACGAAATATAACAGAACATTTTTATCAGTAAAAAAAAAGTACTCTTCTACTGCTTCGATTCCGCTTAAGTGGTGCCCTGTAACTAACCTTGGTACGATATATCTTTGCGTCATTTAGATGCCCAAAGTCACGTCGTTTTTATGTTCTCCTATTAAAGGGTCCATGAGATTGAAATGAACCGAGGTGGTGCATGTGCGCGTTTCTTCGTTGCATCTGTTGAACAGAAAGTTATTGTATTCATATTGGATGTGATAATGGAGTACAAAGTGCTTCTTGCAAGCCTTGAGTTATTTTGTGGCATCCACCCTGGCTGTTTATCCATGCTCCCCCTACAAGGTTCTTACTCAGAGCTCGTCTAACTAAGCAACACGAGTCTGTGCTCGTTTCAGCGCCATAGCGCGTGGCTTAAAAAAAGAAAATAAAAATTATTGCAAATCCAGCGTAATTTAAAACACGCATTTTGGCGTCATCTGGTCCAACACCAGTGGGGAGACTAGGCTCTAAGAAAAGCCGTCTCGGGTGTGGACCAACCAATTGCAAGGACAGTGCCAATATTATTATCAGAGTTGTCTTTTTTTGTTTGCATTTTGACTGCTTGTGTTGTGGTTGTTGCAAACATGATCCCTTGTATAAAAGGTGTCAGTTTTGGTGCCAGATAAAAGGGTAAAAACCTATTACTATTAAAACATGCCATTCACTTTTATTATTTAATGACCCATTTGTTGCGACGGGGGTGGGGTGGAGGGGGCGGTGAATGCTGCATGGGAAATGTAGTTTAAAAGACAATAAATAATGGCAGCTGTTGGTTCAGTGTGAGAGGTGAATCTGCTGTGTGGAGAGAGAGAGAGTAAATACTTGGGAACAGGCACAGTGGGGCAGCCTTGTACTGTGTAAAGCGTCCCCTCTTTATTTGTGCGGCTCATGTAGGGCGGATACAAAGACGAAGATCCCCCGTGTAGCCTGAACAAACTGTTGGGGCAAATGCTGTTAGCGAGCACCTTTCAAGGCCAGAACGGCACACGAGGGGGTGGGTGGCCAGCACCAGGCCCGGCCGTCTTTGTCTCCCCAGTGGCGATGTTTTTACGCACCCCACCAGGTACTTCATTTGAGGCTTAGTCGACCTAGCGGAGGCCCAAGACCGGTTCAGATAATCGTCACCGGTGTTGGCCGTGAGCGGGAATCGAAACTCGGGTCGCCAGGTTCGTAGCGCAGCGTAGCGCTAACCGCTTCATCACACACTCAAGCACACCAACAAGGGCCTGGTATGCAGTAGGTCGTGGGTTTGATGTTTACCCTGACGATGCCTGCTGTATATGTGGAGTTTGCGTGTCTGTCTCCCCGTGGTCATGTGGATTTTCTTTCCGGGTCCTCCGGCTTTCCCTCCACATTTATAAACGTGCGTTTAGAGTATGTGGCTGCTGTAAATTTCCACGTGATAAGCGACTTCGTTGAGCTATCGTTTGTGGCCAGGTCGCTTCTGAAGAATAGCTATAGAGCTCATTGGGCCTTACCTGGTCAAATTAAAAATAGTTTAGTTTAGTTTAACTGCTGCGTTTTATCACAATTAAAATAATAATTTTAGACCCAAGTAGTTTTAAGTGGATTGACAATTAATATTACTGTGTTCAGTTATAATGATGATAAAATAATGCAATATCTTTATCCCTCTTTATTCCTCCAACATTCGGTTAATTTATATAGCAAAGGTTAGTTGCAAATTCGATTCATCGCAATGACCGTCACATAATGTCATGTGTTTTAAGGTCTGAGTAGTGTGGATATTAATTGAGCGTTTTAACTGGCTTAATTTTCAGTCGCTGTAATTAGGGACGGGGACAGGAGACACGGGGACAGGAGACACGGGGACAGGAGACACGGGGACAGGAGACACGGGGGCAGGGTGACACGGGGACAGGGGACACAGGGACAAGAGACACGGGGACAGGAGACACGTGGACAGGATACACGGGGACAGGAGACACGGGGACAGGATACACGGTGATACAGGGACACGGGGACAGGGGGACAGGAGACACGGGGACAGGAGACACGGGGACAGGAGACACGGGGACAGGAGACACGGGGACAGGATACACGGGGACAGGATACACGGGGACAGGAGACACGGGGACAGGATACACGGTGATACAGGGACACGGGGACAGGGGGACAGGAGACACGGGGACAAGACACGGGGACAGGAGACACGGGGACAGGAGACACGGGGACAGGAGACACGGGGACAGGAGACACGGGGACAGGAGACACGGGGACAGGATACACGGGGACAGGATACACGGTGACACGGGGGCAGGGTGACACAGGGACAGGAGGACAGGAGACACGGGGACAGGGTGACACGGGGACAGGGTTACACGGGGACAGGAGACCACGGGGACAGTTACCTCCATAAACTGACAGAGAAAATCACTGAAACCCTTAATTTTATGTCGGCAAAGACATTTTAATGAATTGGTATGGTACAACTCATAAGTTATTGTTTTGGCCATATGAACTGTCAATCATTAAAACATTTCAAATGCAAAAAATGTTAATTGTATAGTTGAAGAAACCTGGCACAATCTGAAAACACACCTCACTCTGTTTGTGGCACGTGGAGTTAAAAACTTACAAATTACTGGAGCAGCAGCACAGCAGTTAGCGCATCGAGCTTTGGACTTGACAATCTGAGTTCGATTCCTGGACATGGGGAACATCAGTGGCGAGCGATATTGTAAAATAATCTGGCTGCTCCTGACCAAAGCTGTAACGAACGGTCAAACAACTCCCATGACCGACATTGCATGGGTAGAACTTTATCCGGCCGTTGATTGACAAAGGGCCATAAATTATTATTTTAGTTCCTGTACAGTTCGATGACCTACGTTCATCAAGACAATGCAGTTACTTAGCGTCTGTGTGACGAGACATTCTTAAAACATACGTTTTAGTGTATTTACATTTGTAAAAAAAAAAACTAATGCACTGGTTTTAGACTCGGTTCAGACTGCAATCTGTACTGCAATGGTTGTTGGGCCGAATATAACCACTATTACAGTGGTTTGCAAGCTGTGGTCTAAGGACTATTGGTCATGCGCAAGGCTGTGGGAAGTTTTCCGTGGGAGTGTGACTGCGGATATGATCTTTTCCCACCAAACACTGTTTTTTTTCTGCATTGTGGTCCACAAAATATATTTGAAGGCTGACACTTGGGTCAGCTGGTCCCATCAAGGTTAAGGGGAACCTCTGCTCTGTTGTTTCAAGGCGTTACATTGTGGTCGATATTATAAACTTTTTAGTAATCCATTTTATAAAGTGTTTTCTGGTAATTTTTTACTGTATTTTATATAATAATAGGGGTTTTACCATTTTTTCTGGCAACAAAACTGAAACCTTTTTTTACGAGGATTCATGTCTGCATTAACCACAATACTTGCAGTCAAAATGCAAACAAAAAAACACACTGATAATATATGCATTGTCCTTGAATCTGATTGGTCCACGCCAGAGACAGCTTTCTTTAGAGCCTCGTCTCAATTGGTGCTCGACCAGATGACGCCAAAAGGCGTACAGCTCAAAGACAACGCCACTATCAAAGTAATGAGGGCTCGGGGTAAGCCGTTGAAGGCGATGATATTCATGCGTGAAATTTGCTGCGTTATAATTTTTATATTTTAGTTGAGAAGACGCTTGTGTTGCGCCCGAAATGCCGTGATTTAATTTATTTCATTTTATACCTACGTGACTTTACCGAAAGAACCAAAAGAGTATGAGAAGAACCCTCCGCAATGTCAATTCCAAATGCAATGCTGGCCGAAAACTTGAGCAGATTTTGAGTCTTGTGTAGGCCTCTAAGCACGAGGATAGCTCTTGCAATCTTTTCCTTTTGCCTCATGCCATTTTAATGGTTATGTTCCTTGTAGGCATGTTTTGTAAACTTAAAAAAGCAGCAATTCTGATGGTGTGATGTGGAGTGTTTCAAAGGAAAAAAAGGGACAGAGAATAGAAATTATATTCGTTATTTATATTGCACGCCAAAGGTTAAGGTAAAGATGCAGGATTGCAATTACTTGCTAACGTCACTTGTTGAGGTAGTTAACATGATTCGTGAGTTTGATCCAGAACCTGACACCTGCATATTTTGAGTTTGCATGTTCTCTCTGTGATCGCGCGTGGATTTTACTGCAGGTCCTCCGGTTTTTCCCTCCGCTTTCAGAAACATGCGTTTAGAGTATTTGGTTGCCATGAATTTCCACATGATGAGCCACTTTAGAGTCGCTTTTTGTGTTTATTTTGTTGTCCTTCCCCCTCACTTCCGATTAGCACGGTTGGCTATGTACGCTGCAAAAGAAGTTCAACATACATACATGCACTTCGTTGAGCTATCATGTGTGATAACCAGGGCGCTTCTAAAAAAAGATCTATATGTCTCAGTTGGCCTTAGCTGGTAAAATTTTTTAAAATGTTTACTTTAGTGTAGCATCGTTTAGGATGAAACTCCATATATATTTTTTTAAATGGAGCACACCACGAAGTCTGGTAGCACGGACTGCACCGTCACCCAACCCCCAACCCCCACAATTCACCGCGCGAGACAGCTGCCGGCCAAGTGGCGTGTACAAGTTACACACGATGTTGTCCGACCGCGCGGGTGAATTAAAACCACACGTCGCGAAATTTGGGTCGATATAGGTTAGCCGCATATATACGCGCAATATTGCAAAAACGCAAAGCGCGTAGAGCGAGGGCAAACCTGTATCATTTCCCACACACACAAAATTGCATGGGAGTGCGAGCACGGAAGCGTTTGAATGCATTTTACAAACAGTCTATTGACTATGGCTTGCGTGATAATCATGTCACTCTGCAGAATGTATACATCACGGCGAGCGTTAGAATAGTTGTTATTTTATTTTAAAAGATACACGAGCCATGTTTTTCTCTCCACTGTGCAGCAACGGTCTGGAAAGCTTTTTCATTTTTTTTGTCTTTTTCTTATATCAGGGTCATGGCCATACGTCAGTCCATCAAACCACAAGCACCTGGGGGTTTTGGAATGTAGAGGGGGACGGGTCAAGGCCTGAAGCTTGTCTGACACTTTGCATCAGTCCAGTGCATTGGTGCAAACGATGCTGCTGCTGAGAGCTTTTCGTGCAAGTCTTAGACTGTATCAAAGATTCCAGAGGTGTAGAATCTAAACAGTCTAATGTGTCTTTGCCATCTGCCGTGACAACATCGTATAGGCGGCGTCTGTTGATTTTCTCCAATGCACGCAAACCACTCGTAATTTTTTTTTTTACATTTTGATGAGCAACACATTACAGGGGGCCCTTTTCAATTAGACCTGAGATACGTTGAGTCCTTGCTGGATAAACGGAGGTCGCATTTTAGGAAAATAGCCCTACAAGGTTACATTTGTCGGTCGTCATAGGTCACGTTTTAATACGTCGATTAAATCTAAATGGAACAGTGTCGTACATATGTTTTTGTTAAACGAACACGGGAAATTATCCGTTAATATTGGTTGTACGTCGGTTCTATTGTCACAATTTAAAAAACATAATCATAAAAATATTTACAAAGTTTTTGTTTATATAATCTCCCAAAACAATGTAATTGTCAAATTTTGATTTAAAGCTTCCGTGACTGCAGGGATGCATGTTCTTGGTTCTTTCGGTAAAGTCACGTAGAAGGGAAACAATAAACTAATACAAATATATATTTATTATCGGTAAAGTTACGTAGAAGGGAAACAAAATAATAAAAATACAAACTACTGGCTTCTGATAAAATATGACTTGTAGATGCAGTATTTGGTGGTAATGTCATCTCTGGATAAACTAATTGCAAGTATATTCACATACGTGACTGATGGTTGTAGTGAATAATGCACAGGCCTGGGTTCATTATGCATGGTCAGCAGGTTTTTATTAATGTCCGTGGGTGGATGTCTGTAAAGTTTAGCTTCTGAATCTTTGCACAATACTAGTGCTAAGATGACCTGATCATATAATAACTCAATTAGTGACATGTCCGTGGGATGTCATCCTGGGATTGCAACACGTTGGGCAACGTTAAACGTGGCAATTAAGAGTCAAAAACATACATTTGTGTAATATGGTTGTTTACTATTATTGCCGTATTCTCTGGATTATAATTCGAATGAATAAATCACGAAGATAAGAAAACAGAACTTTTTAAACAAAACTGAAAGTAGAAAAAGTATACAGTTCACAGTATTACAATAGTGATATTTCTACTACCTCATGGCAATATGTGCTTATCACATGGCTATCATACCTATTTCCCCCCCACCTCCCCCGTATTTTAAAGGAAAAGACAAGAGTTGCGTTTTTGCATCTAATAGGTGTGTGTGTGTGAGCCATATTTGTGTTACTTTGTTGACACCAGGCAAGAGAATGCAGTCACCCAGACACAGTGACCTCTATTGATATTCTTGGGTCTTTCAGTAAAGTCACGTAGATAGGTTCAAATAACATAACAAAAAATAACTGACTTTACCGAAAGACCCAATAATATGAATTCCTGCAGTCACGAAAGCTTTAAGTCAAGATTTAACCTGTATTGACTTTAAAATATAAATGCAGCAGTACACACGCATGCCAACAGAGGGCATGCAAGGTATTGTGCATTCTATCCCCCTGAGGTTGCATTGCATCATGGGAAAATTTCACAAGGGTTTTTTTTCTCCCCCCCCCCCTCCAACCCTCGAGAAATGTAATTACAAAGTTGATTTTGTTGATCAGAATAGTTTTTTGTAACTCCAGTATTTAACTAGAATTCTGTAATCGGTGTACTTTAAATCCTGTACAGTAAAAGGCAAGCCACATTGGCAAAGGTTGATCAAACAATCCCCATGGCCTGTGGAGGGGCCTGCATACAGTATTGGATTGATTAATGACTGCTAATTATTCTAGGATTATATTGCATGGATAATGTGCACTATTTATTGTGTAGCAGTTGCCACCAAAATAAATATGTACACTCCTATGAAAAGTCACACAAGTACAATGTTTCTGCATATACATGTTAAATGTGTCACCTACATTTATTATTTATATATGTATAGTCACCATGCTATTTAACTTGTCTTGTTTTTTTTCCTAGGGAGCCCTTTAATGCCCAACGTTAGATAGGTTGGGCTGATGAGAGCCTCGTACCAAGCCTTGCGTATTTTACATTCCAAATGAAAATTGCTTTGGCTGCAGAACCCTCGTTCCGTAGGTGGAGATAAATTGGCAAGCATTCCTCCCTTTTGCTGCTAATGTTTATAAGAGACTAATTTGCCAGAAGGACCAACACGAGGTTGGGAAGGAAGCCTTCATCCAGCAATCGATTTACAAACGGTTAGAGGCTGTGGATAAACCGTTTTGGGTAAAGAAAGTATCATTCAGATTGACTGCCTTTGCGTTTTTTTTTGTCATTGAATAAACCAATATGAATCGCTTGGGGTTTTTAATACACTGTAAAAACTGTGCCAAACATGCAAACTTTGCTCGAGTTGGAACAATGGGCATGTAACTCGCTGACCCCGCGCCCCGACTGGAAGTCTGTGAAAAAGAGCTTCGTAGCTCATCGGATTCCTCTAGTATTACACATATTCTGATTCTAATGAGACCAGCTCACGTGCGGTGCTACTTGAATGGTTACATCGCCAGACTGTGAGACATGGCAACGTCCTGCATCCAGCAGTAGATTGACCATGGCTGATGATGATGATACTGATTGTTGGTAAAATTCTGTAAAATATGTGAACAAAATGCAATGTTTATAAGTAGGACCTTGTCAAGTTTTGCGCATTTAACACAGCACGCAGGCATTCTTCACGGGTTTCCTGCTCTCACCAATGATGGGGAGTGCTTAATCCAGGAGTTGTATGTTGTTCACGCATTTGTGGCGCGTGGAAATTGGTGCTTATTAAACGGCGAGCACAGCAATTTCCACCAGCGGAAGATCCACAACGTGAGAATGCATCAAGCCGCAGTAGCTTGAGCCACGCCTCCCTCTCCTACCCATTGGCGACTGATTTATCGAGTGTCATGCGGAGACCAGGACCAACCCCCCCCCCTTCCCCACCTCTTCTTCCATCCGTTCAACGGATTCTCACTCGGTGACTTACCAACCTCACGCCCCCAGCTGGACAGTTGCGTGCATTTGCTCTCTCACACTTTTGAGAGCTCAGCTATGGTTGAATGCACTTCAGTACTGTACCGATGTGAAATAGGACATGCACAATGTAAATTTGGGCGGAGTGGTGGTGCAGTGGCTAGCAGGTGCACATTTGCACAACCAGCTGGATCCGTTAAATGTTCCCAAGTGATGTTTAACTTTCCTGGTGGTCGGCGTTGGCGCGCAGTTGTTTGCGGGCTGCCGCGATGAACCCGACCTACCCCGGTTCGATTCCCAGCCGCGGCTAACATCGTGGGCCCACCCTTAGCTAACCTAGCACTGACCATTGTGATAAAGTACTGTATGGTCAAAGCAGCCTGCCATGACCGACAGCCTTCGGAGGCCTTCATCAAGCAGTGTGATTGACAAAGGGCTATAAATCGTTAATTAATATAATCATAACAGTGGCTGCTACATCATGTCTTTTTTTCTCTAGAATTACCCAGTATATCGGTTGCAAAGATTGGTAACGATCCATGTTGGAATGTTTAGAGTTTCAAGAGTGCATTACCTGCATCTCGAATGCAGGCAGAATCTGTTGTTGGTCAGGATTTAAATTGTATCTTATCCAACCTATAGGGTGCTTGTTACTTCAATCCCAGTCTCCAGGTTTGATACAGACATACACGGTTAATATAAATATTCAACACATTTTTAGTACTAGCTTTACCACCCGGCTTCGCCCGAGACTTGGATTCTTGTCTTGGATTACCGTAATACACGGCCTACGCGGAGGGTGGGGGGGGGGGATGCGTGACGTCAGCAGGTACACTGCATGACGCTGCCGCTTGCGGGTGACATCACAGATGTGACGTCACCGCTCACTTGCCGTGCAAAATATATCCATTATTGCGCCTCCCCCGCCCCCCAAAATATAAAAGTATCTTTTTAGACGTTTTGCATGGTGTACAGTCTGGAAGCTACCCACATGCCATATTTCAAGTTTGTTGCATGTTGGGAAGTATGCTAAACATTTCGAACAGACACACATATTCACAAATTTCCCTTTTATAGATATAGAGTATATACGTCAGTGTTATTATGTACCTTGGAAAATGTTATCCTAATTAATTATTGGGATGCCGTGATGGCAATGAGATGTTATCTCCCTCGCCTGGTACACAGGAGTCCATGGGTTTGATCCCAGACCCTGACCATGTCTGTTGCATGCTTGCAGTCCGCGTGTTCATTCTCTCCGTGGTGGTCACGTGGATTTCCTTCTGGGCCCTCCGGTGTTTTCCCTCCACATTTTGAGACATGCGTTTAGATTGCTTGGCTGCTACCATAAAGTCACACGTGTTGATTTAAGCCACTGAATAATAACTAAGAGATCATTGGGCTTTATCTGGACAATAAGATAGGTTTTTTTTTGCTTATGAATGTTTTTCATGGAATAATGTGTATTCTCAATTTATACATCCACAAATTACTAATGATCCACAACATTAAATTAATCGGGTGCTGACCCAATCTGTAGCAATCAACACTGCCACCACACGCAGTTGCCAACCTGACTTCTTGTTGACACAGCCATTTACTATTCCCTTGTTATTCACGAACTTGGCTATACGCGAATCATATCTGGAACTCTACACGACTACATTGAGGGAGATAGTGATGATATAAAGTGATGAGATAAAGTTATGAGATAAGTGATGATGCTCATCATCATAATTCAAGGTAAGTTAATTGTGTTTTGATAATGCTTCTTTATTTAATAGCTTAGTTTTGTTCACATGAATAATATTGGTCGCGAAAGCCTACGTGTTAAACCAGCTTAGTTTTGTATTTGTTTAAAGTAATTCATTAAAAAATAAGTTTTCTTAGGCCAATACCATTATCCGCAAAATTTGCTATTCAAGAGCACCTCCGGAACGTATCCCTCACGAATAACGGAGGGAATACCGCACATGCTTAAGGCACGCGTGTGCACGCAAAACAACACAGACACCAATGCATGCGACAGATTCCTTGCACCGTGACGTATCGCGCATATGCGCTTGCACATATGCACTCATTTATCATCGACACACACAGTCCATTGTTTACTATAGCAGATGTCAGACGTTCAGATATTTTAAAATTCATGGCATGCCGTCTGGCTAGTCTAGACTGACATTGAGTCCCAAACACGTGTGCTGCAGTATAATATTTTGGAAAAGTTCTCACTTTTCCCCATGCCTTTCATGTATAGTGTATTGCATTGACCCAGAATGCAATTGGACATTTTTTTAATAAAATAATTTCTAATTGTACGTTAAATATATTCACTTTGATTACATAACAACATCATACGCAGTGCAAACAAAAACATAAATGGCAAAACATTATTTGTTTTTAATAGAGCGCCCTTATGCTGGGGCATTGAATAATTTGTTTTGTAAAGGCCACCCGCAGTGGCAGATGTCCCTATGCAGCACAAGATGACTCCAGTACCTGGCCTAAGAGTGAGCATTAGTATTTCAATAGGGGGCGATTATTACTACGTGTAATTGCAATTGAGGAGTAAATAATAATAATGATTCACAGCGCTTTGTCAATCCACTGCTGGATGAAGGTCCTCCCGATACTAAACACAGGCCCGTGCCCAGTTCAGACATCGCCACTGAGGATAAGCATGGCTGAGAATCAAATTCAGGCAGGCAAGTTCTTCGTGCTGTGTATGACCCACTGCGCCACCACTCCACCCCATGAATATCAAGAATCGTACAAAATGAAGTGGCTTGCTGTATAAAAAAAAAATGCTAAGAAAAGTTCACGTTAATTTTGAGACATTAAACGTGCGTTCAAGGAGAGGTCATGAAATGGTTAGCTTAAAACATTGGATACGTTTTGAAAAAATACAAGGGATAGTGATCATTGGCAGAGCCTGTGGCTCTTGTCAACCACTCCATGTGAGTCGTGTCCCCTGGTGATGCATATTGATTGGGACCATGAATATGAAGCTGGTACGGCAAGTCCTCGCTTAACGTGCGGTGTTCACACTATAACTCGTTTTAGCTGCAACGCTGTTCTTCCATGAGTGAACACTGTTCGCATAACTCACCCCGTGCCCCCCCCGTTGTAACGTGGAACGTGCCCCATTATAACGTGGTTTCTGAGCGGTCGATGACCAACTACTTTCTTGAGCTGCACGGCTGAGCGGTGGTGGGATTTCTGGGATGATACACGGTACGCGACGGCGTTACCCTCAACTCGGTTCTCTGTCAGCGGCATGTCGCATTGTGCGTGTACATCGTATCTTGCCAAACTTTATCGTTACGATTTTTTTCTTACGGGGAGATTGTTTTCGCTCAATGCGTTTTTCGCTTAAAGCGGAACTTTTCAGGAATGCATCTTCCGTGTTACATGAGGAATTACTGTACACCCAATGAGTAACAATAATGTTACATTCTAGGAAGAACAGTCAATGCCTTTGCATGGATTCTGTAACGTTCCAACGTACTTTTGTGCTCGGAAGTACAGTATTTAGGTAAAAAAACCATGATGAATACATGTTACCTGTTATGACTTACGAGTCAGAAAAAAATACATTTACAATGAGAATGGAAAGTGTGCAAAGACTGGAAAGTATTCAATGAAGCACGGAGAGTTTCTACTTTTGGAACTACATCGAGGGACAGAAGGAAACAACGAACGGATTACAATACACATGCAAGTTAATGACGTAATTCTCATCTTCACGCAGCAGCAACAGTGGCTATTGCAAATTGAAGGCTATAAAAGCAATGTAGAGATACCCACTTGGAAATACAGGCGAGAAACAGAAAGGGACACACGGGGTCAATGAACAAACAAATGGCAGACACTGAATTGGTCTTCATCCAGCAGTGGCTCGACCATGGCTGATGATGATGACGGGAGTAACTGTGACGTTTCCAGCTCAGACAGCGAATGCATTAATCTCGTTCAACCTCAGTTGGAGAGCATGCAAATGTCGCACTGTTCAAACGCACCACTGTCTATTTTTGTGTAAACGTGTGGCATGTAATTAAACACACGACCAATGTGTTGCGCTGGTTTAAACTGCTGAATATTATCCTATTCACATGTTGAACAGTTTTTCGTTTTCACACTACAAGGTGGTGGGGGGGGGGGGGAATTTTCTCTGGCCATGACAATGAGGAAAGGTCACACTGTACTCTATCCTGAAACATGGATTATTTTTGTTCGTGAAACTATGCTTTGGCTGATTAAAGACAGCATTGTTTCAGTACTGTGATGCGGATTTTGAATATTTTGTAATGAGAAAAACCATTACCTTGCAATGTGTCGTGAGTACGGTGGTGTGATTAGCGAGCTTATACAGGATTTGTTACGCAGAAAAAAACTATTCACATCTCTTGCGTGTACCATATCTCCGGACTATAACATTCACCGGAAAGGAAGATCCATGCCAAAACTTATGCACAATGTCAATAAAGTTTTACAAATCTGGTAAGGGGCCATCCATTTAGTACGTACGCATGGAGGGGGGATGGGAGTTAACCCAAATGCGTATGCTTGCGTATGGGGGGGTCTACTGACAATGTGCGAACGCATAGGGAACGGGGGGGGGGGGGTGAAGCCTCGATAATAATTTGTCCTACATTGGCCTTCAAATGAAGTTCGATAGTCCGGCGGTGGACTATCTGTTTGCTTAAACACGTTAATATTATTAATCCTTGATCGTTTCTGCGTGGATTAAATATCGGCCGTTCTATAGGATTCGGGGGGGGGGGAGGGGGTGCGTCAGGCTGTACGTACGCAGGTGGGGGGGGGGGTGTAAAAAGTCCGCGTGCCTACAGAAAGGGGGGGAGGGGTCACGTTTTGACAGATTTTTGCGTACGTTCTAAATGGATTGCCCCTAAAAGACAAAGATTCCCCCATATAACCTTGAACAAACTGTTTGGGCACGTGCTGTTAGCGAGCACCTATGAACGCGTATATTTACACACCGTATCAAATACAAATTAAAGGCTGAGTCGACCTAGGGGAGGGCCCAGGACCGGTTCAGATTATTGCCACTGCTGTTGGCCGTGAGCGGGAATTTAGCTTGGGTTTTCTGACTTAATAGCACAGTGTGCTTACCACTAAACGATCACTCTTCAGATCTGGTCACACACCCACAGACCTACCAGATGATTATGTGCAGTCCCAATGTTTGCTTTAAATTTTGAGAAAAAAACCCCATATCTTATAATCCGGAGAATAATACACGTGCTATACATGTCACAAATTCACCCCCAAGTGATTAAATTAATTCCCCTGATTCAGGGTCGCGATTCAAGAATTATTGTCTGTTGTACTTTTTAACGACTACTTCTAAGAGTAATACTTTCAATCTATAGAGTGTTTACATAGCCACTGAGATGCGTCCGTTTGTACTGTTTGTACTGATTCTAATGTTTGCCATGTGTTTTACGTCTCATCTGTACAGTTTTTTTGGTTCCTCTTTTACCATATTGTAAGACTCTCCAGAAAGTAAAACGCACCCTAAATTAGTGCCCGGTGTCAATAAAGTTATACAAATCCAGGCACACAAACACACATCTCCTGGATGATAAGATACAGGGGAAATTACACTATGTAATCTGGAGAATACAGTAGTCTATATGTAACGTTAGCATATATTTCTCCGTAGATTTTTTCATGAGGCATAACATTATCGATTCTTACATACACAGCTCGATGCGTGTGTCGTTAGCACGTGAAATTGTATTTAATTTGTGAATCAATGCTATGTAACGTGCCTTGTACATACTGGCTTCAAGGATATATATATACTGCATATACTGTACAACATTAACTGTTGTGTAAAGGGTTAACTGGCAGCCAGTTACCGCAAGGGCCCAAAACCACCCTCCTAAGACCAGCACAGATTGAAGTGTGGTTTGAGTGTTACGATTTTAATTAAAACTAACGATTATTTTCAGTCCTTTGTCAATCCACTGCTGTTTGAAGGCCCCCCCCCCCATCCTCCCCTCCCCCATCTCCCCCCTCATGGTGTTTGTCAAGGAGGTTTTTTTGACCATACCTTTCCATAATTTACCATGCTTTACCATGCTGATCACTGGATTGATGTGAAGCTAGGGGAGCGGGTTGTGCCCAGAACCAGGTTCAGGTTCCAGCAGCCACTGATGCTAACCATGGCTGGGAATTAAACTCGGGGGGACGGGGCGGGTTCATAGTGCAGCGCGCTAAACCACTGCACCACTGCCCTTCCCCAATATTTTAATTGCAACGCAAAGCAGTGGATTGATCTTTCAGCAAAGCTCGCTGAACACGGTGCTACATGGAGTGCCATGTCCGTACGTGTCGCGCGATTAACCGCGCTGCTCAACCATTGCTGCGTTCCGCCAAACCCGTCGCTTAACATTGCCGAGAACATTTGAATTTGTTTTAAGGAGGCGGCCTGATAATAAAACAAACAGCACTCAATAACATTTTCCAGACCTGCCTGGTGTTTACATTATTTGAGATGACCCGCCATCACCAACAACTATAACAATACATCCAGTAATAACATTTGGAGGGTATTATGGAAACAAAGAAGCTCATAGGGTGAAAGCTTTTCGGGCGACTCTCTTCAACAAAGGGGAAATGTTTTTGCAACGGGAAGAACTTTACAATTGAGTTATGAAATGGCAGCATGCGCTTTTGGTTCTCGAATTTGTATTTTTTTGTTTGTTGCCAGCTCGTCGTGCTGAAAGAAGTGCATAATACCTATTATGTAATCATTCACGTGTATTTAAGTTAAATACTCAAAGCAGCAATCCAGCGGTTACGCACCCTTTGCCCTGATACAGTACCGACGCCGTGCATCTCACTGGCTGGTAAAGTCGGATATTTGAAAGCGTTGGATATCGAATGAAAATGAGCAGTTTGCACCGCTGGACCAGTAGGTTGGCTCGACAAAAATGAAATGCCAGCTGCTTTGGCGGCTAAAAGGAAGGGGCACTTCCGCACATCAGGACGCATTCGTAGAAGTCCACTGCGCCGTATTGAGATAAGACGTCTGTACTACAGCAGTTTGTCCGTGTCGCTCAAATGAATGGGCGCAGAATATATTTTTTTATAATATACATATCTATAGCGCGAAAGTGATGACCAATCGTGCGATTCGTTCAAAACCCACCTTTGTTAACACAATATTTATATGACGTCCACTGTGTCATTCACACCGAAGACTAACGTGTTATCACCTCAGTAGTATCATCCCGGCTCCGAGTCGTACTTGACGAACTCGTTCCTCTGCGGCAACACAGAATCCAGACGCTCGCTAATATTTGTTAATCTCGTGAAAATTTCGGAGCTTCTCCCCCCATGTATGGGCAGGGCGATCAGGGTGAAGTCACTCTTCTCGGGGCAGAGTGGGCGGTCCCGCACACCCCCCAAACTTAGACTTCCTGCCCATCCTCAGTTACGTTTCTGACTTCTCGTGGGAGTCTAGGGCCCAGTTTGAGCTCCTGCGTACACATTGTATACATTTTAAAAAGTGAGTCTTTACCATCGGAGTGGTATCTTCAATCCTTCAAATCTACATTGTTGTCTTGGTGATAATAATAATTTACACTTATAAAGCACGTTTCACCCAGAGGTCGCAAGGCGCTGCACAGAGCTAAAAGCAAGCAAGTAAAATACTGACACAATTCTAAAACCTAATATAAGCACGCAGGCTCATGATTTTACCACAGATACAAATACCCCCTCCCCAACACTCCCAAAACACAACCATATTAATCAGGAGAAAAGGCCTTGAAGTAAAACAAAATGTCTTAAGGCGCGATTTAAATAAACCGAGGGACTCGGCCAGGGGCGGAGCCAGGTAGGGTGACAGGGGTGACATTCTGCGTGTAAGTGTACGACACTCGGTCTGGCGGACTCCGTGCAACTGCATTGTCAGAGTGTGTCGCCAACCGATGGCGTCTAGTTCAACAGCCTGACTCTCTCTAAATAATTCTTGAAATTAACATTTGTTGAATGTCACCCCGGGCTGAAAATCCTGGCTCCGCCCCTGGACTCGGCAGACCGAATATTTGATGGAACACGGGAAAAGGCCCGGCCACCCATCGAACGGAGGTTTTCTTTCACTTGTCTTTTCACGGCATAGCCGCGTAGTTTTCTTTTGGTGCGCGGTCAAAGAGTCTCAAGGTTTAGCGGTTGCAAGAGCTGGCGTCCCCAAAAAGTATGTCCGCTCGAACCAGGTGTTCACAGCTGTGGTTCAACCCCGCGAGCAGGAGACCGCCATGAACAAGTTGTTTTCACTGCCTTGGCGCGGCGCACGACGCAGACGATGGCACTGCGTGCAAGATCTGGCCGTCCAGCCAGCGCGAGAGGAACGCACCAAGAGGCTGCGCGTTCGGCGCGAGATCGCCTTCGGTGAAAAGCAGTAGCCACAAATATCTCGCTTTGAGATCGGGGCAGGGCCCCCCCCCCCCCCTCTCGGGCTGTTCAGCCTAACCCTGAGGGGGAGAGGGGCCCTTCATGCATATGCGGGTAAACTCAACATGCGAACAGTGGCCATGGAAAGTCCACGGTGAGCTCGTCGGCTTTACGAAGTGCATATGACGACCAAAAGTTTTGCTGGGGCTTTCGTCACGGACGCAGGGTTAGACCTGGGGTTGTGGGATGCTAAGGCTGTGGCATTGTCTGTCCTGAGTAGGCAAGGCGCATGTTTTGTGGCATTGGGTCTTTCGAGTAGCGTCAGCCAGGAAGGCCTCCTTGACGTCTCTGCCATTTGAAGGAAATCTACCTTTTGGCGGAGCCGCCAAGGAGGCGTTGGCGGAGCACGATAAAGAATTCAAAGAGAGACCGGATAGAGGTCCACGGCGTTCATTCCCTTTCGTGACCAAGGAAAGCGCCGGGTCTTGCTCCGGCGGTACATTTTACTCGTTCGAGTTTTGGCCAACAAGTGACAAGCGCTCGTCGATCACGGCGCACCGGCCGGCACGAGGCGGCCGCCGGCGTCAATCGCCCTCCGCAAAAAGTGAGCTTGCCCAAGTGGCCAGCCGTCTCCCTGCAAGGGGGATGCCAGCGGCCGCTGAGGTCACCTCAGGCGTTTCTCAGACGAGTGGTGCAGATCATCGAGGGACAGGTGGGTGCACCATACGATAAGAAGGGGATACGAGTTCAGATACCACCCCTCCCCGCAATATACCTTTGTGGAGTCCGCAATAAGGAGGCCCTCAAGACCGAAGTGGCACGGCTTTCAGAAGTAGACGGCGATAGAGGCGGTTCCGACCCCTCAGTGGGGCTGTGGGTTTTTCTCGCAATTCTTTATGGTTCCGTAGTCCTCAGGGGGCTTCTGGGCTCTAATGGACTTCCAAAAGCCTCAACAAATTCTTAAAGAACAATCGTTTCAAGATGCAGTCAACAGTATCCATCGCTCGGGCGACAGGCCGCGACGATTGGCTCGACGCGTGCCTGCGTAGACCTCAGGGATGCATGCCTGCATGTAGCAGTGCATTCCAAGGACCACAGGTTCCTCAGCTTCGCTGTACTGGGGGAACCTTCGTCAATTGAAGGCGTTGCCATTCGGCCTCGCCGCATCGCCAAGACTCATTTACCAGAAAGGGTAAAACCTATTCTTATTTTTCATACTTTGATCCGGGCAAAAAGGTCCCATGATATAGCTGTCCTCCCCGAGCTATAAGTGCTCTGTTAGGGCATTGTCTTTGTTACTGTTCGCCTTTTGGCATTCTCTGGGCTGACACTGGTGAGACAAGGCCCTATAGAAGGCTGTCACTGGTGTAGGCCAATCAGGTTCAAAGACAATGCGTATATTATCAGATCATGTTTGTTTGCATGTTTTACCACAAGTACGCGTGGTTAACGCAGACTTGATGCCTTGCAAAAGGTTTCTATTCGGTGTTTGAACAGCTTAACACTTGTTTTATTGCCAGAAAGGGTAAATACAACTCTTTTTTTTTCGTAGTCTTTTACCAAGCTGCTGGACTTTACACGGCCGCTGGAGTGCCTTCCCCGGGCCAGGGGGGGGGGGGGAAGTCTGCACTCGGTGCTGAATGAATGCACTGTGCGACCCTCCTTTCGAACCGCTCTCATTGCGCGCGTAAAATTTCCTTACCTGGAAGACGGTGCTGCTCCTGGTCGCTGCCACAACCCATGCTTAGGGTACGTGAGGTTCATGCCGTTAACGCTCGCCCACCTACGATGGTGGTGCCGAAGTGGAAGGCGGCCTTGCGGACCTCTCCGAAGATTCTTCCCAAAGTGGTGTCTCCTTTCCATACGTCGCGGGAAGATGGGTCTCCCACCGTCGTTCTGCCCACGTCCTTGTCTGTCGGCAAAGGAGGTGAGAATGCAGTTGCTACATTCTCACCCGTTGCAGTTTTAACTGAAGCTGACCCGGCCTTGGCGTGCGTCCGAACAGCTGTTCGTGTTGGTACGGCCTTCAGAAGAGGGACCAGCTGACCTCCAAGCAAAGAATAGCTGCCTGAATAAAAGAGTTGATTAAGGAGGTATACGGACCAGGGCAGTGATGAGCAGGAAACCGGCACTACATATGTGGGTTGGACAACAGGAAAATAAAAAATGGAAGGAACCGGAAAGAGAGGAAGACCTAACAGAGAATGGCTTGACAACGACACCAGATATTGCTGCCAGAAAGATGTGGCACAAGACGGAGGAAAGTGGAAACAAATGACGAAATGTGGAGTGGACACCTACGTGCTATCTGCCCATGGATTGTGATGATGATGACGACAGGCCTGTGAGGGGCAGCTGTTACCAAATGCTGTTAAGCCACGCTCGACCAGGGCTGTGGCAGCGTCCTGGGCCAGCAGGGCGAGAGTGTCTCTGGATGAGATCTGCAGAGTAGTGATGTGGCGCGCACATCGCGAGCGTTTGCGCGGAATTACCGCCTTCACTTGCGGCCATCTCGGGACGAACGTTTCGATCGGGCGGTACTGTCAGCTGCGGGTCTAGGAATGTATTTCTGGTAAGGGTGGGTGCTCTTGAACTCGCCTACCTCCAGTGTCCGACGGCTCTGGTACTGGTTCACTTAAAGAGCCAGGATGATACTACTGAGGTAGTAAACTCGGATTTGAGTCAATATTACCTTAATCCTGGTTTGATCAAGTAGTATCATCCCGACTCCCACACCCACCAACCTAACCTGCTAGTTCTACATCATGTCCTGTCGACCACTCAGTTTAACGTAGGCTTTCGCGACCAATATCCATAATACAGTTTTTTTGGGTTTGATCGCGTAAAACAGGCAAAATCCTTAGTTGGGCTTTGATAGCAGTCATTGAGCTGAGGGGGATGGGCAGGAAGTCACGTGTGGGGTTGTGCGGGGACCGCCCACTGCACCCCAAGGGGAGTGGCTTCTCCCCCTGCCCGTTACATGGAGGGGAATACCTCTGAAAGTGTTAAATATTAACTAATATTAATGCAGTTGTTTGGGTTCTGTGCTACTGCAGAACCAAGAGTTCACTCAGTACGGATTCGGAGCCGGGATGTTGTCCTTCCCCGCACCTCCCATTAGCACGGTTGGCTATGTACTGTGCGAAAGAAATTCAACATACTATCCTAGTTTTCTTCCCGATGTCTTTGTGAAACTCTACATTTTCACATCACCAACCAAGTGCTAACCACCTGTTCTGACCACTGAGTCCATCATTGTCACATGATACCGCGTTACTTTTAAACATTCCGCACAGGGTGATCATAATAGTCCTGCTCTAGTTTTTGGCATCCTATACAGTATCTTGGAAACAGATAGACGTGTGTGTGTGTGTATACAGTGAGGGAAAAAAGTATTTGATCCCCTGCTGATTTTGTACGTTTGCCCACTGACAAATAAATGATCAGTCTATAATTTTAATGGTAGGTTTATTTGAACAGTGAGAGACAGAATAACACAATCCAGAAAAACGCATGTCAAAAATGTTATAAATTGATTTGCATTTTAATGAGGGAAATAAGTATTTGACCCCTCTGGAAAGCATGACTTAGTACTTGGTGGCAAAACCCTTGTTGGCAATCACAGAGGTCAGACGTTTCTTGTAGTTGGCCACCAGGTTTGCACACATCTCAGGAGGGATTTTGTCCCACTCTTTGCAGATCTTCTCCAAGTCATTAAGGTTTCGAGGCTGACGTTTGGCAACTCGAACCTTCAGCTCCCTCCACAGATTTTCTATGGGATTAAGGTCTGGAGACTGGCTAGGCCACTCCAGGACCTTAATGTGCTTCTTCTTGAGCCACTCCTTTGTTGCCTTGGCCGTGTGTTTTGGGTCATTGTCATGCTGGAATACCCACCCACGACCCATTTCCAATACCCTGGCTGAGGGAAAGAGGTTTTCACCCAAGATTTGACGGTACATGGCCCCGTCTATCGTCCCTTTGATGCGGTGAAGTTGTCCTGTCCCCTTAGCAGAAAAACACCCCCAAAGCATAATGTTTCCACCTCCATGTTTGACGGTGGGGATGGTGTTCTTGGGGGCATAGGCAGCATTCCTCCTCCTCCAAACACGGCGAGTTGCGTTGATGCCAAAGAGCTCCATTTTGGTCTCATCTGACCACAACACTTTCACCCCGTTGTCCCCTGAATCATTCAGATGTTCATTGGCAAACTTCAGACGGGCATGTATATGTGCTTTCTTGAGCAGGGGGACCTTGCGGGCGCTGCAGGCTTTCAGTCCTTCACGGCGTAGTGTGTTACCAATTGTTTTCTTGGTGACTATGGTCCCAGCTGCCTTGAGATCATTGACAAGATCCTCCCGTGTAGTTCTGGGCTGATTCCTCACCGTTTTCATGATCATTGCAACTCCACGAGGTGAGGTCTTGCATGGAGCCCCAGGCCGAGTGAGATTGACAGTTCTTTTGTGTTTCTTCCATTTGCGAATAATCGTGCCAACTGTTGTCACCTTCTCACCAAGCTGCTTGGCAATGGTCTTGTAGCCCATTCCAGCCTTCAATATTGTCCCTGACATCCTTGAAGAGCTCTTTGGTCTTGGCCATGGTGGAGAGTTTGGAATCTGATTGTTTGATTGCTTCTGTGGACAGGTGTCTTTTATACAGGTAACAGGCTGAGATTAGGAGCACTCCCTTTAAGAGTGTGCTCGTAATCTCAGCTCGTTACCTGTATAAAAGACACCTGGGAGCCAGAAATCTTTCTGATTGAGAGGGGGTCAAATACTTATTTCCCTAATTAAAATGCATATCAATTTCTAACTTTTTTGACATGCGTTTTCCACATTTTGTTGTTATTCTGTCTCTCACTGTTCAAATAAACCTACCATTAAAATTATAGACTGATCATTTCTTCGTCAGTGAGCAAACGTACAAAATCAGCAGGGGATCAAATACTTTTTTCCCTCACTGTATGCTCTGTGGGGAGTGATAGAGCTACAAGCGCTGGGACCTGAGTTCAATTCCCACCCATAGAGAACAGTGGCGAATATCTGAACTGGTCCTGTGCCTCATCAAGGTACACTTAGTCATAAATGAGTACTTGGTGCGGTATGTAACTGTTAGCAATGGGGAGACAAAGGCGACTGGTCTTCATGTTGGTCACACCAACTCCTTCTTGCACCTTGCCGGCCTTCATACGTTGCCACTAACAGCACTTGCCTCCAAAAGCATGAATCTACTGTATGGGGGATCTCTGTCATAGGAAATGTTCAATGCAAGGAGTAGCAGATAATAGGTCCGTAGATAAGAGGTAATCTCCTGCACAGTCGTCACCTGATGAGGCATTACAAGAATGGAACACTTAAGTTTAAAGAAGCTGGTTATGTTTGTGACGTAAACACTCGTAGGCTTTCAGTGTTGCAAGACGGATGACAGAAATGTAAAGCTGGGACAATTAGTAGACTAAGTTGATTCATCATCACCAAAATGAGCCATGGTCAATCCATGGCTCGATGAAGGCTTATCCAAGTTGGCGCCATGTTCTTAATTGTCATAAAAACATAACCGTACGTTTGAAACAACTCACAAAGTACGGTAATTGTTTGTCATCATTTAACACTTGGCCTGTAGCCACTAGAGGCGCTACAATACGCCACATTTATTTTTTAAAAGATCCGTGATTCTTTTTTTAATTGTGTCAGGGTTGGGAGAAGACTCCGTTACACGCTGAGTAAATGATTGTTGCGATAACCATTATTACGATTAATTATAAACCAATACCACAAAACATCGTGGTGAATCTTTCACACACATTCCAAAAACTGGCCTTTGAAAGTTGGATGTTCCTTTGGCTTGATGTGCCCATAATAATTAGTCGAATATGCTCTTGTGGGACACTTGACACGGAATGTCAGTCAGTGTCAGGTGTGATCACCTTCAACTCCTCCTTGAGAACCCCAGACAGTCAGGGCGCCATGATGGTGTGATGTTAACTACCTCGCCTGGTATTCAGGAGGTCGTGGGTTCGATCCCGACCCTGACGCCTGTAAATTTGGAGTGTGCATGTCTCTCCCCGTGGTCATGTGGATTTTTCTTCGGGTCCTCTGGTTTTTCCCTCGACAATTAGAAATAAGCGTTTAGAGTATTTGGCTGCTATAAATTTACACGTGCTAAGCCACTTCGTTGAGCTATCATTTGTGATCGCCAGGTTGCTTCTGAAAAAGAGCCATATATAGCTCAGTGGTAAAATTAAACTATTTTAAATAGTTTTCTGATTATTTCTAATGGAGCCCACGAGGCAACTTATTGTCATGTCCATTAAAGTATTTTGACCTCTCCGTCTGAAGAGCGTTAACATGTTTTCCCGACAAACGACAACTTCCTGAACCAGTCATTACTAAACCCTCCAAGCACACGGCCTCCCTAAGTCTTTATAATTTGGGGGGAGATTTTAGCAACAAATTTCTGTAAATCGGAGTGTTAATGCCTTGAGTTGTGGATCGAACATTGCGTCCGATTTGTGAAATGCGTGCGTGTTATTTATCGTGCATTTAAAATAATTACATAAATGATCAAATGAAAATGTACGCTGCTTACCAACACAATTATCGCGCGTATGCTTGGGTGTAAGGTCAAGCACCGAGCGTGTGCGTCTGTGTGTGCATTTGCGTTGTTTCCATGGGTATGTATTCCTTAGCGTGGTCGATTCCCCACGTGGCTTAAAGGTGTGGGCAGCAGAGCCAGATATGGCGTCCCAAACTGTGCGGGAGGGGGGCTGAATTGGGTCAAGGTCAGGGGCTTTTTGGTTGGCCGCTCCAGATTATAGTCAGGGTCTCTCTCACCATCCACAAATGCTGTTTGTTAAGGAGCTGTACACGTGTTAGCTGATCGAGGAGCTGCATGGCAGCCCGCGCAGGTAGACTGCTGGGTTATGACATCACGTTTTACACAACACGAATACAGAGCGGGGGTCCCAAGTCTTACTACCAGCCAGAAGGTGGCTCAGAATAGGACAGGCGAGTTCGCCTCTGTTGGAATTCGCACATCTGAGAATGTATTTTCACAGGCGGATACCTCGCTCGAACATGCCCGCCACGTTTGAAAATGGTTTGAGCACGAATCATAATCGTTTGTCCTCCTGCCTCCTGGGCAGGTTTGAATATGGCTCTTGAGAATAAAGCCTGACCCCTCCGATGTGTCCCGGGACCTTCGCAGAGCCATGTCCATTGCCACCGTTTGATGCGGAGAGGCAAGAGGAACACCGGTGCATTTTATACCGACTCTTATGACGCACGAAATGATCATTCTTCCGTGCGAGTCACTTGTTATTATATGCATCCAAATGGACCTAAGTGGTTGTCGTCGGGAAAACAATCGCAATCTGTACTCGAGCTCTTTGATTGCGAAAGTAGTCGCCACATCTCCTCAGGGGTATGAACTTCAACGCGTACCATACCTTTGCTTTTCCTATGTGTATCGAGTTATCAAGCAACAGTAGGCCGCCTTAGTGGCCGAGCGAGTTAAAGGCTCTCGTTATCGATCGGTCTTGCAAAAAAAGATTTGTTCAATAAATGTGCACCTTCGTGGAATTTCCACTCCTATTTGCCCAGAACCGCCAGGCCACCCTGTGGGGAGTATGATATATGTTGAAAAGAATGTTGCATGCAGTGCGTTCAAGCAAATCACCCACGAGGAAGTAACCCTGAGTGTGCCCAAACTCATCAGGTCTCGGAAGGTGAGCTGGATTTCATCCCGGTTAGTACTTGGATGGGTGACCTTCAGAGCTTGCCATGTGTCACATGCTTGGGGCTACGAGGTGGCAAATAGATGGCAGTGCTGAGTGTTGCACCCTCGCGTGCGGTGTACTTTTCGAGGCGCTCCCTCCTGAAAATAATAGGCTTGAGCGAGGCTTTTCTAGTGAATGAATACGTGGATTTATTATTGACGCAGCAAGAACAAGTGGGTTTAATATTAATTGAGCCAATTTAACTTCAAGAATGAATCGTAATGCATTTTTTTAACACGTGACCACAAAAGCTATCAACTAACTTCAAAAGCTGGTAATTACATGAACAGGTTTTTTTTTATTCCCAGTTGCTTCCAGTTTAAATGATCATATTTTGACATTTACAATATTTTACTTGAATGAAACGTTTCTCGGGCTTTGTCTTGTCGGTAATATGGCCATTAGGTCAGATGAGCAAATGTTTGTGGCAGTATGCGTGGCACATTGCACAACCAGATAAATATATCTTGGCTCTGCAGCAACCAAGCAATCTTAGGCTCATTTGAATGTATTTATATATGTGTAATTAGTGTTTTATTCTGTTTATGTAGTTCTCAACATACTTAACACTTAGAACATGTTATTTAAGCAATGTTTAATTGATGAACCTGAAAGCAATGTGTACTTAATTCTTAACAGTAATTATAAAAGTGGCTTGTTGAGACCTTCATGCAGCCGTGGATCGACCATGGCTGGATGATGATGACGTAACATTTGCTTTCGTTTAATTTAAGAGTGATGCAATAACGTTGAGTTGTATTTACCTGCCGTTATAATTATTTAATTGAACGCCCGCAAGTTGAACTGGTTGGCAAGCATTAGCTTGTTAGAAAGGCATTTCACAGTAGCGCTCTGATCTGAAATACAGTGTGTATAGTGGAGAACATGACACACGGCATAATAAACATGGCATGAAACCGCAAACAAAAACCACATTCATTTAAGGTTCATGCTCAACGCCATCAATTGAAATTTATTCGAATTTGAGGATTAGTACAAACTGCTCAAAAGGTAAATGGTGTATGGCTTTCATTCAGTGTTGCGAAGTCAAGGTCAAATGGTAAACAATAACAACGTTATATTCTTAGTTCTTTCGGTAAAGTCACGTTGAAGGGAAGCAATAAAATAATAAAATATATATTTTAAAATAATAAAAAAATATTTTAAAATAATAAAATACATATTTTATTATTTTATTGTTTCCCTTCAACGTGACTTTACCGAAAGAACTAAGAATATGAATTACTGCAGTCACGAAAGCTTTAAATCAAAATAACAACGTTCAGCATTGTAGTAATACAGATTGCACTGGGTAACGGTTTTGGATATTATATCTCAGCTGTGTGAACAGTGTGAAATGCAACTTTTACATGCAGCCTTAATTTGTAAAAAATTACAATTTTCAATGCATTGTAAGGACCGCGTTTTAAGTCGGCATAAAAGAGGAAAATGCAAACAAGCAAACAAACACATATATCCACACCGATTGCTCGCTTAACCTCCTTGTGCCAGCAGAGTGAAATGTTTGTTGTAATAACTTAGCAAAACGCTAAGGCATGGAGACTTATGAAAACATACAGCGGCACGGAGAAAATTACGCCGGTTATTGGCTAAAGGAAAAGGCATGTTTCCGTTGCCAGTGCTTATTCACGGTACCCACATGCTTGAAGAATAGGGTCATTGTCCAATCCCCCAAAGCATTAGCCGAGCATTAGCTGATTTACAGTCACTCAGCGAGTCTGACAATCGAAGGGTTTAAAGTTACCTCCAGAGCTGGTCTCCTTTTCAGGGGCCTACAAAACCATTCAAAGCCCCCCCCGCCCCACCACCAAAAATACTAATGGACAAGAAGCCCTGCATATTTGTGGAATTGTACCTTAAAAAAAAACCCCCACGTCTGCTGTAATTGTACCTGTGCGGGAGGGAGGCACGGCAGCTGCTCATTAATTGCCGAAGTTTCCATAAAGTGAGCAGTTTAACACCGGGCGAAGAGACACCGTGCAGTGGCCGTGGTCAAGCCGTGAAGTGTGAAATTTTGGCCCAGAGGACCTTAGTTGTTATAGCATCGCCATGGCGATGGAACGTCGTCGCATGTGGTGCTGACTTCGTTTTAACGCCGAATACGCGCAGTTCATTCGGACACCCCCTGACTTGGGGAAAACGAGTCAACTGTTGCGTTGAGCATTACAACGCGAGCTTCATAGATCCGCAAACGAATGGGGGACAGCAACTTATAGCCTTTGTCCAAAGCGGGGTCGAGAGGGGGGCGGGGGCGACGGCACTACGTGTGATGCTGTTTCAACCGCGTGACACCGGAGCGAGCAAGCGGAGGTTTCAAGTTTCCAACGGGTGGACGCAGATCTCGGCAAGGGAGCGCCGCTTCTGAACCCCCCCCCCCCGCCCCCCCCCCCCCCGGCTTTAAAAGCGGCAAATTGATTTGGTTGCAGACGCGCGGTGCCGCGTCACGGGAGTCGAGATCACGGGGACGCATTTGGTGTTACCGCTGAGAAAAGGGTAGTTGCGTGAATTATTAATAGAGCAGGGGGAGGAGCGGGCATGATTAGTGAAAGCAGGCAACAAATAAGTTTGCACCTGTGGCAAGGACACAAAACACCCACTTTTATCGGGCGTAGCGTATCAATGCATTCATTTGTGTCGGGAGCTTAATGCACGCGGTGTGCATGAAGATTTCTTTCATTAAAACCAACTCGGGTGCTTGTAGTTGACGTTGCTCATTTTTTAATAGATTGTCCCAAAATAAAAAAAGACCCCACTGCCTATGTCACGTTTGCAGTGCAATGCAATTTGGATTTGCGTGGCGTCTAAATGGCGAGCGCATCTCGAACGGACGGCGTACAGGAACACGTGCGCGCCCCTCTTTGCATAACATTCAGATGCGCACGCGAGCGCCTACGGCGTACATTTTTTTTTGGTGCACATTATCGGCCGATTGGCCTCCCTTTTCACAGATCCTCTTACATTTTCATAGTGCGGCGCAGCAGGCGGGTTTTCATGATTCGGTTAAATTGAAATAACTTCCGATGGTCATGCGTATTATGAAGAATAAGAATAGATGTTTACCCTTTGTGGAAATCAAACAGGAGGTGTTAACATGTTCAAACACCAAATATAAAACTTTTGCAAGGAATCAAGTCTGCATTAACCACACGTGCTTGTGGTGAAAATGCTCTGATAATATATGCATTGTCTGTGAAACTGATTGGCCTACACTCTCCAATGCAACGGGACCTTCATTGAATGGTAATGCACGCACAACTACCAGGTCTTACATCTTGCAGAAACGGCCGATGGCATTATGCGTGTGCAACCATTGTATTTTCCATTTTCAGCCTTGAATTTTTCAGAGAGGGTAGTTTGCTATTGAGGGTAATAGAGGTGCGATGGGGATATTTTTTAATGCATTTTCTTTCCGAGGATTGCCGTTTAGATTCCCTTCTGATAGGGTGTTCTGGGACCATCACAAAGTGCGGTTTGGTTTAAGTTGGCACAGGTATAACCCAATTAGGCATTAAATGTCCATTCTTAATCGAGACTTGGTTATGCAATATTATCCAGTCGATCCACATTCGTGTACAAGGATTCTGATAATTGTATCATGACCACCACCCAACACTGTTTATTGGTAGGGACGTAATATTATCTACAAACTAACTCAGTCCACTCACTTGCTTAGTATGGTTGATGACTTCCTGCCCTTTTAATACATAACGGACAAACCCGCACCGGCTAAATGGAATAAGCATCTGTCGGCACTGCGATTGTTGTTTGAACTTAACCACGTGAAATGGGTTGTGAAACATCACTTTTTTTTTACATCGTGTTACAAATGTAGTTGTTCTAGATTTGAAGCTTTCGTGACTGCAAGGATTCATACTCTTTGGTTTTTTCGGTAAAGTCACGTAGGTAAAATAAATGAAAACAACTAAATTAAATCGGAGGCAACACAAGCGTCCGTCTTCAGGTGGAAACTGTCACAGCAAAATGATACAGCTGCAGCTCACTTGATACATAAATTTTGCTGTGACGGTTTCCACCTGAAGACGGAAGCTTGTGTTGCCTCCGAAACATCGTGATTTAATTTAATGTAAATTTAGATTTAGTATAAATGTAGTTGCATTTACCCACTTTTTGTGGGATTCGAGTTTTTGGGAGATATTTCATCAACGACGAGGGACTTGGCTGGGATAGGGGTGGCGGTGGTGGTGTTTTTTTTGTGTTAAAACTATAAAATCGGTTGATCCGAGTTCAATTCCGGGCCACGGATAACATCAGTGGTGAGTGACCTGTGAAGGAGTCCTGGGTAGACCGCCACCCCTTCAACAATCTGCACTGACCAGCATGGCAAAGTATGGGGAAACAACTCTGATAACTGACATGTTGTTGAAAGATCTTCTACCAGTTGATTGGCAAAAGCTAATGTCAGTAATATAACTATGCTAAAATGGCTTAAAGGCACCTTGCCTGAGCATGTGCATCGACTAACGAGGCAAAATGTTCGATGAGAAAGTTATAAATAATGGCGTTTTGTATAAATGCCTAGAGTACGGGAATTACGTTTGGTTAACCAACGCGTAAATGGCTGACTCCAAATCTTGTTTTACTGAGAGAATTTCTACACATTCACATCCCAACATTCCAGTTTTAAAACGCATACATACATATAATTAATCGTTTAGTTTCACAGCTATCGCACAGAACGACTGTATTTATTTAATGTGTCCATGCGAGATGTAATACTGCACACTTTCACTTTTGTGCTGTGTCCTTGATGAGAATGTGTGGAATTTCATGTTTAAATATTTTTTTAAAGCATTGCAGAGATTCCACATCGTTTTTGACTCGCTCAGTATCTCAAATCAGTATTTATTTTGCCAGATTGCAGGTTGCGCAATTCAAGTACATTTTAAATATGACAATTTTATATCCGCGATAATTGTGCAAAAATCAAAAGTCGAGTTATTTTGTTAAACTTTGGCCCAGGTTTAGAGTGTGTGACGAGTACCTGCACGTGTGCAAATAGTTGGGATGATATTTTGTTAAATAATGTGTACGTTAATTACACAATCCTGGATGGTGCCATCAGTTTAGGTCAAATTGGCAAATATATAGCATTAAATAAACACAAAATATTACCAACTTCTGAGAGAATTCCCATCCACACTGAAGAGGAACAGATTGTCTTTATTCACGAAAAGGGCTATTTCATAAAATGCTCATTGGTATTTTTAAAAATCAATTTCAATATTTTTTCTCGTCATGTTAACACATTAATAATATAGTTACATGTTATTATATACAGTACTGTGAAGATCTGTAACATCAATATGACATCACATTTTCAGTGCATTATGTATATACTTATTTTGCAGCATACCCTTCCGTGTTAACAAACCACAGTCTTTAAAGATATAACTGATGCCTTTTAAGTGTCCGTTATCTATTTGCATAACGGGCTTCTTTCGCACAATTGTCTTCACCATGGACTTTGGAGGGATAGACGTCATTCGATTCTTTTCCATTTTGCAACGCTCCCGAATTTCAAACCTTTAGTCACTGTATACAAGAGACATTTTAAAGTTTTTGCTTCAGGCATTTTACCAGGTGCGACTTGTCATTTGTGTAGGCCTTTCACCTCAAATGCATTCCGTCCATTTTACAGAAACCGTTTAGCACACTGCATATCATGGAAATGTCTCATTAAATTCCTGCTTTTTGCGAGAACAAACTACAAATTTCGTTTTTATACATTCTGCTTTATGGTGTGTGTATATATATAGAGTGCGTGCGTACCAGCATCGTCGCAGTGTATGTTCAAAGCGTTTCCTCTAAACAAGACAGCATTAGTAAAATTATCCGATTTCTCGTTAAATTTTCATTACATTGGATGGAAAAATCATTATTTATAATAAATCTAGAATTTGTGGGACGCGCGAGTACTTCAAAATATCCTTGCGTAAGGTTATACAGTTGGCATTTCCCTCAAATTGTTCAAACGGAATACGTTATACACTTCTAATTATGTGCGCTATAAACTTCTCATTAATTCAACATCAAGGAAATAATAATATACTATCAACTCATACCACCGTCTTAAATATGATATCACAGTCTAAATCGTAATGCGAGGTGAGGCCCTTTTAACGAGTAAAATATGTTTTTCTGTTCTACATTTCAGACGTGACAACATGTATATTAGCGATGCAGGGTGGTGACTTAGTAATAGCAATCATTTAGTAATAAGCAATAATAATGCACTCAATGTTTCCTTAATTGCTCCTTAAAACAAATTTTTGTCATTTAATGCTACGTATTGTGCTTGCATAAACAATGGGCTTTTTTATATACTGGGCATGTCTCCATTCAAGTTCGCCGCTTGTGTAAGTGTCCAGTATGAATCGCTTATGAAGCACAGCTGAGTACAACAATAAATACTATCGATGCTTTGTTTTTATTACATTTGGCAATTATATATATACGCAGATTAAAATAAACTTTTAAAAAGTAGTTCAGCAATGTTGGCGTATAACTTTTACGTACATATTTCTTTTCAAATATAGACTTTTTTTTTTAAACTTACTTTTCTGGTTTATATGCGATGTCGTATTTCCTCGAACGTACGTATTTATGATTTTGCCCTGATGTCGATATTAAACTATTGTTTTAAATATCCCACATTTCCATTCGAATACAGCTCCCGAAGTCTGCAAGTACAGTAAAACAATATTCGGCATAGCTCTGAACGATGTATTCTCCGTATTTGTTCGGCTCTTCGTTCTTTGTTTTTTCCGCGCTCGCAATTTCTGCGTTACCGTTCTTCTATCCAATTACACCAGCACCGCTAAGTCTCTTTTTCTTGTTAGCTTTTAGCTTCAGCCGTCGCACACGCCGCGGCCGTCCCTCGCTCGTGCTACCTCGTCCCGGTGTTTTCATTATCATGGGTAACAGACAGAGAGAGACAGTCAAAGGTTCTACTCAGCCGGCAGGACGGTGTGGGGCTGGGGGGGGGGCGGGAGTGGGGGGGGGGGGGTAGTGGAAGTCCCTCGGAGGGCCCCGGCAGCGTCGACGGCCGGTCCGCTTCGTCGTGCGGGACCCGGCGGGGACGCTGGCGGCTGGGGGGGGGGGGGGGGGGGGACGCCGGTGGCTCGCCGCCGCGGCGTGGCCCGGTGTGCCGGTGCTGCCTCCTCGTCGCCGCCGCCGCCGCTCCACGTCGCCTGCTCGGCCGCCCGGCACGCTCGCACGGAGGGGAGAGAGAGGCACACCACGCGCTCCCTTGCTTGCTCGCTTGCTCGCTGGAAATTCACTTCATTGTTGGGCTCGGAGAGAAGCGGGGCGCCGGACTGCGAGCACTGGAAGGGGGGGGGGGGGGCAGCTTGTGTGCTCCCTCGGCTCACTTCTTCTCCTCCTCCGCCACCACCACCACCGCCATCGCCACCGCTGTATTTTCATCGGGCCTACTGTATGCGACGACGCAAACTGTGGAAAAATCTATTTGTCAGCGAGCGGCGAAAACTTTCTTAATTCGAGGAGGTTAGCGATTTAAGGTAACGTAATTGCGGCTCTGGGGAGTGAGGTTGCCGATTTGGCTAATTAAGGAGTCATGTAATGTTGTCGCGGAAGTACAATTCTGCCTCGCAAACCTAATGATTTACAGTACGATGCATGATTTTCCTTAGCTTTTTTTTGTCGCTAATGGCGCCTACGGTTTTTTTCTTTCTTGCGCTTTGTGATTAATTTGTTGCGCGACTTTCCGCCGTGCCGGTTAATTAATCAAATAAGTGCGAGCGCTTGTGTGCATCCTCGCATACAAATGTTTGAAAAGTCGCGATCTTTAGTGACTTTGCGCGTTCAATTAGATGGCTCTCTCCGGTGGCCACTTCCAGTGCGGCCGCGGCCTCTCATGTAAATGTGCGCCTTGTCTTAATTATTAATTATACGAAGATTAATGCCACTTGGGTGATTAGACACCGCTTACATTTCTTTGAATAATAAATGAGGCCGAATTTCATTTATTTTATTTTTTTCTTTAAGGATGGCGGGCCGATACGCCTGGTGGCTTTAGCCGTTGTGTCATCGTGTTAACTTTGCACCCGTTCACGGATTGGCTACCTTGCCAGAGTGCATTACAGCCCCCTGTAACAAATGACTGGTGTGGAAGGACAGCTCTAGTCTGTGGCTGAGGTGTTTGGCAGAGCTGGTATCTTGCTCCAGTCTCGCCAAGAGGTGGAAGACCAGAAACCTGCAGCTCTGCACAACGAAAATACTTTTTTCCCCGTGTACATCCGGCGGCACGTTTTCGCGACTTTTCGACTCAACTTGGGCGATTGAGTATCGGTCCACCTTCGCTAAAAACTTAAAACACTGGAGCTATTGTAATTATTTAAAAAAAAAACAAGAAAAATAAAAAAAATCTGCATGACGCTGTACCTGCGTTCTGCATTATATAGCAAACAGTGACTAGAATATTTACGCGTTCGCTAAAACACTGAAATCGCTCCGCTTAACGCCCGCGAACAACAAAAATTTTGACGTTAAAAATGCGTTTAGCGATCCGACATGCAGATCGCACTAATTAACAGACGCCCTGATTGTCGCGTAGCTTTTTGTTCCCAGCGAAGCCCGACAAAAGGCCCCCCGCAGAAAAAAAATATACTGGGTTCCAACCTGGCTTGTCCTTTGTTTCGGACGGTGGGAAACGGACTTAACGCTGGGCAGCAAGCCAACGTCTCATCATGGGTAAGAACCGGCGCTTCTGCATGATTTAAGCTCTAGGCAAATGAGCCGCACTATGGCAACGGCGATATTAGCCACGAGTACTTTCCCCACTAACGCGAACGACCAAGTCAGCTCCGTCTGCTAGCGCGGCTCGTTACTGTGCGAATCTCATTAGCCAATGAAACATGCTTGTACTACAAAGTATGTGTCTATGCGATACTTTGGTGTCTCTCCTGCGGTCCAATCAGTGGCTGTTTTAGTAAGAGCCGTTAATTGGTGGCTTGATGGTAATGAACTTGGCCTTGGCTCAGACAGGATTAAGGGGTGGGGTGGGGAAGGGGGGGGCGGAGGGAAGGGGAGAGCGAGACAGACGTCCCTTTGTCTGTGTCTGGGAGCGCCTGCTGCTCCATTGTCTTGCCCGTCTGTACTAACAGCCAGGCAGCGGCAGTTTTATCCAATGGCATCTCAAGTCTGTAGCTAAATCAGGCGATACAATACAATGCGTTTCATTCTAACATTTTTTTTGCAGCGATAACAGTCCGTGAAGCAGCTCATTTTGTATTCAGCAACATTTGTCTTGCCTTTGTCGCGTCATTGTAAACTTTTTTGCACTTGTTTGCGGGGGGGGGGGGGGGGCCTTTTAAAAAATTAGCGACTAAAGCTGACTGCGCCGGCTTTGGTGTGTGCGCAACCGAGTCAAGCTCAAGTCCACGGACCCGTCTAATTATCTTGCACGGCGTGGCACGATGTGCAACGTCTTTTGTGTGTACGGCGGCAAAAACCCCGCAATGCGGCATTCAGCGCGGTGACAAATCCTCACCCCCCGGCACTCAGCCGCCAACCCCTAGCTCGGCGCAATGGCGCCCGCGCGTCTTTCGCCGGTCATCTTCTTCGCCCGCCGCAAACACGCGCTGGGATTTTCTGTTCATCGTTGTGCCGCTCCGCCATCGTTCATAGTCCGCCCGGCTCATTTACTTTTAATGCTCTGCTTTCCCCCCCCCCCCCCCCCCCCCCGTCTTATTCTTTTTTCGCGAGGGTAATTTCGGCCCGGGTTTGCATTTTTGAAACGTGCCAAAGCGGATGTAAAAAAATAATTTGGGGCGCAATCAGGGTTACTAATTGTGTGTCCGTTGGAAATGAATTAAAATATATCACAACGGAGCTGTGATTGCTTTGAATGGGGTTTTTTTTTAATTTCCATTTTACATTTTCAAGTGTCACCATTCTGTCAGCGATTATTCAAGATAACTGCAAATGGCATTTTACGCGCGATATAATTACAACAAACGGTCGTTACCGTATTCCAAAATTCCTCTTTGTTTTAAGCCGTTTTCAATAGGGCGGCGTGTACGAAATCTTCTTACCTCGGCATTTTTTTACGCGCTTGTTCATTAATTTATACATTTCAAAGTTGCATTGTTTCACTTGCGCGTATGCGCATAATTGTACGCAAGATTTGTGTGCGTCGTTCTTAAATTTAAATGCGTCGCCTGTGCCGGGCGAGGCCGTATGCGTCTCGCGTTGATGAAAAATATAATTGCCTTTTTTCGTAAAATTTGGATGTGCCCGATTTGAAGAAGGTATCCTTTGTTTTTGTTGTTGCCTTTCAGAGTTCGTCACCCATTGAGTTGTACGCACGGGCAAAGAAACGATATTCGTTCTTCAAAGAAGATTATGACAAGAATTCAGAAAACTCAGGGCCTGGTCCACAAACAGAGGCGTGCATACCCGAAGAATGGAAGGTATTTTATAAATACTGTGTAAATATGTATAGGATAAAGAGGCATTAAATCATGTTCCAAAAACATACATGTCCATACTATCAATTCGCCACACAAAAGTAACGTACACATTCTACATCCTTAAATTATTAGGACGAAGCTGTTTTGGTTTTAATGTTTGTTCTGTTTTAAGATTGATATAATTTTGCTTGAAGACCTCGGAGCCCTGTTACACTAGGTTCTGTATAAATATACAACAGAAGGCCTTTACCGTTACCTCAATTAATTTTACATTTGTGTTTGCGTCCTTACAATAAAATATAAATTAAATGTCACACCTCTTTAAATAACTACAAGGCGTTGGAGAGTGGTGGCCTCGTGGTTAGTGCACCGCGCTACGAACTCGGCAACCTGAGTTCAACTCGTGAATCTTCAGTGCTGGTGAGTAATATATGAACTAGTCTTTATCCCACCGTTACCAACCCACACTAAGCAACGCGGTGAGGTATGGCCACGTAACCGCTACCAACCGACAAGGCACAGAGGGGGAAGGCCTTCATCTGAGCAGTAGGTTGAGAAGCGCTATCAATTATTGCCGTGATAACCACGGTAAAGATTGTGTGGTACATTAATGACCCTGTACGGAAGCATTTAAATGTTTAATACGCCATCTTGAATTTACGTTGAAACTCCTCCACATGCAAGGGCTGGCTGTTAGACCGCTCGGATCTACAAACCGTGTGAAAGATTGAGCCCTCGCTTTCAGCAAACTGGTAACATTTTGGCGGAAGTGTGTGCTTTCCCTTGACTTTGTACAATGAACCACGAGCATGCATTATCATTAATAAAGCAATGCCATCCTCCTGTACTGATGTTTGAATGAATCTGCCTGCAGCTTCATAGCCGGGGGGGGGGGGGGGGGGTGCTATGCGATTGTAATGGTGTTTTTGTATTTGTCGCGTGCATTGTTACATTGGTTCGAGTGGAATGCTGAGAGTTTTGCAATCTCAAAGGGGGTTCGCTAACATTTCAATGTTTTTAAATTAAAATTAGTTTCCTCTACAGTTGTAAGGAGTTTTTTTTTTTTTTACAAAAGAGAACAAGACATGGCAGGGATCTGCAGGTAGAAAGTAGCACTGCTTACCATGCAGGAGGCTGTCGCGACCAATATCCATAATACGAGTTTTTTTCTTGGGTTAGATCACGTGAATATAAAAGTGTCGTTAAACCCACCACCAACACCCGACACAGACGATTAAAACGATTAAAAAAAAACGTGCCAATTTGCACACCGGTGTGTTGAAAAGTAAACCCGCAACATTCGAGTACGACGTTTCGCTGGTAATTAAAACCAGTCTCATCAGGTGAAGCCAGAGTTGTGGAGAAATCCTCCTGTTTCGCTCTTAAATTGAATTGGCATGTTTCGTTTACGTGACAAACCTTACTAATTGGCTGGCGGGTTTACGCGATGGAACCCCCGAAAAAAACTTCGGATGGATAAATCTAGCACCATCCCTTGAAGCTCTCAGACCTTGCTGAATTGCTGGGAAGGGCATAGTGAGAACTTTTATCAGCTGCAGCTTGATGAACACTACGAGGTGTTTTGTTTTTCTTCAGCCATAGCCCCTAGCACCTGACGTCCGTCCCAGTGACAGGGGGCTCCTATTGTATAGAAGCCGTGATACATCTGCAGCAGAAGTGGGCCTGTGACTATCACGTCTTGATACAAAAGCACTGAAGACTCCAACCCGGCCGTGTGTCTCCTTTGGGAGGTTGTCGTTGGTGCGCCCTCCATGCATTTCCGACGGAACGGAATCGCGGTAGGCTCATGACGTTTAGACGCGTTGCATTCGTAAAACCAGGCTCGCCTAGTTTGTGTCATTTTTGTGTGACCGCCAAACGCTTCCCCGCGACTACGGATGCACTTGCGAAAAAATGGAGTGCCCCTCCTACTGTGTGCAGCCACAACGACGGATCCTACCCAAGCGGTGCATGCATGGAACGTTTAATCTGGATGGCATCTATATGTTTCAGACGAGAGGTGTACATAATGAAAACCACTCTCAGAAACTATTAGTGAAAACTATTTATTTTACCAATTAAGGCCCCCACTTAGTAATTGTAGCTCTTTTTCAGAAGCGACCTGGCCACAAATGATAGCTCAAGGAAGTAGCTTATCTGGAAAATTTTAAATTAGCCTGATACTTTAAAACGCATGTTTCTAAATGTGGATAAAAAAACGGAGAACCCGGAGAAAAATCCACGCGACAGGCGTCAGGGTCGGGTTCGAAACAACGACCTCCTGTATACCAAGAAATGTAGTTAACATCTCGCCACCGCGGCAAATGCGTCTGGAGTTAACCAATGCGTTATGCCTCTCGGCAATGAGGATAGCAGACTTTACAAATCCTACATGCGTGGTCGCACAAAAAAATCACAGCGAGGGTCTGTTAAAGCTGTCACTTGGGGTATCATGACAGTGCAAGCTGTGTTGGTCAGGGCCTAACACAAAGGCAAGGGCCTGAAATTTATTTTACCCTAATACTGCCCTGAGAGGGGGGAGGAGGGTGGGGGTGGTGGGTGAGGGGGGGGTAAGGGGGGTGTTCATTGCTGCCTTTGACCAAAGCTGCAGTTAATTTCCTCATGGCTTTATTCACCCATTCACCAAGTTTCCTGCGAGCGATGTCACTTGACAAATTTGTTTCTCAGAGGACATGGCTGGGCATTCCGCATCAAGGTTAATCCGTCCCCAAGTTTTAGAATACCCTAATGGCTCCTGCATTCGGTGGGTATGCTCATGTCTCCGGGACTGTGATGATTGTGGTAACCGTTTGATCGTTAGTTTTTTTCACGCATCTTAGCAAACACTCACAAAAAAAACCTGCTGCCAGTAATGTTTTTCTATTTTCCACTGGCTAATTCATTTTTTTGTAAATAGTATTTTAATTGCTGGTGGGCTTTCTGTTTTTAATTCCTGCTGCGTTTTTAAAACGTTTAACCGCGATGAGTTCACGACTTTGTGCTCAGCTATGCAGCCAGTACGACAACATGTCATTTACACATTTGCAATACCCAGCACTGAGGTTCCATAATTAAGTGGCGGAAGAAAATAAATGACATAACCTGCTAGGTAACATGTGATAGGGAACAAAAAATGTATTTGTGGACATAGGCCATTTCACAAAATTGGGGTCGGATAGGGTCAGTTCATCCCCAAGTAGAATCATATGTGGGTGTGTGGACAGACTTGCTGAGAAATTAGCGTCCTTGCACGTAACCTGTGCGTAAACTTACACTACATCAGGCATGTGTTGCTTTGATCAAACGCACGTGCTGGTTTATTCCTTTTGCCTAAATTTGGATTTTTTTGTATCCTAAAAATTTCATGATTAACAAGCAAATAAAAAGCTTGATTTCAATACCGCGTCATACGTATTTTACCCTGGCAAGACTGTTGTCTAAACATGTTGAAATCTTATGTTGTACATGTTCTCAAACGAAAACCAATGCAAAACCAACACAATTGGCATTGGCTTATTTCGTCATTTTGTTCCGTTTCATTACTGTATAATGTATTTCAGTGTGTATATATAAACACACTGTATATTCAGATATATTTCCCGCAGACTTGGTGGGTGTGTGATTCAGCCAGGTTTTTCCATATGCCTCCCCGTGCCATTTCTTCAAATTCTTTTTAAACATTACCCTGAGAACACGTAAAACAATCACTGTAAAATTATTGCAGCAATACCGCAAGTGTTGAGATAGTCATTGATATCTCTATTTTTATGGTGAATGGAGCGGAGGGTTGGGCAAATTTTGCGAGTCCCTCCTCAGGCCATTTACCAGATGGTGTGGTCTTCTTACCCATATGGTGCATATGGGATCAACGGGTGAAATGTGCCCTTCGAATGTGAATTATTGTTAAATAAGGTATTCCCATTCTGCCTCAATTTCCCCTCACAATTTCACGACACCTTTGCCAAAATACTGAAAGCATTGAATGCCACAAATGGCTGAACTGGTTTGTGTTTTTAATGCATTTTTTTTTAAAATATGGCATTGGTTTATTTGGCTGCCCTGATAATTAATATTATTACTGCGGGTATAATAACCATAATGCTATGCTCGCAGTCTGCTTCGGAATCAGAATCCTTATTTATCCTGGAGGAATCCGATGAGCTATAAAGCTCTTTTTCACAGATGCCCATTAGGGGCGGGTAAGAACTTTACAAGTTCAAACAATCCAAAAACTTATAGTACAGTCAAACCTTGGATTGCGAGTAACTTGGTCTGCGAGTGTTTGGCAAGAAGAGCAAAACTTTTTAATAAATTTTTATTTGATAAACGAGCGAGGTCTTGCAATACGAGTAGTACGTATACGCTTTGTCTGCAGAGCGTCACGTGATCACAACCGATATGCGAGTGCTTGGATATACGAGTGCTTTGGATTACAAACACGTTTCCGAAACGAATTATGCTCGCAATCCAAGGTTTTACTGTAGTACAAAGCACAAGAAAAGGTAAACAAATCGCCCAAACACATACAAATACAACTAAACCATCCCCCATCTTACCAGGCAAAGCCCACTGAGGTATTAACTTATATTGCAGGAACGACCCTGGCAACAAATGATAGCTCAGCAAAGTGGCCCATCATTTGGACATTTATAGTAGCAAAATAGGCTAAATAACCACAATGCATGTTTCTAAACGTGCATGTCAAAAGATCCCCATGCGTCATTTTGCAAGGTTTGGGCCATTGTGTACTGGCGTCAGGGTTCAAAATTGAAAATGACCTCCAATCTTCCGTGCAGCTTTTTCAGTTGGGATTACATATTGGAATCATCGCTCCCTACTGGCAGATCAATTCCCGTTTGTAGGCCAAGTTCTGAGTTAATCCTGTGGCTATCGGGACAGTTATCACTGGTGGTGCCCTATCAAATGTGATGAGAGATGCGATTTAAAGTGCTCATTAATTAAGCGCCATTATTTTTCGAATTCAATACAGTCAGCTCAAATAAAATGTTATTCATGCATACGTTTATCATAATCATCATCGGTCATGTTCTATCCACTGTTGAATGAAGGCCTCCTGCACATTGCTTGATTCTTCGATGCCATCCCTCGTCGTCTTGCAATGCCATGACCCACCTCGCTCCTTGCCCATGAGCTACTCTCAGGCGTGCTCCGTCTTTTGGATGCCAGTCCTTCACCAGTCTAGGCCATTAGCCATCATCTATTCCGACAACGTGTCCTGCCCAAGTCGGTCCCGATATCTCTCAGTTGGCATTTGTTTTCCGCTCGGGTGTGTTCGTATTGCCATCGCTCAGCGTAATTTAGAGTATTTGGCGGCAACGAAAAATGTCCGCATGATATGCCGCTTCGCTGAGCTAGCATTTACAGCCAGATCGCTTCTGAAAAAAAGCTATATAGCTCAAATGCCAAGTGTTCGTACTCGAGACCAGATTCACAAAATGTTTACTTTTTTTGGGAGAATGTTCCTCTGTTTTCGGTAGGGTAGGGGAAAATCACCAGGGTGATATTGTCTTGGCTGTTTCATCAACATGCCAATCCCAGCCTCGTGGTGTTGCGTGGTCACCATTTGCACACTTGCATAGCGTATTTAAAGCACCAGGCCTCCCAAACATACATTCTTCCAGCTGGTCAAAATCCAACTAGTTTTAAATTTAAATGCAAGTTTTCTTACCCCTTCTAGAGAACATCATAAAAAAGCAACCTTACTTAATGGTCTTTTTAGTTTAACACGTAGGCTTTCGCGACCAATATCGATAATACATGTATTTTTTGGTTTAGATCTCGTAAATATATACATGTGTCGTTAAACCCGCCACCACCCGACAATTAGTAAGGTTTGTCACGCAAACAGAACATGCCAATTCGTTACTAGTACAGCACACTGGTGTGTTGGAGAGCAAAGCGACAACGTTTATAATCTGAGTACGACGTTTCGCCAGTAATTACAACTAGTTTATCAGGCGGACAGCCAGATTTGTGGAGAGATCATACCATTCTGGTACGAGCAATGTGTACTGTGTACTTTACATATGCATACTGTAGAGATGGTGACTTTGCCTATTGGAATAATTTCAAGAAAATCTTGAGCATGTTTGCAAAGTTTAATGGGGTAAATTTGAAGTAGCAGCAGGAACCTACAAAGTTACATTTAGTTGGCACTTCCATTATGTACGAAAGCCAATTGAGTTTCTACTTTAGCTACCGGGAAGCACTGAAGGAGTGAGAAGAGGTTTCCCCCTTTTTTCCCGGTAACAAAACAGGTGTTAAGATGATAAAATACCAAATTGAAACCTTTTACAAGGAATCATATGTGCATTAACCACAATACTTGTGGTCAGAATGCAAACAAAAAAACATACTCTGATAGCATATGCATTGTCTTTGAAACTGATTGGTCCACATCAGAGACAGCTTTCTTAAGAGCCTAGTCTCTATTCTCATATTTTGGCACTGCCAAAGGAGACCCCATGATGTCACTGAAGGAGTATTCGAGGTTTTAAGCTACGTTTTATACACAAAGAGTACTTGAACACCCAACGGTTATTCGCTCTGCGTTTCTTCTCATATGTTGTTAAAATGGACGGGGGAATTTAACCGAATAACCTCGTGGAATTCCACCCATCTCTAACAAAAAAACAATAAACTTCCCACATTGAAAGTCTTACAGATGGCACGAAATTAAAATCTGACAATAGATGGGTACAAATTATCTCTGTGCATGTGAAAGAGAGGAGCGTCTAGACGAGACTTTCCTTATTTTACCAGGTAAGGCCCACTGAGCTGTAAAGCTCTTTTAGAATCGACCTGGCTGCCAAAATGTGATATTTATATCAGCCAAATACTCTTAAACGCATGTTTATAAATGTGGAGGGGGAAAACCCAGAGGACTCGGAGAAAAATCCACGCGACCCATGGGGAGAGCATGCAAACTCCAAATATACAGCAGGGATCAAGATAAGGATCGAACCCACGACCACCTGTATACCTGGCGAGGTATTTAACATCTCGCCACCGTGATCTCATGAGGTAAGTGTGTTGGTTGCCAACAAATGGAACGTGCGGCTCTTCGTAGACATCAACACGAATACACGACCTTGTTTCTGAAGGGGAAACTCCTTGGGCACACATTCCAAGGGTAGGTCCCAGTCTATGCCGCTTTATTATTTGCTGGTGCGTTTTTTAAAATCCAAATTCCCAATGCATAAGGCTTTCCTAAGGTTGTCTGACATTCGGCAAATAAGAAAAGAATCCATTAATCGTGTGCCACGATGTAGTTATATATTTAAACTGATTGCCTTCCAAAGCACCAACGCAGCTTCATCCGCTCTCATTCGTACTTTTAAAACCGTTTTAAACGTTACCAGCGATGTGTATCGGTGTTTAAGTTTTGTAAAAAAAAGATGTCTGCACGAATTTCGCCCGGTGGAGTAAGCCCTCGGAACGGTTGAATAGTAGTCAATTACTTTGGCTAATCACTTAAAAGTTGTTTCTCTTAAGGGCCCTCTCCACTGCAAGGCAAGGCTAAATGTGAATAAATAACTTTGCGTAGCGTCATTAGGGGTAGCGTCATTAGGGCAAACCGAGGCTTAATTTTTTCTTTAGACTTCTCAGCGACTCCCCCCCCAACCTATGGCATGTGGTCAAAGGTTTGGTCGTTGGGATTGGGTTCGCAAAAACGTGTGGAGTTTGTGCAGCGAAAAGTTGAAATAGTTTTAAGTTGTGGGGAAGGAATTGGTGGCGGGGGGGGGGGTATTCCACTTCTTAAGAAGCGAGCTTCGCTGCAAGGATTGCACGTGGAAGGAAAAAAAAATCTGCACTCTTTGTACATTTGCCAGATGGTCTGCCTACATATTGATGCATTAACAAGCGAAAATATACATTTGCGGGTACTGGTGGAACGTACAAACATTGGCTATATACCACAGCTCCAATTTCTGAAAACAAATATACCTACGACTTGTGTTTATTTACAGGATATCTTTTTGCAGTTCATCGTGGGGCTCTATCGCTTTATCTTGCGTGAAAATACTCCGGCAAACACGCAATATTGTGGACATTGAGTCCAGTTGCATGAACTTTTAACAATTGTGAAATAATTCCGATGCGCATACTTCATCCACCAGATTCACACTTGCCAATCAGACATGGTTTTAAACCAAGGCGAGTTTTTTTAAATGTGTAAGTGATCACCAACTTCTCACCTCTGCAGTTGATGAGTTCCACTTATGTGGGAGGTCAACAGCAGTTGCCCTGTGGTTTGACTCCATCCCACAATACCAACCAAAGGAATGTGGAATTTTCACCACTGGCTTGGGCCTGTAAATGGAGATAATGACTGGCCACGCTTATTTGAGTGGGTGAAAAGTTACTCCCGTGACATTTTTATGACTAATTGGCTGTGGGGTTTTTTATGTCAAAGGGCAGCCGCAAATTACTCGTTGATAATGTATGATCTACTTTTAGAAAAAAAAAAGGTTGCCGTTTAAAATGAGGCAGTCCGCAGAGCAAGTTGACATTTTAGTTCGTGTGCACACTTGCTTTGCATATGCAGGTAACTCATTGCTTGAGAATGACATAGCCGTTTTCTCCGGGTGTCAAAGGAATACAAATCTGATCGTACACAAACACACCACCTACCACATCATAAGATGCACTCCCAACGATTTTTTTGTCTTATAATCGAGATAATCCAGAGAATATTATCTTCGTCACTCCAGCAGACACTGTTAATACACGATTCATATTTCAGCCCTCCCAATATCTTGAGAGAGAAAAAACACACAAATGCCATAATTAAAATGTATTTTTTTTGGGGATGGACCCCTTCCACCCTCATTTCTGACCCCTGGTAATAAACCTGCCAGATTTTTCTCGTGCTGCCAGTCATGGATATGCAGTGGCTTTTTTTCCAAGTCACCCAAAGACGAAAAAAACATGGTAAAAATGCAACACTCTGATATTCTCGACTTTATCGTACATCATTAATACACCAGTATAACAAGTTAATACTCCCTTTAACAATAAGATGCATCCGCGATTGTGTGGTACTACTGCTGTTATGGTAAATCCAGTTTGCAAGTGTTCAAAGAGGTGTCCGTAACACTGAGATAATTTAACACTTTTGTTTTGAAAAGAAGATATTTTTTTAGAGGTACATAATTCTCGGCTCAGCTTATATTTATTGGAACGTGTCCACAAATTTTCTCAATCTCACCGCCACCACCACGGAGATTTAATCTTTTGGTTTCCACCAAAAATAGTGTGTCTGATGAAGAGTGCGTGGCCTATTGATTAAGATGTGCACTGCATTCCGACTGAACATCGCACGTGAAAGAGTATGGAGCGGTGTGTGGGGGTCTTTAATTGCGTCGGGTTGCATGGGAGCCACACGAAGCAAATCACAAAACTCAGCTTCATTACGTTGAGACTTTAACCCCCCAGGGAATCTCGGCAGCGTTGTGCATCCCAAGACCGAATAAAGCACTTTGTGCTCGCGTGATTGTACTTGCGCTTGTACATGTGACAAGGCCAGAGCCACATTCTGGAATGCGTTTCAAGAATGAATACACCAAAATGTTTAGATTGTCGTGTAGTGGACAATGTCATTTTTTTAACTATAACCCTCCACTGCCCACAAAGGGCCGATGAAGTAAAGTTGTCACGTGGGCAAATTTTCCAAATGATTTGTTTTTTCAACAAACCGGAAATGTTAAAAAGGAAGCACGTTTTTTTATTACAAATTTGCATGTTTTGCTGGAGATTGATTACACCCATTAGCATTGGTGTTTAACTGTAGCTCAGGTGTAGCCAAGAGCTCGTTAATATTAGAATCAGATTCTTTATTTTAAAGAAGAGCCAATGAAAATAAGAAAATCAAATGAAAATACCTATTCATTAACCTGTGACTTTGTAAATCGAAAAAATTTTAACAATTAAAAAAATTGTTGTGCTACATTATCTCAGTTTGTTGGTGTTATTTTACTAGGCGGATAGAGCGTTGTTACAAGGTTGAGCAAATAAACGAATATTGTTCCACAATAAGTCAGTCTTGGCATGAACAGCAAACTTGTTGCATGCAAGTGTAGTGGCCTTATTGACATCGGAGACTGTTCATTGGCGGCAACACGTATTTATTACAGACGCTTCAATTACAGTGGCGAATCTGATACTTGAGGTAACGGCCTCTTCACCCGTACTCTATAGAGGGAACGTTCCCCGAGCTTTAGCCCACGCTAGCTCCCTGGTTCCCTCTATCCTGGTCCTCTCTCAGGAGGCTGTCTGACCTGGCCCAGCTTCGGCGCAGGTCTCAATCACCAGCCACACGAGTCCGGCCCTCAAAAGGACATCGGCCCTCGTGGCTCTGGTGTCGCACCCTGGCTTGCTTTGCCCGGCCCTCAAAAGGACAGCGGGCCAAAGGAGTTCCAGGGTCTGGCTAGTCAGTCTTCTTTCTTCACTGGCTCTTCATCTTGCTTGAGTCGAACTCCCCCTCAACTTTCCGGGTCTCACCTTTTATACTGTCCCTCTCTGAGGGGTGGGGCTGGGAGGGATCACAGCGTCCCCCACAGCCCCCCAGGGTGGTGGCCGTAGCGGACGTGTTTGTGGCCACCGCCTTACAACCGCGTGTCCCCCTCCCGTAACACCTCTACATCACCCCCCCCCCCCCCTGTACAGCCCGCAGCCGTCCCGGCTGCAACAACACGCAACAATAAAATAAAATAAAAATGCTTAACAAGAACCCGAATTTAGTGTGCCTCAATAACAAGAACAGAACAACAACAATAAATTACCCCAACCCACCTGTACAAATAGACTATGCATAATATATACAAAATATATATCCCCCCCCCCCCCGGCACTGGAGCTCGCGACGCAACACGACCGACCCGACGCGTAGTTCGTGAGGAGAAGAAGAACGCCCGGACAGTGAGCAACCATCCCACACGAAAACCGGCGTGATTTAGCACGAGTCCGACTGGCTGGCCCGTCGTACGGGGCAGGGAATGGTGGTCTGGGGGTTGAGGCAGGCAGCCCCTGAGGGCACGGTGTGGGCTGCCTGGTTCCATGTTCATTGTCCGGCTCCGGTGGCCGATGCGCTTGGTCAGCCGTCAATTCCGGTGTGCCTGGAAGTGGAACAGGCAGTGGCATGTGAGGATCAGGCGACGGTACCACATTCCCCGAGTCGACGGACACATCACATGCTCAGCCCCTAAGACATCCATGGTAGGTATGCGGTGAAATGAACAGTTTCAGTCGTGAGGGGTGAACATACCATAGCTGTTTCCCCCACTTAATCCGAACACATTGTGGTCGTGCGACCTGCACAACCTCAACCGGCCCTCGCGATGGCTTCAGTAGTTTAGGGGATATTGCCAGCAGTACCTGCGGACAGTGTAGCCAGGCTTTATCGCCAGGCTTCCACTCATGGGTGTGTGTGCGGTGTGCACGCAACCGCTCGTTCGCCACTTGGCAAGAGCTTGAATGCTGTGCCGCACCCTCCCGTGCCTCGGCCAATTTCAAAAGGTTGACTTTGACAAGATCGGCCAACTTGGATTTAGGGTGGGGCACCGAAATCCCCAACTAGGCATCCATCGGCGGATCAGCACCCCTGCCGTACATCAGGAAGAAGGGGGAATACCCAGTTGCCGCGTGGGGAGCCATCCTATAGGCGGCAAGAACACCCGGGATTTGGATGTCCCAATCCACTTAAGACTCGCACACCTGATGGCACAGCATGGACGTGAGCGTCCTGTGGAGCCGCTCCACCATCCCGTCCGTCTGCGGGTGGTACGGGGAGGTACGCACTTTCTTTGTACCCAACAGGTCGCACACCTCACGCAGTAGGGAGCTCGAGAATTTTTTTCCCTGATCGGTCAGCAGTCGTTCCGGTGCGCCTTTGTCCAGGACATAGCTCTGGACAAAGGCCTCGGCGACGGCCGCTGCCGACTGGTTAGCGAGTGGCCAGGCCATGGGCCATCGATTGAAATATTCGACGTCCACCAGCAGGTACTTATTACCCCTAGGCGTTGCCGGGAATGGCCCCAAAATGTCGAGCCCGACGAGCTCGTTGACGCGAGAGACTCGAATGGATTGTAACGGCGGACAGGCCGCTTTGGCTGGAGGTTTTCGCTGGGCGCACTGCACACATCCTTTGAGAACAATCGACACATCCTTATCCATGCCCGGCCAGAAGACGTCAAGGCGGAGCATGGCTAGGGTCTTGTGAAACCCTAAATGCAACAGCCGCTCGTGAGCGGCCAGAATGACCCTACCCCGTAAGGCGGACGGCACGACGATTCTGTAACGGAGGGCTTTTCCATCCCAATTCATAAGGAGACCCTCCCGCATTATCCAAGAATCGACCCCTCTCCGACCGTCCGTGGAGCCGCCAGCCTTACGACGTAGTGTGAGCAGGAACGCGTCCCCCATTTGGAGCCGACCCCAGTCAGCGAGGGTCAAATTAAGCAACGAATCCCCACCCGTTTGAGAGAGTGAGCTACCCAGAATCGGTGCGTCAGTGGCGACGGCCAAAACAGTGGATGGGACAACACATTTCAGTTTGCAACGTCCCGATCCAAGGAAACATGCACAATCCCCGCCGACGGGCAGTCGCGACAGGGCATCAGCATTTGTATGGCCAACACCCTTCCGGTAAGTGGTCGTGAATTGGTAGTCCTGCAGGACTTCCAACCATCGAGACAGTTGTCCCGATGGCTGGTCAACACGGAGTGCGTATTGTAATGCCGCGTGGTCAGTACGGACAGTGAATTGCCACCCGTAGAGATACGGCCGATACTGTTGGATAAAAAAACGATAGCCAATAGTTCGCGATGAGTAACGCAATATCGCTGTTCTGCCGGTGATAAAGCCCTGCTACCGTAGGCGACGACGCGCTCCACTCCTCCAACGACCTGCGAGAGCACTCCACCAATGCTGATGTTACTGGCATCCGTGTCGAGCAGAAAGGGTGCAGTGAAATCAGGGTAACACAGGGGCGGAGCACTCACGAGGGCGTCCCTGAGGGTGCGGAAGGCGGCCTCCTCCTCAGGACCCCAGCAAAATTTTACGCCCTTTGCCATCAGAGCGTGGAGGGGCTTGGCTATGGTGGCAAAGTGTACGACGAACCGCTGATAGTATGAGGCAAACCCTATGAAGTTACGGACCTCACTGACCGAAGTGGGCGTGGGCCAGGAGCTGACGCACTGAATTTTAGAGGGATCAGTGGAGATACCTCAACGACTCACTATGTGCCCCAAATACCGCACAGATTCCCGGAGGAAGTGGCACTTCTGTGGCTTAAACTTTAATTTAGCCGAAAGCATTTTCAGGAATACTGCCCGTAGACGTTTGAGGTGTTCCTCGAACGTCCGGCTGAACACAATGACATCGTCCAGGTAAATTAAACAGGTATCCCATTGGAGACCGGCCAAAACCAATTCCATTAAGCGTTGGAATGTCGCGGGAGCTGAGTGGAGTCCCATGGGCAACCGATTAAACTTGAATAGGCCCACGGGTGTTCTAAAAGCGGTCTTGGGTTTTGACTCCTCATCCAGGGGAAGTTGCCAAAATCCCGATAGCAGGTCTAACGTGGAGAAATATTGTGCCCCCGCTAAGGCGTCCAATGATTCGTCCATTCTGAGGAGTGGATATGCGTCGGCCACAGAGATCTTATTCAGGCGACGAAAATTTACGCAAAACCTCAGAGACCCATCGTGCTTTTTGACACCATGGACTGGTGGAAGGGGAAATGATGTCTGCCGACAGCATGTCATTAACAGCCGATTTGACATGCTCCTTCTCGGCGGGGCTTAGCCGGAAATGATTTTGCCGGATGGGGGCGGCGTCACCCGTGTCAATATGGTGACGTAGCAAGTCGGTGCAACCGATGTCATATTTGTGGTTGCTAAAAACGTTGGAAAATTCAAGCAACAGGGCGCGTAGTGCAGCAAGTTGCGAACCGGACAGGTCACTGGATCCAGAACAAAGTGAATCCAACCACCCCTGATCCCGGCTTAGTTCTGGATGTGGAGCGGGACCGGTATTCACATGCCCAATCACCGGCTCTCCCATTGTTGCCGACGTTGCGTGAGCGAGCACGGTCCCCTGTGGGACCACAGCCGTCCGAGAACCCGCATTTAGAACCATGACGAAGGGATCCTCGTCTGCTCGCACTATCGTCTGAGCCACCAACAACTCCAGCCCCTTCACTGCTCTGTTTGACGGAGCCAAGAGGACCCCATGCGGTGCGACCCCTATGCCGAGAGGTTTCGCCACCGCAGGGGGACCAACATTTGTGACCCAGGCGGTACGTGTACCGTCTGGGTGGCCATAGCTTGTACAGTCGCAGCGGCTGTGCGTATACCGCTGGGGGAAACCAAAAACGCAGTGCGGCGGCCCGAAGGAAGTTCAATACAGCCCTGATCAATGAGGATCTTAATCGGCATTTTAGCCAAAAAATCAGTTCCCAACAAACATGGGACTGCGAGAGAGGATGAAACCAAGACTGGCCCAGATAGTTTAATATCGCCAATACCAATTCTCACCCGGATTTGACCGATGATGCCCAAGGATCCTCCATTTGCCGCATAGCACAGAACGTCAACAGGCAGTAATGGTCGACATTGAACAGGGAGTATGTTATAGATCAGGTCGGAAATAATTGTTGCCGACGCCCGTGTCAACCAGTACCCGAACCTCGACCCCCTCAATAGAACCCGCAACCACAGACAATCTGGCCGAAGCAGCAACTACCCTATGAGCCAACTCGGACCACTGATCTGGTCCAAGCGCTCATCCAAACGCACCCCCTCACTGAACTGGCGCCCGTGGCGCGTGATGTGTCATGTGTGGCGCGGTGAGTCGTGTGTGTGGGGGGGCCGAGCATGTGTGGTGCCGCGACTCGCCGGAGATTGCTGGGATGACTTGGGAGCCTGGGCGTCGTCCGGCCGAGGTCCTGGTGCGCGCTGCCGTGGAGCCCGGCACCCCGGTGCAACATGGCCTCGGAGGCCACAGTTGTAGCAGGTGACGAGGGCTGACGATGGTCTCGGTTGCTCCAGCTCGCGCGCCGGATGCTGAGGCGGTCGCCACCCGACCTCCAATCCCCCGAACGAGTCGCAGCGACGACCTCCTCCGATGGCTGGGCGTCTTGGGGCTCGCCGCGCTCCGAGGTGGAGGCGGCGGCGATGAGAGGCCGGTTCCGCTTCAGGACCTCGTGGGCATGAATGTTTGTGGCGACTCGCAACGAGCATATATCCGCCTCATCTGCCACCAGGACGACGATGCCCAGCTTCTTGGCCAACGCTAGGAGCTTCTTCGTCACCATGGCATCGATGCCTTCGCAGTCCATCCGCGGAAATGCTGCCTTAGCGAGGGCCAGAAGAGTTGTGCGGTAGGCGAGAGGCATTTCCTTCGGGCCCTTCCGCTGGTCGTGGAAATGGTGGCGACTCACAGATGGCGGCCCGTAGACAGTGGCCATCAAATGAAGCGCTGCCTGCAGTGTAGAGCGACGCGATCTCGGAGCTGACACTCGGGTGGCCAGAGCGTCGTCCATAGTCGCCGGGAGGGCGCGCAGCGCCTCATCGTCGGACCAGCCCGACATCTCTTGGTGGGCGAGGAAGCGTCATTAGAAAGCTCCCCAGTCGCCTCCGTCAGCTGTGAACGCTGTTAAAACGGGCAGTCGCTGCTGGAACGTCTGCTCCGTCGCTTGCCGATGATGGTCTCGTACAGCACTGTTGTACAGTGCAATAGCGGCCCCCTTCGTAGGTCGCAGCGCTTCTGGCGCGGAGATTTCTGGTTGGCTAAGGCCGTGCCCATCGCTTGGGGATGACGTGGCGAGCGGTGGTTTGGTGTCGCCTCCCACGTGGTGCGCCCGGCTCCCGCCACCCCCGGAGTCCACCCCGGGAATGGCGGCAATTTCAATTTGCGGCACCGTGTTAATGGCGGGAACGGGCGTTTGGCGCCGATTCTCCCACCTCTCTCCCGCCCCCGCTCCTCCCGTTTGGGTAATTTCTTCCAGTATGGAGGCGGCGGCGAGCAGTAATTCGGCGAGGCGGGAGTGAGCATCCCGAAGCCCACCCCCCGACTGTGGCGGCGTGCCCGGCGGCTACGATGGCTGTTGAAGCGCCGGCATCGCCCCAGACTCCGTCTCCGACTCGTGCGGACCCGTCTCTGCAGGGTCGTCAACTTGGCCTGGTTCGTACGCACGAACTGTGTTCCTCGTGTCCATCTCGTGCAGGTAAAACCCACTTCTGTCGCCAGTTGTAGTGGCCTTATTGACATCGGAGACTCTTCATTGGAGGCAACACGTATTTATTACAGATGCTTCAATTACAGTGGCGAATCTGATACTTGAGGTAACGGCCTTTTCACCCGTACTCTATAGAGGGAACCGTTCCCCGAGCTTTAGCCCACGCTAGCTCCCTGGTTCCCTCTATCCTGGTCCTCTCTCAGGAGGCTGTCTGACCTGGCCCAGCTTCGGCGTAGGTCCCGATCACCAGCCACACGAGTCCGGCCCTCAGAAGGACATCGGCCCTCGTGGCTCTGGTGTCGCACCCTGGCTTGCTTTGCCCGGCCCTCAAAAGGACAGCGGGCGAAAGGAGTTCCAGGGTCTGGCTAGTCGCTCTTCTTTCTTCACTGGCTCTTCATCTTGCTTGAGTCGAACTGCCCCTCAGCTCTCCGGGTTTCACCTTTTATACTGTCCCTCACTGAGGGGTGGGGCTGGGAGGGATCACAGCGTCCCCCACAGCCCCCCAGGGTGGTGGCCGTAGCGGACGTGTTTGTGGCCACTGCCCTGCAACCGCGTGTCCCCCTCCCGCAACACCTCTACACAAGCATTCCGACACGTTTTAATACATGCCTCTTTGTGGAGCATATGAGCCCCAAAATATTTAAGGCAGTGCGCCACATTTTGCATATTTGTCTCCCCGCATACAAATGTAAAGTGTCGGCCATGCATCCCATCAGGCCTTCTGGGAGTGCATATATATTCAGCAGCATTGGTTTACTACAAGGAAACTCTGGATCGGTTTGGACATTCAGTGTCTCATCAGCAGAGTCGGGCTCACTTGCACCAGTGATGGGGCACGTTTTAATGGAAGAGTATTACATGGCACAAATGGTGAATGTTCAACCACTTTCGTTGTCCCAATATAACAAACGTTCAGACTCACGAGACAATAGCGCACCATAAAGCTCCGCACGTCATTACACGTACAATATTAGGGCAGTGTGCGATTTGATAGGATTAGAGAACGTAAGCCGGTTAAGGACATGATTCAAAGTGTTAAGAAGAGTTGGCGGGGCCTGGGCAGTACACGTCGCTGGAGGGGGGGCGATGGGTCAAGAAAAGTGACGGAGCGACAGCCACGGGATGGGAAGCGTCCGAGAGGATGTTAAATTGGAGATGGAGCGATGGAATCAGCGCTAGGCGGATCACTGCATCCCAGGGGTCGTGAGTGATGGCAACAGCTTGGGGAGACCTTCATCCAGCAGTGGATCGATCGTGGCTAGCGATGATGTATGATTGAAACAATGTTTTCCTCTCGTGATGTGTGATTATGAATGCATTTAGAAAAAAATAGGCCGAACTTTGTGATATTCAATCAAATGTAGGCTGAACGTTGTGATATTCATTGTCAAGAAATCATTCAGATTTCAGACAAAAACCTTTCAAAAATAGAACTGAAAAATGTCGAAAGTAATGATGCCTCTATTTTATTAAATATTTACAATTGCTTAGCAATTCCAAGTTGCAATCCACCTTTTATAAGTTTGAAGGCTGCAGTGAAACCCAGCATTTCATCCCGAGCGGGCCCTATCTCTTAGAATCACATCAATCATGCATTATTCTCATTAAAAACATTTCAAAGCCTGCAGCGTAATACAAGCACACACAGCATAAAGTATAAGCAATGCGGTACGTCAAGGTTTGTAATGTAACTCAGTGATTTATGCAGTATTACTGATGATTTGGTTGGAAATCGGCTTCTTTATTTCAAGAATGCCTTTCAAGTGGAATTCCTTACATCAGCCTCTGATGGTTTTGTTATCGCCCAAAGCTTATTGCTCATAGATGTATGTTTACATGCAGTAATGTGGATTAAAAATATAATAAAATAATGAACCATAAAATAACCACATTGTGGTTTCAGTGTGTATTATAACTAGTTTGGTCCTGCCCAGGGTTAATATTCAGGAATTTGATGTTCGGTTAAATATTCACACGTGATACACATCTGTAAGCAATGGACTCATTTCAATACATGTCATATGAATAGATAGCATGCGTACATTACATACAAACAATACAATACTATGGATTTATATAGCATCTAAATGTGACCGCTTGTCAAGACGCTGACCAGAAACATTGTGATTATTTATATTGACGAGGAAATCGGTCACAGGCCAAGGCGAAAAAGAGGCCTGAAGCCTGAGATTTGAACAGGGGCAGGGAATCAACAGCACAGATGGCTTGGGGAAGGCAATACCATCCAGACTGAAGGGGACGGCAGAGCAGAATGAGTGACCTGAAGTTAATAGATATCCCGATGTTATAAATTTTTATATTTCAAATTTGCTTGATTTTTCTAAATGCCAAAACTTTTGTCGGGTAGACAAAAGTCAAATGTATTGAGCACGTTAACTGGATGGGCTGCCTGAAGGTCGAAGCACCCAAAAATATACGGACACATTTCACGGGATATTTTTTTACACCAGCGTTCATTTCGTTTCGTGGAATTAGTGATGAAAATATTCGTCAACTTAGTGGGGTGTTTTTTCGTTAGTCGACGCTGACTCTGAGCAGATGATCATCTTTAAGCGTGACGACCCTAGACCAAAGTGCGGCTGACTGACGAGACGATGCTAATGAGTTAAAAACGAAGACGCAGTATTAAGAAGCAGTAGCTCACTTAGAGAGACCAAAGATGATGATTGGCTTTATATGTATGAATAGAAAAAAACATTGTCTACGTTCACTGATTGGCTGACCAAATAATATTTGAACGACTGGGAGACATTGCCTGCCCTACACACCAACATTTATTTTACAACTAGGGGCGGCCTTAATTTTTTTGATTGCATTACTCGACTGGGCTAGGAGAATGGCAACATAAAATCTGTAGTTTTCACTATAAATCCACAGGTTGTTAGCTGGACGATAAGATTATGACTAAAGTAACACATGTCGACTAAATTGCATGGTATATAATAAGGCCAATTAGCAGAGCCTCCACATGTGGACCGTAATATACAATTGCGTTTCCATGAGGCAGCCCAATCCCTGTAGCTCAGAATGACTGACAGCTCCAAATCTGACTCTGTCAGTGAGCGAACAGTCTGTAGACCCTACCATGGGGAGTGCGGTAAGAAAGAGCAAAGAGGAGGAACAGGTTTTCAGTGAGTAGGAACAGGGTACAAGTGAGAAAATGAGACTGAAACAACCACATGGCCAAATATTTTTTTAAAAAGTGCATCTTTTATTCTATTTAACACAATTTTTTTGACAGAGACAATGAGTTCATTTTTTACATTTCCAGTGGTAATCTATAAGTTGGAAACTTTTAATTGTATGAACATTCATGTTTTGACGTCCACCACAATTATCAAATATATATGTAGATATTTCTATTTGTAAAAAAACATCGCTCTTGTGTCATGTCGCAAAATATTCTCGAGAGAGAGAAATACGAACGTGAATATGAAGCGTGTTTGTTTTTTTTGGGCTCGGGTGATTCAAAAGGCCCGCTCAAAAATTGTTGAATTTCAGAAAGTGCTGCTTTGTGTAAGTGGTAGTATGAAGAACAAAGCACCGTGTTTAGCTGAAGCCAACACTATCCGCACTGTAATAGAGTAGGTGGATGCACCGTTCCCTGACCTTTTATCGCACAGTCTCTACATCATTAAATGACATATATCAGGCTCACGGCAGCCGAGGTAAAAATATCTGTTTGAAGCCAGAGCGGGCTCCGTTGGACGCTGCTGATAATGGAGCACATTTCAAAAGGCTGCCAATAACGGCGTTGTATTATTTTGAACGCTTGTCTAAAAAGGCAAAGAAAATGCTAAAATGTGATACTTATCTGCTTAAAAATAATGTGATCAAACTGGAGTTAATATAAATTCAGAGGCCATATTATCCATCGCAAATGCCCGTGTTATCTCAGATGTATGAGTGGAGCCAAATTAGCATTCATTCAAAATCCAGGCCCCTGCCTCTGGTTACAGTATGCATATTTAGATGGCAGACCATGCAGATTGTGGATGCTCGACTCGGTTTCACTTCACGCCTCATCCCTGCATCCAAAAGAAATACCCAGAATCGCTCTCCGCATCGGGATTACACATGGTTCATTTCCCTCTGGACATGAAGCATAGGGAGACGTGTTTTATGCATTTAAAATAATTAAAAGTTGCGTTTGTGTGTTGTTGTTTTTTTTTTACCAAGAATCGCGCGTCTTTTTACGAAGCAAGCGGCTAGCTATTGGATTTCTATCCGCACTGCTTTTTTTTTATATCCCCACACCCTTCCCTTGTCTCTCTCGCCCGCCTCTCTCTCTCTCTGCCCATTCCGCGTGCCTCCCACCGTCACTCAGCCTCTATTCACAGCTTGTCGCCCCCCACCCCCCCCCCCCCAACCTTTTTTCGCCACTTTTATTTCTGTTCCCCTGTTTTGTCGCTCGCGCTCCCTTTTCGGGTCGGCTTGTCCATCTCGTCTCTGATTTCCCCTCTCTTCCTCTTCCATTGCGCGTCTCTCCGCAGAGCGCGTGTGCTTCGGCCCAAACAAAAAAACACAAAAAAACCCGCTCCCCTTTTGCCGCACCCCGCATTTCTCCAGCTAGGCAGGCGGTGGCGTGATATTGCATGCTGTGCCTACAAGTGTATACAGCACAAGCACCGTTTTGTCTTGCTGCCATGGTTGTGTGCGGATGCCACGCCAACACGGCCGCCATTTGCCCCTCTTGCCTTGCTCGGAGCACGCGCCGGCCATTTTCTCGGTACCATTCAAAGTTTTGTTTCCGGCGTTTTCCGCACCGCGTTTTTTTTTGTTTCTTTGGAATAACAAAAAAAAAATTTGGGGGGGGGGGGGGCGTGAAAGCCGCAAGCGGTAAATATGCCAGGTCGTGAAAGTAATTCGGCGACCGTGGCCGTGAGCATTGAAATGAATAAAAAGTACGTTGTGCTTCTTTTCGTTTGAATAAAAAAATGGCGGTGATCCAAAATGTTATCGTTGCGAGCGTGCGCCGTTATCTTTAAACCAAAAAAGTGTGGTTGGCCTTGTGACAAATGTCGCAAACCTGTCACATTGACCACCTGTGAACATGTGGTGTTCTTCTGTACGGTTCCTTAATTCTACAAATGTAAACTTTCCACAGTAGAGACTAAAATTCGTCGAGCCTGTCGTGAGCGACTATAATTTGCAAGCCAGTCCATTAAAAGTGTAATACGTACATCCAAATAATGCTGTGCAACTTGACGCGAAGGCGATGGTAAATAAAAGCCATCTCTCTTCATTTGAAATGTCTGCTACCCAATGTATAGTTGTTTGACGTGTGACGTATTGGAAGTGTGAGGCGTGCTAAAACTGTGCAGCGAGAAGGAAGAAAAAAATCACTTGCAAAATTAACAAGAGTTGAAATATTTAAGAGCCATGAAATGCAGAATAAATAAATGCTTTAGTGTATACCATATATATTTCATAAAGCACGCAATGCACAGAGCGTGCAGCTCATATTTGTCCTTGTGCCTGGTAATGGTGTATTTATGCTTTTGCTTCTAAACATTTTGCAGTCTTCCTTCCCAGCCTCCTCTGCAATTTGCGAAATGCCGACAAGTTACCAGTCGACAGGGAGCACACGACAAGTTACCAGTCGACAGGGAGCACACGGCAGGGAGCACACGGCAGGGAGCACACGGCTGCAGAAATGTCAGCGTGGGTGCCCCCCCCAACCCCCCCCCCCAGCACAAGTGGCCGATGGCTGTCTCTTGCAGGTGGGGGCCCTGTGCCCCTGCTGGGAAAACTTGTGTCAGACCCCAGGACCACATTAATCCCCCCTCACCGCCAACCCCCACTCTCTCCTCCCAGCTGTTTCCAACACAACTCTCTGTGTCTGTGTACCCCCCCCGGGCCCCCCCCCCTAGCCCCTTGCCTGCTCCCTAACTCTTTACTCTCCCCCCCACCGCAACTCCCCCCATGGTCCAGAGCAACCCCCCCCCCCCGCACATCTCGACCTGCCCCCCTATTAACATCATGAAACATGGAAGGGGAAAAAACACAAGCTCAGTGGTAGCCCACCTCCCCTGCCCTCCCCCTCTGTGCCGCTGGGATGTTTTTATTTTATTTTTTTACAATGTTAAAAGTACATGCATGGCTTTTGCCATCACGGTAAAAATAATACAGCAGCGCGATTTGTAATGGAGTTTACGGCTCTCTTAAGTGCCACGAATGCCCCATCCGACATTAATTTGAGGCTTAATTTGAATCCTTGCATGTTAGCGGGGTATTCTCTCATTCAAGACTGGCAGAAAATTATTATTTTGGCAAGATCAATGTAAAGTAATTAAGTAATTGTGCACGTCTTACCGTACGCCAAGGTACGGTCTGAAGCATATTTCACTCATTATGCCGTGAAATAATTGGCGTGTCTAAATCATTAGCATGTGGACGTGCATTAATGGGAGGTAAATTTACTAAATTTAAATCAATGGTAACCAGGCAGGTGTTGTTTCAAACATAATTGTTGATAATTTCGAATTTGCGTCAACAATGCAGTGATGTAGATTGGCAACATTTTGCTTTTGGGGCTGCTCCGGTGCTGTTTCCGTCATCGTGCGAGTTTTTATACAAAAAATTGGCTTACTTTGCATTTAAACATTTTATAAAACTGCCATCAATGGGCTAAATTAGTGGCTAATGTGTATATTTTATATCAGAAATTTCAGTACATGTAAATACTATTAAGTACTAATAAAAAGCACTTTATAATTTATCCTGCGCAGAAAGAGTCCGTAAATATTTAATTTAATAATATTTAAACGCAAATCCTTTTACTTAATTAATTAATACCAGATCATACTCCGGCACTTTTTACACGCGTAACACTTCGTGCGCTGGCATGATTCCCAAGTTGGTAAAAGCGCCGGCGTATTACTTTCCATCGTTCAACAACAACAACAACGACAGCAGCAGCAACTCAACAGACATTGGGGCCCCACACTCCAAAACCTTGCCAATGGCAAGCGCCCTTCCCTCTTTCCCTCTGCGCTCTGCATCCTCGCACTTGCTCGTTCCCGCGTCTGCTGTTGGCGCCGGGAAACCCTGCGAGCGAGCGCTTGTGCCGGTGGGGGTGGGGTGGGGGGTGAGGGGTGTTCGTGGCAGAGTAGGCCGTTTGTCAGTACGGCAGGGTCCAGGTTTCCTTTCCACTAGGGTTTGCCTGCTGGTGCAAGCATAGACCCTAGAAATACACTAGAAGGCACTCTTAATCAACTCGCACAATAGCATTGGGCCTCGGGTTTACCAGACCCCCCGCCCCCCCCCACCAATGAAAGCCTATTGGCGAATGAGTTGTGCAGTCTAATAAGAATCGGAATAAATATTCATACTGAAGGAATCCGATGAGCTATAAAGCTCTTTTTCACGGATGTCCAGTAGGGGCGGGTCAGAACGTTACAACAACAACGCAAAAAAAACACGATAGGAGTGCACAGTATAGGAAAGGTAAACAAATAACTTTAAAAAAATATGCAAATGAAAATAAAATGTTCTCTTATTCGGTAAAGCCCACTGGGCTATTAGCTTATTTTTCAGAAGCGACCTGGTCACAAATGATAGCTCAACGAAGTGGCTTATCACGGGGAAATGTATAGCAGCCAAATACTAATAATGTAAATAGTCGACTAGCTTAAATGCCCAATGTTTGCATATCGTTGATGCTTGTACAGTAATATAACTAATGGTGTCCTTAATTAAACTATTATGTAAGCAGTATAACAACCCATTGAAAGAATAGATATGTTTTAATCGACGTGAGGTAAAATCCAAGGTGAAAATAAAGGTAACGAACACAAACGGCACGTTTGACTATTGAAAGTAAAAATTGAATGCGTTTTTTTTTAAACCTATTTGTTTAATTTTGCATGCTTGTGCTCATGTGTTGAACTGGAAAAAATTAGGAATATCGAAATACGTGTCATTTCGTTTATAATACTCGACTTAAGAAATTAATTTATGGAGCACATGAATTACATTTCGGTGATGTTAGAAAAAATATTTATTGGGATGCTGTTTTCGCGCAATGGTTGGCACAGTGGACTTGCAAGCCGGAGGGTTTAACCCCCTGGTGCAAGAGTTGAAACGATTTAGCAATTTATTAAATATTCTCTTCACCTCTGTCCACTCGACAGTAAAAAATGAGTACACCGCAGTTAATGAATAGGTCACCTGTGGTGGGATCAAGTGTGGTTAACTCTCACCCCTTCACAAATATCTGACCAGCGTGGAAGAGTAGGCCACAAAATCCTCTATAGAAGGGCCCTCTAGAACTTTCCCTAGTGAAGGGCCCTATCGCCAACAGTGGCTCCACCTTCTTTGGTTCTTTCGGTAAAGTCACGTAGAATGAGAATAAAATAATACATTGATAAAATAAAATAACACAATAATATTCTCACGACGTGGCTCCAACCGTGACCTTATTAGTTAGAGATATTCCTCTTCCTTTGACCCTTACCTTCTGGCAAATATTTTTGCGGATGAAGATAACGGTATGATACGTTCTTAATTGCCGTTAAATACTTATTGTCCATCGCAGTGCCATCACGATGTAAATGATTGTGTGAATGGTAAAATGTTCTTACTGGACCCCTCGGTAGGGCGTGTCGCAGGCCTCGAAGAACAGCCACCTCGTGTGATCGGTGAAGCCCCCCCCCCCCCCCCCCCCCGCTGTGTTGGGATGGACGTTGGTAATGGGATGCTGATGGCCAAGACCGTAAAACTTTCGCTGACCACAGGTATAATTGCACCGGTCTTGTCCAAAAGTTCTTAAAGTGTAACACTTAAGGAAATCAAAAGTGAGGTGATTAAGACAACCCTAAAACAGTGATAGCATCGCAACAAGCCATCACCCGCGCATCTCCAAGCGAATAACTAATTGATAAAAATGCAGATTATCTGGATGCTCTTTCTCACTGCGTATGTAATTGTTGTGCACGCGTACTGAACCACCAAATATCCTTAATTCACTCCCACAATGAGGAACATCTATTTGAATGAGATAGAAAACCTCGATTAGTTTCCCTCATTAAGATGTGTCTTAATGTTTAAAGCGAACACAGCGCAATTGTATTCCTGCTGCGAAGACGTGTGCACGTTTTGCACTGACTTAATCTCTGTACAATTAGAACAAAAATATATATATGTGAATGCGATTAACACTGAGATATGTTGGTGCCCGCATGGATTTGTGGCACTGCGATTAGCGCACTGTGCAACATTTGATCGCTTTGAATACAAATGAGTTTATTGCAGTTGAAAACATGTTCGATTATTGGAGAGTTTGTTACGCAATAGCTGTTAATACGTAACTTCACATTCCAATATTCCAATTTCGCAGTGCTTTCACATTCCAATTTTAGAAACTGTTCATTAGGAAAACATTTTTTTAATGTAATTCTCTTCATCATGCACCATGGTATGAAGTGCAGTCTCCAACCCCTATTATCCACTCTATCTCTGGCCGCTTTAAGTGCTTTGAAGAAGGGCCATTACCCAATACTATGTCCATTATATGCGTGTCCTGTTAAGGCCACAGCATTAATGACAGATGTGTTGGTTTTCGTCATTTGTGTTTGATGACTGACATGGCTTGAGAAGGCATGCATACAGCAGTGGATTTGACTGAGGACTGTAAAATATCACAGCGTACGTGGTCAAGCAAAAAAGCCATCCTTTTTCGGGAATGGCTTCTTACCGTCAGCATTTGTGAACGAATATTTTGAGCATGTTTTTGCATGTGAACATATTTCTCCATTTCCATTGTAAAACTCGATTGTAAAAAAAAAGTGTTTCGTTCATATTTATAATAACAATGATAAAAATGTATAATGCACATTCCATCCTGGAATCCCAATGTGCAATGCATGAAAAGCAGGAAACAAAAACAGAACCAGGGGTAACCGACCAAACTAGAGAGGGGGAAGGCCACTTTAAAGAGATGGGTGTTCAAAACAGACCTAAATATATGTAAAATTAGATAATCAAATGATGTGTCAATTGGATATGCTTCAACGATTGGCCCAAAATGTACGTAGGTACATTTCCAGTTGTTTAAATACCATTGATAAAGGTTGCTCGCTTATTTCGCACGCGTTAGATTGTTATGCAAAACACCCATGGGAATTTTGCCTGTGATTAAAGACAGTTAATCTTCCCCACAGTAACTATCATACAGTCTGAAAGTGAGAAAGTAGCTGAAGTCCATTTTTTTTTTACAAACACTAGATAATACAGCATCAGAATTGGATTATGATATTGAATTTCAGCATTGTTCAATTTAGATGTTTTAATGCATGTATGATTTTTTTTACAGCCCTTTGTCAATCCACTGTAGGAAGAAATTCCTTCCCCATGCTGTGTGGGTCTTTGTGGGGGGGGGGGTAGCTTGACCATACAGTGAGGGAAAAAAGTATTTGATCCCCTGCTGATTTTGTACCTTTGCCCACTGACAAAGAAATGATCAGTCTATAATTTTAATGGTAGGTTTATTTGAACAGTGAGAGACAGAATAACAAGAAAATCCAGAAAAACGCATGTCAAAAATGTTATAAATTGATTTGCATTTTAATGAGGGAAATAAGTATTTGACCCCCTCTCAATCAGAAGGATTTCTGGCTCCCAGGTGTCTTTTATACAGGTAACGAGCTGAGATTAGGAGCACACTCTTAAAGGGAGTGCTCCTAATCTCAGCTTGTTCCCTGTATAAAAGACACCTGTCCACAGAAGCAATCAATTAATCAGATCCCAAACTCTCCACCATGGCCAAGACCAAAGAGCTCTCCAAGGATGTCAGGGACAAGATTGTAGACCTACACAAGGCTGGAATGGGCTACAAGACCATTGTTTCCCTTCAACGTGACTTTACCGAAAGAACTAAGAATATGAATAAGGTGACAACAGTTGGTGCTATTATTCGCAAATGGAAGAAACACAAAAGAACTGTCAATCTCCCTCGGCCTGGGGCTCCATGCAAGATCTCACCTCGTGGAGTTGCAATGATCATGAGAATGGTGAGGAATCAGCCCAGAACTACACGGGAGGATCTTGTCAATGATCTCAAGGCAGCTGGGACCATAGTCACCAAGAAAACAATTGGTAACACACTACGCCGTGAAGGACTGAAATCCTGCAGCGCCCGCAAGGTCCCCTTGCTCAAGAAAGCACATATTCATGCCCGTCTGAAGTTTGCCAGTGAACATCTGAATGATTCAGAGGACAACTGGGTGAAAGTGTTGTGGTCAGATGAGACCAAAATGGAGCTCTTTGGCATCAACTCAACTCGCCGTGTTTGGAGGAGGAATGCTGCCTATGACCCCAAGAACACCATCCCCACCATCAAACATGGAGGTGGAAACATTATGCTTTGGGGGTGTTTTTCTGCTAAGGGGACAGGATAACTTCACCGCATCAAAGGGACGATGGATGGGGCCATGTACCGTCAAATCTTGAGTGAGAACCTCCTTCCCTCAGCCAGGGCATTGAAAATGGGTCGTGGATGGGTATTCCAGCATGACAATGACCCAAAACACACGGCCAAGGCAACAAAGGAGTGGCTCAAGAAGAAGCACATTAAGGTCCTGGAGTGGCCTAGCCAGTCTCCAGACCTTAATCCCATAGAAAATATGTGGAGGGAGCTGAAGGTTCGAGTTACGAAACGTCAGCCTCGAAACCTTAATGACTTGGAGAAGATCTGCAAAGAGGAGTGGGACAAAATCCCTCCTGAGATGTGTGCAAACCTGATGGCCAACTACAAGAAACGTCTGACCTCTGTGATTGCCAACAAGGGTTTTGCCACCAAGTACTAAGTCATGTTTTGCAGAGGGGTCAAATACATATTTCCCTCATTAAAATGCAAATCAATTTATAACTTTTTTGACATGCGTTTTTCTGGATTTGTTGTTATTCTCTCTCACTTCAAATAAACCTACCATTTAATTATAGACTGATCATTTCTTTGTCAGTGGGCAAACGTACAAAATCAGCAGGGGATCAAATACTTTTTTCCCTCACTGTACTTCACCACACTGATCATTGTGGTTTTGATAAAGCACTGCCAAAGGACCAGCTCAGATATCTATCTCTACTGATGTTAGCCGTGACCGGAAAATGGAATTCACGCCGCTGGGTTCAACGCACACTGCGCTGACAATCGTGCCACTGATCCTCCCAACACATGTATGAATATTCTGCATTTGACACTATTTTAGGAAAGGCAAAAACAAAGTTAAACTCATCACGTGGCCAAAACAGTCTTCTAAATCGGTGCTTATGGACGGTGCCAATTATTGGACGTGGAAGCAATTGGTGCGCTAAGCACCGTACCACCGATCCTCCAAACACACGTACGAATTATTCTGCATTTAACACGATACTGTGCAAGGAAACAGCTAAAACATCATGAAACCTGTCACGTGACCAAAACAGTCTTCTAAATCGGTGCCAGTGATTGGGACGTGCAAGCAAATTGGTGTAGTAATCACCGCTCCCTCCCTTGCTGAGTAGCTCATCCACACTGAGATTGAGGGTCAGTAAAAGCAAGGCAGAGGACTGAGTTGAAGTCGCCGCCCCCCTCCTCTCTGTGTTTGCTTTAAGCAGTTGTAAACCCATTAGGAAGCTTGTAATCCCCCACCAGTGCCTACTCCCACAAACTCAATGTGTGACAATAGGGGGGGAGGGTGGGGGAAGGATGAACCGGGTGTTGTGTCTTTATAGGGGGAGAACAATAGGAAGAGAGCAGTTAAAAAAAGGGAGACCCGGCCTTATTTGTTTCCACCGAGTGCCCCGCCGAAAAGAATTGGCAATCACAGGAGGTGGTCCTCCCTCCTCCTCGTGACAGCAACAACTTCATCGCACTATCTCATGTTTTTCTTCAAGGGGACGTTGCATCACAATGCATTCACTCGTATACAAGCGCGGGTGTTGCTGCCACGTAGTATTTATTCTGCGGCGCTTTTGCTTCCCTTATTAAGCGGGTCATTGTTCAAGGTTGTTGTTGTTGTTTTTGTTGCTGTTGTTGTACGTGTGCAAAAAAAAGGGAGTCGACCGGTTCTTTCAATGCGGCCGTTGCCTTTCAAACGTGAATGGCTGCTCACCCCGAGCTATAAGTCCTCTGTTAGCGGCATTGTCTTTGTTACTGTTCGCCTTTTGGCGTTCTATGGTCTGACACTGGTGAGACTAGGCCCTAAAAGAAAGCTGTCTCTGGTGTAGGCCAATCAGTTTCAAAGACAATGCCCATATATTAGAGCATGTTGTGTTTGCACGTTCACCACAAGTGCGTGCGGTTAATGCAGACGCGATTCCTTGCAGTATGTTTCTATTTGGTGCTTGAACATCTTTCCACTTCCTGTTTTATTGCCAGAAAAAGTAAAAAAAAAACTTTTTTTTCACGGCTGTTACATGTTGGCGCTGTCTCAACGTGCACGGTTTTACGTTAACCCACCTAACAACAACAAAAAGTTTACACGCGAAAGTTATTTTTACCACCTAATGTGCTTTTCTCTTTCAATTTCATCAAAGTCCCGTTGTATGATATTACCATTAAAATGATGCTGTAAGATAATTAATAAGCCTGCAATAAACAGGCAGACCTGATACTCCATTAAACAAAACTTCATCACCAGCCATGGTCAATCCACTGCTGGAGAATGGTCTCCCCCAAACCTCCGCTCATCTCTCACAATCCTAAAATGTAATAATCCATCTAGGCACCTGCACACGAGATGATTTCGTCACTCCATATCCTTGGTTGATGTCCTCTCCTCCCATTCCTTAGACGCCACTGTCAATATTCTTGACCATCAGATATCATCTCCTATGATGAGGTGGCCCTTCCCCAGCCCATATACTTCTATTAATAGTTTTAATGATGTCATTCATCTACAGATGTTATCTAATCCATCTGTACCTCTGTATGTCTATCAGTGTAATTCCTAGCATGCATCTTTTTATGCTTTTTCTTCGTGAATGTTTCAGTTTTTGTTCCATTTTTTTAAATTCGTAACTATGTTTCTGAACCATATCTACAGCAGGTAGTACATACACTGATTAAACGCCTCTTCCTGGAGGTACATTGGTATGTTAATTTCATCATCAAGCTCACCTTTTCAAAAGCACTCCAACTTGCTCTTATCTGCCTCTTGATTGCATCATTTTGATTCCAGTCTGCCAACAAATAGCCGTCCCCAGGTAGACTTTCAACTGCTTTTATTCCAGTTTGCATCCCTCTTGACAGATACATACATCTCTAATTGTTTATAAAGGTACTGCAGACACTGTCAAAATATATATTTACAGATTTAATCATTTATGTCGGTAGTACATAAGCGTGTCATTGCGATTACTTACTCCTCTACTGCAACATTAAATGTGGAACTTCCATCCCAACCCGCCCACGCTATCACCTCCCTGGCCTTCCGCAAGTCCAGGCCCCAGACCTTTCTCTCCTCTCCCCCTCTCCCTTGGGCCTAATTTCTCTTCACAGTTTCTATATATGCCACCTTTTCATCCATGATGCGTGCCAAGGTTTTTCGTGAGATGCAGTTGCATTTTAATTTTTAATGGGCGCCATGGTGGCAAGATGTTACCTCCCTCAGGAGGTCGGAGGTTTGACCCCGACCCTGACGCCTCTATATTTGCAGTTGGCGTGTTCTCGCCATGGTTTCGTGGATTTCTTTTCTCTGGGTCCTCCGGTTTTTCCTTCCAAATTTAGAAACGCGCATTAAGGGTATTTTGCTGCTATAAATTTCCACATGATAAACCACTTCGTTGAGCTTTTTGTGGCCAGGTCGCTTTAAAAAAAAATAAGCTAATAGCTCAGGAGGGCTTACCTGGTAAGATAAAAATAGTTTAGTTGTATTTGTTAGATTTTTTTTCAAGTTATTTACCTACCTTTCCTAAACTTAGCACTCTTGTGTCTTTGTATTGTTTGTTGTTGTAACGTTCTGACCTGCCCCGACTAGACATCTGTGAAAATGAGATTCTTAGCTTGTCGCATTCCTCCAGCACAGTATTCATAAATATTCTGACTGGACAAGCGGGGGTGGTGGTGGGGGTGGCAGCAATGGGGGTGCTGTGAAAATGAGCTTCATAGCTCATCAGATTCCTCCACTATAAGCAATTATTATGATTCTAATAGTCGCCGTTTAAATACAAAATAGCATTCGCATGAAGATTTATCTCCAGATGTTATTGTTTTGCAACAGCGGAAGTCTGAGCATCGCTGGTGGATCCAGCATGGCTGGTAATGTAATTTAATTTTGAGCTCACGTTTTGGAATTATGAACAAGTGGATTATACGAAGGAATAAGAGGCAACTACTGTGCTTGTGAGAGGTAAAGATAAGTTGAGTATTAAGCAGACTTGAGGAGAACGGGGCTGCATACGATTTGCCGCTATAAATAATTCATCATCGGTCTCTGACTTGAAGACAGCAGCATTGCTTCTGGTCTAGAGAGGTGTTGATTCATTTGCAGGGCACCAGGACAAAAGGAGATGATGCTGATTCCACAACACAAGGCAGTAAAATGCCACTAAATGAATTTGAACCCAAAGCCACCTGTTTTAGATGGTGTTCTTAGAATTCACAATTTATTTGAAGTGTTTACCGGTAGAGATGTCGCAGCGATTTTACGCCACGTGGAAATTCGATTAATTGTCGCAATATCATTTTTTTGGCATTGTTTCCGAGTGCAGCAGCCACTAGTGGTTGCAGTCGTCATGGCAACACATTGCATACGGAATTTACGAATCGTTACATATGGCATACATACGAAACATCGATTCTTACACGTGCAATTAGATGATGTGTTGCGACCTTCAGAATTGATATTAATTAAATCAATGCATCACTACACCTTTTCTTACCAGAGTACATCGCGAACATGAAATCTCACGGCATATTAGGATTTGGCTCAGATTGATCAATTAAAAAATAACATTTTCATTATATTCCATCAAAATGGCAATCATGTCTCAAAATACCACAAGTATGTTTTTATTATAAGCATTCACTTAAAGAGAACAGCGCTTAGATTACTAAGTCATCATTAAATCGAAAAAAAAATGGATTTGTACTGTTAAAAATGTGCTTATCCAAATGTGTATTTTCAGGTGAATGTTTTCACCATAATGATAGGATATTAATACGAGGAAAGCAAGGCATGAAAAAAACTGCTCGTATATTAAAATTACAAAAAGATGTTCTTTTAGTAGTGTTTTACTTAGACATAATTTGTTCAATACTATGGTTGTTGCTGTATTTGAATTGCTATTTCACAGGTATTTACTAATCAAATGCAGGTGGATTGTTGAAAAATCTCAGATTTCTTTAATAAGTTCTCTATACGTTTTTGGATAAATTCTGTCATTTGCAACCAACATGAACTGACATTTTAAAGCAAAAAGCAACAAACCTCTCAACTTAGTATATATTCAACGAACCATATTGTCACAGTTATGAATATATAATGTCTCATTCTCAAGAAAATCATATTTTCGTGACGTTTTGGAAAAGACAACTGAATCTTATTGTCCGCATCATCTGTTTCACGCATGGATACAAAGACAAAGATCCCCCGTATAGCCTTAACAGACTATTGAGGCAAGTGCTGTTGAGGAAACAGAGCCCCTATGAAGACTGGCATGGCACACGATTGGGGTGGGTGGTCAACACGACGCCCGGCCGCCTTTGTCTTTTTAGTGGCAATGTTTACCTAGGGGAGGCCCAGGACCGGTTCAGATAATTGTCACTGGTGTTGACCGTGAGCGTGAATCGAACCCGGGTCACCGGGCTCATCGCGCAGTACGCATGAATACACACACCTCCAATTAGCACGGTTGGCTATGTATGGTGTGAAAAAAGTTCAACAAACACGTTAAATAAATGCAGCATTGCATTCGCCATGTCTGTGAGCCAAACTAAGTTTCTTGCGCATGGAAAGGCAGCAGCAGCAGCACAATCTGCCAGCATCCACTAAAATGGCTATTGATGTACGTATGGAGTTAACCTTTTCTTATCCCAGCCTTTCTCTCCGCCTTGGAAGCTTTTGTCAGGAGGGACAGCCGTACGTATTCCAGAGCTCGTAATAAACGGCACCAACTTAGCAAAGAGCTCTCACGAGTACGCGCGAATGCTCGCACATCTCGTTTAGCGTTATGGGAAAGTGTAATTATTTCTCATATTGGGCGGCAAAATTAATTTGCAGCATAAGTGTGCGTTTATCACCAATTATTTCAATAAATAACATCACTGTAATTTTGATTAATACTCCTGATAATAATCTGGTGGGAAATCCTTATTCTTGTAAAACGAGGGGGTGTTGTTGCCTTGTTTGTATACGATAATCTACTCTTTGCTTGTTTTCATGTTAAACATTTCCACCCATGGTAAACACGGTGATAGAAATACATGTTCAGACCGTATATATAGAGGGTACACCATGACCTGACATAGGTAAGCACTGCTAAGGCCTCGGGCTGTTGCTGGCTTAGAATGTTTCTAGTTTATTTTGGGAGGAAGTGGTTAACTTTGTTACGTGGTGATGGTAATCGATTCCGACCCCATTCCCATCTAATAGGGTTTGGTGGGGATCTTTATTTCCTTTTGCTGTTTTTTTATAGTTTTGTTCATCCCGATATTTTTTTGGGAGGATGGAATACCGACTATGGGTATGAAATTGTAGACAATTTAGTGATTATAATATTTCTCGATTGTATTTATTGTTTATTGCTAATTTCCAAAATATAGCCACACATCCCTGATATCTAATTCACTCACGGAAGCCTTCGGTCATCATTAACGCATACTCAGTGTGTGTGTTTGCTTTGTGCCACTTGGTCTTCGTAATCATGTCACTTCGCAAAAACACCATAACAATGATGATTAGCATAAACTCATTTTTTCTCACATTGTGTTTTTGTTATTATAAATAAGAGCTGTAACAATTATAGTCTGAAGCTTTGTTTTTTTTTTACTACTTCTTCCGTGAATTGTATTGCTAAAAAGGAAAGGTACGTTGGCCAAACCTGGGAATTTTGTTTTTTTGGGTAGATCTTCAACGGGTGTCTGCATCGCACGCGTGAGCGCATAACGCTCGCCCCCCATTGCTTTGTTGAGTCGACCCCACGTGATCTGCACGAGGCATTGAGAGGAACATTAATGTCTTCATGACTAAGACGCTCGTGCCAAATTTTTAGGACACGGCAGTGGCATATCCAGGGAGTATGAAACACCGGTCGTACAGCAGGGAATACATTTATTTGGAAAGGGTTGCACTAAATCTTAAATGTGTGGTTTAACCACTCTTGAGTCAGGGGTGTGTCTTGCAGGTCACCCCAGCAAATTGTGTACACTGGGCCCAATGCATTGCTGTGCCGTATCCTCAACCGGTCTTGTTGTGAAGCAACCAATCAAAAATAATGTACCAGTAACCAAACATAGTGTGGGGCCATGTAACTGATTGGTTCTTTCCTAAAAGACAGGCAAGAGAGCAAAACAGTGCTTTGATGGATTAGAGGGTACAACACATGGCCGTGCCATGCCCTTTCGCATGGATATGATATGGATTTTTTGTTTAAATGTAACAGTTATTGTTTGGGGGGGATTTCGGATCAAATTTTAATGATAACAATACTGTGCCCTGCTGTAAGAAATATTTCACTGTATTTGTTATAAAATGATGAGTGTACTTGCTCAGGCAATCGGTACTGATTGAATCCCACGGGGCTCAACCCGAAGGATATTTAAGGCGCAGCCTCGGGGCCACAGATTTAGAGATGGGCCACGGCGATGTGCTGATGGCGTGACCTTTTTAGCGAGGAAACCTGGAGGCTTTCAGAATTCCCTTTAGTTAAGTGTGACCCAGAACCCAACTACATCAGCTTTGCTTGCTGAACTCTGTTGGAGCAACAATTTATAGAAAGGGGGACGGGGAATGATATCTTCATTATGTTTCGTATTGCTATGTTTTTCTTTGGTCATCGGAAAGAAAAGTACGCGGTTGATCGCCAACAGTAAAGTATAGATATAATCCTCAGATTTTTTTCGCATGTATTTCTCAATCAGAATAAACGGCCGAAGGCAATTAGCGTTAACGAAGCTTGTCTATCTGCAGACTGAAATATATGTGAACCAATGTGCATTGCTGTATTTACAGAGAGCTGTCTCATTGGCGTCCTCCATGGCATTTTGTTCACATCAGAACTTCTGTGCTTTTGTAAATAATTTCAATACAGCACCGATATTGAAAAATAATTGGAGTTATTTATCTTTCTAAAATAACGGTAGATTCCAAAACATGTGCACATTTTATTCCATCCTTATTCTCTGTATAGCAAAAAATATATAAGTTTTAAGTAAATGAGTGCAAACGTCGACCATGCATAGTACATTACAAATGATTTCGGGGAATGACTTCAAACTGCATTTGTTCATATGAATCAAAATGGAAGCCATAAAACACATTTAAGAATAAAACTGAAAAAAGCTTTAAAAAAATTGTCATCTTAAGAATTTCCATACACTTGCATTCTGCAAATTATTAGCGAATAGCAGGAAGGGCTGGTATTTGTGCCGTTTAATTAAAAACTGTTTAGAATTTAACCGAAAAAATATTGATTAAGATTAGAATGGGCAGATTACAAAACACAATTTTCCATTGTCTAGCGTTAACTATTTCACATTCACAGTACAAGGACGAGATAAACATTGACAAGCATGACTGCGACACATTTTAAAAGTTACACGGCCAAAGTTTGGCGATCTGGAACGTAACTTCGGCCTGGATTTTCACAAAGAACTGTTTGAGAGCACAATTCGACTAATAACCTTCAGCAACGTTATGCAGCTTCTTCCAAAATCTCTTTTTGATTAAAGTTGATAGTTTGGCACACAAACAAAATCCTGAATGCTGAAGGGTTAAAACTTGCGGCGTTTAATATGCAAGGAGCAGTGGAGTCTGTCAAACCTGATTCCTCTTGGCCGCTTGATTATCGCTCCCGAGTCTCGCTGCCTCATCAATATTTTGCAGTGCGATTGATTAGCCTTTCCTTGGCGGCGGGGGCCACTCAATGCACCCTTGGCAGAAGGTTATAATTTATTTATACAGGTATTGACCGTTCAGGCTAGGGAATGAGCTTAACTCTGGAGGGCCGGCGCTGTTAATTCCACCCGGCCTCTGCTGTTAATTTCATTTTGTCTTCGCCACCAAACCTGTCTTCTCTTCGTTACTCGCTGCGTCTGCCCCTTGGTGTTTCTGTACCTTAATGGCCAAATGACACTTCATTGTCGCTCGTCGGTAATATAGTTTGGCCTTTTGAGATTTTACATTTAGGATTTATTCTTCATCGCGCTCGCCATTTTTTTTGTTCACCCTTAGCTCTCTTGTCAGAATCTGAATATTTATACTGGAGGAATATTTATTCTGGAGGAATCCGATGAGCTATGAAGCTCTTTTTCACGATGTCCAGTTGGGACTGGTCAGAACGTTACAGCAATTTCATTTCAAATGCGATAAGCGTCCATTTTCTGATGTTTGTAATTATGTCACGGCGGTAAATGTGTGCACGCGTGAAAATGTTTGATAACCCACGCGGCTGGGATAGCCCACGTATCCCGAATTGAGCTTCGTCCCAAATGAACGAGGAGGCCTGTCAGCTCAGGCTGCTTATAAAATAATGTTGCCACTACTCATTCTGAAAAAAAGTTAAGTGATAAAAGTGACATCTGCAGTATATCAATATCAGCTGTGCTCTCAGGATGTGTTTTGTCAGGAACTTTGTAAGAGCCTGCCATGCGCCAGGACTGTTTTCAGCACCGCGAGCATGGCAGCTGTTGTCTATTCCGTGATCGTTACGAAACTGAAGTCGCACTCGGTAAACATAAGTCCAAATCCACTACAGAGCGGTGGTGCACGCTCATACTTTATGTTTGAGGCCTGCAGTACATTAACCAGATACACTTGTTGTTTTGCCTGTGTTTTGTGTATGGGTGGAGGGGGAGGGGTGGTAACGTCACTTGAATGTACCACTGATGAAACATCGCTGTGATTCATGCATTCCCAATAGCAGTGCATTTGTACAATTAGAATGCAGGGATGATTTCTGCGAGTCTGCATTCTATTTAATTACTTACTTTGGGGTGCTTTTTTAGTTCAATAAAAAATATAAGTGATATGCATTCCTATAGCAGACTTTTTTTTGCACACAAAACTAATTTGATTTATTCCCGTAGGATAGCCATTAATCCAATCTTGTGTTTACCAGATGCATGAGGCTTTAATTGATTGTGATATCTGAGATATCGGCCTGGTCTTTGGAGGGGGCGATGCAGTGGTGGTAAAAAAATAAGACATGCTCATAAATCATTATCGAATTCGAATCGACATTTCATAGCCGGTCCTCTCGACTCACCCTATACAAAAAAAGCCTTGCTGAGCTTATTAAAAACTGTGCATCCAGGCCATTGAGTTGTGCTTCAACATTTGGGTTTTCAAATTAATTCGGATGTCGTTTACAGTAGCTGCATGAGAAACACGCACACGATTTCAAGTTTGTTTTGATCTCTTTGCACGGAATTTTGCGTTGGAAATTTCGTTTCTATGCAGGACGATTTGCAGTATTTGAAAATGTCGATTGCTGAATTTTGCCGTTGAGATTTAAATATAAAATATCTTCTGACCATGATTCACAAGCAGCTTATTCAATTAAACAAGATTGACTTTGTTTGGTTTACAGTATGATCCTATTGTTAAATTGTGCTTAGATGTTGACATGCATTCAACCTAATTGTTAAAAGTGCTATCCCTGTGTCTCTGGATAATGAATTAATACGGCTCATCATAATGGGAGGTAAAGCCAAAGTGTCTGTTTATTTTAAATGTTTGACTACAGTTTAGTATAAATGCAATGACGACCATTAATATATTTGCGTCGTAATTTTAATGGCGCATTATGTAGCGCATGGTTGATTTATGCTGCTTTATTCATGTTTTATGTACTGTAAATGATAAAAGCATTAATAACAAGTTAATAATGCAGTAATAACTAGTAACCGTTGCTTTTATAATATTCTATAAACATTTCATTGGGGCCAATAAAATAAAGAGATTTCATTATTAACTGTTGCAGTGAAGTGCATTACCGTACCTAGGGCCAACCATGAAATGTTAATAAACACGAAACAGTGTGGCACATGCTCTTTGTAATGTATGCCCTCTGTGTTTAATTATTTTTAAAATTTGTGAACTTGTACACACATTCTGCAACATATTACTTTCATTTTCTTGGTTCTTTCGGTAAAGTCACGTAGAAGGGAAACAAAATATTTTAAATATAAAACAAAAAAATTCTCACGACGTTTCGACTGCAACACAAGCAATCATCATCACGTGTGGTTTTCACACCTGATGATGATTGCTTGTGTTGCAGTGGTTTTCACACCTGATGATGATTGCTTGTGTTGCAGTCGAAACGTTGTGAGAATTTTATTGTTTTATATTTTTATTATTTTATTGTTTCCCTTCTACGTGGCTTTACCGAAAGAACCAAGAATATGAATCCCTGCAGTCACGAAAGCTTTAAATCAAAATGTTACTTTCACTCATGCTTTTTTTTGGTCCAAGGGAAACAGCTTCAAAATGTTCATAAATGTCCATGTGGGATTTCTGCAGTTTGGGTGGGCCAAGGTTGACCGGTCTGCTAAGAGGATGGGAAAAAAACAAATCCAGTTGTACTTAAGTGTCTGGACTTTGACATTTACCACTTTAAAGCCACACTCGCTGTCTTGGAAAGATTTGTGTCTCTTTATCTCTACTCGGAGTTATAAAGCAACAAAGATGTGTCTGTGTGTGCGTGTCTGTGTGTGCGTGTATGTAAAAGGTTGTATAATTATTATCACCGAAATGTTTGGTTACTTTTCAGCATTGTCTTTGTTTTATTGTCGTGTCAAAAAAAGGCAATATCATTACTATAATGGAAGCCAATTAAAGCGGGAACAAAGGCAGGTAGGGGAATGCTGAGTGTTATCGACTGGCGCTGTAAGAACAATCATTACCGCATACGAGATGAATAACCAATGCAGTGTCTGATACGCTTGCTGGCCCATGTTTCCGGGCGTTATTTCTAACAGATCGCATACCAGGCTGTTTGGGAATATGTTCCGATATTATTTTGGTCAACATTATCAGCCATTAGCTCCGCTGCTGCCCTTCTTTATTGGGGGTTTTTTACTCCCCCCCCCCCCCGCCGATTATTTTTTATCAGGCACTTTGCTTTCTGGCCACTCCTCGCCTGGGGGCCTCAGGCTTTTCATTTCCTGGCCTAACCCTCAATGACCTCCTGTCTGGATCAGGACGTGACTGCCATGGCAACGGACCGTGATGCCATCTCGTGGGCCTGATATCGGTGGCAGCTTGGCGTGAGCGCGGCTACGCCCGTGGTCGGTGTTGCCACGTGGCACCAAGAGTCACGCGGCACCGTTCTCTCAGCGGCGAGGGGGATGCTGGCATCCTGCAGAATGTCTTGCCTTGAAATATCAGGAGAGAGAGCTGCGTATTAAAAATTAACAATTTATTCCCATTGAAATGATATTTGAAGATTTTTTTTTTTTATCATTGTGTAAATAGGGTTTTTTATTGTAGTTATACAGCCCGTGGATTTGTCAATTGAAAGAAAGCACGTATGAAGTTGTAAAAAAAAAGAGCATTTATTTTGTAACTAGAAATGATAAATTCCATAAATATTTGCTCTCAGATGGATATCCTGGGCCCAATTAAACTACTAAAAATCACTTATTCCCTCAACATTGACCTCAATTAGGCATTTTCAGCAGGCATGAAAGCGTTGTGTCTAACCGCTACTGCTATTCCTGAGCAAGTCTTTGAGAGATTGACATTACATTTAAGAAGCTAGTCTTAAGCAATAATTAGAGTCAAGATGCCATTGATTTGAGGTTAGCTGAGGGCAGACCACACCTGAGTGACCTCAACCTGGCATAGCAGTGCTTGTGGATAGCTTACAGGAAACGACTAAGCTAACTTTTACTGTATCAGATAACCGGGGCCGAATTCAAACTTATTTTTTTTCCTTTTGCGCATTATTTAGTTTTTATTTCAAAACACTAAGCGTTTGAGATATTCCAGGAGAAAATAAAAAAAATGGGCACATTTCAGCAGCTTATTGTTGCAAAATTTACCACCGGGGTCGCGTCTATAACGCAGCGAGGTTGCGTTGAAGATCGGTGGGGTACGAGCACAGCCCTTCTCTGCCGCCATGCATAACTCATGTACACACGTCGAGGGCACAGTGGAAATTGCACAACCGTGCCCAGCTAAAGTCACGTGTGAGGGAATTTACCCCTGGGTTAGCTTTACGGTGCGATAGGGAGAGAGTCTGGTAGACAAACATTACAGAACCGATTATCGTTTACTTTTTTCGCTGACCGAACCGGCTCTGTTAAATATTCCGAAACGAAATTTAACATTTGTTGGGGGGTGGGGGGGAGCAGCCGGTGGTGCGGCGGTTCGCATGCAGCTGCCATGAACCCCGCCACCTGAGTTTGATTCCCCACCGTGGTTCACGTCGGTGGCGGTGAGTGATATGCTGAACTGGCACCCACCTTCACTGTGACCCGCACTCACTAGCGTGGGGAAGTATGGTCAAACAACCCCCGCTTGGCTTGATGCGGTGTGACCTTCATCAAAAATAGTGGGTTGACAAACGGCTGTATTATTATTTAAAATTATATCACGTGTAATATCAAAGGTTTTATTTTTTTGTTTTGCATAATGTATATTTCGGTTGTTCAATTGATAAATATTTCAAACGAATCTGCCTACGACTTATTTATAATGTTATCATTTGTGGAAATGTAGTCAATGTTTATCTCTCGTAGTATGAAATGACCGACTGTACCTAAAGAGGCAATAATTTGACTTGGTACTTTTTAACTGCAATAATATATCATAGATACATACCCGTGCTTTTAGTAAAATATTGTTACCGTACACAATTTATGTTGAATGCGGCGTAATACTGGCCTCATGTCAGCAAGAGTATCATTTGATCATTTAAAGTACAGGGACTCCTTTACTTATGAACAAGTTAGGTTCCAGAGGTCTGTTCGTAAGTCGATTTGTTCGGAAGTCCAACTTTACTCCTTTCGATCCGAAACGTGTTGTACGGCATGTACACTAAACACGGGAGAAATGGCTTTAAAAGTTGTACAATCTCCTGTAAACGTAGATGCCACTGGTTCTTCGCGTTCTGCAGATGTAGACGCCACCACCGGCATCTATTGCACCGGCGGCTGAACTTTCGACTCTCGAGCCAAACAGGCACCTGGACATGCGGACGGGTTTGTTCGCGTCTCTGAAAGTCCGCGAGTCGAATGTTCGGAAGTAAAAAATGAAGCCGGGACAGGCGAGAGGACGAGAGTAAAATGCGTCCGCTTTGTTTACACGACTGCTCGTGAAACGGCGTGGCGTGAAGACGACAACAACAACAACAACAATGGTGGCTCGTCCCGCTCGTCCCGCTCGTCTGTTCGAAAACCCCAGGGGGATCGGGTTGGGTGTCAAACGAGGACGTCAGTCCACGGACACGTGCCCCCTCCCCCTCGCATTGTTAAGCCATTCGGTCGGTGGGTGGCGGCTCCGCGGATATTTAAACTTGGCAAGCACACAAGGGGGCATCGTTTCCTTTTTTTAGCGTGTGTGTGTGTGGTGTGTGTGTGGTGTGTGTGTAGTGTGTGTGTGTGGTGTGTGTGGTGTGCCTGTGGTGTGTGTGTGTGGTGTGTGTGGTGTGTGTGTGGTGTGTGTGTGTGTGGTGTTCCTGTGGTGTGTGTGTGTGGTGTGTGTGTGGTGTTTGTGTGGTGTGTGGTGTGTGTGTGGTGTGTGTGTGTGCTGGAACGGGAGTGTCGTGGTTATCGCGCGGCGCTACGAACCCGGTAACCCGAGTTTGATTCCCCCTCACGACCAACACTGATGACAATTATCTGAATCGGTTCTGGGCCTCCCCTAGGTCGACTCGGCCTCAATTGAGTACCTGGTGCGGTGTGTAAACATCGCCACTGGGGAGACAAAGGTAATCGGGCATGCTGCTGGCCATCCACTCCCTCGTGTGCCATGCCGGCCTCCATAGGTGCTGGCTAACAACACTTGCCCCAACAAACAGTCTGTTAAGGCTATACGGGGGATCTTTGTCTTTGTGTGCCGGAGGGTGGGCAGGGCTGGGCAAGTAGAGGTTGGGAGGTGGGAGGTGCCCCCCCCCCCCTTCCCCTAGAGTTGCTGCACCAGAAACTCTAGCCCCTGTTTTTTTTTTTTGCCCCCGGGGCTGGATTAGGGGTTATCTGGGGGCTCTAAAGGCACGGTGAGCCACTTGGGATAGGGCCGAGTGACTTGGAGAGACGTGGATTTTGGTGGTGCTGTGGGAACCTCAACTGTTCTTTCTTTTTCCTCTTCTTACAAAAAAAAGACCGCATTTTCTGGATTATATGATGCCCCACCACCCGCCCACACCCCCCCCCCCCTCAATATTTTGAAGAAAAAGTTGAAGATTGCGTCTCATAATCAGGTAGATGCGCGTGCGCGTGTGCGAGCATGCGAGCGTACACGTGAGACCACATTTGTGTCGCTTTATTGACGGCGGTCACAAGCTGGGGTGGTGCCGCGGCGTACTTTCCAGAGCATCTTGTAACCGGGAGGAGGATTACCGTATATGGCCGGAGCGTGTTATACCGTAGTCATTTTGGCAGTGAAAGTGCACGCGACATTCCGGCACTGCTGACTATTGCGTCGATGTGCACTCGTCGCAAGCGAATAAAAAAAAAATGCACCCCCATTAGCAGCGCGAAGTCACTTTGTTCGTGGTGTGGCAATGCCCCCCTTAATTTTGGAGGCAGCGCTTCTCAAGTAAACTTACCACCCCCGCCGGCCTCACCACTGCGCCCTTTACTTTCAACAACAAAAAGACCCCGTGGCTCTACGTAAACAAGTACTGTACCACTCGACCACTTGTCCACACACGAGCATGGAAAATAAACCACGTGCAGACACGCGGGGTGCAAGAAGGCACACCGGTGGTGTCGCGTGATGTGTCCACAGTGCACTGCGCTCCTAATCCCGGTGATCTTGGTTCATTTCCAGCAGTCTGAACCACAGATTAAATTCCCCATTGTGGGCCTCCCCTAGTTCAGCTCGGGCTACGACTGAGTACCCACCCTGGTGGTTTTCTTGCAGTGCTGCCAAGGGCCAAGAGGGCCTCTGGGTACCGGTGCTAAGCCCACGTTCCAATCTCGCGTGCACGGGGTAGAGAAACATGTGTTCTTGGCAGCTTTGGCCCCCGTGGCCTCTAAAGCCCCCATGCTCTTTTCACGCACGTCTTTGAACGGGTTGATGTACTCACGCGCAGGCACTAACAAAGACAAAGATCCTCCATGTAGCCTTAACAGACTGATGTGCCAAGTGCTGTTAGCGAACCGCTATGTGTCCCGACACGGCACACGAGGGAGGGGTGGTGTGGTTAGTACCACGCCTGACCCACCTTTGTCTCTCTAGTGCTGATGTTTGCACACCTCATCAGGTATGTATTTAAAGAGTTTGTTAGTCGACCTCGGGGAAGCCCAGGACCAGTTCTGATATTTCCCACTGATGTTGCGGGTGAGCGGGAATATAACTCGGTTGAACAGGTTCGTAGTGAGCTAACCACTCACTGCACCACCACACCCCACGTGTGCAGGCACGTCCACACATTCTCCCATAACATACACAACATATCTGCGCATGTACAGTACTGCATGTTCGTGGACAAAGGCTCAGGTCTACGCAAAAACATGTTTAATTGAACGAGTGCTTCCATGCATTTGCATGGATATGATTGCACATGATCATATTTTTGGATTTTCAAACAGGAATAAATCAATGCTCTCCGCTACAGTGTATCTTCTCCCATTATATTTCATGATTCAGTTTTCATTAGCAGGGCTTAATTGGCCAGTTTGTTAAGCATGCATACATTAAATAACGCAAATTGTGCATTAACTTCATGATTCAATGTTAGCCACGTATTTATAGTATTGTGTTATTATTTTTAACGGCCCAAATATTATGGTGCCCCTGCCTATCAACAAAACCAAGGCCCCCTTCCTGCACTGTGAACAGAGCAGTCCTGCTGAAATTGTACACGACCCATAACATTACTCTCACCTGCACACACTCTCTCTCCCCGAGCTGTGATAATCTTGAGTGCGCGTCTGGCCTGCAAGCAACAGTGAGAAAGTAATGGGGGGAGGAGGACACCTTCCCACCTTGCAGTAGCTGCCCCCCCCCTCCGCCCCAAAGAGGGTGTGTGTGCCACACTGTAATTGGGCCTCCCCCGATAAGCTGGAGGGGACAACCTTGTCCCCCCATACCCTGGGCCATTTGGAGAGTCCAGAGCATTGCATTAAAAAAACACAGATATGGCGGCACCTTCTCACCCCCCACCGACCTACCTGAAACGAGCGTTGAGCTTATTTTAGATTCGCTACACGGATGGTGCTGGATCCCATTGCATGTATGTATGTATGTTGAACTTCTTTCGCACCGTATGTACGTAGCCGACCGTGCTAATCGGAGGTGCGGGGGGAGAAAGGACAACAAACCAAACCAAATTGCCCGGCTATTTCACAAGTGAGATCCGTGGTTTTGGTAGAGCAGCGATGAATGGGATTGACAAATGTAAAAATGTGCGCATTTGATATGTTCATTCATCTTTGTGGGTGTCTATGTTGGCTGGGCCCTAGGTTGTATATAGTAAGAGGAGAGAAACCATTTATATATTTTTTTTGCTGATGTGCAGTGGCCTGGGGAGGTGGGGTGGGCGGGGGGTTTAGAAGGGACCGGGAACAACTTTGCCAGCATTCCTAAGTTTTGGGAGGGACAAGGGAAGTACACTTAAAGCTATCAGCAAAGTGACGGGGGCTCTAACCGTAATTCCTTTACACTGTCCCATGTTTTATGAAGTTATTGTTACCCTCGCACGCACGCACGCGGTCACGTTTGACCTGTCCGTTACGTTACGGTAGCATTATGAACGCACGCGCCTCTCTTTTATACTTCGGGGGGGGGGGAGGGGGCGTTATTTTTTTCCGTAAATCTTTCCTAAATACCCAACTTCTGTTGTCAATGCTGCTGTGCATTGTGTGTTGCTGACAGTTGTTGATGGTACATTTCAACATGTACCAGAGTCAGGCCTTTTGTAAAGGAAAGCTCGGCTCTTGACCAACCGCAAATAAGGTAAGTGCCGTTTACGTAAACGTGAAATACCGTATTTGATGTAAAGTCCTTGTCGTGCGTTCATAAAATATATTGTTAGTACTATACATATACTCTTGCTATTTTTTTTTTACAATTATACATAAGGGAAAGCTTGTATGTCTCTTACCGTTTCATTAACAGGAAATGTGAATAAAACACCGTTTTTCCGTACTTTTAAAATGGGATTACATATACGTGCTTTGCGTCATATTCTATTTCACCTCATAAAGGCGTTGAGTTATATATCCTTGCTAATTATAATGGGATTGGTAAAATGTTAAACGTACAGTAGTGCGGCTTAGGTTTCATGTAACTCCGCTTCATCCAATTGCCATGCAACAGTGCTAATGAGTACATCGCTCGGCATAAAATAGGATCCATCATGAAGCGTATGATGATCTGTTCAACAATAAAAAAAAGCCACTTGTACTCCACCAAAGAAGCCCGCTTTTATCGGAGTGCCACCATTTACATTCATCAGTGGTAGTCAACAGGCGAGATAAAATTGACGAGCAATAAGGAAAGACCCTTTCCAAAATGTAGAACGGGTGGCGAAGGCCAATTTCACTTTTCAACTGCCGCCTTTGTACGCGCGCGTGTATGCGTGTATACGCGTGCGCGTGAGCGCGTGTGTGGTCAAAAGATGTTAAAAATGGTTTAAAAAAAATAAGAGGTGCCACCTTGACATACGTCAACTTGAGCCCCATTGCAAAAGCATTGAACCCCCGCACTGCAGTGACCTCGTGACAAGCGTGGCAATTACTGTAAATTAATTGATGGTTTTCATTGTAATTCACATTAAACGTATTGTCCACGCCTCGTGTGTCGGCACATTCAAAAACCAGATAATTTTTGTTTCGCATATCAGCGGGGATGGAGTTAATCCGTGCTCTAATATATACTCTAATATATACATAGATATGCAATTATCTACCATGTAAACTGAACTATTACCGTTTTTTTTGCATTTCTTAAACATTCTCTGATCATATAACTGTTTGGCTATCATAATTAGAAAAGGTCTTGTAAAGACTTACCAATTTTTTATATGCATTACAATGCTAAATTCATATCTGGACAATTATTTGTGTGGATATATTTTGCAAGAATTGTTTTTATATGCCGTGTTGTCAGTTTTTATTTTTTTTCGAAAAGTAATCAAATGACCTCGGAAGAATCCATTTTTGTTAGAGAACGGGATTTTATTTAGTGTCTCGGCTTTTCCCTGTGGACCTGAATAAGACCACGAAGAGCATTTGTCAATGTTTTTATGTCTCCGCTTAAAATTTAATTGCAGCAGGGGTCCGCCAGTCTATTTCGATTCTGGGCCACACCGCATGTTGACGCACACACAACCCCAAAGACAAATAATCCCCCGTGACGCCTTTGACAGACTGTTGGGGCAAGTGCTCTTCGCGAGTAGCACCTGTGAAGGCCAGAACGGCACACGAGAGGGTGGGTGGCCAGCACCACACCTGCTTTTGTTTCCCCAGTGGCGATGTTTACACACCGCACCAGGTACCCATTTGAGGCTGAGTCGATCTAGGTGAGGCCCAGGACCGGTTCAGGTAATCATCACTGGTTGTTGGCCGTGAGCGCGAATCGAACTCGGGTCGCCGGGTTCATAGCGCAGCGTAGCGCTAACCGCTGCGCTAACCCTCCCCCCCGCCACACACACACACGCAAGCGTGGAGACACGCACATGCACACACACACACCCATGTGCAAATGCACCAACTTCAACCCCGCAGGCCCCCGAACCTCACCACTCAACCCCCCCCCCCATTTTTTTCTTCTGAGGCTCCTGCAGCAACTAACGCAGCGCTGGTCTGGTCTCCCAGCAGCCAATCGGATTTTGCCAGGAAATGTCAGAAGCCAAGGGTCGCGTTCCCTCAGTGAGGCTCAGCCAATCCACCTCCACGGTGGGGAATATGACAAAGGTGAAAGGTGTGAGCTCCCAACACAGCCAGTAATAACAGGGTTATTTGAAAAGCTTTGAGCCTAATGATACGTTTGAGGTTTTCTAAAGTCACTTTTTTTTCCTCGTTTTTTTTTTTTTGCGGGGGGTGGGGGCAATAATATTTTACTGTAGACGTGCGAGTCGTTTAATGGGTCACGTTCGAGAATTAGTGCTCCCTTGCCGACAGGACCTACTCACACCCTCTCGTACAGAAACGTTGTCTGACAATCAAGCCGTGTCTTGAGATGCACTGGCACAAGGGACCTCTGATTAACATGGTTGGCTGCGTATGGCGGGAAAGAAGTTCAACATACATAGAAGGCATTCATTTTTTTTCTGAAAGAGATCTCAACACTAACCTGTCGTACAAATAAACATATTTCGCTAATGTAAATATTCCACCAAAGTAACCATATTCTTGACTTTAAGCTTTCGTGACTGCAGGAATTCATATTCTTTGGGTCTTTCGGTAAAGTCACGTAGATAGGTTCAAAGAAAAAGCAATTTTTTGTTATTTTCTTTAAACCTATCTACATGACTTTACCGAAAGACCCAAAGAATATAACCATATTCTGCATGCTATCTTAATGGTTAGCTGAGAATTTAGTAAATCTCATTTTGAACATTCAGTAATGTTATATTTCGCACCTCCGATTAGCACGGTTGGCTACGTACAGTGCGAAATAAGTTTGACGTACACATTTGGTTTTGTAAGTAAATGCAAGCACTCAGGGTTTGTTAATGTTGTTACTCTCCAGATGTGCTATAGAGAAGGGTCATTGCCTCAAACGTCACCTATTATGTTTTTCAACGAAGGTTGCAGCGTTAAAGACGAATGTGTTGCGGTGTTTTTCGTTATTTGTGAACTTTGCATCATTATACGGTACAATTTAAGAGGCCTCAGACTATAACATGGATTTCAGGATAACAGATTATAAGACTCAGACTCTGTAATGTATGTTATAGACATGTAGTTTTAACCTTAGCCGAGGAGATGAATTGCAATTATCAACAGTTTTGTCTTTAATCCCAATTACATCAATTGATTTTTTTTTTCCCTCGTATAAATAGTTTCAGGTAAAATTAGCTATTTAAATGTTGATTGACCAGCAAGAGTCGTCAAAGAAACAAGCAAAACGTGTTTCCTCTTTTTATTATTTTCGTTCGTCTGTCAAAGGGTCTCAGTTGCCCTTGCGATTGACAGATCATTGTCAAATCATTGTCAAATCATTGTCAATCGCAAGGGCAACTGAGACCCTTGTAAATGCGAACGGTAAATACCGCGTCAATAAGAAAATGCATTTTAAATGCTTCATTTGTCTATTTTGAGTAGCTTAGCAGTGTCACGCCACCTTCTTGAAAAGTGCCAATAGCACTGTCAAGACATTATTCCCTGTAAAAGCATTTGCCCTAGATATATGCTTGCATTACAATGTGTCGTCGTCATCGTCCCCCCCCCCCCGCTACCCCTGTCATGTAACACACCCAGCATATTTTAGTCCACACTGCAAAGTATAAAACCTCAAAAGGCTCGCGCAGCAATGAACAGAGACGAAATCCAGGGGACAGTCATCTAGGCAAGCACTATCGATTATATTTTATTTACTCTATCGACCTGCGCGAGATAGGGGCTGGTTTCAGATGGGAATTGTGTTGGAGGGGACAATGCCGACCAAAATGTCATCGTGGGACAAAGTTTTGAGAATGGGATGCAATATAAAGATACTTTTTTTTTATTTTTACACCCAAAATCGCCGGACGGTAAAAAAAAAATGAAATAAACGCTGCGGCCCTTGGCGACATAAGCCTGTTAATGATCTTATACTTCCACGCTGCACTCCGTTAATTTACTGATTAGATGTTTGCAGTATCCAATTAAGGAAGAAGTTTGAACATAATCCAATTAACCACCTGGAAATCCATACATTGACTTTAGTAGAAAATGTACATTTCGGACAAATAAATGCTTTGTCTTCTGGTCCGCCTCAGCAGTCGCCAGCGATTTTTCACGTCACGTGCATCTCTTAGTGATTGTAGGTATTTACCACGTGTTCTAGGAACGAACGGGATTTCAATTTTGTTTTTGCAACGTGTATGTTAACATTTTTAAAATGCGCCGTCAATTTTTAGTGCCCTGTTGCTTTAGCTCCTTCGGAATGCACTCACATACGTACATGATAAGCACTGCAGAATATAAAATTGTTATACATGGCATGTGACTACCCGTGTACCTATGTGAGTGTCCACCATTAAGGCCGTTTCTCCTATTTTAAGTTGTCAAGCAGTACACATTGTATATATCCCTTATAGTTCCTGCTTCATCCACAGTGAGCTTTATCCGTTTTTACTAGCCCCTAAGAATTCTTGGAATATCTACAGCCTTCAGCCATGAAAGCCCATTATATCAACCGATGTTTTCCCTTGCACAGCGTTTCTTACATTTCCAAATGAAATGATGGGTAGTCTTTTTCGGTTACGTGCATTCTCCCGTCACAGCGCGGGGCCATAATTTACCTTGGGAGAGTGTTGTAAAGTGCACCCCATAATCTGTTTGCAGCATTTCCCCTGCATCAAGAACTGTGCCGATCCTCGGCGCCCCCTCATTGTTTATTTATAGTTGACTCCAGAATGAACCCTTTGCCTGTCACTTCTACTAAAAGTGCTCAGGCAGAATGTAGAAAAGTGTGACATTTTGCCTTCCCGGCTTGAAGTGGTTGATCATCCGAGAGGCGGTCGTTTTTTGTGGACTGTTAGGAGTGTTTTTTTCCTCTGGCAGTCAGACGTGGTGCAAAGGAGACACCTCCACCTGTCCCAACAGGTAGTTCTACACATTGTACCTATTCACCTTTTTTCTTATACACGTATATGTGTATTTATAAATATAAAGTTTTAACACGTAGGCTTTCGCGACCAATATCCATAATAGAGGGGTTTTTTTGGGTTAAATCGCGTAAATATAAATGTGTCGTTCAGCCCGCCACCACCTGACATTGTAGGTTCACTCTTCAACACACCAGTGTGCTGAACTAGTAACTAATTGGCATGTTTTGTTTACATGACAACCTCACTAATTGGTGGTGGCAGCTTTAACGACACATTTATATTTATGTGATCTAACCCAAACCACCCCCCACCCCTATTATGGATAAATATATCAACAAAAAACATTGCATCGTCTCTCAGAAGCGTACTCTTTCCAATTGAGAACATGTTACGCGCCATAGCTCATGTAATAAAAGAGGTTGGCCCTCATTATGCCATAGGTGTAAATGTCACAACACGTACGACCGACCCTTAACACCCTCGGCAACCTGAATGGGTTTTTTTTCCGCGCGACTTGTTGGGATATTTTTGTAAAGCGAAGGGGTGACGTTGCACCTCCAGTGGCTCTTATCAGAATTGTTTGCCAAATTAATTAAAGATTGGTGCGCGGGGCATGCCTTGACTTTAATTAAAGGCTGGTTGGACGAGGCCGCCGGCTAATGCACAGGAATAACTCTGTAACCCAGGAGGGATTTGCCAATACCAAGTCAACACGGTTAAGTTATAATCAACGCAGTGCATATAACCTTCAGCCAGGTTTTGTAATTCTGGCGAAATAACTTCGGTTGTAGGGTATTTCAAAACGTGTGGTTGTGACAAAAAATGCGAACCGTGTGCTGCACTACGGTGGAATTTGCAGTGACCTACTTGAACACAAACAGGCATTTGTCGAACATCCCTTTGTGTTACATATATACACGATGCAATTCGGTGCACTTTAACCAGATAAGAGCATGGCCTATATATGCTATCTCTTTTTACAAGTAGATACGTGGAAAATGTGTATTTGCTTGAGAATGTTTATTATTATTCTAATTTTCTGGAGTGTACTAGCAGGCAGGTTTTTGTTTTGTTTCCATGGCAAAAAATCAAGCAGCACTTGGCCATCGTTCGCAAATGATAACCATAATCTTTAACATAACCTCCACTGTACATTGTGGTGCCAGGGGAGTGTTGTGCAGATATTAGCAGGTAGCTGGGGCATCGAGCTACCCGACTTATTTAAACTCCTTGTGTAAAAAGTACTGAAACCTATACGTTGGTTCTGTCTTACGTGCAGTTTGACTTGTGTTAATTACACCTCGTTATTTAGACATTCGTGGAAATATAGTTTGGTGTTTTTGTATGAGTTGGCCTTTTTTGTTCCTTTTGTGAAATTGTTATGCTTCTAAACATCCGTAATACAGGTTTTTTTTGGGTTAAATCGCGTAAATATATAAATGTGTTATTAAACCCACCACCGCCCTTTACTATATATATACACGATTCACTTCTTAACGTCTCGTCTTAGTAGGTGTAAATATACTGCAGTACGAATATAATGAAATGAAATGTGTTTTTGCATTTCTCCCAAGCTGCGGATAATGGTCATGACTGATGATGGATTTCATTTTTACAAAATGTGCAAAAACTTAACAAACGTTTTGACAATCGAGAGTACATCTGCAGGCCAGTTGGATGGTGTAACACATCGTGTGTCAAAGTGAATAATATTACACGCCTAATTGGCCCCGATGAGCTATACATGCAACATCCTTCCGGTTCATTCCTCTCTCTCGAGTTCTTGTTCTTTCGCCATTTGTTTTGTCAGCATTATTGGAAGCCACGTGGGAACAATTTTAATGCAGTGACAAACAATATGGGCCACCTCTCTTGAGCAGACGCGATGCATTAGACACTGGCGTGCATGCGCGGTCCTCAGCGTCATAGAGAGATCAGGGTGCGCAGTGGAGGATGGAGAGTTTTGTTTCTTCGGAATGACGATGAGATCCTGAAGCATCGGCAACCAGTGACTGCTGCTTAAGACGAAAACAAACTCTGCCCCAGATGCATCACTGCCGGGTATTCCATCGACTATATCCAGGTTATCTAATGGCATGTTTTTTAAGTGCGTTCTGAATCAGAGTACAGTGAGGGAAAAAAGTATTTGATCCCCTGCTGATTTTGTACGTTTGTCCACTGACAGAAAAATGATCAGTCTATAATTTTAATGGTAGGTTTATTTGAACAGTGAGAGACAGAATAACAACACAAAAATCCAGAAAAACGCATGTCAAAATGTTATAAATTGATTTGCATTTTAATGAGGGAAATAAGTATTTGACCCCTCTGCAAAACATGACTTAGTACTTGGTGGCAAAACCTTTGTTGGCAATCACAGAGGTCAGACTTTTCTTGTAGTTGGCCACCAGGTTTGCACACATCTCAGGAGGGATTTTGTCCCATTCCTCTTTGCAGATCTTCCCCAAGTCATTAAGGTTTCGAGGCTGACGTTTGGCAACTCGAACCTTCAGCTCCCTCCAGATTTTCTATGGGATTAAGGTCTGGAGACTGGCTAGGCCACTCCAGGACCTTAATGTGCTTCTTCTTGAGCCACTCCTTTGTTGCCTTGGCCGTGTGTTTTGGATCATTGTCATGCTGGAATACCCATCCACGACCCATTTTCAATGCCCTGGCTGAGGGAAGGAGGTTCTTACCCAAAATTTGACGGTACATGGCCCTGTCCATCGTCCCTTTGATGCGATGAAGTTGTCCTGTCCCCTTAGCAGAAAAACACCCCCAAAGCATAATGTTTCCACCTCCATGTTTGACGGTGGGGATGGTGTTCTTGGGGTCATAGGCAGCATTCCTCCTCCTCCAAACACGGCGAGTTGAGTTGATGCCAAAGAGCTCCATTTTGGTCTCATCTGACCACAACACTTTCACCCAGTTATCCTCTGAAATATTCAGATGTTCATTGGCAAACTTCAGACGGGCATGAATATGTGCTTTCTTGAGCAGGGGGACCTTGTGGGCGCTGCAGGATTTCAGTCCTTCACGGCGTAGTGTGTTACCAATTGTTTTCTTGGTGACTATGGTCCCAGCTGCCTTTAGATCATTGACAAAATCCTCCCGTGTAGTTCTGGGCTGATTCCTCACCGTTCTCATGATCATTGCAACTCCACGAGGTGAGATCCTGCATGGAGCCCCAGGCCGAGGGAGATTGACAGTTCTTTTGTGTTTTTTCCATTTGCGAATAATCGCAGCAACTATTGTCACCTTCTCACCAAGCTGCTTGGCAATGGTCTTGTAGCCCATTCCAGCCTTGTGTAGGTCTACAATCTTGTCCCTGACATCTTTGGAGAGCTCTTTGGTATTGGCCATGGCGGAGAGTTTGGAATCTGATTGATTGATTGTTTATGTGGACAGGTGTCTTTTATACAGGTAACAGGCTGAGATTAGGAGCACTCCCTTTAAGAGTATGCTCCTAATCTCAGCTCGTTACCTGTATAAATGACACCTGGGAGCCAGAAATCTTTCTGATTGAGAGGGGGTCAAATACTTATTTCCCTCATTAAAATGCAAATCAATTTATAACATTGTTGACATGCGTTTTTCTGGATTTTCTTGTTGTTATTCTCTCACTGTTCAAATAAACCTACCATTAAAATTATAGACTGATCATTTCTTTGTCAGTGGGCAAACGTACAAAATCAGCAGGGGATCAAATGCTTTTTTCCCTCAATGTATGTATTTGTACGGGAGGAATTTTACGAGCGATAAAGCTCTTATTCACAGATGTCCAGTAGTTTCACAGATATCCAGTAGTTGGGTTGGATTGCGAACCATGCTGCTTCCTAGGTGAATGGGACATGATGGAAACTCAATTTTGGGTAAGCAGGGTTGAACCTGGTTAGTACTTGGATGCGAATTCACCTGGGAATACCAGATTTTATGTAGGTTTTAGCTGTAAGTCGACCAGATGTCAGTATAACGATACATTTGTGAATCTGTTCAGAGCCTTGAGTGTCACTCTTTTGAGGTTGTAGGTTTTTTTTTCTGGCCGCTTTGGTTTTATTCCACACAGGCCAAAGAACTCAAATAATCTGATTGAAATTATTATTGCACTGCCTAATTCAGATGGATAAATTAACCAATAACGACGAATATCTGAAACAGGAACATTTGGGTTGAGTTTGTTAATTGTTCAAGCTGAAGTAGTTTGCGATCCGATAATTTAACCAGCATTTTACATGTTGATCGATGAACGGTAGTCTTTAAGTTTAAAAACCAACACCACCAACATATTGCTTAGGTTTCATTTGAAATGCAATAGCTTACAGTGATAATATTATAACATCACAATGCATTAGCTGCTGCCGTTTGCTTTGTTTACAAATAGTGGAACTCACTTGTGTCAGTGCATATCTTTAATAGCTGGCTGTGCTGGCGCACACATGGATATCCATTGCTTTGGATGCAAGAGATGGTGGATCATGCAGAATTTCTGAACTGCAAAGTGGCCAGGCGATGGATGGTTTTACCACAAGTGTATTCTTGAATCCGTTACTCGCAGCCAATGCATGCTTTTGACGTCACCCACTCAAAGACCCACCCACTGATCCACCCACCAATCCACCCACCGATCTACCCACCCAATGATCCACCCACCCACCGATCCACCCACCCATCCACCCACATACCCACCCACCCATCCACCCACACACCAATCCACCCACACACCAATCCACCGATCCACCCACCCACCCAAGCACCCACCGATCCACCCACCCATATACCCACATACCCACCCACCGATCCACCCACCCACCGATCCACCCACCCATCTACTGATCCACCCACCGCCCCCCCCCCCACCACCAGCGTGCGCGAACAGAGCTCAATGCTGTGGGATGCGGGTGACGTCATCACGCGCATGTGCACGGTGATGACACACCACACGCATGCGCACTTGGCGACACGCCAGGAATCCTGCCAGGCATGCAGGAATCCAACAAGCAAAAACCTTTTTTCAAAATAAAGTATGATATCAGGAATGAGTTTGAAATGTAAACATTTCAGGTTCTGGTTATGAAGAGACAATTTTCAAGTCTTTTTTTTTGGATTTTCACATCTTTTTATGTCCTACGGTAATGTAAACTGTCTTTGTGTTAACAATAGTTACGTCACCTGATGCCATGAGACGCCACTTTTGGCAGGAATTAGTGACATCTTGTCCGTTTTCGGTTCAACCTGACAAACCAACAACAAGAACAACAATATTTGGATCATCTGAAATGTCATGTCTCAACTCAGTTTTCAGATTTATTTACTAATTAATCAAAAAAATCAGGAGCACATCTCAAAAATTTATATGGGTTTTCTCCAATATGCCAACTTCCTCCCACACGCTAAACACTTGGTCATGAGATGTAGTCAAACATCCTGCTGCACAATCCTCCTGATAACGAGTCTTGAGACCCACCAGGAATTTACTGGATGATCAAATTATGTTTAAAAAAATATATGTTATTATTTAATATCCTCCACTCAAAACATCTGTTTGCACGGTTCAGTTCCACTTTATTTAGTTTTTTTTATCTCGGATCCAGTGATGAGGTTTTATCAGTAAGGTGTCAGCGAAGAAATCTTTCACGCACTTACAAAAAAAAATCCATAGGTGTTTGTCAAAATAGTAGATGCGTTTGCTGTCTGTTTCCACAAACAACCATAATTCAAACCGTGTGTTAAGGCTGATGCACGGGGCTTTCGTAAGAGCAGCGTAATGTAATGGCACGCACTTTAACACTTGTGTGGTTTTTATAAGTTTTCTGTTTATATCCAGATGGAAAAAAAATTGTGCCCCCAAACTTTTGCTTCTATTAGGCGATGGCTTCGAAGGGGAGAAAATATACCACCGTCGTTTCCCCCGTCGTTCCCTAGGAGTCCTTCTTGAGGCAGAGGAAATATTGCTACAACTCATAAAATATGCGAGTAATTAGTCTGCGGATGGGAAAGTTGTAACGTTATGCTTGTATATTGTACTTCTATCGCACCGTACGTAGCCAATCCCAGCTAATAGGGTTGTCATGTTCCTAAAATTGTCATTAATCACGAGTGTTCTTTAAACATTGTGAAATAAGATGTTAGGTTTATATCGGTGTCAAACACTTGCATATTTTTGGTCATAATGTTCATGTTTTATTTTAAATACCAATTCACTATTATACCAAGCTCCTTTTTAGCTGCAGAAACTCTTTTTTTATGTTTATTGATGTTTCCTAGCATGGAATTAGAGTGTCCGCCTCTCTTATTGCAATTTTGGAAAAAAATCAATATCAGGCATTTTATATTACATGTTTTCAATAATCCTTGTTTGATTATATGTTGTGAACTTCAAAGGTAACCTTTATTTCCTCCATCCATAATGAAATGCAGCAACATTTTTGTCTAAGTAAATTACTTTAAATTAGTTTAATAGACATCGATTGGCCTCCGTTTTTTGTCTTTGGAAAAATAACTAAATTAATCGGCGCACAAATATATAAACAATACGGCGGTTTTGCGGGACTGCTTTCGTGCGTTGCATGTGTAAAGAATCCGTAATGAGTTGCACAAAGACATCAGGCTAAACATGCGTTTCTCTAAAATCCAGTCTTTAGCCCAGCAGGGGAGCTCTAATAAGGCTGCTTTGTTTTGACTGGTTGGACAATCAGCATGTGACCATTGCTTTGTCTGGGAGGCCCATTGCAAAGGTCTCTGTGGACCATAAAGTTGCCAAATATTTACCTTAATGGCCTGCCCATTTGATTTGAGCCTCCCTCCACCCCCACCTCCCCTTGTTTCTCTTTTAACAGGCCCGGTGGCGGAGGCTTTTTCCGCTGCAACCATCACCTCCACGGGAGAGCGAGGGAGAGAGAGAGAGAGAGAGGAGGGGATGTCGGTAAGGAGGATGGACAACCGCTGTCTTGAGGAAATATGCGGATCGCCATAAAAGCCAGGGGAAAATGTAAGAAGCATAGCAGCACGGCTCCCATCAGCTCCTCAGATCCTAGGCCCGCACGGCTAATTGGAGTTCGGCGGAAATTAGCCGTGTTTGTCACCGCACGTAAACTGCGGGCCACTTTTACGGAATGTAAGAAAAAAATAGAGCGCGTGAATATTGTTTTTTTTGCACGAAAATTGTTTGAGGCTCGCCAAGTATAAAATGTGAGGATTTATGACATCCATTCAAGTCTGAGCGGGCGTTATTGGGAGACACACACCAGTAGAGATTCAATTCAAATTATTTTGATGACTTTCGTTTCATTTGTTTGCCTTTTTTTGTGATACACCGGCTTCCACCTTCCCTCAAAATTGGGTTGCCTGTGATGCACGCACGCGGCGGCTGTGTAAAAAAAAAAAAGCGGGAAGAATAAAAATAAAGAAATAAAACTCTAAAAACGTAAAAATGCCCCCCACAAATGCATTCTCCACAAAACAAATCTTTTGCTCTCAGCGATACCCCCCCCCCCCCACCTTGCTCCTGATCTCCCGTGACACACGATGCAGGGCTGGGCAGGACTGGCTGCCCTCCGGCAAGCAATTATTGTCACGTCCGTATCACTCCATCTCCGCCTGACAACTGTCGCCCGGGCGTCGCCCTGGAAACCAGACGGCCACGACTGATCGATGGCGAGAGAGGTGAGGTAGCATCGCGGCCCCGCAGTGCACACAGCGCTGTCACATTTGTTCGTCTGCCGTGCCATCCACCACAGGCCCCCCCCCACCACCCCCCGGGCCCCCCCCCTCCCTCCCTGTGCCGCCCCCACATCCTCAGCCCCACCACGGAGCGCGTTATCTGCGGAGAGTGATGCCTTTGAAATGATTATATTAATGGAAGGCATTCGCTGCACATTAATTGACGATGTTTTCCTCTCTGAAAGAGAAAAATGTGCCACTTGCATTAGCAAATGTGATTTGAAAGGGACAGTTCTCCCCTAATTATCTTGTAAGTGAATGGGCTGATCACATTAATGTGGAATTTTTTTTGTTCCATAAAGTTACATACGTTGATGTAATTATTGCATTAATGCATTCATAAAACCACACACCCAACAAATCTATAGACAAACTGCCAGAATATTGCATCATCCATTCATCATTTATGTTATAATTACCGCCGGTGGCATCTTGTGTCTCTTCTGACCTTCACACGACTGATATTCCAGTGTGTGCTGAATTTTTTTCGTTTTCTTAAATCAACAGTAAGTTGAAATCACCAGGAAAGGCTTCACTCTGTGAAGGCTGTGAATGCGCAGAGTAATTAATTGTGTACGAGTGCAAACCAACGCAGCAAAGGCTGAAAACCATTCATTCCACTGTGCTGAGCCCCCAGCGTTCAAATAAGCATGAACGCACGTGCGCACAAGACACGCACGTCCGCACAGAGATGTGCATGTATGCATGCAGAGACAAAGATCCCCCATATAGTCTGAATAGACCGTGGGGGCAAGTGCTGTTAGTGAGCACCTATGAAGGCTAGCATGGCACACAAGGGGGGTGGTGACCAGCACCACGCCCGGCCGTCTTTGTCTCCCTAATGGCGATGTTTACACATCGCGCCAGGCTTCTAATTAACGACTGAGTCGACCAGTATGTGCATGCAAGAAAAACAATTATCCCCCCTAATGCCTCAATGGACTTTTGGGGCAAGTGCTGTTAGCGAGCACCTATAAAGGTCGGCACGGCACACGAGGGGGTGGGTGGCCAGCACAGCCGCCCGGCCGCGTGCATACACACGGCTCGCATACGCGCGCACAAAAGATGGTCCAGATGCTGATGGACTAAAGCCTCGTGCTGTTTGCACAAAACATGCAAACATTAGGTGCAGAGAGGGGATGCTATTTCAGGAATGCGGGCGACATTGTGAGGATGGTGGTACGATGCATCCATTTTTCTCGCTGCGATCAAAGGCAGCTGCATTGACCCGCAGGGTCAGAGCATTGGGAAATGCATTTGCAGAGCCCTTTGTAGGGCTGAGAAAAAAAGCTGCCACTACTGCCTTTCTCAAGCCCTTAGCAATATTCCGCTATATAAAATTAAAAACAGGCATTCAGCTCCGCTGGTATTAAACTGTTCCCCGTACTTAAGCAGAGTGGAGTGATATTGATTAATTACAATGAGACTGCATCATCTCGATTTATACCTGCAGCACTTACAGACCCCCTACAATGACTGCAACATGAATTTTAGATAATTGCCCTCGTGGTTAAACCGGGGGGGGGGGGGGGGGGGTAGGGGGGGGTGGGGGACTTCCTGCCGTTTTCAAAAATTCTGCGCGGCGGCTTTCAATCGGCGTTGATTTTGAGACGGTCCTCGCGCTACAGCAGCTCTAAGAGCCTATCGGTTGGATTTCATTTATTTCCCTTAATTGCACGCCTGATGATTCACCGCCGTGCGCGTGAAGGAACGGGCGACGACGCCAGCGCCCGTGCGACGTTGTCAAATCGTTGCGGCTCCCTCCGTGGACTCGCGTGACCTCGATGGCACGGACCGCGCGCAGGCCTAGGTGAGCCGCAATTAGTTTAGAGAATTCCACCAGGAGAGGGGGGTGATGCCTTCTGTATCAGGGCTGATACAAGGGGTCACGTCTTTATGGCAGATATTGCCAGTTAACCAAACAGCGCACTTTGTTTCCTAGAGCCAAGGAAGAGATTGATATATTCTGTGTTTATATATTTAAAAAATATCTTCACGTATTGCAGTGCACGTATATATTTTAAATAATGCGCATAATTTGTCAGATGGAATACATTTTTGCCAAATAATAAAAACGTCTTCTTTTGGTCTTTCGGTAAAGTCACGTAGATAGGTTGAAAGAAAATAACAAAAAACTACGACGTTTCGATCACAACACAAGCGGCCGTCATCAGGAGGAGTAAAAGATGAAAAAGTATTTTCGGTAGCGATAATAGTAATCATGGAAATAATAATGTTTATTTACCTAATATGAATACTAAATTATTTGTGATGGTTCTGGTATTATGGTACAAACGCGTAATCTACTTTAAATGTGATGATTATGTATGGTTAATAACAATAACTACATTTTACATTGTTGCAATTTTACATACTCGCTGTAAACCAAAACAGTGATAAATGACAGCATCGTTGCCCTCGTTATAATTATTAAAAGCGATTGTCAACGTTGTCATCCTAGAAGTAAGGATATCAGAAACACATTTTTCAACATTATTTGACGCGTAAAGGTTTTCCCAAGATATTTCCAGAACAGACAAAAAAATGGTCTCAATATCCACTCCTATTCCTGTTGTTTTGTTACCAAACATAAGCCCTGGCATCGCTGTAACTGCTCCTCCCGAGACTTAATCAGCCAAGGGAAATCAGTCCTAATGTATTACACCAATACTTTCTTTTCTGACTCGTAATAGAGCACGTGGTTATATTGTTTAAAAAAATCTGACAGCCATAAAAAGATGATTAGTACCTTTTTCCCCCCATTTACGTTTCTTCTGCCATTTATTCCAATCTTTTTTTTTGTAAAGACATCTTCAAAATAATACTGTGAATGGCCTTGGTGTGAGATTTGTGTCTTCTTGACTGACTCCTCTTCTGATTTGTAATTTTGAGGTAGTTAAAGTATTAATGGTAGTGTTTCTACCAAATGATTAAAATTAACTCTGGGGAAATTTTGTAATAACTTATAGATGAGTTGGGTTCAAACTATGTATGAGTTAAACAAAAGGTTGTGGACAATATGGTCACGAGACAAATTGTAATCATTTGTGGAGGGGAGACTACCAGACAACAACATAATATTAAAGCCAGGTCAGGATAAAAATCGTAAAATAAAGAGATAAGTGAGTGCAGGTCAAAAAGAGTTTGGACTTTTGGAAATTTGAATTTAATAATGAAATGCACCTTACCAATGTGTAGAACATTTTCAACCGGTGCACATTGGATTTTGTGACAAATGGCTCACAAACATGAACTCTCACAAGGGAAAATTAAAACCAAAATCTGAAAGTGCGTCAACGAATCGTCCAGAGATACATGCTGAGGGTTTACACTGAGTGACAGTGCAAGCAACGTGTGGAACAGAGCACAATACAATTAGACACATTACATTGACAGTAAAGATGAGTCGGCAAGTAGGCTTTGGCAGGACACATCGCTGCAGATGAGACTGGCCTGTGAATGGCAGCCAAAGAAGGGGAAACGTGGCAGAGAGGATGAAATCTGCTCCTGTGCAGGAGCGAGATGGATTGTTGTACGTGTGACTATTATGGTGAACTTCTGTCGCACCGTACGTAGCCAACCGTGCTTATGGGATGTGCGGTTTGCCCGTGAGAGATGGAATTGGCATCGGAAGGCCCTCATTCAGCATTTGATAGATTGGAGATGATGATGAAGACAGGCGGAATATGTTTACAAACCAAGAACACAATTATGTATTGAAAACATATTGAATCACTCATCGACTTCGTTGACATGTTGGCAAACGTCCTATTTTTTTGGGGTCTAATTTTTGGAAACAATTTGCAGCAACGGAGCACATCTCCCTGTGATGTGTTTCAGCTATTGCTTGATAAATATCTTGTGTATTATCGAAAGTACGATTTTTTTTCTCTTAAAGAATTCTAAACAATGAAAACTGACTACTCAATTATAGCTAAAACGATTGAACGTTAAACAACATTTTTTTTATGAAATGCAGTTCTCGCGTAAAATTATATGAATGCAGCCAATCGTACGCAAATTGTTGCTTCTTACCTAATGACGAGAATAAAACGAAACTTACAAAAACACTGCCATAAGTTCATCACCTGGAAATATTCGAGAGGTGGGCTATTGCATGCAATAAAAAAACATGAAGTTAACCAAATAAAAATCGGTAAAAGGAAAACATTTTTTTTTTTTTTTAATATGGGCCTCATAGTACTATGGGAGCCCTGAAACCATGCCTTGAGCTTTTTGCTTTTGTGAAAAGGAAGGGTATTTTTTTTTCTATTCGAAGAAACATTGCTCAGGCTGGCCACAGGGAGATATTGAGGAATGTTAAGAGGAAGGTTTAGGTGAAAATGTACCTCAGGCTTTTTGTTTGTATGCATGCACACACTACAAAATTTTACTATTTTTTTTTATTTTACCAGGTGAGGCCCACTGAGCTATATAGCTCTATTTCAGAAGCGACTGGGCCACAGATGATAGCTCAACAAGGTGGCTTATTTGGAAATGTATAGCAGCCAAATACTATTAAACGCATGTTTCTTAATGTGGAAGGAAACACCGGAGGACCCCGAGCAAATCCACACAACCACGGGGAGCACATGTCCAGGCGTCAGGTGTCTGAATTCAAACCCACGACCTCCTGTGTTACCAGGCGAGGTAGTTAACATCTCACCACTGTGGCACACACACATGTGCCCACTCTCCCGTTTCACCTGCAAAAGAAACGATATACCGTGTTTACGTAAAATTAAGCGGGTCGTTGTAAGTAAGATGTTTGAAATTCATGTCACCGCGATGCATTCGCCACGTCTTTCCTCTTTTGCTGATAAGTGTTTCCTAGAAAGCTATCATCTTGATGATCAGAAAGCCCATCCACAAATAAATACATCTGATACCAAATAAGCGTTGCATGTGGCGTTACGTTATTAAATGCAATCCAAAAAGCTCAATGCTTTCCGTAGTCGGGCAGGGTTGGTCTCGGATAGTTTTAAGATGCTCGACAGCACGCAAATCCCCGTCGCGATGTGCCCACCATTCCAAAGTATGATCTGCCACACCACTTGTCTCCAAACCATTTGCCGAAGAGGAGAGTAAGTGTTTACTCAGCGAGTTATTTGACGACAAACACACCGTGTCCACTGATACTACATCAGCCAACATGCTGACTGGCACGGGTGTTGCTCAACGTCAATGCGACATGGAAAAATCTTGCTGCCACATATTGATTTGTCCGTGTAAACAAATTACTTAACATATTTGAAAGTATTGTGGCCAAAGTCGTGTGACTGGTAAACTTACCAAGTCATCAGCTTATTAAAACTGCACATTGACAAATAAAGAGAATAAGGACATTCATTCAAATCAGGTATGAGTTTTAAAAATACAGCTAATTCTCACGTTGATGAATACCTACCTTTTAATGTGCTTAATGTGTCTCCAACAAGTATGTGTGCATAGTTAAGTGTTGAAAATGTTCTCCGAATGTAATGTTTACACACTGGACTGTAATAGGTTTTAGCCTGATGGGCCCCTATAATTCAAAATCTCTGCCCATCGATCCCCATTTCTCTCGAAGCCCCGCTGTGGCGGCTTAGTCGATAGGATTCATTTGGTAATGAGCGGGAGCTTAGCCAATGAAATTAACTTAAAGGTCTCGATCTCAAAGTGTGGCAAAGATATGCAATGTTGAGAGCAATGGGTTTTTTTTAGGGCATCTCAGCTTTGGCTTGACAAGACCATAAGAGATTGCCTAAGAGGGACTGCCACTTACTGCAGGTGAAGCACTTAAAGTGCCTGTCAGTGTTTTCTTGTTCACAAAGATTAGCCAAGCTGCAAGCTCTTATTTTTTTTGGCGTTTTGGCACGTCACGCTTGTATGCATGCATGCGCGTGACTAGAGGTGCCAAAGGTGTCTGGGAAATGTCCAGGGTTCGGGCGTTTGCTTTGGAACGCTTTGCTCGCTAATTTTCCCCAAGCACCCTTTTTATATGTGGAAAACGATGCATACCTCATTTCGGGTAAAGCAAATTTGGCCGTGACATTGGCACACAATGAACTGCCCTTTGAGAAAAAAAATAAGTGTCTTTAGTGATTTAAAGGCTGCAAGTTGGATGGGTTTGTTAGGCTTAAACATCCTCCACACTAAGCGTCCCAGCCATTCATTGGCTTTTGAAACCAAAGCAAAATATCTAAGACCACTGGTTTTGTTTTACCTGACAGGAATGAAAAGTACTCTGTTGTGTTTTTAAGTCTCTTTTATCTACTTATGAGACGTAGAATGTCAATTATTTTACAACTTAGAATTATGGTATGGTGCTTGAACAGTTTGGTTTGGAGCCTACAACAATATCTTAGATTTTGATTTAAAGCTTTCGTGACTGCAGGGATTCATATTCTTGGTTCTTTCGGTAAAGTCACGTGAGAATTTTATTGTTTTATATTTTTATTATTTTTTTATAATTTTATTGTTTCCCTTCTACGTGGCTTTACCGAAAGAACCAAGAATGTGATTGCTTGTGTTGCAGTCGAAACGTCGTGAGAATTTTATTGTTTTATATTTGTATTATTTTTTTATAATTTTATTGTTTCCCTTCTACGTGACTTTACCGAAAGAACCAAGAATATAATCTTAGATATTTGACTATATTCTTCTGTCCTCTTGCGCCGCGGATAAATAGAAGTCCTACATGAATGTGACCAACTCCCAAAAAGAATGACATCAGGTGAATTTTATTCTGCTTTATATTTATGTTTTTCTTAATCAAAATGACTCAATACTGTATGAACCTTGTCCTCCCTGTGTCACTGTAGTCAACTGTAGTACGTTAGTAATCTACAGATTGGAGAAGTTGCTCTACATTTCCTGTTACATTGTACTTTGCATAAAGGCAACGTTTTATGGCAGGTATGCAAAGTTAATCACCTGTGTAGTCTACACAAGCATACCAATGTGTTTGATGTCTTTACTGGATGGTTATATGAGACACATAGTCAAATACAAAGATCCCCCGTATAGCCTGTAACAGACTGTAGGGGCAAGTGCTATTAGCGAGCACCTATAAAGGCGTGGGTGACCAACACCACGCCTGGCCGCCTTTGTCTCCCTAATGGCGATGTTTACACATCGCACCAAGTACTCATTTGAGGCTAAGTCGACCTAGGGGAGGCCCAGGACCGGTCTGATAATCGAGACCACTGGTGTTGCCCGTGAGCGGGAATCGAACCCAGGTGGCCAGGTTCGTAGTGCAGCGCGCTAACCGCTACACCACCGCTCCACATGACGCAGTGCACTCACACACGTGTGCACGCACTCACCGGAATCAACAACAGACATTCACTGATGCTTTTATGTACAGTACATTTTATTCATCACTTATTAATCTGCACTGATGTTGATGAGTATTTGCTTATATCACAATCGATCTATTTGGCCACGTTTCATCATGTTTTTTTCGGAAATGACGTCATTTGTGCAAATATTATCAAGCATGTTTTTTTTTTGCATGTTCACCACAAGTACGTGTGGTCAATGCAGACTTGGTTCCTTGCAAAAGGTTTCTATCTGGTGTTTGAGTATCTTAACACAACTGTTTTATTGCCCGAAAGGGTCAAAACCTATTTTTTTTCATAAATATAGGTTCGTCGCTGATAGAAATTATAAAACGGGGCGGGTTGCACAAGGAATCGTCGCTCCCTCTGCACGATTCGCCGGTGCCAACCAATACCGTCCACGCCATTCCTACCTGTGAGCTAGCGTACAACACGGGCAGCGTTTTACGCTGCCACTTTAATTAATTGAGTAATTACGAGCGCTGTGTAGGCGAAGCGATTTGAAAAAAAAAAATTCGCTCAAACTACCGCGTTAAGAGTGCCTTGCTCCACAGTGGCATCTGCTGGCTCGATGCAGTGTGGTTGGCAAGGCGCAAGCAGCTGCCACCCCCCCCCACCCGCCACCCCATCGCTTGAGAGTGAGTGCTGCTCAAATGATTGAATTACGCCGTGAATGGCAACCTAATTGCAAATTAATTAATCACTTTGTCCTGGCTGTTTTGTTCATGATTGATTACTCTTTACATGTGTGTGTGCGTGCGCGTGCACGCGCACGCGAAGAGGTGTGTTCGTGGGCGCGCCTCGTTTGTATTTAGGAGAAGGCCCTCGCTGGATTGGATTAACTCAATTAAATCTCACGGATATGAATGCACGGCGGGGTTGTTGTGCTTCTTCAAAATGCATGTGGGCAACAGCCGCCACCCCCGTTGTACCCTGTTTGAATACTCAATTCCTGCTTCAGTGTCGTTAAACAAATTCCTTCCAAAAAAAATATCTTCACCATCAGCTCAAAATGTCATATAAATCTTCACTACAGTATGATTTAGCAGTGGCTGTGGTATAATCCAGCTTTCACGTACAGTATATCATCAGTGCGGAAAATCGAAAAATACCGAAGAGGTTGTGCCAATCAACAAGAACAAAAAATCTTTTAGATTTTTGGGAGCAAATTTTTGGAGACGAAGCCGTCACGAAGCTCCGTGCATTTTGTTCTTATTAAAAAGTGCCGAGGAGGGAAATAAAAAATGTGCATGATACAAAATTTGAGGCGCAAAAATTATGTTAAACAAATTTACGGCTTCTCTGGCGCTCTGTTGACCCTGATCATTACACGAAGTCTGATTTGTTGTTACTGTAGTGAGGGGAGCTGCCAAGAGGCCAGACAGTTAAATCTAATCCCCCTTCTCCCGTACAGACTCCATATTGGTATTAGAAAGGGTAAAACAGCCATTTGTGATGGGCCCATTTCTTTCACTCTTTGTTGTGATGTACAACGACGATGGCCTCCACATTGTGCACGAAACCCGGGGGGGCCATGTGGATTTTTGACTCGTGTTTGAATGTGTTTTGTGTGCTCGCATTTGTGAATCGGGGTTTTTCGGGGGCCGTACACGGTACATCGGTGCGTTCGCCTTGGCGTCAGAATACAAATTCGCCAAGTCGGCAAGGAGAAGCCCACTCGGACTGGGCACCAGCACGACACGATTGCGTCGATGTTCGAAAGACTCGTGTGGTTGCGTTACTGCTCATTGAACTTTTGTCTTGTGCTTAAATTCTTCGGACCAAATGTTGAGGGACTGTACTGTTGTTATTCTCTCCGCATTCGTCAGTATTCTACGGACTCTTATCAGAATGGTCGCACGTTTTTATTTAGAACTCCCAATGCGCGAGATCCATTGAGGTTATGCTGTGCAGATTTTTCAAGGCAGACTTTAGAAAATAGAATCTAAGTAGGGTTTTTTTAAAATTAAGAATGTACTTACATATTTCTGGACAATGTAAAATAGTATAACCATGCATTTTAAAATATAACAGTTGGAAATTAATTTCCCTACGCAATAAAACTCATGCAGGCCGGGGGTGGGTGGCACAGTGATGACACCCGTGCCTCACAGAAGGACTCACTGGGTTCGATTCCTGGGTCGGGCACCTTTCTGTTTGGAGTTTATATCTTCTCCCCCTTTTCTGCATGGTTTTCCTCGCAAGTTCTCTGGTTTTATTCCATAGCTTAAAAAAAACGATGTAACTGCTACCTTCCAAAACATGCCAATTTTTGGAAAAAAAATACATACACAAATTTACTCAATTGCGGTTACACATAGCCACATCGCCACCTAACTGTGAAAAATGTACAGGACCCTCCTTGAAACGACTCTTGAGACTCAAGTGTAAATAAATAGATACTAACATGAAATCGAGTTTGCTCAAAGGAACCAATTAATATTGCCAAGTCACTCGTAAGCACCATGATGGGGCTTATTAAGAGTCAAATGCCAGTGTTACTCCTGCAGGCGAGTAGGCTGGATATTAGGCTTCACAGCCCTGCTGAGAAACAAGGCCGTTTGTAACAACCAACTTACAAGCAAGCAGGGAGCTTATAGCAGTATGTGGGGAATTGATCCTGAAAACTTTGGCCTCACAGATGTAATTGAGGAGGTGGCTGTAATGGGAATAATTCCTTCTGTGCCACACCACCGTCCTAGTGGTGTGAACAAGGGGTCGCTATGTTCTGCGCTGTGAAACCGGCCACGGCTAATATCTGAACTGGTTATGGGCTAATCCCCTGCCCCCTCCATGCCCTCTAACCCTCATCAACCCTCACTGACCCTAGGGTGCATGGCGACTCTAAGGTAGAGTCGACTCAGGGGTGCATGGCGAATCGGGCCGACTGCCCCGGGCCCTGCGCTTTGGGGGGACCTCGCGCTTCGACGTCACGGTGTCAGATGTGATACTTCCGGTTTAGTTTGAAGGCGGCGGGGGGCCCAGAACAGTGGGCCCCGCACTCTCCTGTGGACGGCCCTGCCCATAGCCTTCAGCCTTCTGTAGGGTTCAATGTTAAAGGCTCCCACTGCCCTCAATGATAAAGGCTCCCACTGCCCTCAATGATAAAGGTTCCCACTGTCCTCAATGTTAAAGGCTCCCACTGTCCTCAATGATAAAGGCCACCACTGTCCTTAATGATAAAGGCTTCCATAGCCAGAGCCATCCCTAGGATACATGGTGGATCGGGGCGACCGCCCTGGGCCCCGCATTTTGGAGGGCCCCTCCGCGCTTCGACTTCCCGGTGTCAGACGTAATACTCCCGGTTTAGTTTGCAGGTGGGAGGGGGGGGGGGCACGCGGTGGGATTTGCCCCAGCTCCCTCCAACCCCCTCCCCACCCCCAATGGAAGGCCCTGCTGACCAGTGTGGTGAAGTATGAACCAAAGGAAGCATGCATGGGCAGGGCCATCATCCAGCGGTGGATTGGAAAAGGCTGTGAATTTGTATAAAAGTAGGGCATTTTTAAAGAAAAATAGCCACTGTGTCTTTTCGACCTCATTCCACACAATTGTGGCCATCCAAAGTTGTGATTTTTGCCACCACAAATGTGCTGTCAGTGGAAGGGTTAAAGTGAAACCCAAATCTGCCTTTCTCAGTGAACCATCTGTGTGTGACATAAGGGGGCAGCCTTTCAGAATAGGATGGGGTTAAGTGTGTTTTGCTACGGGCTATGATGGTGGTACGATGGCAGAGGCTTGGTTGGCTTGCCACGACCCAGCAGCTATCGAGTGTGCACTCTTGGATACGATCAGCGATCAGACGCCTGCAGATAAATGTTTTGGACAGGCAGGAGTGTGTGATTCTAAGTGCTGATAGCGCATTCTGGCAATTAATTGGCATTTCTAAACTGTTTACCAGAAAGTATGTTTTCCATAGGATGTTATTTCTGCTCCAAAATAGATTTAAATTTGTTTTAATTCATTTCTCAAACACAATCTAGGTTATTTACCTAAGCGTATGTTCGCTTAAGATTCAGAGGGTAAAGGCACAGCCGTGCAATGTCTTGATCCGGCACCTGCTATTAGCACGGTTGGCTACGTACGGTGCGAAAGAAGTTCAACATACATACATACAAGTCATGGCAGGTGGAAGGGCCTCCAGTAGAGGGAGCTCTATTAAGCCCCTCTTGAGGCTATTTTGGCCTACTCTTCCATGCTGGGTTGATAGAGGCGGGCGGAGGTGGCTTCAATAAACTTGTGACTTGGTTTCAGCTGCCGCTCCAGGGAGATTAAGTCGAAACGGACCAACGCTAGATTGCCAATCATTACACCGCAGTGGCTTTCCTTCAGTGATTTTCGATGACACTATAATAGCATTGTTAAATGATTCTTTCGGTAAAGTCACGTAGAATGAGAATAAAATAATAGAATAAAATAAGACAATAAAATTCTCACGACGTTTCGGCCACAACACAAGTAGCCTTCTTCAGGTGAAAGAACAGAACTGTTGGGACGACAGAGCCAATTGAAGCTCTTGTCGTCCTGACAGTTCTGTTCTTTCACCTGAAGAAGGCTACTTGTCTTTACCGAAAGAACCAAAGAAGATGAATCCTTGCAGTCACGAAAGCTTTAAATCGAAAAGGCTACTTGTGTTGTGGCCGAAACGTCGTGAGAATTTTATTGTCTTATTTTATTATTGTATTCTCATTCTAGGTGACTTTACCGAAAGAACCAAAGAAGATGAATCCTTGCAGTCACGAAAGCTTTAAATCGAAATATAATAGCATTGTTAAATGGTACCGGCATTGCTAAATAGAATTCCCCCTCGGCATACCTGCACGTATACGGAACGGCGCACGCATTTGACTCTTGTTGTCCGTCTTATCACTGAAATGTTTGCGTAAAAATCGGCAGCCAGTTGTTGTTGCTTGTCAATTGCCATGGTGGGGGACATCTTTTGTCTCAATTCAGCTGTGGCCCTCCATCATCGCTGCTAGTCCCGGCTTGCCGGCGCTTGCCTGTGACGTTCTCATCTCCCTCGCTTGTTTCGCAACCCCCCACCAACCTCCAACCATAGCCGCCAACGCCACGCTCATTGTCGTTTCACTTTTGTTTTATGTAGCCATTAAAACAACGCCTAATTGATGGAAGGCGGCCTCCACCTTCGGTAACTCACGGGGCGGATGACAGATTGGTCAATGCTGCTCTCTCTCCTCTCTGCCGGGCCCAGACGCATTCGATATTAATGGTCAGCAGTGACTCTCCCGTGGGCCGCTGCGTGGTCACGCCGGATGGTGGCGGTGGGGGGTGGTGGTTTAGTGGCTCTGGCGATCCCCCCCCCCCGATGCTGCCACGCAATGTCGGGCATCTTGGCACGCGGCCTTTCTGAGAATTTTCCCAGGGTGCTTGACATTTTTGGTTGTTGTTGTTGTTGTTCTTGCTGCTGCTGCTTCTGCTTAAACGATACCTCTCCAACCGTACTGAAAGGCGGAATGTCACGTCTGATTTAGGAGAATGCATAAACAGCCCATCTGCCCGGGAACCCTTCACATCTCAAGCACACCCCGCTCCCTTCTTGTCAGCAACTAAATATAGAATTTTTGTCTGGTGTTTCGTTTTTTTACGTGTGTGCTGTCGTGGCAAGTAATCTTTGCCTACAGATATTTCTTTTACATGTTCAGTTGTACGGACAGTTGGAGCAAGTGCTGTTTGGCGAGTTTCTGTTATGACCACCGTGCCACCACACCACTCGTAATTTCGTTTTCCCCCTTAAGGCACGCACCATACCCGGGTACCCATCTTAGGCTGAGTCTACCCCCGCGATACCCACCACAATAGTTTTTGCTCGGATTGTGCCGTGAGATCCGAATTGTGCGGTATTTGACATTTGCTGCCGTGTTGGCGATCCCCGTTTGGCTCTTGGTGTTATATTAATTTACTACTTGCAGTCATTTTTCAGTGATCTGCCAAACCGCTGACGAAGGAATTACATCACCGTAGTGCTTTTATGCATTCCCATTCATTGGCCCGTCCATCGGCGTGATGGGATGTTTTAACCACCGCATCTTGATCAGCTAAAGCAATGACCATGAAACTTTTAAAATCAACAAAGGCGTAGTGTGAGAAATGGATGTTATCGCGTACAGGTAATGCACTGTTTTGTGAAACAAAACAAACGCCCGAAAAAGCGTAGTGACTTTGAAATGTATTTGAAATTGCAAAGGTATGTCACCTCCAAACATATTATTGTGGGTTGCAGCGATGTCTGCATACGTTGAAAATAACCACAGTGCTTGCAGTCTCCTGACACATGCTGAATGATGATTACAAAGGAAGGATTATTGAAGAAAAACTGCATTGGAACAATGCGCATTTTCAACATCGCAGGCCTGTTGATTAATGTATATATTTTTTCTTCTCTGTTCTAAATGCGTGGCACAAACGCGCGCACAAAGTACATTTTGCGCACAACGTAGTTTTGGCGAAACTCCTCCGAAAAGTCACCGTCGCTGCAGCCTCATGAAACTGTGAAGATGTTTTTTTTTTTCTCCGCCACAATGGTGAATAAACACATTTTTATTACGTCAATTACAACACCTTGGTCTACTGGGCATTGTTTCATTCAGCACTAGTTTGTTATATGCCAGTTCACAGAGACTTGCTTGTTTCCTCAGAGTGATGTTGCGAGGGAGGGGGGCGGGGAGAAACAATTGACTGGTTAGATCGAGTCTGAAACACTTTTACAAAGTGAGGCCTAGCCCTTCAATAATTGTAACTTTTGGTTTATGAATGTAACTGGAATGCACGTTGTGGCTATGGAGAATGACCCGCTACACCGGAAACCAACAACAAATGGCGCACAACACACCACACGTTTCTTATCGCGTGGGCATTGGTGGTGGTGGCGATCGCGACGACAAAGTATCTATTGCTGCCTACTCTTTATTAAAGGTTCTCCCTTCAGTTGGCGGCCTTCCACTGCTGTTTCGGATCTTCGAAATGCGCCTGGATTAACGCACACGCGCGAAGTGGAGGGAACGATGTGTGGAGTTCTGACCCCCAAGGGTCGGGTCCCCCCATTGCCTTTGTTTGGCCTCCAGTAGTGCGAGCTTCGTGCTCACGCGTGCAGAGGTTTGTGATTGGATTTTCCCTAAATGCGGTGTGATGCTACGATGACCATTTGCCTAAAAAAAAAGGGTGAAGCACGTAAAGTAAAAAAAAAGTAAATAATGAACCTGAAACGAGATTCAGGCAGTCCAAAGAAGCTATCGTGTAAAGAGTTTGGCATGCTTACATGGCCACAAAATTCATTACACGGGGAACCAGTGATTATGGTTTTCCCATTAATTTTATTTTTGTGTTACACATCAGAAGGGAGACTCAAAAATTGTGGTTACATCAGTCAAGGTCAAAGTCGGAATTTAATCTTGGGAACGTTAAAAGGAAGCGTGGTGGTCTTGGCTCACGCAAGGCAGGGAGGGATTGGACCCTTCTCCACAAGCGAGAACCTTTCGATTTTGTTTGTGATCTCACAAACATAATCATTTATGATTAGCGTGAAACGTTACTATTAACATATATTCTAAGTTAATTACTGTCATGCAGCATACCTGTATACGATTCTGCTTTTGTGAAGCATGTGTTCGCTGATGTCCAAAGCAAATTAAACCTGAAAATTAATATCTTGGTTTACGTGATGGCACACTGTGAGGTGTTATGCCCATGTCATACAGCGCGTATGTCATTTACCAGCAGATACAACAGCATAAATATTAAATTTTGTCATCGTCAGGAATTTAACTTGTGTGAACTCATCAAGGTTAAATATTTGTGTTGGGTTTTTTTGTAACATTCACTGAAATATATTTTGTTCATTCATTAAAATCACTTTGTTATATGGGCTTGCAAGCTGAGAGCATATCGTTTGTAAAAGCCGCCAAGTGTCGCACAATATAAAATTGTCACCTCTTATGAGGAGGGCTGTGGGATCTTTAAATGCCCACAAGAAGGTGAATGGGATAGCACACTTAAAATTCCCACAAAGGACTCTACATTATCAATAATGTACCTGCAAACACATCCTCGGGGAGTGAGATTGGCACCAGAACTGCTCACATTCAGCCTCCAAGGAGAGCACATGCACAAGCCGCCTTTCAACCCCACCATCTGCAAGCTTGTCTGTCCTGAAGATGTGTTTGGGAGCGTTGAGCGACCTATCTTCGCACTCAGATCTTTGTCTTGGGATCGCCGCTCGCTCATTGCCACCGCCGCAGCGTTGCCAGAAATCTGGCTCGTGTTCTGTGCCTCAACTGAGCAAAACAAGCACGTGCACGATTTACTTCATTCAGTGTTGTGTGCGTTGATGAGAGTTCTCGCCCAACGACCACACGATCGCGAAAACGTGTTTGTGCACAATTCTACTGCGGGTGTGCAAACGCCTCGTGTGTACGGTATTCATTTTTATCAAAACATTTCATGTTTATCGCAGACGATCGTGAGAAAAATATGATTTTTTTGGGTAGGGAACGTCAGATAATAGGCCTTACATATAGATTTGAAGATGTGCAATGGAAGGTTAGTTTTATCTATAATAATTACATATCTAGGTTCACTTGAAGGTAACCCTCAGTGGTTGTGTCCTTATTTACAAGTTTACGTCTGTGACAGTGAGCTGATAATAAACACAGTACGTTGAAGATCATCAGTAAAAAAAAATGGTATCTAAACTTATTAGCGCTCAGTGTTGAAAGTATGATAAGGTTAAAGTAATGTTTTCACACATTATAATGGTGTTGTTTTATACAATACATACAATACGCTTTCAGAAAAGGGAAGTTTAAAATAATCAAGGAACAATATCTTCCCCTTTTTTAAAGACTCTTCTGGAGCTAGGAGATAAATTGTAAAGTGGCTACCCTTGTAAAGATTGCCCCGTCTGTTTGGGTTCAGCCAAATCTAAATTAACTTCACCTGACCTTGTGAATCTTAATGAAGAGCACATAGCTTAAGCATTGTATATAAGCCAGGTGCACTGATTTAATATTTGACTTATTCCCAATGGGAGAAGGATGATCTGATAAACAGTATTCCCCTTTTACAATTTAACCTCTTTAATGGCTATAATTAGCTGGGATTAAACTTGACCTTTGACCCGGAGAAAATGAGGCGTGGGTTGCCTGATCTTGCTAAATTATTGTTACTGCTTTTTCTTTTGGTTATCGAGGCAGTCCTATATTTGTCTCACACCGCGACTTTTCTATACGGTGTGCGCGTTATTGTCCAAGGATCTTGGAAAGGTTTAAGGAACACAACGTTAGACAGTTTCGATTTATTTTAATGCAACTTGTCTTAAACAAAAAACATTTCTTATTTTGCACGCGTCCAATATGCCGTCCACGAGAGGTGTAATGATGCCACACCCGTCCCCCCATTGGCGATTTTGTGCGTGGTCACGATTGAGGTGTCGCAGTTCAAGAGTCCATTCTGTTTTGTTCACATTGCGATGGATGTAGCGGCCGCTAGTGGACTGCAGGGGTCACGTGAGGCCATACCGTACAACATAAATAGAAAAAATGTGCACATGCAATTTTATGCATTCATTGCTGTGGCGATATGTTAACTACCTTGCCTGGTTTACAGGATGTCGTGGTTTCGAACCCGACCCTGATACCTGCTGTATATTTGGAGTTTGCACGTTCTCCCCGTGGTTGTGTGGATGTTTTTGTTTACTTTTTAGAATCGTTGTGGCTCGATTAGTCAAAACTTTGTTCCACCATTTACAGCATTATTGTTTCAGTTACCCAGTTACGAATATACAATGTACATTATAAAAATGTACATTTAAACTAACATGGAACAATCGTTTGTCTGGGCTTTTTTTTACATTTCCCTGCCACGTGACGGATCTTTCATTCATTAATAAATAACGGCCAGCCTGTGTTTGGACGCATCTTTGTAGGATATTCCCTCAACTACTTTTCCCCACCATGCCGCCACTTTGTTCGTGGAACATTGTTTCCACTTGTTTGGCTAACAAAACCTTAAATTACCATTTTTAAATATTAATAACCAAGTAAGAGGTTTCTGCCTATTATTCTTGAGAGAGAAAAAAAGTACCTGAGGTGAACATTACGATGTTTAATGAGTTCGCTATGTTGTGTTATAATTCGTTATTTAGTTTTACTTACATTTTCTGCAAATTGCCGCACTGTGCTTGACCTTATAATGCATAACCCCGTGACATTATTTAACAGTTTGGCCGGCCAGATATGAAAGCAGAGGATCAAACTGACCCATTGCAAGCAATCGATGGATACAATTTCTCTGGAATAATAGCTGAATTATGAATGTAATGAAGCAATTCATTCCTTACCATCTGGGCATTTTATATGAGCCACATTGTGAGGTTACCATTTTTTTGATAACTGCTCGATAACATCATCCTCTTTAAGTTGTTATAAAAAGCACCTTAGAGCAATGCCCATGGCAGCCTCTTGGCAGCTTTTATGATGGCCACCTGTCTGCAGTGGCGGTGTATTTTCAATTTTGCCGCTATTGAAACCTTTGATAACACTTGCTGTACAAGGTGACTGCTGCCCTTCCTGGTATTATGTTCTGACTGCACGCTGCCCAGTACAGAGCGGTGTGCAGTGCAGCAGAAAAGCGGCCAATTCAGGGTTCCCATTTTCCTGGGAAAATTGAAAAGAGACACTATACATATACAGCGGTATTGGGTGGGGAGAGGGAGGTGGGGTCGGTATCCAGTGTTGTAAATTGGCACATTACAGGCAGTAATTTGAAAGTGCTATTCAGTGAAATGGCAAACAATAGTGCTCCCGTGTACTCATGTCTTTTTATTTTGTGAGCTTTTTTTCCCTCTCTGGGCACTTGATTATTCAGTCCTTAAATAGCGAGCCTTGAACATGTTCTCATGCTGCTGTTAGAATCGCCAAACAAAGGTATAAGTGCCTTTTGGGTAAAAAGTGGATTTGTACTCGTGGATTTAATTGAAGTTCAAGCCACATGTACAGCCAAATCAGCCCATTGTCCATCTAGGAATCTTGAGCACGTTCTGTGATGATCGCGTGGAATGTGTTTCCATGGGTTATATTATCTTAGCATTTCTCAGCAGGAGCACAAATGTCCACACCTTTAGTGGACGGAAGCGCAGTGCTATTCTTTTTAAGACACTGACCATTCCGCGAGTGTGAAAATACGCCCCAATTTTGTTTCATATATAACGTTGTTGCTATTTTCAACGTATTCTGGCAAAAATACCCAATCACATTCTGCTGTAATGGATTGTGTAAGGCACATCGAATAGATTTCGTCCTGCCGCATGACCCGTGTTCACGTGGACATCCCGTTGTGCAAACCTCTGTGACATTTTGTGTAAAAAAGATGAACATTAAACAGAATGCTCTTGCCTGTTAAAGGCCACACACTAATTCGTGTAAAATAAAATAGCAGCTTTAAAGAGGCTTTTACATGCCCTGTGTGTCAGCTTTCAGACCCACAGAAACATGTGGTACTTATCGCATCAGCCTTCCTGTCAATACCATGCCATCAAAAGTTATTTGCAATTGCATTATTATTTTTTATTTGTCCTATTGTTACTGATTGGCAGAGGTAAAATTATTTGTTTCTCCTGATGACGATTGCTTGTGTTGCGATTGAAACATCGTGATATTTTTATTATTTTTTATTCACTTTATTTTCATTTTGACTATTTTATTATTATTTTTTCTATCTACGTGACTTTTCCAAAAGACCCACAGAATATGAATTCCTGCAGTCACGAAAGCTTTTTAAGTAAAGATTTAATTCCATGTCTTTCAAGGCCCCCTATGGTATTGTGTATTTTCTACTAAATCGGTTTGTTAATAGAACACAAATAATTGAATTTACTTCATTCGTTTTGGACTGCCACTCCAGGTCTGAGCACAATAATTTGTCGTAATTAATACTTATTCCACATGACTTCAAGTTTCCACAGCTCCCTCTGAATTGCCAGTGAGAGCCCTCTTTTCTTTAAATGTATTGGAGTGCACCCGAGATGTCATATTGAGATGTCAAAATTACACGTCGAATTTAGATGTCATCTCGAGATGTCAAATTGAGATGTGTCATTTGAGACGTGTCATATTGAGACGTGTCATATTGAGACGTGTCATATTGAGACGTATCATATAGAGATGTCAAATTGAGATGTCGAATTGAGATGTCATATTTGAGACGTGTCATATTGAGACGCGTCATATTGAGACGTGTCAATATAGAGATGTCAAATTGAGATGTCATCTTGAGATGTCAAATTGAGATGTCATGTGGAGATGTCAAATTGAGATGTCAAATTGAGATGTCATCTTGAGATATAAAATTGAGATGTCATCTTGTGATGTCAAATTGAGATGTCATGTGGAGATGTCAAATTGAGATGTCAAATTGAGATGTCATCTTGAGATATAAAATTGAGATGTCAAATTGAGATGTCATCTGGAGGTGTCAAATTGAGATGTCATCTGGAGGTGTCAAATTGAGATGTCATCTTTACAATCTCCTTCAAAACATTCCGCATGTTCTCTATAGTTATCAATGGGGAGACAGAGAAAGGTACCAACCTCGATGTTTCTGCCAAAGCTGGTAGAGCTGCAACTTAAATATATTTTTTCTAATTACAGGTTTTTGTCAATCCACTGCCAGACAATGGCCTTCCCATGTTGTGTCAGCCCATGGGAGTTGTTTGACTTTACTTCACTATTACGGGTTGGTGAAGGGGGTGGGGGGAACCCTGGACTTATTTGGTTAGCACACTGCACGAGGAACCCGGCGACCTTCGTTAGATTCCCAGCTCTGGCTACCATTTGTGACGAGTGATATGTGAACCAGTCCTGGGCAATCAACCCACATTTCGCAGCGTGTTGAAGTATAGTCCAGACCAATCCTCATTCCTGACATTAAAACAAAACTTTTTTTTCCAGGCAAGGCCCAAATGAGTGATGTAGTAATTTTTTTAGAAGCGACCTGGCCACAAATTATAGCATCAGGAGGTCTTCATCGGGTGCATAGGTGCTGAGATGTGAACTACCTCGCCTGGTATACAGGAGGTCGTGGGTTCGATCCCGACCCTAACGCCTGTATATTTGGAGTTTGCATGTTCTCCCTGTGGTCGAGTGGATTTTTCTCGTTTTTTTCCTCCACATTTCGAATCAACATGCACGTGTAGAGCATTTGGCTGCTATAAATTTCCACGCGATAATCCACTTAATTGAGCTATCATTTGTGGTAGCCAGGTCGCTTCTGAAAAAGAGCTATACAGCTCAGTGGTGTCTTGCCTGATAAAATATATATATATATTTTTTCACCCAGCGGTGGATTGAAAATTGCATGTAAATTATTATTTATACAGTAGAAACAAAAAGCTTGGCATTAATGTAATGGCTGTGGTGAGGTCGGGGCTGTCACACGACACTTGCACTAGACAGGCACTGGGTCTGCTGTGGTTTGGTCAAGATGGCCTTACGCTCATGCAACAACAAGAGGCCATTTACGTTCGTGGCGCCGGCCCTTGCTTTTGTCTGCGCAGCACGGCAACAGGTGCACTGCAGGATACGTTGCTGGTGGATTGTATGCGGTGGGGTAAAATGTGGGTACCCTCCCCACATTTCATGAACCCATATTAGCAGAATGAAGGGGTTGGTGACACTATTCATCCTTCAAAACAGCAAGGTTCCTTAGCATGCATTGACGTGTGCAAGGCAATACATCTACTGCCTGCAGGTTCCAGACTCTTTAAGTTTGGCTACTTAACATTTCTATTGCTTTTCCATGCTGCGATATTAAGTGCTTTCATAACATACAGGATGGCTATAAAACAATTCCAGTTTCGCTGAATACAAGAACCCAAGTCCGTTTGCTTCGTTGAATGGGTTTCAATCTTCTGTAATGGGGGGGGGGCGAGGGGGCTGAACCGGCTCAGATATCCCCCCCCCTTCCCCACTAATGATGTTGCTGATGATAACCATGGCCGGGAATCGAGCTCAGGTAACTTGAGTTCAGAGCGCAGTGTGACGACCGAGGTGCCTTGGCTCCGATTGGCACGGTTGGCTACGTACGGTACGGAAGAAGTTCAACGTACATATTTACCAACATTTAACTGAATCAGTGTTGTGGTACTCAAACAGGCCGTGTTATGATTGTTGTCATTGAAATTGCCAGTTCAGCGCACACAGGATGAGCCTGTGAGAAATGTAATTAACAAGCTTATAAGCCACATAGAGATTAAACAAACCGCACATTGTTTACTTAAAAAAAATTAAGCTGCTGTTCAAAATACAATTAAGTGTAATATCAGGGCCATAGAGGCTTGATGACTGCCATATCAGAGCGATGAATTATATTTAAACATACTCCTGGAGCTAAAACCTTTACTAACCTTCACTGACTATCATATTGAAGTGTGGTCCAACAAACCCCCATGACTGACACAGTTACGCCGTGGGGTGGGGGGGGTGTGCAGGGGACAGACCTTAATCCAGCATTGGTTGACAAAACACTGTAATATGTTAAATTGTTAATGAAACATTAGAGGGGAATCTGATCTGAGAATAGTGTACCACAGCGTACAAGTTCATCGCATTCAGGGGATATCAGAAAAAAATATTCTTTGTAGTCGTACGTGCATTTTAGTATCCATATACTGCAGTGAACTTAGCAGCACGGCCCTTCGTCAATGCGCTGCTTGATGAAGACATCGTCAGGGTTGTTCCTGTACGCCCACTTTGCTGGTCAGCTGTCTGGTTGTTGAAGGTGGAGAGCGTAGACATGGGAGCATCTAGATAGAGTACAACAATGGATTTTGCCGCAATTCCCTCTGCTGCTCACGATGAATCCTCACACCCTACAACACCACTTGTGGATGGTAGTTTCCCATCCGAGCACTTTCCAGGCCTAAGCCCTTGCTTAACTTCGAATATCTGACCAGATTGGCCGCATTATCAGAAATTTTACCATTGGCCAATGTGCTCTCTATATGCCTCGTTGTGCATGTATATACATATGTATCGGCCACCATACTGATACAGGTTGTACTCTAGTCAGATTTGTTTAGAAGTTCTACAATTATGTTTGAATGCGACTGCAGAATAAGCACGTCGAAGGTGAGACCAGTGTTACCATATCTAATTTTTTGTTTACATTTGTGAGTATTGACAACCGTTTGGATTTCTCGCGAAGAAATTATTTCCTTTCACCCCCCTTTTATGAATTCGTACGTACGCACACCGCAAACACGCTTGCTCTCGGAAAAGTGGAAAATTGCGAGATAAGCGATTTAATGGCACACAATGAAATTCCGTGGCTGCTCTCTGTCCTTTACTTTTCAATTGCTCACGAGGGCTTTTTGACAGTGCTCCTATTAATAATCACGAACAATTGAATGATATTTAAACATACTCTTGGCGCATTTCATCCAAGGATCCCAACGTGCCGTATTTACCTTCCTCAATTTTGCACTTGCTATTATTATTTTTCGTCATTCGTGTTTTTTTTTGTTTGCTACGTCATCTATCAGCGGAGAAAGTCATGTGTCCGGCATGGAGGCGCGGGGCTTTTTGCGTAGCCACACCTGGCAGATTTCTAGAGAGCCCCTCAGCACAGTCCCTCGTCCCCCCCCCCCTCCTTCCTTAGCACCCCCCCCCCCTTTCTCATGCTAATCCAGAGGTCAGGAGGGGAGAGGGTTCCCACGTAAACTTGAATGTCCGCCTTGAAAAGCCCTCCCATTGTCCGGCTTGCCCGGGGTGAGAGGGTGGGAGAGAGGTGTTGGGGTAGGGGGGTGGGCAGGCGGCATGGAGGGGGTGGGTGGTACGACCCGTGGCTGAAGTTAGAGACCCCCACTCACCCCCATCCCACCTCGGTTGGGCGTGGCGAGTTATAAAAGCTGCCAGGCCCCGCTGCGTGTGGTGCGCTGGGAGGACGACCGCGCCTCCCGCGTGTGTTATAAGTCACCCGGCTGTCCCATATGCCGCGGTGGGGATGAAGTAGATGGGGCACAGCTGATTGGCCGTTGCAACGGTGGTTGGCTGCCCATATGCTTTGGATGCATTTGTTCGTGGGGGGGGGGGGGGTTTCTTTATTCTTTTGTTAACGCGAAGCTGCTAATTCGAATTTGCGGTCCGCGTGTCTTTTTCTTTTTGGACTCTTTGTATTGTTTGTTCGCCCGGTCGTATAATTGTATTTCGCACTTGATGATCATGAGATGTACACCGTTGATAGTGGCATATAGTACGAGTGATTGAATGTGTGCGAGTTTGTGCGGTGTAGCGGGGAAGGGTGGCGCAGGGGTGAGCGTGCTACTCTACGAACCCAGCGACCCAAGTTCGCTTCCCGCTCACGACCAAGACCAGTGACGATTATCTGAACCGGTCCTGCACTTCCCCTAGGTTGACTCGGCCTCAAATGAGTACCTGGTACGGTGTGTAAACATTGCTACTGGGGAGACAAAGGTGGTCTAGCGTGGTGCTGGGTACCCATCCCCTCGTGTACTGTACCGGCCTTTGTAGGTGCTCGCTAACAGCATTTTCCCCAATAGTCTGTTAAGGCCATAGGGGTGATATTTGTCTTTGTATACAGTGTATGTTTAAGTAATTGGCTTTTTCATCGGTTAATACTGCTGAACAATACACTGTGATGTTAATGCACTCATCCTCATCCTGACAGGCACTCCCGTATGCCCCGTGTATTTTTTTTGTCCGCATTGGTTAAATTTGTCAAAAAATATAAATCTCTAATGCACAAATGGCCGTTGATGAAAATGCCATCACGACGCGCCGTTATATATTTATTTATTCCTACAAGATGCGGGGGCCAATGGCATTACAATTCAGGGAGGTCATAAAACAAAGTTGGGAGTGCCTTTTTCAGAGTGTATGTGCGCGTGTGTGTGTGCGTGCAATGGCCTCGCTTTTTTTTAGTTGCCTCGACTCCGATCCCAATCCTCAAAAAAAAAAAACGCGGCGTCTTATTTGCATGGCTTTCTTATACTTCCATTACCGAGACAGGCGAGTTAAAAAAAAAGACACGAGCCGCTGATTGCTTTGTGGCTGTGGGCCTGAAGGCTATCTGCTGCATAATAAAACAGTAAATTCAAGGTGAGGAGCAAAAGCGGTAGGGGTGTGGAGATGGATGTGATCTCGTGCGATATTGACCGTGCTGCGCACGCTGTTTTGGTTGCCCGTGTAATTGGATCTGAGCGCGAGCTGTCTTGATGTTTATGCACAAAATTGTGTGCGTGATATTACAACAAAAAAATTGCGATAAATAACGAATATCATTGTATCACGTGGCACGCTTTTGGTCAGGTCATTTAAAATAAAATGCACTTCTGTTTTTGTAATGCACATTTTTGCTTTCAAACCACAATTTATAATTTTAAAAAAACGTCCATTTTCAGTTTAAAACCTTTTCGGGCGGAATAAATTGTAACAGTTAAGTAAACGAAGCAATATAGTTTATTAATATTTGTTTTCACAAAAGGAGCGCATTAATCAAAATATTGTGAGGCAAAATGCTGCATGTACGTGCCTCATGTATTAAGACCTGGAATTGTACATTGAATCAAAGTGCTTTTAAAAGGGCTAGAGTAAACGTGCCAGTCTGTATTATCACAGCTGCGCTTAGTTTTTCCTAAAACCCATGCTACAGTGCCACTGAAGCCACCGCATTCAAAATCTCGCCTCTTCCAGACGTTATTGACTTTATTTTTGTTCTCCCCGCCGACTCCACCCCCCCCCCCCCCCCCCCATTTTCCTGTCGCTCGCTTAGCGCTGCCTGGTCACGTTCAGGGTCAGGGAATTAATACGCGCAGAAATGCAAAGCTTTTCTTATTACTGAGCATCGATCGCACTGCAGTGTCATTCATTGAGGATGGAGGCGTGATGGATGGATGAGCGAAGAACGACCCGCGCTTTCCCGCTCGCCACGCGATAGCGCGATCGATCGCAAATGCTCCGGCGACGCGCCGTGAATAATGTATTGCCAAGCGGCTGCCAAAACGTTCGATAGCCACTGTCGATTGCTGTCTTGCCCCCCCCCCACTCACCCGCCTGCCCACCAACCCCCAACGAAGCCAGCTCCTAGCGCTACCCTGTTCGACAACCAGGGTTGCTTTCGGTGGGGGGGGGGGGGGGCGGGTTTCCCTCTCGTTCGGATGCCACCCGCTCAAACTTGTCGATAACGGAGAGCGACGCTTACTTGCAGTACCTCAGTGAACCCACACAGCGATGAGCAATGTCTCGTGCTCTCAGGGCCATGGAGTGGAATTATGTTGCCGCTGCGATTTGATGAGGCAAGGTGTTGTTGGCATGGTTTATTTGGATAGTAAAACCGATTTTTTTTGGTGGTTGATAGTGTTTTTTTGGTTCTGCATCACTCTCCTTACTACCGTGGTTTACCGAATTAGTTGTACTCATTATAGTGTGTCTCTTTGTAAGTTTCCTTGATTGAATTGTAGTTATGGTGGCCAACTTGCGTTGGTTTCGTGTGAATACCTATTGAAAGAATTGCAATTATACGTATGTAAAACACACGGAAAAATCATGATAGTTATTGTTGAATTTGTAAGGCGCATTTCATAATCAGAATATTTATACTGGAGGAATCCGATGAGCTGTGAAGCTCTTTTTTTTAACAGATGTCCAGTAAATTTCGATTTAAATTTCGATGTAAAGCTTTCGTGACTGCAAGGATTCATCTTCTTTGGTTCTTGATTCTACGTGACTTTACCGAAAGAACCAAAGAAGATGTCCAGTAGTTAACAGATGTCCAATAGATCCCAATGTGCCATATATAGAAAGCAGGAAAGACAACAGAACCAGGGTAAAAGGCTCGAACTATTGGGCGACAGTTCAGTTCAAAAAGGTGAGTTTTCAAAGAGCAATTTAAATCAGAATCAGAGAGGGTTTTATTCACCATGAAAGTTCGCACAGACAAGGAATTTACTTTGGATGGAAGGTGCATACATTCAACATATCGGAATCTTAAATAAGAGTGGTATACAAGTCTAACTATACTAAAGGTACAAAGTCTAACTAACACTAATGGGCTAAAGTATGTAAAATTTTGAAGAAATATTGAATATAAAGTAGCTATAAGATACAATCTAAAAATAAAAATAATACAAATAGGGTAACATAGTGTAAATATGGCAAGGTGTCATTTTGTAGATAAAATGTTAAAGTCAGAGTAAGCCCTTGGCCTTGTTGAAGAGGCCAGCAGCGGATGGGAAGAAACTGTTTTTGTGGCGTGAGGTTTTGGTCCTGATGGACCGCAGCCTTCTGCCGGAGGGGAGTAGCTGGAACAGAGAGTGTCCAGGATGGGAGGAGTTACTCCAATTTTCTGATTTTACCAAAGGCGAAGTGTTCCGCGCTCTGTGAGCTACGCTGGCAAAAGGCCAATCACCCCAAGAACAGAGCCTCGACCTCGGAAGTCCTTAGAAGAAGGCGATCTGAGGATCTCGGGGACCTCGTTGGAGAGTTAACACGGACTCAGTTTAACACGTTGGCTTTTGCGACTAATGTTTATATTTACACAAACAGACCTCCATTATGGAAGACGACATGGAGTCAGTTCCTGCAGATATTGTGGAAGCAACCCCATTTAGAGCCTTGTAGGTCAGCAGCAGGATCTTAGGGTTGGCTTCCACACATTTTTCTTGTTTAAAGTATAAACGTGGTTTATTTTTTAAGTATAATCAAATTCGATGCATGATCTGCGCATTTATTTGCTTGGGAATTGTCATTTGTGAACCTCATTGGGATGTTATGGTATTATGCATCTTTTGCAAGATGTTAATATTGATAAGAATCACTCTCTTATATAAGCAACAGAAGAGTGAAGCGTGAGGTATTCATGGTTTAATGATTACAGTTGGGATTTATTTTACATTAATGTCTGGCCTTCGTGTTTAATGTTAACACATCTTCTCAATACAAGCAGTGTGGCTCCCTCTACCCAGCCTGAATGAGGCAGGCGCTGCACACCGAGGAATATTACAATTGTTTGAATTTTACTTGATTTTTATTTCTTTATTTGTGGTGGTGCTTGGAGACACTATATTACGGAAGGGTGTGTGTGTGCATCGCTTACATCGTTACGGAAACTCAGTGCTGCCACCCTCGTATATACTGTAGATTGATGTGCCCGATATTTCTCTGTCTGGATGTATATACGTATTAGTATCCAGTGATGGTACTGTATTCCTCCATGTCCCTGTGTGTGTGTGTGGAACATTCCTATGAATGAATACATTGTTTGTCATTTTAACCAAATATATTATTCGTTCCTGTTACAACTTATTTTAAGGCGTTTTATTTGCTCGAAAATGTTCAATATGCACCAAATATATATTCTGACTGTTGTCATTGAGTAAGACAGGATATCACTATGAATGTTAATCCCTGTACATATTTACAATACCATAGTAGTAGCTGTTAAAATATACAACTGAATTGTAACCATATAAGAAGTTTCAACGAATATCTGGAGGGGTTTTACATGAATGTATTAATAATGACGTTATAAAACGAACTATTTTTAAGTGAAAACAAATATTTCCAACGAAAGGTAATTGAGGTAACATGTAGATTTTGTACAGATATTCAATACCGTTAAAACTGTACGTTGCTTAAAGAGTGATGTATTGAAATAAAAATAGATACGGTGATCCAATTTGCTTTGTTCAATAAAGCCATGTATTCAAATGAAGCCTGTTAGTCATATTATGATCACTACTAATATCAGCGGTTATGTTGTTCTTTCACCACTCCACATATGCATTCATATTAAATTGTAAAAACAAACATGCAACGGTTAATTGATTAACAGAACATATTCATGATTTGAATTTAAAACATCACCATTAATAGTTACAACAGATTTTTTTATAAAATCGACCATTTAATAATTCAATGAGAATCTAAACGTACTTTGTTTACACGCTGATATTAACAGTGAGTTGTATCGTAAATTACAGCCAGAAAAGCAAGTACAGGGGTTAAAATGTAAAGCAAAACATTTCAACACGATCCTAATTAGCTGCGTAAACACAACAGAAGTGATATTAATTTTAAAAGTCGCCCTGTGAAACAAAGCCAATCGGAATGCGTAGACGACGTTGGTACGGTCCTTCCATCGCCTCCACCCGTCCAAGTAGTCTGGTCTTCGCGACAGACGAAGCTTCAGCTCCGAGCTAGGGACCTGGGGCAGGCACGCAGGGGATCTTGCAGCACCCCCTTAAGCCACCGTCCCTTTCTCCACGTGCCGCGCGGTGAACTTAGCCCAAAAGGAGCAGACAGCAGACCGATCGAAAATTGGACGGCACGCCGGGCAATCGGCCAAACCCGACCGTCCAGCCAGAGCAGACAGGCCAGGTAGGCGCGCAAGCAAGCGGGCAGGCAGGTGACTTTGCTCATCTGCCAAGGCTGCCAGTCACCTGGCCGGCCAGCCCAAAGGGCAGCCAGCGAAGCGGGGCGGGCAGGGCGGGCAGGCAGCGCCACTGCCTCGCAACCTCACGCGGCAAGAAATGCACTGCGTAAGGCAAACGACACAGCCAAGATCTCGCCCATCCGCCCCACCCTCCCTAGCCTCAGCATTCTCCTCCACCACTCTTAATACTCTGATGGTTCACACCGAACCGAATGACAGGAGGCTGTAGGCTGACTTTAGCACTTTCCAGTGTTTACACGGACGGATGCCACGGTAAATGTGGTCATCCATCTGCTTATGCACATTTTCAAACGAAAGGCTATATTTAATGCGGTCGTTATTGCGTTAACTCAAAGGTTGACAATTTTTTACACTCGTAAAATTACACGATCAAAATTCTACGGTAGTATTTAAGGATATACATGAAGTAAAGCGTGCGTTTTATTTAAATATTTAAAATGCAAAAATTACCTGCACCGTTACTCGAAGTCTCGAAGCCCTTTTTGCGATTATTTTTTTTTTGTCAACGAAATGCCTTTTCAACAACTTGATGAAATCACTCCTCTAAAAACAGCTTACGCGAACCGTCAATTCGTTGTCACGTCATCCCAAATGTCGCACGTGTATTAAAACCTCGTAACTATTTCGATGCGGCCGTTTCTTCGGCGTAGACCCGTTGTCGTTCTCAAGCGACGCTTCGGCGCGTTGATTTCGGCAACCCCCCCCCGCGTCGGCGCAAAGGGGGTGGGCGGGCGAGCCCGCTCTCGGTCGCTTCGGACTTTTGAGCCGCACGCGTGAGTCGGTCCGCAGGAGCCGGAGCAAGTTAACGCAGGCGAAGGGTTGGCGCGCACTGTACGGCAGCGAGCCAAGGACCGGGCTGAATGGCCGATCGTGCGGCCGCCACCGCCGCCGCGTCCCGTCCCGCATGCGTGGCTGGAACGTGACCCGACATGTTTATTATCTGAGCCGATCCCGACCAACAAGCCCCCACCCCCAAAACAACGCCCTCTATCTAACTCACACCCCCCCCCCCACTACCCCTTCCGCCCCCCCCCCCCCGCGACCGCCAACCATGCACAACCTGCGCCCACACGAGCCTACCCTTCTTCCGCCTCCCACCTCACTGGCCTGCCATCCCCCCCCCCCGGCCCCCCTCCCCTCTCTCCCGCACACCCCCATACTCCACCTTCTGTCCCCCCAGTCACTCTAAACTGCTGTTTGCAAAAGCTTACAGGTCCAGGGATGCTGGAAAGTCATAGCAGAGTTTCCGAGGGAGGTGGGGGAGACAGTGGGAGCACGAGGCCCATTGCGCCTGTCCACCACCACTTAGGCGCGGCGTAGGTGTGGCGTGCGTGAGTGTACGGCTTGGTGAAGCTTGCTGTAGAGCACTCGTGTGTATGTGTAGTGCAGGTGTTCTGCATTTGCCGGGCCGGGCAGTTTAGCGCAAGCGGCGCCCGGTAAGTTGCTTTTCTTCGCGAATTCGGCCCCTCCGAATGTTTTTTCCGGGGGGGCGCGCGCGTCCGGTTTACCCGTCTGCGGAGCAGCTGTCGCGAATCGGGCGAAGTTTTATTTATAAGGAAAAGAAGGTGAGAGCATTTCACATTTGGCGCCCCCAGTTCTCATCCTCCCCATCCCATTCACGCCTTCTCCGCGCGCGCGCGCCCATTGCACGCCAGCCGGGCCGCTCTGGCCTCTGAATGGAGTGTCTGCAGCTTAGTCCCCGTTTTCAGTGAAAGCCTGTCACAAGCAGGGTCAATGCCATGGCTACGCTTTTGTTCCGCGTGTCACTCACGGCTTTCGCTCACCACGCAACCACTTAAATCGAGCCTGGGAAAATACTTAGCTTTCCATGCAGAGCGGCGATAAATAGCATGATAATGCATTCCGCCATGTACAAAAGAGGAGCGCTGCATCTATTTCGCTCGTAGTTTGGTTTCCCATCTTCGTAAAGTGGCGTAAAAAAGATCGCATCGGAGCGTAATGTGATTATGTTGTTTTAAGTATTTTTTTTTTGTCGCACGCCGAAGTTTTTTCGCACGAACATTTAGCGGGTTCGGAAGTTGCTCGCGTTTAAAACTTCCGACGGAAACTTTGAAAGTTACCGTTTCCTTTTCGCAAGTTTCGGGAAAGTTGTTCGTATTTATACGCGCGCGCTAATCGTGGGCTTCTGCGCAAGGATGAGGATTGAAAGATAATCCGACAGCTGGGAAAATTTGCAGTAACAACTGAAACGATGCGTGAATGGATTAAATTTCTCCATTAGCTTTACGCGGTCCTTTTGGTTTGCTGTAACGGCATACGGCGTAATTTGGATGCATGTTGGTCGCCCGCTTTTTTAAAACGGTTACAGAAATATTAGCGAACGCTCTGCGACGGAGGGCGCTTTGTGTTTTTTCGCGCGTTTCGCCAACCACAGGAACGAACGTACACGATCGCCGAATGGCGAGCCTGCGATATTGTACGAATAGACAATGGTTTGGCGTAACTTACCTCCCCCCCCCCCCTTCGCAGTTGGAGTTAGCGAAAGGGGTAAAAAAAATTCCATTGTATATATTGTAAGCGGGCTTCATGATAACGTACGGCGGATTTCGATGCGGTCGCCAACGAAATCGCGAGCGCATCCGGGGGAAAAATATAAACCCGCAAATGGCCCGCATTGTTCGATCGCCCGCCGCCTGTTGTTTTTTGCCGCATACAGTCGCCAAATATTTTGCGCAAACTTTCCGCCGGACAGGAGTCTTTTCTGGCGGTACCGTAAAATTGCCCAAAAGCTTCGTAATTCGTATAACTTTATCGGGCGCAAGCACGTCACGCGACGCAGCGTCGCGTGCGCTCGTTTAGTCGGACATTTTGCGTTACGGTTCACATGTAAACAATTGCATCGTTTTATGAAATGACTGAGCGCGATGAATCTTGCACATTTTATTATAAACCATGCGATATTTGCTTGTCGCACCGTGTGGAAGACGATACGCATACCACGGGGGGGTGTGCGGGCTGTAGAAGCCTATATGGACACCATGTAGGCACACGAGATGTTTGACGTATTAATCTTATTTTATGACACGCGTTGGCTAAATGAGCGAATCGGTGCATTTTCCACAAGAGTCTCGAGGTATTTTGCACGTAGAATTCCAGTTTAATTTGAAAATCATATCAAATACAAAAAGACAGCTTGCTTGGCGTGCGTGCGTCCTTACCGTTGCAGTACAATAGCACTGGTGAAAAATTGCGAGGCCTCGTTGTCTTGAAAGGCATTTCTACGCGCTTCCGTTCTTGAATACAAATATGGAAAACAGTGCGGCAGAGGATACAGATGCTTGCTAAGCCATCTTCTTCCTCCTCATTCGAAAAAGGGCCGCTGAGTGTTCGATATTAGTCCGATCGATGAATGAATGGAACAAAAGCCAACGCGAACGAGACGGCCGCCTCTTGTTTTTTAGCCCCCCCCGCCATGCAGCGAGGAGGTATGACGTGTGCTTTCCCACCAGTCGCAGCATTTGTTATGAGTTTGAGGGGGTGCAGGAGGGAAGCGAAGAAGGGGGCGGCAGTTGGGTGATCACTGAAGCTTAAGTTCCTCCTGCTGCTTAACTAATGCTGGGAAAGTTCGCCGACTGAATGGGGCGGACGCAACCGAATTAGCCAGGAGAGCAGATTTAATTGAAATTCATCTCCACGGAAGACAAGTTCACTCACAAAAGAAAGGGGAGCCGAGGGCTTTTTGGAGCGAGACAGACGCTCTGTGTGGGGGCAAGCTGCCTCTGCAGCCCTCCCTGTGCGTCCCCTGCCCCACCCCTCCTGCTGGGCCTGCAACCAGACTAGCTGCGGGGCGCTGGGACACGGGACAGGGCAGGGGCCAAAGGTGGGAAAGGGGAGGGCAGCCGACCAGAGTGAGAAGAAAGGCCTGGCCTGTTTGTCTGCCTGTCTGTTGCCATGGCCACCCGGGCCGGGATTACAGACCTTGCCCTCGGCCCACTGTCTGCTCTCCACCAAGGTCCGCCCTCTCCCAAGGCCTTCACAAGCCATCCCTGTGAAAGGCTGCATTGTCCATTGGTAGGGCTGCATGTGCGCGATTCGCATGCTTGTGTGCATGTGCCTTGAGCAGAGCAAAAGTCTTCCTCTCTCTCTTTTTTTTTTCTTTTCTGGCCAAAGCATCTGTGGGCTTTTAATTTTACGTACGCGTGCGCGGCGTGAACGTGCGGAATTGTTGAGTGTGCGCCCGCGTGCGTGCATGCGCGCCCCATGTTTACGCGACGCTTTTGTGTTTCTGCTGTTCGTAGCCTTGCTCGGCCGTGTGTTGCCCACATCGCTGCCGGAGCAGAGGGCGAGGGAGCGGGTTAAAAGTGCCATTTCGGGCCTAACTCGGATGGATGGGTTTAGCGGCGTCCGCGCCCCTATGGGAAGCGGACGTCTTGGAAATTTCAGGAGCGCGTACGCGTGTCCCAACCTTAACAAATGTTTTAAAACCATTCACAGATCTTGATTCAGAGAGAGAATAACCAAACAAATGTTGGCCAAAAGCAATCATGGGGTCAGTTGCTTCATCCAGCGATGAGCTACAGTGAGCGTTGTAATGGAACCGTTTTATTATCTTGTTTAGACTTTAGAAACATAGGAGTTGATAGTTAATGGACTAAAATTTGAACAATAATATTGTGGTATTGTAATATATATTTTTATTAAAATAAGTAACTCAGATTTGGATGCAAATTTGTGTGATGTTCAAATATGTGATTCAATATAATATGTAATATACTTAATATGCCTTATAATACCACATTCAAAGATATTGTTATACAAAAGTGTGTTTGTGTAATAGACACGTTACCCAGTTGACTGAAACTGGTTCCACAGCTGAAATGTTCCTTCTTTTTTTGTGTAAGAAAATATTGAACGAAAAACATTGACCACTTTTAAATGCTCTCCACGATGTATTTTGCCAAATTAACTTAGAAAAACCATAGATGTGTAATTGCCTAATTTGAAATTCGATGCATGGAGATAGCCATGTCTTGGTTAGGTCACGGTGATGACGTTAACAGAACTAGATTTCAGATCATCTGAAGTGGACTGATTGCATGGGCCCTTTTGAAATGAAGTAGCTACCCCACGGCATTTTGTATACAATAAAACCTTGGATTGCGAGCATAATTCGTTCCGGAAACGTGTTTGTAATCCAAAGCGCTCGTATATCAAAGCACTCGTATATCAGTTGTGATCACGTGACGCTCGGCAGACAAAGCGTCTATACGTACACTACTCGTATTGCAAGACCTCGCTCGTTTATCAAATTAATATTTATTTAATATTTTTGCTCGTCTTGCAAAACACTCGCAGACCAAGTTACTCGCAATCCAAGGTTTTACTGTGCTACGTAAACTTTCCAGCAAGGAAGACGGACAGACTTACAATGTAACATTTGAAGGTCAGACTTTGAATGATGGAAAGATAGGGGGCAGCAAAAACTATACTTTTGGTGACTCGAGAGTGGTATGGAAATGCAGAGAGTCCGTGTGTGAATCGGAGTCTAATCAGAGTGACAAGTGACCGAACGCGGTAAACTTAAGGTACTTTATCCAGTGGCGGGAGGGATTATCGCTGTGTCTATGTAATAATGTGTGTAGGAGAGGCGGAAGGGAGCGACGCTCACAACAACGGGCAGAGTGGCAAGGTGGCTAAAGCACAGCGAGTTGGCATGGTGTGGTTTAGCGCAGGTGGCGCATCTGATAGTATACTTGAGTGAGTTAACCATAAAAACCTAAGCGTATCCCCCTGACCTTTTGCCTATGAGCCTTTTGCCACTTCAGGTAGCCTCAACATACACCTAGCCGGGCACAAGGATTATGGTGATACAACCACAGCTTAGTGGCAGAATTAAATTGTTCGTGTTGTATCCATTGTTATTGTTATAGCGTAACATGTTGTTGCATTTGAGTAATATATTGCCTATCATTGCCAGGTGTTAAGTAGTCTTATTTTTAAAAATCACTTTCTCTCCATGAGACATCAAAGAATAAGTGTGGCTCTATTTTCCAAACAACCTTAAGGCACCTTAACTTTGTTTAATCCATGGTGGATATGCTTACTTGTACTTCAGAAAATGGTCCTGGCTTAAAACATGAAGACACTCTCTGAAAATGTGCACGAACAAGCAAGTGTAGTTGTTGAATTGACTCATAAATACATTCCCCAAAGCTCTCTTAGTCAATTTTTTTTTTATCAACTTTTGAACACAATTATCTGATACACCTTGGGTTGGACAATATATTTTTAAAGGGCCCATTGTATATGATCCATACGTTTCATATTTTGGGGCCCATCGATTGTACTTTTGGGGTTTTTTAGGTATCGTTCTTATGTGACCCTCTAAAGTCACTCATTCGTTATGTGGTTCAGTATTTTGGTGCCAGTTTTCGTTTTCATATATATGTGTGACGTTTCTTCAAGCTGCGACTTAAAAAGTTCAATACCATCGAGGAAATTGGCAAAATTTTGGGCACTGTAGTTTCAATGTTATTATAATCGGATGTGCTATTATAGCCCCGTGGTAATTTCCTCCACATCCAATGGGAAAGTAAGACTAAACTGTACTTCTGTACATGTGGCCACTGAAATATTTACAAGGCCTCAATACTCTAAATATTTTGGAATTCGATGCAAAATAAACATTGCATACACAAAGCACATAGACGAGTTATTCTGAAGGGAACGAGCATGAATAATTGAACGTGATTGAAATTGGGCACTGCTGGAGTGTATCTAATAGTAACATAACGGGAAAGGTCATTACTATATTTTATATATATATTATTTTTCATATAAAGTAAGTTAAATTTTGATTTAAAGCTTTCGTGACTGCAGGGATTCATATTCTTGGTTCTTTCGGTAAAGTCACGTAGAAGGGAAACAATAAAATAATAAAAATAATTTAAAAAATAATTTTAAAAAACGCCGTGAGAATTTTATTGTTTTATATTTTTATTATTTTATTGTTTCGCTTCTACGTGACTTTACCGAAAGAACCAAGAATATAAAGTAAGTTTCCATATTTTGTGTGTATACAAGTATGTGTTTTATATAGATTGACTGTCCCCACCATCAGAATGAGGAATTTCCATTATTTCACGATTGAAAGTTAAGTTCTTCAGTGGGCAGTTTAAAGAAGCAGTCTGTATATATTCTAGGCCCTCTGTGTGTGGCTACCCTGAACGTAATGTATATTTCACTCAAATACAAATCACATTCTTATTTATTTTTAAATATAATTAACTAGAGTAATATTAATTTAAGAATACATCAAATGCTTATTTGTAAAAAAAATATATTTGTCAGAAGTCCATAATCCACTTGATATCTATTGATTAATTGGTGACTCAGAAACATCCAATTAACTTGTTTATTGTGTGAATTAGTCAAATAAAGTGTCTTGAGCACCCCTGTTGTATCCAGGATTGCTCTAAGGCGCACTTCATGTCACCGTCCCAGATCTCCAGAATTCATGACAGTAGTTAATGTAGGGTCTCAGGGAGGGCATGTACTTGTTCGATTTGAGTTTGGCACCTCCAGATACATTTCTTTTCAGCAGTTTCTTACATGGCATACACTTTATACCCACGGGTTTATTGAGCATCACACGGTGTGTCATTTTGCAACAAAAAAAACCATTTAGTCATTAACGGTTGCTTAAAAAAAATGTTCTGTATGCTCATGATTATAAAAACGACTCCCCCCCCCCCCCTTCCTATTAGCACGGTTGGCTATGTACGGTGCGAATTTAAACATGCATACGTACACCTATGTATATATATACCGTGTACGCCGTGTGTGTATGCGTATTCCTGGCCACGTACATTGGTCCAAATTAGTCTTAAAACTTAACTTGCATCTCCCGTAGGTTTTCTCAGAGCCTTAAATGAGCACCTGCTGTGAAGCAACAGCATTGGCACGGGTGAGGGGGGATACAGAAGGAGTTAGTTGAGCGTACTAATGCCCACACCATCAGCTTGTGTGCCATATTGGCCCTGCTTAATATGTGCTCGGGCACAACTTCAAAAGTCGAAATTACTCGAGCAAGGGTTCTGTGTGTGTGCGTTTTTATTGTTTGTGCTTAGATTTATTCATCTATTGCTTAAGATGAAAAGCTATGGCTGCACCTATGTAGCCATGTATTTAGCCCATGTTTACCAAATAATATGCATTACTTGTTCCCTGATTTTATGAAGCCAATCTGGTTCGATGCCAATCCTAGCTGAGCTTTTTTTTTTATTTGTTACAAGAATTGTAACCTCTCCCAGAGAGAATTCATGTATTTTACGGCTATAAATAATGCAATAACTTCAAAAAGTTAACACCAAATTGCTAAATGACACTTTGAAAGTTGCATTATTGCAGATTTTTTTTTCCCATAGGCTACAATAAACAAACACTGTCCTCTAACTTGCAAGATGGCAAGAGCCTGTATTCCTTCGTGATGCTGTGTAACACAAAAAATATGGCCCACTTATATATTGTAGCAGTTGTCAAGTCTTGAGCTCAGAATGTTTCCCAGCTCCCTTTGCAGTGTCACGCTTTCTCAGCGCAAGCAATTGCTGTCTGCCTGCCCCTGATTGGAGGTAGCAAGTGGGGGGTGTGGGAAGGGAGGGACTATCAGCACAGGTAAAGAGTCACCATCGTACGACAGGGTACATTTTGAGCCCCTTCTTAGCTTTCCCCATTTACTTTAAACACGCACTTTGTAACTTACTTTCGGCGTGCTGTTTGGGTTTCTTGAAAGCGTGACCTCGCCTTTCAGTAGTGGAGCGAGGTGCGGGGGGGGGGGGGCGGCGCGTGGCAGGGGGGGGCACCAGGGGGGGATTTCACAACGCGGAGAGCATTCGCAAGGCGGCACCACTGCCCAGAGCTCCGTCAGCGTTTTGTAGCCCCAAACGCAACCGGCCCATGTCGTGTGGTGACGGGCCAACTTAAAACCGGGGTGGGGGGCGCCTTCAAGGAAAGAAGGAAAGGGGGCAAGAGTGAATTAAGGGGAGTCGGCTCCCCTAGCTCCCCCCCCCCAAACCTCCCCTCCAACCCCCATGTGCCATAGCTGGGCCTGTCAAAGGTTGTAACGTACGTGGCGAGTCTGCCTTATCTATTACCCAAGAGGGGCCAAATAATGACAGTTATTCATATATTTTGCATTGGTCGGAAAGCCTGCAATTTCGCTGTGATAAAATTATAATGAAAAAAAGACATTCATGATTCAAAAGGTGCAGCGGTGTTCTAAAGCGTTCATGCACTATACATAGGCCCGTGGATCACCATGAGAATGGGAAACACTTACAAAATAGCGCTCGCCTGTGTATGTAATAGAACTGAACGTGTGTAATTAAAGCGGAGAAATACATTTTTATGCCAATTTAGTAAAGGTCAGATTTGTAATGATATGGAAAGATGTAGATTACAGGTCTTGAGTAATGATATATTACAAGTATTTTCACAAGTATTAGTAATTACACGATGATATCTTTGGTTTATGTACCATATTTACTCAATGCATATATTCATAATATGCATATCAATTGACTTAAGCTGATGTATACATTTGACAGGCTCTGCACTTGGCAAAACAAGTGGGTTTAAAATGTCATTGCCTTGTCTAATTTGGCATAAGTGTTTATTTTACTTAAGATATTGCAATTTTCTTTGGCCTTAAAATTGGTCAGAAATATTTAAAGAATAGTGGAATGTATATGAGTGAGTAGATTGCAGTGAAGAGCCCCATGAGAAGTGAAATTGCCGTGGTGTTAAGTGAGTGGGTAGAGGTACATAGCTTCCCTTTTCAAGATTAATAATTATTTGAGGCCATGTAGGTCAGAAGATGAAGTCTCCACCCTCCACCCCCCCCCAATATTTGTGTGTTTAGCTTTCAGTTTGGTGACTGCCTCGGTTATTGAGGGTTTCCCAGTTAAGTCGCGCTGTATTGCACGCATTTGAATTCCGTACGAATAAAATGCATGCGAGTGTGTACTTGATACGTGTACTTATGATAATGTTTCCGTGGACAAAGATGTTTATGAATACACTTGATGCTTCTAATTATTTCACCTTGAACGAACGAATTTGATTCTCTGGAGTTAAAATAATAAAATTAGTGTGAAAATGGCAATTAAACCCTTGTTTTCATGTTATAATCAGCTTTGGTCACCCTTTCCGAGATGTGACATATCAGCTTTGTACGGCATTGTCTCTCATTGTCTCACCCTTGCTCCTTGGCCTTTGGCACCCGTGAGCCACGATGCATTCTTTACCCAGCATGCCATGCACTGTAATGCTGTTGTGTCAGAAGCGCTGCAATATTCCTTATGATTCAACACAATTGGGTCCTCTCGATGTATACAACACACAACAACAAAAAACCACTGCAGTTTTTGCAACGCCATAAAATCTTAATTTAATTTTTTTGCAGAGAATATGTAAACTCTTAAGGAGCTCATGTTTGTGCCCCTATCATTTTACTCTTGCTAAGGTCATTATTTTGCAAAGGTCTGCCCCCATCTAATGTAACGGTCACATTTTGCAATACGTAACAATTTGTTAAAGAATGATTCCGTTTGTTTTGACAAAACCAGACTATTAATTGCACTCGGTGTAGATAAACATGTTTTGTATATAAAATTAAATCTGCAAGTGAAAATACTCATCTTAAGAAATTCACAATGTTACATCATCTTCCTAATATTTGTTGGGCTGATATTTGTTGAAAATACGTATTAAGTATTTGTTTTCTCTAAACGCATAAGTCATGATTGTGACAGCCTAGTAAATTACTCAAGGTCAAATTTAATAAATGTTTGCATAACTTGTGGTGTGAGTACAGTGTAAAATGGCTATGGTAAATACAGTACTTATCGTTTCATTGAGTGATAGCATACACTACATATTGCTTCAGTAAATAAAACTGAAACCACATTTTTAAAAAATATATTTAGTATCGTAGGTATGACATTTTTTTGGTAATATCAAAACACGAAAAAATATACTTTTTTGTAGATGTATAAATAATAATATTACCAACAACTCCCCCCTCCAATTGTTTCTCAACACATTCCCCCCTCTCTGCTAACACCTTTATTCAATATTAAAGGTAACTGTTCAAAACATGTGTTGGGCACATCAGGTGTGATTTGGGTGCCTCTGATTGGAATGAGAGACTTTTGGCTCCACTCCAGACAGCTCCTCATCCCATGATTGCAGTCACCGAATCGATGCCTATTTCCCCTGAACAATGACCAAACAAATATATTGTAAATTGATTGCGTGGTGCTCACTAGAAAATTGCTTTTACAAAAATCATTAAAGCCCGTGACATTGATAGCAACGGGAAAACTGCGGGCACTGTAAATTGTTTGCTTGCTTCTGAGCAGGCTTTGACACAAAATGTAAATCACTTTCTAAAGGGCCCTTTTAGCCAGTGGGGAAAAAAAAATGTGAAAAAGGGTGAAAGTCTTATTGAGAAGGTGGCTGTCATATATTTTATATTCTTAACTTAGCATTTCCCAGGATGACGGTGCTAATGATGTGCACACTTACAGCTGAGAAATGTTAACTTAAGCGCATTCGCGATTAGCTTTTTGTGTTTGAAGAAATTATGTTTTGCTTTTGTTGCTTAGTTTTATTTTTTGGCTTCGTCTCTGGGTTTTCATCCGGACAGATACCTGAGCGTGTGTTTCACACTGTAAGCTGTCATGGGTATCACTGACATGCAATTTTGATGTTGTTTATCCTCAGATCTCATAGGAGCCAGTTTGGGGAGTGGTGGAAAGACCTTGACTGAGTAGCGCATCAAGAATTCTTGGGAGAAACATTCATCCAAAATTATTACTGGGTAAGTGATACGAAATAAGTGCCACTTGAAAAAAATATCCCACTTTTATGAGCTCATTCATTGCTTTTTTGGAAGTATATTTTTTATTGCTGTTGCAGAATTTCCCATGTTTTTTTTTGTATTTCACATTTTTATGATGTGATATGGAGAGTTATTTTCGTGAAGATGAGTAGCCTGGTTACTATTTGCTAAAGTTACGTGAAATGTTTCCATCACTTTTATATTTAAACATCAATGATATTATTTCTGAGCATTGTATCCAATACATACACATGGGATTCAATTATACAGGTACAACTGCCAACACACACAATGATTACATGCGCCCCATTGTGATTTATAAAGTGGACAAAACTTCAGTATGCACTGCTAAACCCACAGGCTGCCATTTATCTTTAAGTTGATATAATTGAGTGTTGTTCGATGCGGCGCTGTGTACGAGCACACAAAACTGCCGTGGCACGATCATAGTCCAGTTGCAAGCTCCAGCCACGTTTTTCTTTTAATCCCCTTCTCGCTCTTCTCTCTGTCCGAAAAACAAGAGGCAGCCAAGTCAGTTTTTTTCAGAGGTGAAAGACAACGTGTAAAATGCAGCTAGACCGTCGGAACAGACTGTTGTAGAGTCACGTTGTGTGAGACGCTGGAGCAGCCAGTCGTCAAGGGCGGCAGGATTAGGCGGCGTTCCTGGAATCATTGTACGTTGCCGATGCAAATTGATCAAAACCCGAAGCAAACACGTTCCCCGTGATGCTGCGTTAGCAGTGTTGCAAAAGCACGAATAACAAAAATGCCACACATTCATCAATAACGCTGCACTAAAAGGAAAAAAAAAGATAGATATATTTAGGCAACGTTTATGGTAATGGCCCTTCTCTCTGCTACGAAGAAGGATCATATATATACGTACTTTTTAGGGCAGTGTTATTGATAGATGTGTTGAGTTCTGTTAAAAAATAAACAGTGATAATTTCACGCAGAGTTTTGGATCGTATGCAACGCAGCAGGATAGGTTTCTTTGAAAGGTCTTCTCATCTGGGCTTTATGCAGCTATCATGGGGATATTGGATGAAAGGGCAGTCTAAATCACCTCAGCAGAAGCTGTGCAGTCTTAATCATCCGTGAGACAGCCGTCCATGAACTGTGTAACCAATGATACTGTGGCACACTGGCCTTGGTTTACCATACAAGCCAATGCTGATTGGTGATTTGAATAATGTACTCCCAGAGTATAGGGCTTATCTATTAAGTTAGAGGTTTTTTTGCAGAGCATAGGTCCGCTAATGAGAATATCTCACCCGACCGGTGTTTTGTTTACCTGTCAGATGCACTTACATCGGAGTTGTTTCAACCAACATGGCAATCGTTTTAATCACACGTAATTATTTTCTAACCCGTCCTCCTAATGTTGCAGTTAATTGAAAGGTTACATGGGACTTCCCTAAGCATCAGCTGAAGAGGAGGCCTCATTTTGTTGATCGTTAAACAGGGGAGGGAAAGCGATGGAGGTAGCCCTCCCCGACTTGGAGGGTTGTGTTTAATTCCCCTTGACGTTGAGGTGTCTTTTGGTGGTCATATTCAAGAGAGCAATTTTTTTGCCTTTTTTTCTTTACAATTTCCATATGAGGAGAATGTCCAGGCCGATAGCCTGCCTGTGTAAATCTACATTCGCGATATATATTTTGTATCTATTTCACAAGCATTTTTTGTTATTTTCTTCCATACAAAATTGTCACGCGGATATTTGCTTCTGCTGATGAGCCTTTACTTGTCGTGCTTAAAGTACATTTTCGGTCAGGGCGTTTACATTATGGTAGACTTTGTTTGTTCCGCAGTGGTGCATGCCATTGTGTTAAATTGCTGTTGAGATATATGTGACTAGAGAATGGTATCTTCAAAGGGCCTTCCTTATACCTTGCGAGCACCAACCAAGAGATGCCGTGTTCCTGCTTGGACATATTTATAGTTACTTGTTTACCTTTTAAACTAAACTAAACTTTTTACTTTACCAGGTAAAGCCCACTGTGCTATTTAGCTCTTTTTCGGACGCAACCTGGCCACAAATGGAAGCTCAACGAAGTGGCTTATCATGTCTAAATTATATAGCAGCCAAATACTCTAAACGCACGTTGATTCTAAATGTGGAGGGAAAAACCGGAGGACCCGGAGAAAAATTCACGCGGCCACGGGGAGAACACGCAAACTCCACGTATACAGGTGTCAGGGTTGGGATCGAACCCACGACCTCCTGCCTATCCGGCGAGGAAGTTAACATCTCGCCACCGTGGTGCTCGTGAATAATGTTTGTATTTGTTGTTGTGACTTGCTCACCCGCCCGTACGGGTCAAAAAGAGCTTCATCGCTCATCGGATTCCTCTAGGATAAATACATAGTCTGATTCTGACATTAGGAGTTTTTTTGTTGCCAATCTCAGGTGATATGTTAAACGAAATTGGAGGTGTCAAAAGAGTTATTTTTTATTTTTTGTTCTAAACTATTAATGTTGTCCACGACTTGGGGTACATAGCAGAAGGTGTGGAGATTTAATTTAAGCAGATTTTTAAAGGTGGATATCGTTTCGAATTAATCTCAGTTACTAGATCTGTACAACAACAAAAACACTCTTGTCTATAATTGCTCTCATTCTTAATGTCAATAATATGCTGCCCTTCAATCCACTGCTAGATGAAAGCTTCCCGACAGCTTGTCAGTCATGGGGATTGTTTGACCGCATTGGTCAGTGCAGGTTGGTGAAGGTGAGCGCCCATGAGCGTTTCAGATACCATTCGCCACTAATGTTAGCCTTGGCTCCGAATAACTCACCTTGCCAAGGTCATAGGTTAGCTTGCTTACCACTGCACCATCTCTTCACACCATCGGAAATTTATAAATGAGTTGTACATACTTTACATGAATATTTATAGCACAGCTTATAATTAATTATGGCCAAATTTTAATTATCGTTTCAAATCATGTCATATAGCACGTTAAGAATCCCTTTTAGAATATATTGCTCTGAAATAAAATGCTTGTATAGATGGCAAACATGCAGATAACACTTGCATTTGTGTTGCTTTCTACGGCTAGAAAATACAAATCTCAACACCAGCTTAAGATGAATATTGTACTGCATGGTGTGTGTGGGGGGGGGGAATTGACAAACCAAAAAAATATATACTCAAAATGTCATCCAAGAAATGTTCATACAATTATTCCACATCCGTGTTTTCTGCTTTGCGGTTAGCATCTGAACAGCTTAGGTCTGACTTGCTGCGCTGGCTTTCATGTGTTAAAATTCAAGCATTCAAGCAACACAAAGGCAGCTTATTAAGCCACAACGGTGACTCAGGGCTGAACTCCAACTGATATGAATTGTTGTTTGTAGCCATGGCAATACGGCGATCGCATTATCACGAGTCGCACACTGCCTGCTCACATGTATGTATATTGCAGCGGAGACTAAATGTTAAGCGACAAAATATATGATACATCCATCAGTAAACTAACAAAATATGAAAGGTGAAAATCAAAGCTTTGATCAAAAGTCATGAATTTAATTTAACGTGAAATAAATAAAAATAATAACGCTTAATTTTCGTTTTATTGCAAATTATGGCTTAAAACGTGCAATGCATAGTAGACATTAACCTTGGACTTGATTCCTAATTGACACTAAACCAGTCCTACCACCGTGTGGGGTTTGCATGGTTCAAAAGAGTCCTCCTTTTCTAATGATCAACAAGGTTCTGCACAGCAGGGAGGCTCACGCAGTGCACACACACGCACACACACGCACACACACGCGCACACACACACGCGCGCACACACGCACGCACACACACACGCACACACACGCACGCACACACACACACACGCGCATACACACGCACACACACGCGCACACACACACACACGCACACACGCGCACACGCGCACACACACGCGCACACACACACGCGCATACACACGCGCACTCGCCACCCGACTCGCTACCATTCCCAGCCACCCTTCCTCCAAATCACAGCCCACACAAAACACTCCCAGCGTTCTCCCAATAGCCAAAACACCCCCCCCCACCACCTCCCTTCTCCGGCCCCTCCCTCCATACCCCGCTCCCCCCCCCCCTTATCCCCCGACCAGCCCTAGCTAGCCCCACTCTCCTCATTCACACCTGCCTGCCTTGGTAATGATGGTGGATCTGTAGATGGAGCAAGTGGTAGCCCGAGAGGGAGGTTGGGTGGTGGCGGTGGGTGCTCCGGAGTAGGGGAGGGCAGGCGTTGGTGATTGACGTGAAGGGCTCCTCCAGGATACCGTGAGCTCCCAACGCCCGCGCGGCATCCCGCACCTGTGGACACAGCGGAAGCTTTCACTGCGTTAATTGCAGCCCGAGCTTCTTCCTTCCAAAGCCCGTTTATCTCAGTCACCTGCTCTGCCATGTGCACGCACTATTCTATTATATCTGGAAGCAAATCATTATTATCATCATTATTTTCTCGGGTTGGACCGCTGCTCTTCAACTGACGGTCATTCAGCCAGATAGCGAAGCACGTTCTTACAAAAGTTTTAGTGTCGGGGGGGAAAAAGCAAGCAAAGAAATACATTTCGTAATTAAATTTGGCACGAGATACTAATGTGACCGTGTTATATTGTGTAGCTGTAGCATGATAGGGGACTGCTTCGTATATTTATTTTGTGGCCCCAACAGACCGTTACCTCCCCTTCTTCCGTGGACTGTAGCCAAAAATAAAAAAGCGTGTGTTGCAAAGGCCGTATTACTCCACACAAAGTTTGTGAGTTCTAATTACATTTTACGATTGGCAAAAGCGAAAGGTCCTGGTCTTGAAACCTCACAATTATTTACGGCAAGTTCCAGGGCTTTGGCCTACACGACTTTTTTTTTTTAAACCTGCTGGCTTGAAGTAATGAGAGAGGGCTTTTTTTACCAGACCAAACAGAGCGCCTTTCAGATGGGATCATTTGTATTGAACTGGTCGCCGGTGATGTAAGCGCCGATTACTCAAGACATACTGGAGAAGGTTGTTATGACTAATTGCCAGCTGAGGTCAAACAGTGGACAGCTGCAGGAGGACACAATCTGCTAACAACACGGAGGGGGAGAAAAACACGGAGCTGTTCTGGCTCTTAGAATAGGACCAAAAGAGGTCAGTACAGACATCTGTCTGTTGAGTCACTTGACGGCCCAAGGAGACTTTAACCCCGTTCAATAGCAACACATGGCAGTAATTTGAGCGAAGAATTTTTTAGTTTTCACGTTACAATAACATACTTTTTACAAGTGAAGGTATGTGTGCGAGTGAGCTGGGGTGGGGGGATTTGACTTTTGAATCGACTACAGTGCCCATTTTTTTTGTTCAGAAATTCAGCCATGCAATATATTTACAGTTGTCGAAAATTAAAGCATTGGCAATTAACCAGGAGCAGCCATTAATTAAATGCGTCAAGCCAATTACAAAAACAGAATTGGGATTATTTACAGTTGTCAATGCTTCTTTTCAACGTTTAATATTGTGCCATGCCAGGACAAGTGCAATGGATTTCATTCATTACACGTGTGTGCACCTACACGTATGCAACACAATTCTATATATATTTTAAAAAATGTTATACAATTTGAACCCATTAAAAATATTATATGTCCAGTGCAGCTGCTACCAATTTCAAAGTTTGCTGATTTATGACAAAAAAATTCCACTTCCCTGTCTCATTGCCACGGACGTCATTGTGCCGGGGAACACTGAAATTGTGCGTTGTCCTTCAGAGGTGGTTTTCTGTATCCTGACTCGTGGGTCCAAAAGGTCTGATGACACGACTGCATTTGCAAGAGCGGACACCATCGTATCCTACCGCCATGGCCATATGTATCTGGAAATTTACCTACACCCACTAAAATTACCCAGTCGTGAAATCATATGGCCTCCTTGTAAATCTCCTCTGCAGAGTTCATCGGTGGGTACCCTCTATTACAAAAAATGCAAGCAATTGTTACCAGATAACTCTGCAGCTATTGCGCGCACTGCTGGTCAAAATTAAGTAATGGTTTGTTAACATCAGCTCCAGGGTTAATAACGTTTATTTAATAGTTTTTACGTTACGTGACGCGTAACCAATGTAACCAAATGTTGTTTTGGCCACCACGTGCACTCATTATGAAAAATAAGAAAGAGGTTTTACCCTTTCTGACAATAAAACAGGTGTTAAGCTGTTCAAACACAAAATAGATACATTTTGTAAGGAATCAAGGCTGTATTAACCACACATACTTGTGGCAAACAAATATGCTCTGATAATACATTGAGGGAAAAAAGTATTTGATCCCCTGCTGATTTTGTACGTTTGCCCACTGACAAAGAAATGATCAGTCTATAATTTTAATGGTAGGTTTATTTGAATAGTGAGAGACAGAATAACAACAACAAAAATCCAGAAAAACGCATGTCAAAATTGTTATGAATTGATTTGCAGTTTAATGAGGGAAATAAGTATTTGAACCCTCTGCAAAACATGACTTAGTACTTGGTGGCAAAACCCGTGTTGGCAATCAAAGAGGTCAGACGTTTCTTGTAGTTGGCCACCAGGTTTGCACACATCTCAGGAGGGATTTTGTCCCACTCCTCTTTGCAGATCTTCTCCAAGTCATTAAGGTTTCGAGGCTGACGTTTGGCAACTCGAACCTTCAGCTCCCTCCACAGATTTTCTATGGGATTAAGGTCTGGAGACTAGCTAGGCCACTCCAGGATGGACCTTAATGTGCTTCTTCTTGAGCCACTCCTTTGTTGCATTGGTCGTGTGTTTTGGGTCATTGTCATGCTGGAATACCCATCCACGACCCATTTTCAATTCCCAGTGTGAGGGAAGGAGGTTCTCACCCAAGATTTGACGGTTCATGGCCCCGTCCATCGTCCCTTTGATGCGGTGAAGTTGTCCTGTCCGCTTAGCAGAAAAACACCCCCAAAGCATGTTTCCACCTCCATGTTTGACAGTGAGGATGGTGTTCTTGGGGTCATAGGCAGCATTCCTCCTCCTCCAAACACGGCGAGTTGAGTTGATGCCAAAGAGCTCCATTTTGGTCTCATCTGACCACAACACTTTCACCCAGTTGTCCTCTGAATCAGATGTTCATTGGCAAACTTCAGACGGGCATGTGTATGTGCTTTCTTGAGCAGGGGGACCTTGCGGGCGCTGCAAGATTTCAGTCCTTCACGGCGTAGTGTGTTACCAATTGTTTTCTTGGTGACTATGGTCCCAGCTGCCTTGAGATCATTGCCAAGATCCTCCCGTGTAGTTCTGGGCTGATTCCTCATTGTTCTCATGATCATTGCAACTCCACGAGGTGAGATCTCGCATGGAGCCCCAGGCCGAGGGAGATTGACAGTTCTTTTGTGTTTCTTCCATTTGCGAATAATCGCACCAACTGTTGTCACCTTCTCCCCAAGCTGCTTGGCAATGGTCTTGTAGCCCATTCCAGCTTTGTGTAGGTCTACAATCTTGTCCCTGACATCCTTGGAGAGCTCTTTGGTCTTGGCCATGGTGGAGAGTTTGGAATCTGATTGATTGATTGCTTCTATGGACAGGTGTCTTTTATACAGGTAACAAGCTGAGATTAGGAGCACTCCCTTTAAGAGTGTGCTCCTAATCTCAGCTCGTTACCTGTATAAAAGACACCTGGGAGCCAGAAATCTTTCTGATTGAGAGGGGGTCAAATACTTATTTCCCTCATTAAAATGCAAATCAATTTATAACATTTTTGACATGCGTTTTTCTGGATTTTTTTGTTATTCTGTCTCTCACTGTTCAAATAAACCTACCATTAACATTATAGACTGATCATTTTCTTTTGTCAGTGGACAAACGTACAAAATCATCAGGGGATCAAATACTTTTTTCTCTCACTGTATATGCATCGTCTTTGAAACTGATTGTCCTTGTACTGTTCGCCTTTTGGGGTTCTCTGGTCAGGCACTGGTGAGACCTGGTCATAAAGAAGGCTGTCTCCTGTAGGCCAATCCGTTTGAAAGACAATGCATATATTATATTTTTGGTTCTTTCTGTAAAGTCACGTAGAAGGTAAACAATGAAACCGGATTCCCACCACCATCCATCCCAGAAGAATTCCCGCATCAAGACTCTGCACCATAGAGCCCAATGCATATCTGACCAGGAACACATAGCCAGTGAACTCAAGCACTTACACCAATTAAGGCTAATGGTTACTCCGACTACACAATCCGCAAAGCTATCACTCCAACCATGAAGAAGGACCCTCTTGAGGAGCCATTCAAAACCATCACTTTACCCTACATTGCGGGGATCACAAAAAAGATCTCCAAAATCTTGAATAAACACAAGATTCAGGTCCGATTCAACACATTACATAAAATCCGTGATCTGGTTCCGTCTGTAAAAGATGTGATTCTGTCTACAAACTAAGTTGCCTCTGTGGTAGCAAAAAAAAAAACGCCACTTTTTTCAAAATTTCTTGCTGTGGTTTTCACACCTGATGATGATTGCTTGTGTTGCAGTTGAAACGTCGTGAGAATTTTATTGTTTTATATTTTTATTACTTTATTGTTTCCCTTCTACGTGGTGACTTTACCGAAAGAACCAAGAATATGAATCCCTGCAGTCACGGAAGCTTTAAATAAAAATGTAATGCATATATTATCAGACCATGTTTTCTTCCATGTTTACCACAAGAATGTATGGTTAATGCAGCCTTGATTCCTTGCAAAAAGGTATCTAATTGGTGTTTGAACATCTTAACAGCTGTTTTATATCCAGAAAAGGTAAAATTCTATTCTTATTTTCCATACTTTGAAACTGGCTTAAAGGTCCCATAGATAACGTATACTCGGGTTTGCTCAAATGTCCGGCGGTCTGCGTGCGCAGTTGTCAGCGTGAGTATTCTGATGTTGGGACTGTAATGCATTATGTATGCGTACTTAAAGCCGGCGTGTGGCAAATTGAATAGTTACGCGTCATTTCAGAACATGGGATTAAATGGGACACGCTGCTGTGTGTAGTAGGCCTTGTATATTCCGCGTATTGTTTGTCCCCCGTGTACAATTTTTTTCGTGACACACCCAATTGCGAAAAATAAAAAAAACCCCACGCATGCAGGAAACATCTGGCTGGGAGGGGGCGGGGGAAACTGACTTAAGACCATGAAAATCGTGTGCTTTTATAGATTAATCCAAACCACATATTCTCTCACTGGCATATGTCATGTGATACGTTGGCTTTTCATCAAGTTTACAATTTATTAACATGTTTAGATATTTTTAAAATTATGTGACTTTGACATTCAAAGATGGTTAACAGTTGTAATGATAGACAAACTCCCCCCCCCCACACACACCCACCACGCATTACCAGAACTGCCATATAAATCATTTTTTTTAAGTTTCATCAAACATTGTTGAAGTAAATGCAAGGTATTTGTTGTGTAATTTAGACGTAGACCACACAGCTACTGCTCTGCATCGCCGTGTTAAAACGTCATCACACATTAGCTCTTTGGTTTTCACGTGGCATGTGTAGAAAACCGATGGAGCATCTCTCTTGGTGTTACTGTCGCTTCATAATTTTAATAATACATTTTGAGATGTATTATTTACACAACGTGCGTAATTATTAGAATCCGAATATTTACACTGGAGGAATCCGATGAGCTATAAGGCTCTTTTGCTTAGATGCCCAGGAATTATCTGCTGGATGAAGGCCTCTCCGCACCAAATGAATGGATGAAGGCCTCCCCACAATGTATGACCGTGGGTTGCTTGACCATACTTCACCATGCTGGTCATTGCGGTTAGTTAAGGATGGGGGGATGGGGGGGTCCAAGGTCCGGTTTCAGATGTCACTCGTCACTTTTGTTAGCCTTGGTGAGGAATCAAACTCGGGTGCCCAGGCACATAATGCAGTCTGCTAAACACTGCATCCACTGCTCCATAAAAAGAATATGGCTATTCAATCAAACCCTGCAGTCATGAGTGCTATTATTATGTTTGGTAAATTGTTTACGCTTGCTTAATTACCCTAGGCTCTTTCCGAAACGGATTCATGTACACTCATTATACAGCTATATATCACTTTTAAATGTCTTGTAAGATTTTGTAATGCCACCTGATTAATCGCAAAAAAGTACAAATATGCGTCTACGCGTTTTTGTTGGCGTGCTCGTATATTATCGTGCTTGGACAGCGAGACACTTTATATGTTTTGGTAACTTTGTTACTCTTTTTGGAACGCTTTGACAAAGCACAGCTGTGAGGTTGTTGAACAAAAAAATAGATTCCACTGGGACAACAACAACAACAGCAACAAAAAACCACCCTTACACGTTCCAGCAATGTAACTCGAAAGCCTCATTAAAGCATGTTGTATAATAATCTGTCGCATAAACCAACCTTTACCTCTACCACTAGAAAATCACCGACCTTAGAGGATGCTTAAAATGTCATCGGTTATTCTAAACAATTATGTTACGTTTCCATAAAATGAAATGTGTAATTTTGGTTTGTCACAATATGTGCCTGCTTTGTGGGAGGAGCGGTCGCGTAGTCGTTAGCATACTGAACCTGGCAAATATTAATTCGATTCAACAACCACGGCTAATCATGAGTGACGTCTGAGATGGTCCTTGGCCCTCCACCTTCAACCTGCATCAACCGGCGTGGTGAAATATGGTCAATCAATGCCCATGATCCACATAGCATCGGAAGCTTTCATCCAGCAGTGGATTGACAAATGGCTGTATATTAGGATACATATTTAAAATGTACATGTACGCTGCACCAAACAGTTAGAATGGAGTGTCCTTTCTCATCGTGTGATCGCTGTGGTGGATGAGGACCACAAGAGGTATTTAAGTCGAAGGTTTGCTGTACAGATTTCACATATTGCTGGCACTGCTTTTGTGAGCAATGCCAGTAATATGTGAAATCTTCTGGCTTACCAATAGACTACAATAGCACATGTGTTATTTGATGCCTTTTTGCAAACAATTCTGGTACCGTTTGACCTACGTGCTAGCAACTCGATAAAACAGCAGATATATAGAACAATTTTAATTTGATGTATTCTCTTGAAGTCAGCAACAGCAAACACTCGGCACCATTAGTGTAATATTGCATTAAAGTGCACGACCTTAAAGTTCACCGCCACGTGTGTATGTTTCTACATTGAACTTCTTTTGCACCGTACGTAGCCCAACCGTGCTAATTGGAGGTGGGAGGGGGTGGGAGGGACAAACAAACTGATGATTTGACCATGACACCAGGTTACAGTGGCCAACACGGTTGGCGAAGCTGGGGTTGTTACTTGTCGGGGGCCCTCAAATCGCCATGAGCTTGCACTTTACAAAGCTGGAGACGGCATGGTTGTACAGCTTGTATTTGAATTGTACGCACGTGAACAACTCGGTTTTGTCAATCCAACCTTGGATGAGGGCTTCTTCCCCCCCACCACACCTTTGGACGCGCCGTGTGGGATATTTGACATACATCACCGCGCCGGTCAGTCAGTGCGGATTTGTTGTCAGGATTAAGGGGAGTGCACTGCCACACTGCCCTCTGCTGCCCACAGTGCCTATTACACCTGCCTTTTGCGCATGGTGATCACCCATCCAAGCGCTAACCAGGCACAAAACCCTGCTGAGCTTCCCCAGGTCTGACGAGATCGGCACTTTCTGGGCGACTTGGTAAGATCCCTAAGGCGGTTTAGGGCGCCGCGGTGGTGAGATGTTAACTGCCTTGCTTGGTATACAGGCAGTCCTGGGTTAATTCCCCACCCTGACGCCTGTATATTTTAAGTTCCCCTGTCTCTCCGCATAGTCGTGTGGATTTTTCTGTGAAATCCTCAGGTTTTCCCGTCCACATTTAGAAACATGTGTTTAGGGTATTTGGCTCCTTTAAATTTCCACATAAGCCAGTTTCTTGAACTCATGATTTGTGGCCATGCCGCTTATAAAAATGCACTATATAGCTTAGTGGGCCTTATCTGGTAGAATAATTGTTTAGTTTCATAAAAATTGTAAAAAAAAAACGTTTTTAATTTTAGCTGCGATTAATTTGTCTGCTACCGATTGCCAGTCGAGGTACTTTCCTTCAGATTGGCCACTTGTACAAAATGTCTAGTTCCTTTCATTTAGAAGTAAAGGCCATGAGAGAAAAAATGACCTTGCACACATGCCAATCAATGATGACGCTCTGGTTATGATTAATCTAATACCCATTGCAGCCAATAGAGGGTGCCCATAGTCTGTGTGTGCATGTGTATACGTGTGTGCGCGCGCGTGTGTGTGTGTGGTTACATGGCGAGCAGTAGCATCGTGGTTTTCACACTGTGCTTCGAACGTCGTCAACCTGAGTTCGAGTCCCGACCATGCATAACATCAACGGCAATTAATATCTAAGCCAGTCCTGGTCCTTTGCGAGGTCAACTCAGCTTTGATTTAGTCCCTAGTGTGGTGTGTAAATGCCGGTATTGGTGAGACAAAAGTGGCCCGGTTTGTGATCATCGCACCACCCCGTCGTTCGCTGTTCTGGCATAGGTGCTCGCTAACTGAACTTCCCCAAAAACGTCTGTGTAGGCTTCATTGGGGTGGGCGGTCATTTGTCTTTGTCGGGATGTGTGGTCCAGTGTCGGGCAATGCACATATGTGGCATATGGTTATCTGAACCTGGCATTGGTCTTGCATAAGTTGGTTGACACAGCCTTCTATAATTATCTGGTGCAGTGTGGTCTACATCAGCACTGGAGAGAGAGCAGCAGCAAGTCTGGCATGTAGTTACTGGCCACACTCATCCTTGTGTGCTCTATTAGCCATCATAACTCGAAGCATTATGTCCAAGCCAAATGGCACATTTTGCTACGCTTCCGAGCAAGCGCCTGTGTTCAGCTCTTAAGTTAACTAAAATTAATTAATGTAAAAAAATGTAGCTGTTCAACTATAGTAGTATGTATATATAAAACAATAATATATTTTATATATATTTTATTATTTTATTGTTTCCCTTCAACGTGACTTTACCGAAAGAGCTAAGAATATGAATTACTGCAGTCACGAAAGCTTTATATCAAAATATAGTAGTATGGGTTATTTATTGTTTAATTAACTTTTTAACGGTAAGTGTACATAAGTTTTGTTAAAACAATAAAGATAATTTCTACTTTAGTTCCATGAATAGGATTCGTCAAACTAAAGATAAGTCTGGAGAAGCAAGTGAAAGAGCAAGCACGTCCAAAGAATGACCCCAAAGCGAGGGCCTCTGCGAGATGTTAACTACCTCGCCTGATGTCCAGGAGGTCGTGGGTTCAATCCCGACCCTGGCGCCTACTGTATATTTGGAGTATGCACATTCTCCCCGTAGTTGCGTGGGTTTTGCGGTTTTTCCCCTCCACGTTTAGAATCAACGTGTGTTTCGAGAGTATTTGGCTGATAGACATTTCCACGTGATTAGCTCACTTCGTTCAGCTATTCTTTGTGGCGAAGTCACTTCTTGAAAAAGAGTTATATGTAGTTCAGTGAGCACTTACCTGGAAAAAAAATGTTTTAAATAGTAACAAAAAAAGAGTTAAAGCTTTGTCTGTTCACCAAGGGAGGATAATCTGGAGCACGCACAGAGACTCAGCAGTTTTTGGTAAGCTCCGTTACACTTGCATCGTCATTCTTTTAGCGGTTACTGCTTTCAAAACCGCCTAGTTTAGGGCTGGTTGTGTTCGTAATAGTACTTCATTATTTAAAGCAAATATCCACGGTTTTATTTTAACCTATTGTTGTTATCGATATGATTACAACTGTATTATTTTCACCTTCCGTTAATTATTTTTTTATTGATTCCCCACACCCCCACCCCCCCGAAGACAGACATTGTTTATTCAGTTTTAGGTTCCCATCATCTGACATTTAAATAAAAGATGCCACCGATTGATTCCATAGATTACAAGTGTTTCCGATACGTATACATCCCGTGAAACGGCCGCCGCCCTATCCTCTGCGCGAATTTCCACCGACCCCGCTTAGCAAGGATTAGTTGAGAAGAACTCTCGACCCCCCCACCCCCCTACCAAGTCACTTTTGCCACTGATCCAACCCCGCCCTCATTCACTCAACTCCCTTCCACTTCGCCAGCCTACCCCACTCCCCTTGCCATATACCAGCAGGAGGCTATCGATGAAGCTAAGCAAAGCATCCTGTTCATTCGTGCTGCCCCGTGTTTGTTTTTGCACAGCGGGAGATGGGGTGTTTACCTACACGGGTTGGAGGGGGAAGGAGGAGTGAAGAGTAATTCACTCCACATCTAATTGAATGGGAGGGGACAGTTTCATTAGCACAAGAAAAGGCAGATTACAAGCATTGTTTAACGCCCTTTCTTTGACGCGTGTGTCGCGTTTCTAAAGTCTGACCAGGGGTGTCAATTGGAGCACTTTCACAGTAGATAAAACGCTCGTTCTCTTTACGGTTGTGGAGAGAGAGGGAGGGGGTGGGGAGACCCTTATGTCCCAAACTCATTACATTGTAACTAAATTAGTGAGAATGCTACGATGAAAAATGAGATAATAAAATTCGTTGGATTTCTCAGAAGAATAAAAAAATCATTCTGCTTCTACGTTTCTTTTTTTTTTGCCTGACATTTCCCTAAGGGAATGATTCCTTCCAAGAAAATGTGAAATTAAACTAAAAATTCACTTTGTGCATTCCTTCTAGCAGGCTGTGATACGCCTAACTGTAATCCAATGATAATAATGTTATAAATATTGAAATGAATAGGTACACTTATAAATATAAGACAAAGGGGACATAATCTGAGACAGGTTACTTTATTTCTTTAAATTTGAAATAAGTTTAAATTTTATCCACGAGGCAGTCTGCCGCCTCAGCAGTTTACATTTCATGAGAGAAACACAGGCTCATCGGAAAAATCAGGCTGTGAAGTATTTTATTTTACGACTAACACGGGAAAAAAAATAACTAATGATAAAGTTGAGCTTCGAACAGCCATGTACAATTTTACTGTAAAAGATTCCGTTTCAAAATATCTGTTAAACCGGTTTATAAATCGTCCTCCAATTTTTTGCTTTTTAGCATAGAAGGAAGTCTATTTTGTCCTGTGGGAAAATTGCTTTAATAAGCAGGTGGTTAACTCAGCCATGAATGGTCTGTTCTTCTCAAGAGGCGAGGGATCTTTAACGTGTCTTAAGTGGGGGAAGATGGGGGTTCAATGAGCGGTGCAATTTGTGGCGATTTGCCTGCCGCATTATAATGGCAAAATTGGATTAGGTTTCAAATCAAAGCTTCAACCGTGGCAGGTTAAAAAAAGTGAGTTCACAAAGTTTGTATGCAATACTCTAGCCATTAAATATAGTGCGCAGCTTTCACATTTGTGAACAGGTTCACCCAATATACAAAACCGCTTCATTGCCATAGCGGCGATGACAAATATGTATGTCCCTTTTCCACGAAAACAGCATCTATTCTGATGTTCCCTCTTCAGGAAACAAGTAACGTCTCTGTGTGCCTCGCTTACTGTATACGGAATGTGAGTTAAAGGTTAAGGGTCACGTTATTCCCACACACACACAGATGCCATCTTCTGTCATTGCCCTGTTGCAAAAAAAAAACCTCAGTTGCTGGAATAATTTCCACATTCAGCTGTGGAAACATTACACCATCACCACCTCCTTCAAAACAGTCATATCCGGCATATGGAACTGTAAACGTGACACCGGGACATTTAAAATCCAAAAATCTATGAGTGTTACACATCTATTATGCAGTGGCAATGATACCGATTCAGGACAAGTGTAAACGCGGCACGAGCTTGAAGGAGTAATTGGAGATGGTCTACTTTCGATCACTGCACTGCCCGTGTACTTCAGTTTGTTAAAAAATGATGACATCGGCATAATCTTTTATCCCCATTAGCCACAGAGCGTAACTGTCTCGCCGTGTGTGCGTGTGTGCGTGCGCGCGTGTGTGTGTGTGTGCGTGCGTGCATGTGTGTGTGTGTGCGCGTGTGTGTGCGCGTGTGTGTGTGTGCGTGCGTGCATGTGTGTGTGTGTGTGCGCGTGTGTGTGTGTGTGCGTGTCTGCGCGTGTGTGTGTGTGCGTGCGTGCATGTGTGTGTGTGCGCGTGTGTGTGTGCGTGTGTGCACGTGTGTGCGTGTGTGTGCGTGCGTGTGTGCGCGTGCGTGTGTGTGTGCGCGCGTGTGTGTGTGCGCGTGTGTGTGTGCGTGTGTATGTGCGCGTGCGTGTGTGTGTGTGCGTGTGTATGTGCGCATGTGTGCGTATGTGTGTGTGTGCGTGCGCCGAGGCACGGTGTCCGTAGCGCTTTGTGTGCTTTGTGTTTCATGCCGTCACGTGATATTTTAAAAAGAAAGAAAATGCACATTTTTTTTAGGAATGTATTGTTATTCTGGAACAATTTCAATAACCTGAAAGTATTCCTGCAAAATGTAATGTTGGACCACGCTTTAGCTTGCAACGGTAATTTTTAATACTCGAGTGGTGTGCAGCTTACCGCACATGACGGTTGCATCTTGCACAAATGGACTGCGATGAAATGCGTGCAAAACACGTTTGCTATTTACATTCATAAAATTAGGTCATAATTGACGCATTAGGACTGTAACTAGGCAACAGTGATGGTCCCTCTCAGCAGCAGCCTACCACACGGCATCCCAGTCATCAGCATCAAATACATATTCCCATTAGTTGTGACTAATTCCCATTTATATAATAATTGGTAAGTAACAAAAAAATTGGCAACGTTTGAGACCTCATCCTACGTTTTAGTATTGGGTTTGTTGCAATGTTCATACCCGCCCCTACCTTGACATCTGTTTTTTTTTTTAAAGAGCTTCATAGCTCATCGGATTCCTCCAGTCATAAATAAATATTCTGATTCTTAAGTTTCCCTTGCGCCGGTCAAATTCACCCCCATCAAGGCCGCGGTACAGTGCTGCAAGTCTGCCCTCGGGTGCAGGGTCAGCGACGGTGGGGAGGACGGGAAAAAAAGGTTGATGATTGATGGTCGAATATTTTGCGGCGTGGAAGAGCTCTCCGGCTCGTGTACCGTATCCCCCCCCCGCCGCCGCCGCCACCACCCCTCGCCACTGGTGTGTGCCCCCCTTTTGCTCTGAGCTCCCCTCTGGAGAACTCATTCCGGGCTACGGCGCAGGGCGAGCACGTGCAAAGTGTTAAGTGAGACTCCGTCCCGGCAGAGGTGGGACCTGTGTGAATTACAGCGTGGTAGTGGTGGTGGTGGGGGAGTTAGAGGGGGTGGGGGGGGAATTTGTTTATCTTCCACAACTCCGTTTTTCTCACCAAATGCGTAGGAAACACTTGTAGGTGTAAAAGTGTGAAAGGACCGTGCCTGATCAATACGCTGCCTGCCCTTTGAGCCTGTGGATGTTGTGGCTGAGCAGTTGCGCGACGTGTACATTGTTCACGTGTTATAGGTGTCAGCGCGTGTGACTGTCTGCAATGCTTCATTGGCTGATTTGATTATTATTTGCTCGTCAGACTTCGGCGTAGATGTGCCACGTGTTGGTTTTGTGTTATGAAGGAAATTTTCAAAATAAGTACCTTGCATGTGTATATGTTTCCGTGAAATTTCCAAAAAGTAGGAATTTCATACTTAGGTCCGATAATATTTAGGCCATCGGTAAATGTTCAGAAATAACAGAGGTACTTTACTGACATTTAAAGCACTTACTTTAAAACGTTCTGGCGAACAGTATCACAAAGCGACGTTCTGGTAAATACAGGGCAGGGTTTAAAAAAAAAACTAAAGCAAACATGGCTTTGGAACATGAGGTCACTGCAGCCACAATGTAGTAAGATTGTACTTTTTTTTCTCAAGTGCTATGGATTTCACCCAAATACACCACCAAGTCTACATTTTGGAAGATAAATTCGTAAGCGGTGTTTCCTTCCTTTTTGTGTGTAGGGTTGGAATTTTTTTTGGTTTGGAATTATTCCAGTATGCGCAGTTAAACCCGTCAAGTAACAACACGGACAAATAACTGTGCAAAGCTAATGGTGAAGCTCTTTTCGCGTCCATTCGTACCATGAACACACCTGCAGACAGCGCGGGGGGGTGGAGGGAGGTCGAGGTCTTCATCCAGCAGTGGATTTACAAAGGTGCGAAGATTATTGAATGATGTTTATAGCCACAGTACAAAGGGTCGTGATCGTGACTCAGACGATTTGATGATCCAAGTGGTTCCAGTATGCTTTGATCATAATTGTGAGGCATATTCCAATGGGTTGGATTTATATGTGGTGTGTGGCAATCGTGGGGTGGGGTGGGGGATTAAACAGATTATTATTTTTTTTCAACCAAGGTTGTAAGATTTTTTTTTACATTGTCTCTTTCCGAGAACCCTCGAGCATGTAAATGTGTTTCAGAAAAGATTTCAGAAGCTCAAAACATCGTGAAAATTTCAACTGCTTTTGAGGCCTAGTTCATGTTCACGAACAATGGGCACCGTGAACTTGAGTTTTGGCACTGCTGTTTGAATCCACGTCCAGTATTAAAACAGCCCAGAGTTTATTTTTTTTGCTACTACACAGAATGTTGACACTGTAACCTTTCACCACTAAGCATTTTTTTTGTCCATGCCTGCATTAATATTTTAAAGGAAAGCATATGGACGCAGACCGAGACGGCCCGTTGTTGTGTCGTGATATATCAGAAAGATAGGCAGCGACAAGTCCATTAATTATTCCTTTTATTGCGCTCTAAATATTCAAAACAATTGGAAACGGAGAAAGAAACCAAACAACCCACCTCCTCCCCCCCCATAACATTAAATGTACATTGTTACTAAAGTGTCCCGGACGAGGGAGACACAACACGAGTAGGAGTGAAAGTTTAGGTTTTCACTGCGTGGCCCCGGCTGTGAAATACAGTAACTCTCCCCCCTCCCTTGAGCGACCCCTTTTCCAAGTTGACATGGGGGGGGGGGGGGGGGTGTGCGGAGTGGGGGGCGGTTGTCGGTGGGACGGGAAGAGGAGGAGGGCTGTTAGAGTTCGGGTGAAGGCGGGGGGGGGGGAACATTGTTGGCTGGTGGGGTTGGTGAATGAGTAAAGGGGGAGTGTGGGAGGTACACGGGTGGGGTGAGAGAATGGGGATTTTAATACACTTTGAAACGGGACAGCGGCCACACCTACCTGCTAAGAGAGGTGGGGTGGGGAGGGTAAAAGACTACTTGTGGTGGGGTTTTTTTATCATCATCATCACCATTGAACTACAGAGCCATATTGTTCTGCTTGCAACTGTACGCAGGGGTACAGTGCGCTGGCTATGGATAGACGCCGACCCGAGGGGTCTGCATGCCGTGCGTGCGAGTGAGTGAGTGAGCGAGCGAGCGAGCGTTTTTTGCGCGCTATGTTTTTTTTTGTTTGGCCAGAACTTCCAAAGGAAGCCAAGCCCCAAAACTCGCGAGGAGGCCCCTCGCTCAGGGTTCAACCGGGACTCGGCAACGCCAAGGTGCTTTGGCCACGCCGCACCAGCAGCAGCAGCAGCAGCAATCAACGGCAGCAGATGGCACACGCCAGGTAAAAACAAAAAGAACACTTTTTAGCTACACCGCGTTTGGAACGCGTCACACAGGTCCGAGAGACGGCGTGCCCACCTGAGTTTAAATCGATCCTGCCACGTGCAGGACTCCTGTGTGCGTTGATGTATGCAATGCATTGTAATGCTTTTAGCGGCTATTATGTTGGCAACATAGGAGCGGGTTTTGTTTGCCTTTAGTTGCTGATTGATTTGTCGGGTTTTTTTTCTCTAAAAAATTTAGACGTGGATTTCTTTAATTCAATCTCAATAATTTTTTTTATTTGTCGGCGTTAAACAATTTTGGCACCTGTCAGTCTTTTCGTATCACATTAATGCACAGGGACTCCTCTACTTACGAACATTCGACTTGCAAACTTTCAGAGATATACGAACAAACCTGTCCGTATGTCCAGTTGCCTGTTCAGACCGAGAGCCATAAGTTCAACCGCCGCGTAATAGATGGCGGCGGTGGCATCTACATTTACAGAACATGAGGAACCAGTGGCGACTACATCTGCAGGAGATTATACAACTTTTAAAACCATTCCCCGTGTTCAGTGTCACATGCCGTACAACGTGTTTGGAATGGACAGGAGTAAAGTTGGTCTTGCGATCAAATCGACTTACAAACAGACCTCTGGAACCTAACTCGTTCGTATATAGAGGAGTCCCTGTACTGTAGTGTAGTAGTATATAATGTATGTAGTAGTATGTCGTGTAGTGTAGTAGTGTATAATGTAGTATAGTTGTGTATAATGTATAGTAGTAGTGTACATACCGTACATTGTGTTTGGAATCGACAGGAGTAAAGTTGTACTTACGAACACTTCGACTTACAAACAGACCTCTGAGACCTAACTCGTTCACAAGTATAGAAGTCTCTGTACAGTATATGTAAAATATAAGTACCGTCCATAATAGAAGTTTTCGGGTTAGATCGCGTAAATATAAATGTGTTGTTAAACCCGCCACACCCGACACAGTCATTTAGTAAGATTTGTCACGTAAACAGAACGTGCCAATTCATCATTAGTACAGCACACCGGTGTGTTGGAGAGCAAATCCACAACATTTACAATCTGAGTACCGTGTTTCTCTGCCCTTATATTTCCACTGAAATTCCTCGGGCTCTTTTTGTTGGTGTAATTCTTCTCCCACGTTTGCTCTCCTTTCCCTGATTCAACCCTGTCGCATTCCAGTCTTAAAACCAGAGAAGTTAAATAATCACTGCGCTGTTTTGCTTATTATATTTCATAGCCTGGGGGTGGGGGGCCGTCACCTTACGGCTGGCGTGTGTTTACACAGAGAAGTTATACTTACAGTTGTCGAATTTAGATAAGACTCGAATGAACTAGGGGGGAAAATACGCTGGGGAAAAAAAAAGCATTCGCACCTTCAGGTTTTAAGTGCAAAATCAACTTGAATTACGAAGTACATGTTTTAATGAGATACATTGTTTTTCAAACAGGGCACCATTTATGACAGGCAAGGGCACCCATTTTGCTTTAAACAATGTGGTCAGGCTGAATCTGTAATGAGGCCCTTGGACATGAACCAGGCATTGATCCTGCAGTGACCTTTTCCTCTTGGGGGTTTCTTTGCAGAATGTATAATGGATTTTTGGCATCTACATCCAAAGAAGCGAGAGAAAAAAGTAAAATGTTTTGGCCATTAAAAATATATATTTTCAGAGGTCCCCCTGTGTACCTGATAATGCAGTAAAGTGTTTAGTTTGATTACATCGCATGTCTTCCGTTCTTTTTGTGTTTGTTGGGACTGCACATTTGTATTCACAAGCAATGTTCCCAAACACCGGGAAGAACCCACATTAAATTCTTTACCTTCATTGGCTTGACCTTAACTCTGCAGCCTGGCTTCTGTCGCCAGTTTGGGGTTGTTTATTTTATTTACTTTTATTTGCTGTCAGGCTCGCTCTGATGTTGCGGACAGTTTTTGGTCGAGGGTGTGCCAGCCCGGCGTGCGGTGGGGATGTGAACGGGAAGAAAAAGGTGGGCTGTAGAGACAGAATTTGGGGAGCTCAACTGGCAGACTCCAGGCGAATTCCTGAAGGCTAAATTTAATTGCGTCTTGATCGCCCGTGCACTCGGCAACGTTGGCAGGCTCACGTGCCCGCCCGTCTGTCTGACACACCGGTCCAGCATCATTGATAACGTGGTTAAAGGGATGTTATCGCAGGGGATCTTAACTCCGAATGAAACATTGCGAAACTCATTATTTGAACCTTGTTTAAATTTCACTCGAGGACATGCATATTTGCGTGTGTGCATTTCCTCTATGGGTATATATCCTTTTTCTGGTGCTTGAGTAATCATATAGAGTAGGAACATTTAGAAAGTAATAAGAGAATATCATAATTTTTTTGGGTCTTCCTTGAGAATATAAACGCCTCATATATGCGTTTTTGCTGGGCATGATTTTATATACTGTATACTATATGGGAATGAATGAACCGTCAATCAGATTCGCACTTTTGACGAAAGAGTTGAAAAATATCACCCCTAAAAATTTGCCCTGCAGTTGGAAATGGAAATATCAACATGCTTTCTAAAAAAAAATCACCAGACAAAAAACTTGTGCTACAGTGTGATTTGGTCCCAATGTGCTGAACGCTTTGTGTCCATGAGCACTGGGAACTGGGCTCCCATGACCCAGCAGCAACAGCCCAGTTCTTATCCAGAAGCAGTACCAGTGTGTCCAGACCTGGGTGCCCCATGCTCTGTGCTCCTCTCTATAAGCCACCTTCCTGATACTTTGGGGCAGGAAGGCAGATTTTTAGGCATTTTTATAGGCGTTTATTTGGTTAGGCCATGTTACATGGTCAGATGTTAACTGCCTTGCCTGATATACTGCAGTTCGTGGGTTCAATCCAAACCCTTGACGCCTGCTGTATATTTGGAGTTGGCATGTTCTCCCTGTGGTCATGTGGATTTTTCTTCCGTTCCTCCAGTTTTTCCGTCCACATTTAGAATCAACATGCGATAGCCAGGTCACTTCTGATAAAATAGCTAAATAGCTCAGTGGGCCTTACCGGGTTAAAATTAGAAAAAAAGTTTTAGATTATGTATTTTTAACAAAGACATGGCTGGGAATTTGACGAAGTGTTGTGACATCACAGCCAAGCGTGTCTTACTTCCACGTTGACCTTGTGACGTTACCCACTGGTGCCCACCGTACAAGTTGCTTGGGTCAAGTGGTGACCTCGGGGGTCCAGAGGTCAGCCAGGTTGAGCTCATGCGCAAATATAGATTCCTGGGGACTAGATCGGGTAGGAGAATTGAGTTCCCGCAGGTTGCGGAAATGGACCATAAGATAATTTAACATCGTCGATGTGTGTTTAATTTTCACCTGTTCCTATTGGTGCTCATATCTTAAATTTGAGCATTATAATAACATGTCCACTGCATTTTTGTTGCAACTTTCAAACACAGCCACTTAAACCAACTACGTGAATTAATTAATTGCTGCCGCAGTGGCGAAAGCCTACGCATTAAGCAGTGGTCCCTGCACTGTGCAATGAACCCAGGGTTCCATTCCTGGCCAAGGCTAACATCAGTGGCAATAAAATATCTGAACCAATCCTGATCTTTCCCCTCACCGACGTGCTCTGGCCAAGTTTGGTGAAGCATTGTCAAACGACCACACCACCGGCACAGCATGCAAATGCCTTTACGGAGCAGCATATTAGTCAAAGGGACGGAAAAGTGTTCTTTTTTTAATTTAAGGTTAATTAATGACAAATTTTCGAGTTCTGCAGACTGATGCATCAGAATGCCATGCTGCTTCATCCCCAGTGACTTGGAATGAGCAAGATAAAACTGGCGCACGATCAAACGATAACTCACATTATTATTTAACTCTGAATATAACGAAGGCTCATGAGTGGCATTTTACTATTTCAGAAACAATGGGAGTTTGCGGTGTTTAATTGGACAGTATGTGATTCATGGGAAAGTACCAAAGGAATCTAAAACAGCATTTACGTAAAAATGTATTTAGATCGCTAACTTTTAATGTCCACGCTGGCATCACAAACTCTCTTGTCGTGCCCAGAATATTTAGCAACGAATAAGAGTTAATGACAAGTGAAAAACAAATGTATGCACTCATTATTTAACTAATTTATGCATGTGCTAATTAATTCATTAATACCACGCGTTAATTATTCATGAATTTATCAGGCAGCTTCTTCATTTTACTTTTTTTTCACGCGAGCTCAGACGTATAAATTGCTGTCCTTAGCCAGTCTCATTTTAACTGCTGACACATTCTCCTTCGGATAATTAAGACATGGGGCTGCCCTTCCTCGGAATCTTATTTTACAGCCAGGCAGTAACTTTATACAAAATACATATGAATCGTGTTAAAGAGGAGATCTTTTTTTGCCTAATTTCATTTTCCGGATTATAAGATATTCCAGAAAGTAAGACTCACCTGAAACTTGTCAGTAGAGTTATACAAAACTGTTCACAGACACATGCACCTAACAGATTATAAGATGCACCCCCAACTTTTGCTTTAAAATATTGGAGAGAAAAGTGTATCTTATTACCCGGATGAACGCAGTGTATTTACTGCAAGATATAAGAACTGTATGCCGTTTTACATGCGAAGTTAGTTCTTAAACGTCGTTAATATGAGCTACATAGCCGAGCTGTCCCCCTTCAGACATATGCTCCAAGGACGTCACAATTTAATAAAGGCTGTTGGTATAACTGGGGTTGTAAGTTCGAAGTTAGTACAGTGATCACTTAGTTGGCATTGGGGCATCACACACGATCAGCTGCAATGGCTGAGTTTTATTTTGTTCTCTGCAGACATATGCTTCAGATATCTCCATATTTAAATGTGCACACATGTGCGGGTGCGTGGGGGGGGATAACAGCAATGTTAAAACAAGCCGTAAGGAAATGTTTCGGGACCTTGTCTTTTAACTCTTCTTACTTCTTCACTGCTAACTTGCGATGATGGAAAAAGCCCGTCGGTAAACAGGATGTATGGTCTTAGCTAAAGGTTGCTATCCCCCCCCCCCTCTACCACGTCGTGAAAGATTATGTTAAGGAATGGAGCCAACGAGTTTCCAAAAAAAAAATGATCTCTGATTTTGCCACGAGACAGTGCTGCCAGATGACTGCAGCTCTGTCAACGTTGCAGTGAGATTGCTGGGTTGGAGCGAACCGGGGCAGAAGAAGCCTCTGTGTTTGCATCAAAGAAGGATGCTCTCGGGGTTTGCTCGGCAGTCGAGCTCGTGGAGCAAATGGGACATTGTCCAACTTTAACGACATGCACAATGTTGAATTGCATGGCAGTGGGTTTTGACATTGAGACGTTGTATTTACACGGTACAATGTACATTTTAAGTGTAATATTCATTATTGGCTGGAAATTATAAACAGGGCGGTTTTGTGTCTGACACTTGAAAGTAAATGTAAGGTGAGCAAACTTGTACATGTTTTTTTCAAAACCTGTATGAATCCCCTTGTGCATATGTATACACACAGATGTACAAAATTATACCCAATGCAAAATAATATATTTACTGTGGTAGTTTATAAGTGAATGCCGAACTTGTCTCGTTCGTGGACATGTAGGGGCTTGAGTTAGAACATGTTTAAACGTTACTGAATTTACCACAAAATTCCCTGTCAGAAGTGCCTTACACACAGTTGTCCATCAAATGAAGAGACTATGTATCCTGCATTTGGGGGTTTGAACAGTGCTTAGCTCACCGTGCCACGAACCTCGTTACTTGAATTAAATTGCCGGCCGCGGCTACTGTCAATGTGCAATTGATATCCGAACCAGTGGAGTACAAGGGGGGACCTCCCATTTACAAACCCTCACCAGAACGGTGAAGTATGGTTAAACACCCCCCCCCACTACCCCCCACCGCCTTACAGCATCGGGATACCCTCATCCAACAGCGGATTGACACATGCCTTTGAATGTTTAAGAGGACGTCTGTTCGTGTGAAACAATACACAAACAAACCGTGAATGTTTATAATGGTAAATTACTTCTAATAATTGTTGTGGCAAAGAGAGGTGTGTTTGGCAATCTCATCTGACCTTGTCTACAAACTTATTATTTTCTTTCCCCATCAGCTTTGAAGTGACATTTGGGAGACCCCCTCCCCCGTGCCTGGCAGAGTGGTTAACTGTTTAGCACCACAGGTAGGCGTTTTAATGTAACATTAAAGTAGATCGAGTAGGAGCAGTGGCACAGTATTTGGCCTGCCGCCCAGTGATTCTGGCAACCTGAGGTGGATTGGCGCCACGGTGGCTAAGAGATGTTAACTAACTCACCTGGTATACAGGAGGTCATGGGTTCAATCCCGACCCTGACGCCTGCTGTATATTTAGAGTTTCCGTGTTTCATGGTCGCGTGGAGTTTTGTCTGGGTCCTCCGGTTTTTCCCTCCAAATTTCAAATAAAAATGCGTTCAGAGTATTTGGGCTGCTATATATTGCCACATGATAAGCCCAACTTGGTTGCGCTATCATTCGTGGCCAAGTCGCTTCTAAAAAGAAAAAGCTATGTAGCTCAGTGGGCCTTACGTGGTAAAATAAATAAAAGCTTTTTTTTTAGATTCCCAGCTATGGCTTTACATTAGTGGCTTGTAATGTCCGAACTGGTTCGACCCTCCACCCCACGACCCTGAAACGTTACCAACCCACAGTGGTCAGCGTGGTTGAAGTACGTGCACTGTATGGTCAAACAAACCACGTGACCAAAACACCGTGGAAGAATATATAATACCAAAAACAAGCACGCAAACATTAACTCACCATTAAGGTTAGGAGGACCTGCAATTTTATCCACATTTATTTTTATATTCTTTCTTAAGCGCAAGCGCGGTAACTGCTTGGCAATTATGTCTTGTAATTATCGTAAGAAGTAAATGCTGCAATGTTGGTCTTGCGTTGGAAGTTCTGTACGTGCAAAACTTGGGCCTCTTAAACATGCTGTGTTTGATGTAACATCCACGAAAGTGTCTCCTTCAAAAGTTACTTTCACAAAATGCGCCTTATTAAGCTGTCAAGTGGATGCTTACATGTTGCAAAATAACCGTGAATACGACCAACTAGTTTACGAGAAAAACACGAGACGCCAATTTCACGATCCGTTTTTGACGGCAGCCAAACATCCCACATGAATCCACATACAGTATGTATTGAGTGTAACCTGACTATATATATTTTTTTCAATTAACACCAGTTAAATGCGTGCTTTTACTGTACAGGGGACCACATATTACCAGACCTGCCTCAAAATCGTATCTCACTGTCCCGATCGCTTTTTGGGTTAATGTTCAATAGGGGAACGAATGCTGCCAATGAGCAACGTGCAGAGTAAATTATCGGCACTCGATACGCAAATATCGAGTGCTGGGGGGAGTGTTGAATGGCTCCTGTGCGGCAACATTCTCACCACCGAGTTCCTTCGCGCAAAATCGTCCCACACTCGCCCCGACCTTGCTGTCCTACGCGAGCCCTCAGCCAGGAGATATTTTTCTCACGCCGCCCGTCATTTGTCGCGCCTCTCATCGTTGTCACGCGCACTGCGCCGCTTGCACGTTGGACTTCTTTCGCGCCGCGCGTCGCCAACCGTGCACGTCACTCTGGAGGCTGCAAATGTAGCTGCCAAAAATGTAGTTTTATAAACACTGTTGCGAAGGGAAGAAAAAAAAAGGGGGGGGGGGGGTGGTGGTGGTGGTGGTCCAGAACTATCGTGCGTTCGTCTGTTGCAGCATAGCAAGATATCACGAGCTCATTTGGTGGGGTGCTTTGCATGAGCTGCCAGCAATGAAATTTGAGTGACGCGTATTTCCTGTGACGTGCTCTTGGTGGCCGTAGACCTGTCATATCTGCGGGTGGGTGGGGGGGGGGGCAAGTCCAGCTATGTAGCAATCACGTAATTTATTCTGGGGGAAAAAAATAAGGAATTATTTTCTTTTTCCCACATTAAGTGCCCTTACTATAATGCTGTGCCGTATCCGTGAATATATGTTGTGACATAATTATGTATTGGAGCCAGCTGAATACTTTTGTGTTTCGTTTCGCCTTCCGTTTTTCACCAATTAGTTCAGAATGCAAAGCTCAGTGTAGCAAACTGTGTCAACATAATAGATGAATGGAGTACACCAATACATCATCTTATCTTCATGCCTGCTCCGTGATTAAAGGGAACAAAATTAGATGGTTTGGTTTTTTTCCCCCATTGGTAAGGCATATTTATATAGCCCTTAATAACCACATGGGAAAAATCCGTGTAGGTGTTAGCATTAATATGTCAAATTGAATAATGACCAGAATATTTTTTTAGAAAAAAATAAAATTTTCTTTTTTTAAATCAAGAGCCAAAACTGCTTGAAGCACTGCAACACGTGTACGTATGAATTGGAACCCTTGAATAATACTGCACGTGCAAGAAAACATACAGTATTACAATCCTATGTAATGAATAGTTGACTTTACTTAGATTGTAGTGATTTTCCGAGCACATTTTGCAAAGGCTCTATCAAAGCAATCCTAAACTAGTTTAAATATGAACATACATTTAATAATGTTGCAACCACAAAGAGAAAATGTACGTGTGTATCTACGTTGACCTTTCACACATCACCCACCATGATAATCGGAGGTGCACACAACACTCAAAACATCTTTCATTCTTGTCGTCAAAATTAGAACATTTGATATGTATGTTGAACTTCTTTCGCATGGTACATGGCCAACCGTGGTCTGAAGATGTTTTGTCCAGAAAGATATTGCATTGGGATGTTTAGCCAGTTGCATTAAGTAATGTTTGGCATATGCGAGAAACTGTCTCCGTCGCTATGATCATAATCAAACAGCCATGATCTACCCATTCCTGGATGAAGGCCTTTGCTGCACCGTCGCTATTTTTCATGGTCTCCAAATACCACAATCTGTCTCGCTCATGCACATGAGCTGATGCAATCACTCCGTCTCCACCACGGTGGTCATACTCCTTGGATGCGTTCCCCCAACATTTCCTGCCACTCTATCATCCTTTCCACTGATGTGTCCTGCCGAGGCTCACACTTATGTTCCCTATGAATCAACGTTGTGTCTCTTAATTGTTTGCATTTTGATCTCGGTTCCATATGTTCACCTTTCTTGTCTCTCGGTGTAATTCCCAGCATTTATCTCCGTGTGCTTTGTGGTACACTTCACGGGTTGTGTTTCATGAGTCCATGATTTCAATCCATGCCATGACGGGTAATATGCACGGATTGAAAACGTTTCTCTTTGGGTACAGTAGTACTATATGTTTTCATCATCAAATTTTATTTTACCAAAGCATTTCAAACTGTTCTTGCTCCCCTCTTTATTTCGTCATTTTTTATCCTGGAATGCCTTCAATAATTTCCTGAGGTACGTGTAAATGACTGTTGTGCAGTTGCTTGCCTTCAACAGTTATTGCCTTATGGTTCAACAAAATGTGACTTTTATTCTGCTGATTTATCTTTAGCCCCACTTGGCAGCCTGCTTTGCTCAGTTTTTCACTCATTGCCTGTCGTTAATTTCCATTGGTTGTTAGACTGACATTGTTTTGAGTCAACCTAAAATGTCTCATCTCTTTATCACTTTTATTTACGCTCATCTCCCCCCCCCCCATATAATTTACAGAGAATAACTTTAAAAAAATATCTGCCAATTGCCATAGTAGGAGTGTTATTTCCTTGCCTGACTCGTCCGTCAATGTGTAATGCTTTTTCCTTATGCAAATCTCATTTAATTGTTACATATTTATAAAGGATTGTGACAATTCTATATTTTTCGTTTAAAATATCTTGTTTTGTGGGAGCTTAGACAACGGCATCAGTTTGCACCGCAAATATGCCCGACTGTGAGGGCGGGCACAAGCCGGCGTGAGTAGGTTAAACGTTGAGTTTTATAAGGGCACCACGGGGTGACCAGCCCCTCCCCACCCAGCCCCACCCCTCCCACTCCCCACCCAGCTCCACCCTCCCCACCCAGCCCCTCCCCACCCTCCCCATCCTCCCCTCCCCACCCTCCCCTCCCCACACTCCCCTCCCCACACTCCCCTCTCCACCCAGCCCCACCCCTCCCATTTTGGATGCACGACGGACGGACACAATAATCCCCTGTGGGCTGGTGTAACCAGAGGTTCCTACCAGTAATAATTGCCGTTCCCTCGGCTACAAAGGGGACACAACGGTATTTTGTAATCGCTTCATTGGGGTTGGTTGACTATACTTCACCGTGATGGGGTAATGAAGAGAGACTGCATTTTGTCTTGCTTGTGGATGCCCTGTCAATTAGAGATACCATACTCGGGTTCCAAAGGCTCTTTCCAGCCTCTTTGCCACCGTGAAATAAAACTGGAAAACCCAGAGGAAACCCGTACACAGGAGGGCATAACACCCAAAGCTCTGCAAGGATTTATTTAATAATCCATTGCTGTGCTGCCATCTCTTGGCCAGCTTTAACACGTAGTCTTTCGCGACCAATATTATCCATAAGAGGTTTTTTTTTGGGGTTAGATCATGTAAATATAAATGTGTCGTTAAACCCGCCACCACCCGACACAGCCAATTTGTGTCGGTGGTGGCGGGTTTATTTATGCGATCTAACCCAACAAACCCCTCTTATGGATCTCTTGCCCAACTCGCAGCTTCGCAGGCCAAGTTGACACTAGATTTAAAGCTTTCGTGACTACGAGGATCCAGACTGTCTGGAGGACAGCGCTGTCCTCCAGACAGTCTCGTCCCTTCACCTGATGAAGGCCGCTTGTGTTGTGGCCGAAACGTCGTGATTTTTGTTATTTTATTTTTTTACCTACGTGACTTTACCCAATAGAACCAAAGAGTAAGTTGACACTACTTGGCATTCTAAGTAAGTCTTATCGGGCAACTACTCACCAGGCTATCCATCTGCTTAGCTTATGAGACCTGACGAGATTGCGTGTGCATTCACGGTGATATGGTTGTAGGCAATTTAAAGCCCCCTGTGTTGTTAATCACACGGAATTATTTATTTTTCAGGATCATTCAGTATTAATTTTTAATGGGGGTTTTCTCCAATTTTATTGAGGGGTAATAGCTATATTTGTCTAAATTGATAAATAATTGTTTTTAATTGAAGTTATAATAATATGTAACATTTGTTAACGACTTACAAACTATGAAAATTATACTCGCAACATTTTGTATAACAGTTTTATTTACATATATGTGTACCCAAATACATGTTCTGTTTTTTTGGTAACAGGTGGAATGTGTAGCATTGATTTAAGAACATTTTACAAATGATAGTACCTGTGCCATTCATAGCTATGAAACCTAGAAAATAAATAACCCAAAATGTAAAAAAATATGTTTTTTCTTTTTAATGAGCTTAAGAGACGTAACACATTTATAATTTAATTCGGATTTGTCGATTTAATCAGCAAATTGCAGGAAACTGCACAGGGGTTTAGAATTATGTTTTGACGGCATAGTCTGATCTCTGTTCGGGAAAAAAATGCTCATTAAAAGCTTCTTGTAAGGTTAATGTCTATTTAACCGGGTACAGCTTGACTGGCATGGAATGTTTAAGTCTGACCACATTTCAGGGGCACTTTCAAACATGAACTGCACTCGCTTCCTTTTACGGGGGGGGGGGGGGGTGCTAGAGGGTGGGGGGAGTGGTTTGTTCGTGGCAAATAAAAAAAATGGCAGTCATTTTGATTTGGATTCTTACCTGTTTGTTTGAGGTACAGTTAGAGGGAAGGGTGGCGGGTCTAGTTCTGAGGGAGCTTTATTGATTCACGGTGGATGTAATTTGACATCTGTTAGCGTTTAGTCGTGCCGGGAGCAGGGAAGGGTGCTTGGAGAGCCTATTAGAGCCGGAATGGAGGGGCCTCCTTAGCAGTGGCCATTTATCAGCCTGTCATGAGTGATGGATGGCACAGGCTGGGAGGGGAAGCTTTGACTCTTATCTCTCTCTTTCCTGCGTCTCCTGATCTCTCTCGATTCCTCATGCTATCGCTTACCTTTTGTCTTGCTCTCATTCTCTCTCTCTCCTTCTATATTTATTGTGACCCTTTATATTCTGTCGCCTTTTTTGCGTATGCCTCCTTTCACGCGTACGCGGCGCAGTCCCTGCAGTGTCCCTCGCCGTTGTCTCTTTCTGTTGGGAATGCAGTCGTAATTATCGCTTGTTATTTCTTGGCTTGTCTTCGTCCTCGTTGATTTCGAAAGTTGCTTTGCTCGGTTCTTCTTCTGCTGCGAAGGGGCACATGGTGCGCATCTCTTGTCACAAAACATTATCCCAGGCACCTCGTTGTGAGTCGTCAAGTGCTTGTCTTTTCTTCCGTGAGCTAGAATTTGGAAGCCACGAATGAATTTTAATGCGATCATATTTTGCTTGTTTAATGTCGGCATCGGTAATAGCAGCATACAATAGATCATCGATTATCCGGCAGCCTCGGGCGGGTGGTCGTGCCGGATTTTCATAAACGCCGGATAATTACAAAATCGTAATTTAAAATAGCTTATTTTTGCACGTTCTTGTATGACATGTTTTTTAGGTGTTATCTATATTTTTTAGTCTTTTAAAATGTGTTTACGATGTGAAATAGGCATAAATAAATATCCTACTTTAAAAAGTGACTTATTTACTGTACCGTACTCAGCACTCCAATCTCGAAGACTCTGCATGGAGTGATATATGTACGTGCATTATTTTCCTTAAGCTGTATGTAGTGTATAATGTAATGTATATCATATTTGACACTAATTTTAACGACGAAGAATTGCAACAAATTAAACATTGCTTTGGCCCATTTATCAAAGTCGCTTGTGCATGAACTGGTTGGGACATTTTGTCGAAACTCCTATTACTGTACGACTATATTTGACCGTGCAACGAGGACTAAATCATGGGAATATATTTGCGAGAGGAGGGATGTTGGTCTACTGGTTAGCATGGCTAACATCGCTGACGAGATATATCCCAACGCGTTCTCCCCCACCACCTCAACCCCCCTTAACCGGCTTATAATGAGCATTTTGGTAAATTATCGACAATGAATGGCCAACATGGCCCAGAGAGACCTCCATCCAACAGTGGATTGACCAGAGGCTCTACATTTTGCACAATATAACTGTTGATTGGAATTAAAGATTGCCGAAACATTTGTGGTTTCCTCGCGGGGGATAACGTTACGTATCCATATCCATCTGGGAATAGTAATGCACATTAAAGGGGACGTGTCGCAACATTATTTTCCTTTTCGTCTTGAGTTATTTCATGTTTGTACAGTGAACCGTAACAACAATTGACCGGCCCATTAATTTCGACGTTATTATGCATTTTTATATATTTATACGGTGTATAGAGCAGGAAATGTCAATGACATCTTTACAGAGAGTCTTAGTGTTTACAAACTAAGCATATTAATTTCTCACTCACCAGCGGTAAATCGCCTCTTGTCACTCTTCTATCGTTACTACTTCCATGGTTAATTAGTGAACATCACTGAATGAGTGAACTTCACTAATTTTTGCACCTTAGCACAGTTGGCTGCGGGTACGGTGCGAGAGACGTTCTGCATACATACGTTTCTCAAAGTGAATTCATTTTAGGCAATGGCTTTACATGATTTCTAGAGTCATGGTTATTTCCTCCACACTTGTTGAAGACTCGGTCGATTACCAGACTGGCTGTATTGTCTCGTCCATGCTGTGTTCATATTGGACCTTTTTGCCAGTATCAAAATGATGAAAAAAAATTCTGTATTAGCCTTTTGCCCATCCAAGGACGGGTGTATTGCAGTAAATCTGAAACTTGCAAGCGGAAAGCAGACCGCAACGTGATATATTTATTGCATCAATTCGTGTGCAATTTGTAAGGCTGCGGTGACACAGACCTATTTCACTTAAAGGTTATAATCCCTTGTTCATCACGACGTCCTTTTTACTTCGATGTCTCAACAGCGTCACAGAGATCACGTGACGTGAGGGTTCTGCCTTTGTAGTGAGGGTTGTAAGTTGACGCTGAGGAGGGGGGAGGAGGCGCCTCGCCCCCCCCCCATGTGGAGTGACGTCAGCCGCTAATTATTATTAATGGGGGAGTGTGTCCATTTGTAAGACGTCATCTCTTCATGATTATTAATGAGGGGGGCTGTTCGATTTGGTGTGACGTCCACCTGCTCATGATTGTTAATGAGGGAGGGGGGTGCTACATGTGGCGTGCCGTCACCCGCTCATAATTATTAATGAGGGGGGGTAGCCATTTGGAAGACGTCACCTCTTCATGATTATTAATGAGGGGGCCTGTTCGATGTGGAGTGACGTCACCTGTTCATGATTATTAATTAGGGGGGCTGGCCGATGTGGAGTGACGGTACGCGTGGGACACACAGACATTCTTGGCTCATTATAGTAGTAAATCTGTTTGGTGTTTGAACATCTTAACACCTGTTTTATTTTTTGATTTAAAGCTTTTGTGACTGCCGGGATTCATATTCTTGGTTCTTTCGGTAAAGTTACGTAGAAGGGAAACAATAAAATAATAATATATATAAAACAATAAAATTCTCACGACGTTTCGACTGCAACACAAGCAGTCATCATCAGGTGTGAAAACCAACGGCAAGAACATTTGAAAGAAGTGGCGGTTTGTATTTATTTATTTTTAAAGCACCAATTGGGTCGAGGCTCAAAAGAAAACCGTCCCTTGGTGTGGACCAATCAGTTTCAAGGACAATGCATATATTATCATAGTATGTTTTTGGTTTGCATTTTGACTGCAGGTATTGTGGTTAATGCAGACATGAATCCTTGTAAAAAAAGGTTTCAGTTTTGTTGCCAGAAAAAAGGGGAAAAACCCTATTATTTAATGCATATTATCAGTGTGTTTTTTGTTTGCATTCTGACCACAAGCATTGTGGTTAATACAGACATGATTCCTTGTAAAAAGGTTTCAGTTTGGTGTTTTAACATCTTAACACAGCTGTTTTGTTGCCAGAAAAAAGGGGAAAAACCTGAGGGGACACAGATTGATAAACACAAGATTCAGGTCCGATTCAACACATTACATAAAATCCGTGATCTGGTTCCGTCTGTAAAAGATGTGATTCTGTCTACAAACTAAGTTGCCTCTGTGGTAGTAAAAAAAACGCCACTTTTTTCAAAATTTCTTGCTGTGCTTTTCACACCTGATGATGATTGCTTGTGTTGCAGTCGAAACGTCGTAATAATTTTATTGTTTTATATTTTTATTATTTTATTGTTTCCCTTCTACATGGTGACTTTACCTGTTTTATTGCCAAAGCCTGTTCTTATGTTTTCATCATTTTAATACTGGAAAAAGGTCCCATAGATATGACTGCTCAACCTGAGCTATTGATACTTTTATGCTTGCACTCCCTTTGTACTGTTCGCCTTTGGGCATTCTCTGATCTAACTGGTGAAACTAGGCCATAAAGAATGCTGTCTCTGGTGTAGGCCAATCAGTGTCAAAGACAATGCATATATTATCAGAGCATGTTTGTTTCCATATTTTGCCACAAGTATGTGTGGTTAATGCAGATTCGATGCCTTGCAACAAGTATCTATTTGATGTTTTACCATCTTAACACCTCAGCGAATGTGATTATAGTGAGATTAATTTCTATTGATCCTTTCGTCGCAGCAAAATATATATGTTTAAATGTTGTTCTTGATAGCTACTCGTCCTGTAAGAGATATAAAGCTGAAAGCATATTTGGAATTATGTTAAACTGCAATGAAAAAGAGTGTGAGTGTGTGTGCGCATGCCGTATTGTAGCAGTTGGCGCCTCTGTGCTATGAACCGAGCAACCCGAATTCGATTCCCGCTCATGGCTAACACCAGTGACGATTAATTGAATCGGTCCTGGGCCTCCCTAGGTTGATTCAACCTTAAATGAGTACCGGGTGCGATACGTAAACTTCGCCACCGTGGAGACAAAGGCGGCCGGGTGTGGCGCTGTGACCACCCACCCCCTCGTGTGCCGTGCCGACCTTCATAGAGGTGCTCGCTAACAGCACTTTCCCCAACAGTCTGTTGAGGCTATACGGGGGATCTTTGTTTTGTGTGCCTGTACGTGTCGTTCAGCACACTGAAAAAGGTTGCCCCAATATCAGGCCATTCCAGGGCATTTTGTAACTCTAAACATTGTTCACATTCCAGAAAATCTACTTCCAACTTGTCACCCCTCCCTCCTCAACGGGGGCCGTTCGCTTTTAGCGATGTGTTTTCACGAGTGTGTGGGAGCCAAGGAAAATGGAGACAAACTATTTTTAATCGTCATATCTTTGCAGCTCGAGATAATTGAGCATGCGTATGAATAGAGTATTGATGGGATTTTTTGTGTGCAGCCCTGTGTATGCTGGTATCACAGCCCAAATCCCAGATTTAACTAGGAGATGTAATAAACTAATTGGGATACGTGAAACATCGTTGCCGCTTTTATAAGGCCAACTTGGGGTTAAATATATATGTTTAAAGCACGTACACCAAGCTCTTAAGGCTAATGGTTACTCCGACTATACAATCCGCAAAGCTATCACTCAAACCATGAAGAAGGACCCTTTTGAGGAGCCTTTCAAAACCATCACTATACCCTACATTGCGGGGATCACAAAAAAGATCTCCAAAATCTTGAATAAACACAAGATCCAGGTCCGTTTCAACACATTACATAAAATCCGTGATCTGGGTCCGTCTGTAAAAGATGTGATTCCGGACATACAGTACCCTGGTGTCTACAAACTAAGTTGCCTCTGTGGTAGTAGTTACATTGGAGAAACCAAACGCCATGTCTCGGACCGCATTCGTGAACACAAAGCAGACCTTAAACACGGTAGGACCAACACCTCGGCCGTGGCAGATCATTGTTATAATTCAGTAGGCTCACATGACATTGACTTTTCCAAGACAGAGGTTCTTTGTAAGCCATCTGGCTACCATGAGAGATTCGTTCATGAGGCTATCCACATACAAGCACAGAGACAATTTCAACCGAGAAGATGGATTCTGGCTTAGCAATCATTGGGAAGATTTGATAAACCATTTCAGGTCTTAATTGATTGTTCACGCTTACGGTGGCTTTCAGACAGCATGCATTAATTTTTCGTCTCCCCCCTCTTTTCAGAACATAGATGGACTAGTCCTTCTAAATAAACTGCTAAATCGCTGCGCGTGGCGCTGACGTTTTATAAATAAATAAATACTCCGTTTAAAAATAAAATAATTGATGCAAACCGACACACCTGATGACGACCGTTTGTGTTATGGTCGAAACGTCGTGAGAATTTTTATTGTTTTATATATATTTTATTATTTTATTGTTTCCCTTCAACGTGACTTTACCGAAAGTGCTAAGAATATTAATTACTGCAGTCACGAAAGCTTTAAATCAAAAGTTAAATATGTCATTAAATACTCGTAATTCTAACAAAAGATATGCGACTAAATAAACATTCAAACTTCACTTTGCTAAAAACAGGTGATGAATCTTAAGTTTTTTCTATCTGTCTGATCCACTTTGTACACTCCAAAAAATGTGTATTCATAATGACAATTATTGGTCAATTATAATAATAATAGCAATGATGGCTCCCATATACTCAGTCACTTACATATTACCCATATTAGCCTTAACTAATTAATACCAGCATTTCACATTGGTGACAAATCAGCATCATCCCTGCAGATAACATAAAATACTAATGACGTTTTTAAAATATAACATAAAATTGTCGAATAACTTTAATAAATATCAGTTTTGAAGACAGCTGTGTGCGGTACACGTATTAATCACACTAATCAGCCTATTCCTACTCGTCCTTTATAAAGGTTGATCTTAGGTCACCATTTAAGTTCATTATTACACTTCCCTTACCTCCTAGATGTATAAGTTGTCTGAAATCAGCTAATCCGATGTATTGGCTTGTCCTATCATTCATTGGAAATAAACAATTACCCTCCACATTAAAGGGTTACCCGCATTGTTGCAAGCACATTGCAAGGACGAACGCAGCAGATAGGGAAGGACCTGAATTTAGTAGGAGTAATAATAACAACAATACGAATACAATGGCTATGTGGATGGCTGAGGCAGAGCGAGGAAGGAATCTGCCTTTGGCTGTGTGGAGGCGACAGGAGGTCAGCAGAGAGGGCCACCTCGTTGGGTTGGCGGGGGGGGGGGGCGGTTGGGGGGGGGGGGGCGAGTGGGGTGGTTAGCATTTCCGCCTGAAACACCGGAGCCACTTTCAGAAAAGTGGCTGAACTTTTGTCCTTGTCAAGTGCGAGAGCGCTAATTAATGCTCGTCGGCACAAATGGATGACGGCTCCCTTCACGGCAACACCGAGGGCCTTAAATAAAATAAAATCCGCTGCTGGGTGAAAGGATTGCTCGGTGTGGCTGTTTGCCTTTCATTCTCGTTTTTGTTGCATATGTACGGGTCTCCGAATGTGGGTGCGTTGCATGTTATCTACTCTGCCAGAGTAGACAAATTTTGAATATTATGATGAATGCCATTGTCACACAGCTGCTCACTTTGGGTTTTATTTTTCTGCGTGATGTAAACATTTAATTGTCCTCTACAGGCAAGTAGCCCCCCTTCTGCCTTTACAGATTCATAGCATGGACTCCCGTTACATTAATTAGATTGGGCGGTTGGGGAGGGTAGGCGTGGTGAGGGGAGGTGCAGGGGTCCTCACAGCTAGGGGTCTGGGGACCCCTTAGGGGGCCACAGCAACCATCTGGGGGGTACACAAATGATCAAGGGCTGCATATGGATTAGTTATCGGGAGCTGAGAACCGGCATGGAGTTTGTATTAGAGGATTTGTGTTGCCAATGGCATTGGGGCGCCGTGGTGGCGAGATGTTAACTCTCAGGGGGTCGTGGGTTCGATCCCGACCCTGAGGCCTGTATATTTGGGGTTTGCGTGTGTCTCTGCCCGTGGTCGCATGGATTTTTCTCCGGGTCCTCCAGTTTTTCCCTCCACAATTATAAACGTGCGTTTAGTGTACAATATTTGGCTGCTCTAAATTTTCTACGTGATAAGCCATTTAGTTCGGATATCCATTTATGGCCAGGTCACTTCTGAAAAGGAGCTATATAGCTCAGTGAGCCTTACCTGGTAAAAATAAAATAGTTTAGTTTTGTAGTGGTCAATATTTTAACACTTCCATATTGACAACCATGCACCAATGCATCAGTGGCAAAACTGAGTACCCATTATATTTTATGCCATGAGTTTGTGGTCCCTTATGCTTACAGTAAAAGATACGTTGTTAAAAAATGGTTCACATTTCAGCCGAATAAAAATGTTTATAGAAATTTGAATCTAGAAATGAAAATCGGATTTTGTTTCAAGAGGCTACAACTGTTTTAAAGTTGAAACATTTTTGAAAATGTGTGTGGGGGGGGGGGGTGGAACAAATATTTAAAATTATTGAGCAAATACTCCCCAACTCCAACCACAGCAGGTATGATTCTTTAACGTAAGAAATAAGAAAACAAATACCGAAAATCTCTCACCGTACACGTATAGCAAAGTATTTGTGCTTTTACAGAGTGGGCTGTTGTGGTGGACTGGGCGGGTTCTCGCAAGTGAAGGTCCTCTGTTGAATCGACGGATATCAGCGCTGGCATGACGTGGGTACGTTCTACCTCCTTTACGCGTTCACTCTAACCAGACAACGGTTTTAATAGTCTCGAGTAGACTTTACAAATCACAAATTTACTAAAAAAATTAAGAAAAAAACGTTCCCAAAAACCGTTCCACTGTATCGTGTAATTATTTTAAGGGGTTAAAATGTACAGGGTGTGTTGTAATTTTCGTAAAGCGCTCATTCCGTGCAGTTCTCTAATAAGGGATATCACCAGATTAATGGGGGTGACTGTAAAAATAAGTAATTGGGCAATTGACGCTTATAGAACTGTATTGATTAATGTGTGTGCATGATTTATTAGAGTGGCGTTTCGTGCGCAAAACTTTATTTTGAGCAATTTAACCGTCAAATATATAATCAACATTTCATCACACAGAGATAATTAGGCCAAACCTTTTGCATTTTTTAATTGTTAAATTATGAGTTCTGCTATTGATTTATATAAAGGATGCTATTTTTAAAAAGGCATTTTGCCTCTAATCGAGACCTCTTTAAACTTTAAACAATGATTGATTTGATCGATGTTGAATATTTGTAAAGGGCAAGTCATAACAGCTACAGTCGGTAAATAGTTTACCCAGCGCTTATGGCTAAAGCAGAGCAGTGCGGTTAGGTTTGAGATGCATCATTAAGCTTGTGTTTTTCCAACACAATTAACTGGGTGGCTGAATATGCTACACAAGATTACAAGCTTGTGCGAGTATTTTCAAACCATTAATATTGTTAAAAGGGGCCGGTGTTTGTTTGTAAAGTTATGGTGATGCATTGCCGGCAGAAATTGCACCCAGAGGATGATATCAAACCGTGGGGTCCAACGCCAACACTTTCCTGACAGAATTCCTCCTCCTCGTGGGTTCATTAAATTTTCATGCAACTTTCTTATGTATGTAAATAAAAAATAACAGTGACAGTCACAACGAAGGAACGCGCTTGCTTTGTGCAGTGTGTTTTGAAATGTGGCTTATTTAGAATCTTACATTTTTTTTTGCTATTTTATTTTGAGAGGATTTTGCTTTCATTTTAACAAACCCCCGCTTTAATTTTGCTTTCTAGAGACAATTTAGAGGTGACACATTTTTAGACAAGTTTCATTTTATTCCAGTTGACATTTGGTTGGATATTAGTCTGCAAAATCGAAACGTGCATTTCGTATAGTATTTAACCATCACTTGTAAAATCACTAAAATAATATGATAGTGATAGGCCAACAATATGACGTAGTTAACAGTTTATCTTAATACTATGCTGTATAATTGTATTAGAATACGGATGGCAGTAATGTGCATTGCTCCCACACCTGTGCTCCCCGCCTTCACTAACCGGCGTTAACCGGCGTGGTGAAGTATGGTCGCATAAATGCCACGGTCCTCACGCCACAGAGAGACCCTCATCTTGCATTGGATTGACAAAAGGGATGTACGTATATTTTTAGGATATTTGAGCTACAAACCTAACTTATATATTTGTTGTGCTGCCGTGGTGATTCCTGCACTGGTAGTAGTAGTGGTAACAGCGGTTGATTCGTGTTGTAATCGCTCCTGAGGCTACTTGCTCATCACAGCAGTTTGACCACGTGTTGCTTTGGTTTATGTTTTGTTGTGGATCCAGCGGTGGATCTTCGTATATTTAAATAATTAATTAGCTGCTGCTCATTCAATCATATGCTAATCACGATCAAGGCGCAGGGGGCTTGGAAGGGTGCTTCGTGTCGAGTAACATCACAGAAGCGGCTGAAATGCTCTCAGTGATCCGTTCAGTAAAAAAACGTGCGCTTTCAGCCATGTGCTGCGAGAGCTTGACTCGTTCAGGAGTGTTTGGGTTTTTTTTTTTTTAAACGTCCCGGCGTGAGTTAGAATCGAGCGTCTCTCAGCCAGGCGTCAAGTCCACCTTGCCCTCGCCGTTTACTCGTCTGAGCGTTAAAAAATTGGAAGTGTGCATCCTAATTGGTTGGCGAAACATTTTTGGAGGTGTTGGAGACTGACTTTGTTCGTAAGCCATGGGGCTAAGATTGTAAGCACAACGTGCAGCCAAACAAATGAAAAAACAAATACTTTGTGCGGAACACAAACCGTGTTAAGGGTGCCATGCTGTTTCATACATTTACTGCGAATCAAATCAATCACGCAATTTATGTTATTTAAAACCAGGCGATAACCAGCTGAGAAACAGGAGTAAACCCTGCTGGTGTGCAGTAATTGGGAGGCCACTCATCTGCATCAATACATCCTTGTAAACATCTTATTTGCATAGATCAACTGTTTTCAAATGTTCCACATCGGTAATAACCCCCCCTCCATTCCTTTTTTTCTCTCCCAATTATCTTCTTGGGCTCCTACTTCATTTCCCACTCTGTCTTCCTCGCTCCCCTTTCCCTTCAGCGTTCGTCTAATGTGAAGGTTATGCCTGCTTCTCCGCGCATAGCTTCTCAATTAAGCTCTCTGGAAAGACAAAAAAGAAATGTTCGCAACCTCCGTGTCCTCTCGTGACTCGCCGTAACATCAGGTCCTGCACCCTCCCAGGGGCGGGGGGGGGGGGGGCATGTCCCCCTCCGTTTGCAACCGCGGGTCTGGAAGGACACCCCATTAGTGCATGAGCACCGACCACAGATGCAAGGCCGCACATGCATTTCTAGTTTAAAAATATTTATATTTTACGATGTATAAGGCCCACTGAGCTATTAGCTGCTTTTTCAGAAGTGACCTGGCCACAAATGACAACTCAACGAAGTTGCTTATCGTGTGGAAATTTATAGCGTCCAATATACTCTAAACGCACGTTTCTTAATGTGAAGGGGAAAAACGGAGGACCTGGAGAAAAATCCACGCGACCACTGGAAGAACGTGCAAACTCCAAATATACAGGTGTCAGGGTCAGGATTAAACCCATGACCTCCTGCATACCAGGCGAGGTAGTCAACATTTCACCACTTGTGAACATTCTTTTTAAAGAGTTTAGCAAAACATGGACATTCTATAAATATATATCTTGATGTTTGTGTGCAGTACAGAGAAACAAGGCTGTCCGTGTTCAGGCTGGAAGCCCGTCTTTAATAAACAAAAAAAGTGACGTTTGACAGTTAAATATAATGGGTCTACTACATAATTTTAATAAGTAGCAAATAATAGTAATTTTGTAATAAATTTAAGGGCTTTTGTTGATACTTATTGTTCTCATATTTTAGTAATCCTAATTTTTTTAGTCCGAGAGATGGTAATGATGGATGACAGTGGCCTGATTTTTATTGTGTATGTTGTCACGGGAGGCCTTTTTTATACAATTTGCAGCCACTGGCATACTTTGATAATGCCCAACAGTGTTGCTGCCGAGTTGGGAGGTGAGGTTCTCATATGGGCTGATCTTCTGCATGCTTGCCTATGAAATATTAACACGTGCGATGACACGGACTCATAAATAGCTGAGCAGGATTGCGGTGCGCTTGGGGTGAGACCGATCGACTGTGCAAGTCATTAGAGCGGATGAGAGGTACGTTACAGGAGTTGAAAAGGAGTTGTGAGGTTTTTTTTTGTCTTTTTGAGGGTGGCTGAAGGGATTTAAAGGTCCCGAGACTGACAGACATGATAAATAGGAAAAAAGAAAAACAGCGAGCGTACAGACGTAAAGGGGAATGGGTTTTGACCATTTCTAACTTTGCACAAGGTAATGCTGTTTGAGCACGGATATGTTGGACCACGATTTTTTTTTTTTTGCTGAACCGGAATTTCGAACCTGCGACACACCGTCGCTCAGCATTCAGTGCCCATTCGTACAACGTGCAGTAAACCTCATTGACCGTGGTGCTTGGGACTGCGCGGAAGAGACGGTTCGTTTGTGGCATCGGCTCGTATGAATACTTGTGTTCCTAGCAGCATCATTTACAAGCATTTGTCGATCCGCTGCCTGATGAAGGCCTCCCCCACACCATGGCCGGTTGTTGACGTTGGTTGACCATACTTCAGCACAGCGGTCGGTGTGGGTTGGTGAAGGGCAAGGTATACAGGACCAGTTGAGATGTCACAAGCCACTGGTGCCAGCCGTGGCTGGGATTTGAACTCGGGTTGCCAGGTTTAGAGTACCGTACCCTATAACCAACTGTGCCACCACTGAACCTAGGCTACGAATATATACTTGCCTAAAAAAACATAAATAATGTAGCACACTATAAACTGCTTTAATTATTGTCATAATAGTAATGCTAATGGAACAAATATAACATATGTGGATATGTCAATTATTGTTTTTTACTTTAATAAAAAAAACCACAATTAGCCAATCACAACATAGATTAATAACATATTTAATAAATAAAAAAGCATTGCATTTACTGATTTATATTCTTGAAAGTTTCCTCAGGTGTTAATGAAGTTAATATGCATGCCTTATTAAATCATTACACTTGAAACAATGTATATTCACAGAGCGTGTGGCCATTGTAAAACACACACATTGTGATTATCTTCATACCATTGTATAAATTGGCTCGATATGCCACTAAAATGTACACATGAAAATTAAGTTACATTTGTATCACTCCACAGACTAAATGTACGGATGTCTCATATGAAAAAATATACTTTTTTATATTTTATAAACGTCGCAAGTGATATGTTCCTATAATAATCTTATAGGCATTCGACATTTCAGTAGAAAATGGGCATGGTCAGGACAGAATAAAAAAATAGACAACAATCAATATATATTAAAAAAACAATTTGTAGCAAAAAGAAGAATGATTTATTTGGAGCTAAAGTAATGAAATCACAGCACAAGTAATAACAGGCATAAGCTGTGCTAGACTACAGTGTCTCTGGCCAGATGGCTCCAAATTGGAGGTGTGAGTTCAACTTCTAGTAGGGGATCTGACGCAGCTCATCATCCATCCAGGGTCGACAAATTCATTACCACTTTTGTTTGTAAGTCGTATGGAGATTATTACTCTCCCCCCCCCCCATCACAGGAATGAGGAATTTCCACCACTGTGGTTCGGGAGACATAAAGAGGTGATGAGCAGGAAATCACTTGTATTAATCCCTCCTGTTCTATTATCATGAAAACTACGCTGTAAAGCGCACTTGGTAAAGGCGCTTTATAAATCTTGATGAGATAAGACAGACATTTTTGAAGTGCTTTAAGATTTTTAAGGGGACTTAAGTGTCCCAAAGATTCATTTTTGTTTCTTCCCATTTTGTTATTGATTTAATGGGGTTTTTTTCGATTGCGCAATTAGCGTTTTGTGATACTCGGTGGGAAAAAAATGCCATCTTAAAATCCACAGCTAGCATTGCGTTACCCCATATCGGAGACCAGATCCAGATTGTGACATCACGAAATGAATTCTGAAGTCACTACTAAACGCAATCCTCTGGTATTCACATTAGAGACACATCTGTTGAATGTTTTAAGTCCCAGGGATGGAGTTTAGCCACATCAAGTGAAAACCCACATTTATTTAACATGATGGGATATGTTGTGCAGTCATTGGTAACTAGGATGAGATAATTTGATGCAGTTGATCTTGTTTTGATTTCTATACATTTTATTGATTTTTACTTTTGTCATTTCGGTGGGCCAGGCCACGCTTACGAATGGTCTTTTTGAGTTCTCACCCTGGTTAAACAACATACTCTTACGCTGGAACAAACTTCCCCTACATGTCAAACAATCGGCCTCACTTAAGTGACCTCGTTTACCCCAATTCCCCCTCCATTCACCATCATTGATACCGTCCCTCTTCCCAACCTCCCTACCCATTCATCACACTTACTCAACATTAACCACTCTCTGTCACTTACAACATCGTTTATTTTACGCATTACCATCATATTCATCACGCACTGCCATCCTTCTCGCCAACTCATCTCATCACACCGTTTTACTCTCCAATTGATAATTCTCTGTTCAGCGCCTTAGTTAAGGTGTTATATGTAGATTAAAGTAAGATTTTAAACTTAAACTGTGAACTCGCTACACTTGAGAATCCTATTTAATCACAGGTGGCTGAAACCTGGAGTGACACTCAGGATCTCAGCAGTGCCAGGTCAGTGTCGCTGAACTCTTCAGTCCACCGACCAACCCATAGATTCACAATTAACAAACTGTAAGTAAATGCAATGTATCTTAAACTAAACTAAAAACAAAAACTTTTTATTTTACCAGGTAAGGCCCACTGAGCTATATGGCTCTTTTTCAGAAGCGACCTAGCCACAAATGACAGCTGAACGAAGTAGCTTATCACGTGGATATGTATAGCAGCCAAATTACTCTTAAACGCGTGACGTTGATTCTAAATGTGGAGGGGAAAACCAGAGGACCCGGAGAAAAATCCACTCGACCACGTGGAGAACATGCAAACTCCAAATACACAGCAGGCGTCAGAAACCCACGACCTCATGTATACCAGGCGAAGTAGTTAACATCTCACCACCGTGGTGCCCCATTACTGTGGTTGCCACTTGTCCTGGTTTTTCTAGGACGTTGATGTGGCTGTCGTGGGATGTCTAGAAGTTTTCCCGGGACATTAACAGTCCGACTTTACCGTCGGTTGCTAAATAATACTCCGCTCGGGAAAATGCATTTAGTTGTACTTCTCTCATCTTCTGTTATTGTGAGATATTCCTCTTCCATTGATATGTTCCATTGTGTTGTACCTCAGAGGCAGCAACTATATATCCCATTTATAAATACTACTTCGGTACTGTGCAAGCCTTTACCAGCTTGGCACAGAAACCTCAAAGTCTCATATGGAACCTACATAAAGCATAAATGAATAACTTTACAAATGTTTTTTTTTTTAAACCATAAGCATGGGCATAAACGGTTGATCCATGCCAGGGCTTGTAAAGGCACTTAAATGGAACAAGCCGCTCCGTCTTCGTAGGTAGGAATTACCTCTGAATTCAGGCCAGATATATATACATTTTTTCTCATTGGCGCATGCCTGGGCGTGTACTGCATGTCTTCAGGTGTTCTGCTGGCTGCTCCACTGTTTGGTTAGCAACCAACCCTGGCCTTCTTAATACGTACTTATAATAAAATGTGTTTACATTTGATATGGGAGCTTCTGGGGTGCTAAAGGGGAACCAATGTAATTCTTAATTCAATTTAATGCAACTCGGTTGACCACCTTGGCACGCACTTACAAACATGTCATTTATTGTTATTCTCATCATCATTGTCATCAGCCATGATCTATCCACCGTTGGATGAAGGCCTCGCCAAACCACCAGGCATCCCCCACGGTCTCGCGATGCCAAGATCCGTCAGTGTGCCGCTCACACGAGTGGATTCCATCTCTCCGTCTCCCGCTGTGGCTGCCCTCTTGGACGCGTTGCCCTCCTTTTTCGGTTGCCACCCCTTCGTTGAATCTTTGACCACCGGCCATTGTCGCTTCCAGCGACGTATAACCACCTCGCACAGACTCATGGTTTCTTCACAAATGTTATACGTCTTTAGTTTCCAGACAGCCTCTTGATTTTTGTCTCCTTGCCCGCATTTTTTTTACCTTAAGTTTCTCCCTTAAATTGGTCCATTCATTCACGAAGGGACTTGCCATCTAATCTGCGTTTTTCACCGAAGCTGAACTGAGGGAAATTAAAAGGCTGTTTGTTGAAAGCAATTAATTTTTTGATAGGGCAGAGGATGAACAGCCACTGTCGCATCATTATCATGATAAAGTAGACCTTTTGTTTGCAGCCGAACTCTGTCCTTTAGGTGCGAGTGATAGGTCTCTACATTGTGATGATATTTCTCCCCCCTTCCTCACCCTTCCATTTGGTGAATTGTCACAATTGAGGGTCGCAATTCTTACGCAAGATTGGGTTGTGTATTTTTACACCGAATGTGACTGTAGCACATTCTGTGGCTGCAGTGACCTCATTACGGTATGGACAACATTATATTAGGCTGTTTAAAACAACGCTTATTAGTGTATAGTCTGGAGGCTGGGGGGGGCGGCCCAACTGTGGTTTCAACTACGAGCCCAAAATCCCTTGGGCCACGCCAAGTGAAACTGCCAGCAGTGCTTCGCTGATACGCAGGTATTAGGTTGGTAGCGATTCACCGCCTTGCAATTCTGTGAATCTTTTTTTGCAATTCAAGGGTCACTATTCAAGATTCAAATGGTTTTTTTTTTTTGCCTAATGCAACGGGCCTCCGGTGGCTGGGCGGGTCGCGTAGAGCGCATTGGGAAAAAAAATAACGCGAGTCGAAAAATATCCACTCTCTTGCACACGCGCGGGATCCGATGGATGCGTGCATTGTAAGTTTAGGAACGGCTGAATTGGCGCATCGTTAAACCCCTACCGGGAATGGTATAGTCTTCCCGTCAAACACAAGAATGGAGTGGGCCAATGTTGTACCGTTGGTATGTGTACTGGTAACACCCTTGCTTTTGGGAATGAGATCTTTAAATCCCTAAGCCAGCCCGAATATGATACCCCACTGGGTGTATGGTATCAATATCTGCTCTGGCCTCTTGTGGGAGGCATTAGCCTCAACTGTATATGCCTTCTGCTCAAATAGAGCGGTTCTGCCTTTTCACAACGCATTTATTTGACAAGAGAATGCCTTTGCCGTGCCTGGTGTCATGGCCGAATTTCCCTAGCTTTAAAATTCCCACCCCCCACCCCACCGCTCATGTGAAGTTAACCACTAGAGGGCATGGCGAGGTGTAGTTTGGAAGATAAGTAAAATTATTTCTATAGTTTTAATCGTCTTCTTCTTTCGTATGGCATGGGGTGGCGGGGGGGGGTGCACACAAAGCAACAGTTTGTATTGATGATGTCATAACTGGATGTTAAGGTCCTTCAACTAATCCAAGGCTGCAGTAGACGCTGCAATGATTGTAGGGACACCGCCAGGGTGTGTTGCGCGTGGATGATGGCGCAAATCGTCGGCGATGCGTTTGACGGTTTGGGGCTTTACCACACAGTCGCAGGTTGGCGATTCCTTGATTTTTCCATTCATGGAACAACGCGCACGGTGCCGCACGTCCGCCAGTACTACGTCCGAGCGCGGTTTAGTGAGGTCCACAGCCGTCGTGAGAAGAGAGAGAATCTGCCGGCACTTCCATGGTCGTCGGGTCCTCAATGATGTTTTTGTTTGCCACGTTCGTAGGTTTAATTATATACGGATACAATCCATAGCAATTAGTGCGATGTTGTGGCGGCACAGGATGTGTGAGAATTCACGGTGTCCCGTGACCAATGAAGATGGTTCCTGTTCGAAAGCTATAATTAGATTAACGATCTCACATTCAAGGAATGTATTCTATGAGCTTCCTTTTGGGAAATAAAGATTATTGTCTTTCTGAAGGTATAATCAGTTTTTCATTACTGTGGACACTAAGGTCTTTAGCATATATATTCCAAAAAATTGCATTGTTTTTGCACCTTATTGCATATGGAGAGCTGTTATTATTTAAATATGAATACAACTAGAAACTAATCCAATCATGGAGTAATATCTTGCAAATCTTGATGAAATAGACGTGATCACGTGACACTCAGCATGTGCATGTGTATCCATTTACAGTGTGAATATTTGCACATATTAAACGTGGTATGATTCACATGTCCTCAGTTTTTGGAACCAGTCCGACCGTACGTACACTTAGGAGCAATGCGATAGAGCCAAGATTCCTCTCATGCCCATACAATGAGTAATTCATCCATTTACATTAAGTTCAACAAAAACGTTGAACTATATATACACATACACACAGTATAAAACATGTACAGACTCGCGTACTGGACCCACGATAGTGGAATTATGTTCAATTCCAAGTAAAAGTGACTGGAAACGTGTACATGTTCATTCAGTCAACATTGTTTATGTGCCACTCTGCCCAGTGAACCAGTTCACACTGGCAGGTCAGTAGATGATTCCTGTGTGGTAAGGTCAATTGTGGGAAATCCCCCTCTTGTTCATCGTCGTTTGTCCCAGTTTGAACAAATAACGTGGCTCAAGAGAGGGAATGTCCAGTCATGTACTGTGGCCTGCATAGGTTGGACAAGGCCAACCTTTAATCGTGTAATCAAAGACAAAGATCCCCCATATAGAATTTAACAGACTTTTGGGGCAGGTGCTGTTAGGGGGTGGCTAGCTAGCACCACGCCCAACCATTTTTGTCTCCCGAGTGGCAATGTTTACACACCCGACCAGGTACTTATTTGAGGCTGAGTCCACCTAGGGGAGCCCCAGGACCATATTCAGATAATCGTTACTGGTATTGGCCGTGAGCAGGAATGTAATCCAGGTCGCCGGGGTTGGTCGAGCAGCGTGCTAACCGCTACACTGCCTGCCTCTTCCCATGTCCACTTATATACATTGGCCTCTATCAAAAGGGGGGCAGCTGTGTCCCAGTGGTGAGTGCACTGTACTATAACTCGCTCATCTGAGTTTGATTCATGACCATGGCTAACAGCAACAGTGGTTTGTGATGTCTAAACCGATCCTGGATACACCGTTCTACAACCCCGACACCACCAGGCATGGTGAAGTATGGTCAGACAACCCTCGTCACCGCCTTGAAGTGATCACATTTACATGCTGTATAAATCCACGTTGTTATTGTGTGTCCTGGGGAGGTCTTCATCCAGCAGTGGCAAAATGTTATGATAATGATGATTGTATTAATTTGAGAAGATCTCCATGGTCGTTATATTCGGGGGATGTTCAACGTTAATCATCATCGCTATTTAACTGGATACTGAGGCTGAAACAACAACAAAAAACGACTTTCCAACTTTTCATCCATAGGTGTTTCTCCCAGCAGCACGGGTTACCCTTTCCTGTACCGATGAAGTGCATGCACGTCATCGGTTTTTCTTTCTGGTACGTCATACTGAGGCTCCCACAACACCATGCGGGATGGGCGTGTGGCATAGTTTGGCGCCAGCTATTGTAGATTAGTGCGGTCGTGTCACTCCAGTTCTCTGCAGTGAGCACAATGTCTTCAAAAACAATTACATTAACCCTAACTGCTTGCCCGCGTTCCAAGATTCAGGGGTGAACGTAACACCCACCCTGCAACTTGCAGGCGTCTCGGAGCAGGAAAGGGTTAATATGCCTTTAAATCAGATGAGTGCCCTCTGCTGGACTGACTACATTTTCTTTCACTACGACCATGCTTCACCGTTGCCTTTCTCAGTTCCACTGCAGCCGAGCACAATTGTAATCGAGTGCAAGTCTCTTTTGTGATTTAATGGGATTCTTACATTGAGAGCATTCGGCTTGACTTATAAAATGAAGGGGACCATTTTGAAAATTGGAGAACAGCGTTGTGGCGTGTGTGGTCACTATGCTCACCTTGCGGCATGGCCTAAGGAGGCACTGGTTGAATACATAGACAGGGAGTGATAGAACACGCACACACACACAGACATGTACATAGACAGGGAGTGATAGAACACACACACACAGACATGTACATAGACAGGGAGTGATATAACACACACACACAGACATGTACATAGACAGGAAGTGATAGAACACGCACACACACAGACATGTACATAGACAGGGAGTGATAGAACACGCACACACACAGACATGTACATAGACAGGGAGTTATAGAACACACACAGACATGTACATAGACAGGGAGTTATAGAACACACACAGACATGTGCGTAGGCAGGGAGCGTTAAAGCACACAGACAACGAAGCACCACATCAGCATTTTGAAACGTCGCACATGGCCCATGATAAACCGCAGCCTTCACTCGGCTGCCTCAATTTTCACAACACCCACTTTAATATTGAGTCTTGGTTTAATTTCACAATTTTTTTTTATCCCATTTCAAAAAAAAGTTTTAACGATAATATTTGAGCACTCATTATTTTACCCGCCTTACTTTGCCACTCATCCAAGTTACCGTGATAAGGGCAATACTGTGGAAATGAGCACGGCTTAACTTTTACTCCGACCAGCCGCTTAAGACGATAATTCTTAAACCGTAACGTTTTCGTGTTAGAGTAAGCTGCAATTTTGCCTGTGGAAACGGCTCGCGTTGTCGTCACTTTAACGACAGATTGCACGATTTCTCATCCGTGAGCGTAACGTGATGAGTTAGTTACCATATAAAATTATTTGCGTAAGAAAAGAAAACCCCTTGAAGTTGGTGCGCAGTGTCCCACCCCACCCTCCCTCCCTCCCTCGTGGGCACTTTCTCTGCAGAAGAAGGGAATTTCCTGCAAGGTATTCACAGGTTCCTCAATTGCTATGATTCAGCACTCTGCACCATTAATGCGGTGTAACCTCTGCCCACTGAGGGCCTTGTTATCTTGCATTTATGAAGATTTAATTATCACTTTTGGGATTATACCTTAGCCCACCGTTAAAGCAACTTTGTTGTGCCTAATACATTACGTTTGTGGCAATGGGCTGGCATTTACATTGAGGTTACTTTAAGGGTTATTGACTGAATAGATTATATACATATATTTTAAGGCAACATACTCAAGTACATATTGATTATGCTTTGTTCCTTTACCGAAGTGAGGTTTTCAGAAAAAAATGGATCTTGTTAAACCCAGCTGTTTGGAGAGGGCATGTATATTGATTTTATTGTTACTCAACTCATTATTGATGTTACTTTATATAAAATATATCACTGTTTGCATCTGTATTTTAAATGCAAAATAAGAATGAAGGCAATTTTACGAACTATGAATATTATTTCTCCTTTGCTTTTTTTAGCCTTAAAACTCCCGTTTGAGATACTGGCTTTTGACACAAGACGACCTGTGTGTTCAGCATGATTGCCCCCACTTCCGCCGATGGTTGTTACGTCCACCATAGGTGGGATGCATTTTTTTATGATCGTGTTATAATCAATCGGTCGCGCGATGCACATGGACTGTAGCTTGCGCGAGTCGGCAACAGCGGAGGTGGTTCATGTCTGGCAGAGGTGGCCGTAATGTCTTGCGGTAATTCCACTTTCATATTTCACCACTCCTTCACTATTAAGAAACCATCAGGCACGCATTGCTGAGAGCTGCAAAAACAATTAAGGGAGGGAGAAGAATGAAAACTCTTAAGCTCAAAAAATTGTATGTGTAGGATAACAAGAAATCGGGTAAGATGAGACGCGTACTCCTGTGTTATGGTCTGGTTAATATGACATAGTTTTTTGACGGGCATAATTATAGGGTTTTTAGCAGCCCTCTGTGCTACGAATGGCATTGGGCCAAAAGCGTATACGTTCGCTAATAAGACCTCCTCAAACCATTAATAACTGGCAGCAAAAAAACTAACTTTTTTATTTAATGATTTGCTCGGTAATTTTACACTTACATTTTGTTAAACATAAGAGGCATATAAACCTTGCAGCAATTGACATTGATTGCTCGGGCGTGTTAGTATAGGTTCGGCCGTCGGGCATACTCAGGTGAATGTTCACCTGTTGGTAAGTTTAAATTCTGCACACGTAACTTTCACTGTGTCAGTCTGGTTGCATGGGACTCATAGCAAAGCCGAGCGATGGTGGCTATGCACACCTGTAATCCAGCACTGTTGGATGGAGGCAGCTCGGGTTGGTGGATCGCACAAAGCGAAACTCTTTTTCCCGTGGGTGTCAAGTAAGTGCCATAACCCTGCCTCGCCAGGAGACGGCAGTAGAGCAACAAACGTGGACCCCCACCTGTTCGCTCTGTGCGGGATAGAGTGTTTCCCCCTCACACGTGTGGGTCCTCTCCGGGTGCTCCAGTTTCCTCTCGCATGTAAACGGTCATTAATTAGCCGATACATCTTAATATATAGAGGACCACAGTGCTTGGGCAATTTTGACACTTGCTCACCGCTTGGTCGTCTTCCTGCTTGTCTCGTTGCTCACACCCCTCTGTCTCTTTGAGAGTGAGCGAACACCGTTACAAGTTAACCATTATAATTTGTACGCGAAGGCTTGGGTGTTTGTGTGAATACTCAGCGTATCATTGTAGTCACGCATTTGTAATATTGAGAAATATGCACCAAAAATGCACTCGTCCAGGAAACTTGTAAACCCCATAGCTCATATTTCACATGCTTGGGATATATCCAGCTTTCTGCTGTGACACACAAAAAATTCCAGATTTTGTAAGCATCTTTAAATTCCTGTGGTAGCATTTATTTGACAGTCGAAATAACAGTGTTTCTTTGTCAAATGATTTTTGTACAACAATTTAAATTTTCACTGTATTTTTGACATATGTTGGGAGATATTTTTACCTCACCTACTTGAATACTGCACCATACTCTACGGTGTGTGATACTGTAAATTAATATTCTGTACTTTAGTTAGTGTGTGGCGTAGTGGTACACACACTGCACTATGAACCCAGATGCCCGAATTACTTTACCAGCCCTTGCCCCCCCCCCCCCCATTCACCCACCCGCGCTGAGCGGCGTGGTGCAGTCTGATCACATGACCCCTATTACCGACACAGAGTTGGGAGGCCTTCACCCCAGCATTGGATTGACAAAGCGGATTTTTTTTTCTAAATAATAATTATTCTGTCAAGTTTCTTACATGGGACTCATAGTTACTGGGCATGGCAAGTTACATTTCTATGTCTTTCATATAGAGTTAGACTAGTGAGGCAATAGCTGTTGGCAAGCGCCCACTGGCACACGATGGCGACATGTTAACTACCTCGCCTGGTATACAGGAGGTGGTGGGTTCAATCCCGACCCTGACAATGCCAGCTGTATATGCGGAGTTTGAATGCCCCTCTCCCCATGGTCGTGTGGATTTTTCTCCCGGCCCTCTGGCTTTTCCCTCCACATTTAGAAACATTCCGTTTCAGAGTATTTGGCTGCTATACATTTCCACGTGATAGCCATTTCATTAAGCTATCATTTGTGATGGCCAGGTCGCTTCTTAAAAAGAGCTTCGTAGTTCAGTGGACCTTACGTGTAGTTTAGTTTTTGCATGAGTTAAGCTTTTTTTGTGATGCAGTTAAGTTACATATGTCAAGTGGCACCTTACAGGTGGTATGGCCAGCACCAAACCAGACTTTAGTCTCCGAATTGCTAATGTTAATACTGTACAGGGTGGTTCAGATGTCTTGTGACTCCCAATTCATTGACCCTTAAAAAAAAATTCCCTTTGCATATTCGTTTGTGTTTTAAATAAACCTTTAAAACATGTATTAAGTTTTAGAGAATTAAATGGGGGGCGGAGGTCATAAGACATCTGAACCACCCTGTACACCACACTTCAGTGGGTTGTCCCATAACCCGTGTTTTTATAACGCAAATTGGATATAACGTGATGAATGTATAAGGGAACACTTTTTTGTTATACGTCGCGCGAGTAGGAATAAGCAGTCGTACGGCTGCTTTGACGTAGCGTCACACAAGGCGGGATGCTGCTGGATGCTCCTAGATGCTACCCACGCACCTCTCTTTTGTTCAGCCTGCGAATGCATCTCACTATGATAGTGCAATTTTTCCACAGTGCGGTGTTCTTCAGGAACGCAATCACCGCGTTACAGAAGAACAGAATATTTTTTTTTATTGCTAGAGGAATCCGATGAGCTATAAAGCTCTTTTTTACGGATGTCCAGTAGGGGCAGATCAGAGCGTTCCAAAAACAAACAATACAAAATACGATAGGAGTGCATATATTGTATACATAAGCTTGTCCCTATACACACACACACTGTATTAAACAGTTAAATAAATCATTGTGCCTTCAGAAACTATACATTGGAAAGAAAAATAAAAAAATGTGAGAGTCAGCAGAGTTGAGCCTGTTTGTTGGTATTAGCCAACAAAGGCCTTTCAGTCAAAGCATTCCCTGCATCAGAATTTGTTTCAAACTTTCACGTTTGCCTTGATACGCACGTGAAATAAAACCCATAGAAGCTACAGAATGTGCACAGTTAATAATGTAATGAATGCATAAATCATTTTAATCCCAGCTGTAATTGTGAACATTGCATACCAACGAAAAGAAATCAGTGCAGATGAATGTGAGTCACCGAGAGAGCCTTAAGTGTTTCCTTACAAAAATAGCAGCTGTTTAAAAAAAGGATCGGAATATAAATCCAAATAACCGTTAATACGGACATTCCTTAACATTATAAACGGTTTACAACTCAGGTTTACTTTTTTTATATATGCGTATATATTACTACTTGCCCTTCCAGAATTGTTTAGTTACCAAATTGAAGCGAGTGAATTATAATCGGGTGCGTTATGGGGTTGCCTGCCGCTTGACGTGTCTGAGGCTGTTTGCTCAGTGGAGGCAGGCAGGCAGGCTGGTGGCTGGCTGGCTGGTGGCTGGGTCACGCTGAGCGTGTGCCGTCATGCCCCGGTGCGGCTGGGTGGAGCCGACTGGGATGCGGCGGCGTGGTGGGGTGGGGGGAGGCGTTGGGAGGACGGGACAGTGATGGAGGAATTGCTGGGCGTAGACAGCGCACAAGTCTGGTCAGCACATGCTGGGCATTCCTGCGGAATTGGGCAGAGGAGAGAGTGCTGGGGGAAATGTGGCTGCCCTCGACGTCGTCATCGTCGTCCGCTCCTTGGGCCCTCCCTGGCCCTGCATGTCCCACCGCGGCGGAGATGATGATTAGCCACCCCCGGCGTTCGATTTCGAGACGAGCGGCGATTTTTATTGCACCCTTCAACTCTCTCCCGTGCACCCTCCGGCGAATCTAGCTCTCGCCCTCTGGCAGCAGTTCGGGCTGTCGGGAGAAATGCTTTCGACAAGATTCCATTGCGCGCAAACTTGGAGTTATTGGCTTAATGGTGCCCAGGATTGTTTGAGCGAGTACGAACGGTTCCCAGTGCTCATCACACTTGTACGGGAGTTGTTCCACGGGACCAGTCAAGGTGTGCTTTGTCTCCGAGTCCAAATACATTAACATCTCATTTCAAATTACATTTCATCTGCAATCTCCTCTTTCACCTGCCGTGTGTGCCGCGGCTACCCTGTTGTGTGTGCTCATTCATTTGTGTTTTTTTTATGAATGAAAAGAGTCCATAATGTTTCGTTTATTGAGCCGCTACAACAATGATCTCCAAAAAAAGTACTTTTGAATTCCCTCTCGCCCTTCCACCCTTCATCAACCCCTTCCTCCTCTTACCCCCCCTCCCCTTATGTCCAGGCCTACAATTAAAAATAAGATCTTTGCAGGACAACGCCTATTATGCTTTGCAATGCCAAACCACATTTATAATAACATGCGGAGTACTGTCCTGGTCAACCGCACACACAAAAGCCACCGGGAGGGAAAGGGGCCACGTGGCTGTGCCATCCGTTTACGGACAGTATGACTAACAGTCATGAGACTCCCCTTCACAATGTGACTCGGTTTTTTTATTTTCGTAATATGCATATTCTTTGTACAATTTGACCTAATTTATGGCAGATAATTAGTTGAATTTTAACCATACACACAAAAACCTGCGTAGAGGAACTACGTGCACGACTGGCAGCCGCAAATATAAAGTAATGTGCTTTATTGCACTTGATTTTAAATGTTACAAAGCATTGAAAAACTCCGGTCAACTGAAAACGTGGTTACAGTCACGTATTCCTCCTCTTTATAATAAGTCTACACAACGTATTAAATAATAACTTTCATGTGTTTCATCTCGGATTCTAAATTCTACAGTCCCTCAAGTTAGAAATCTGTTATGCAAGGATTGTGGAAATAATCTTTATCAACACTCTTTTTTTCCGTGACAAAAAAATTAAGTCTGCAATAACTTCTACGTTATGATACGAACAAAACATCTACATTAGCGACCTGCACAAATGTGCTTGATCTGACACATTACACCGCTGCATTTTTATAATTTTGCTTTTGTCCATTTCTGCAACGGGTATAGGTACACCATGAGAACGATTGTTGACCAAAATGGATTGACGTGGAAGGGTTAGAATATGTTTTAATGTGGCATGACTTATTTGAGTGGTGGTTGGCTTAAATTAATTATTTGTGGAGAGAACGACGCAGGCAATGTCATATCCCCACCTAGCGGCCATCCTGCCACACAGGCTCACCCCACACAATAAGACAAAGATCCCCCGTGTAGCCTTAACAGACTGTTGGGGCAAGTGCTGTTAGTGAGCACCTATGAAGGTTGGAACGGGATGCGATGGTGTGGGTGGCCAGCACCACGCCCGGCCGCCTTTGTCTCCCTAGTGGTGAAGTTTACACACCGTACTAGGTACTCATTTGAGGCTAAGTCGACATAGGGGAGGCCCAGGACCAGTGTAGATACTCGTGACTGGTGTTGGCCATGAGCGGGAATCGAACCCAGGTCACCGGGTTTGTAGCGCAGCGCACTAACCGCTACACTACCGCTCCCTACCCCACACAAACAAACTCTCAAACATTACATTTGCACACTGTACTGTGCCGTGGTTTGGCTGTGGAATCCTATAAGAGGTTTGTGCGACCACACACAGATTGTGTCTCTGTGTCTAGCGGTATTATAGCGGTTAGCGCGCTGCCCTATGAACCTGGCGACCGAGTTCGATTCCCGCTCACCGCCAATACCAGTGATGATTATATAAACCGATTCTGGGCCTCCCCTAGGTCGACTCAGCCTCAAATGAGTACCTGGTGTGCAAACATCGCCACTGGGGAGGCAGAAAGCCGGGCGTGGCGTTGGCCACCCACCCTCTCGTGTGCCGTGCCGGCCTTCATAGGTTCTCGCTAATAGCACTTGCCCAAACAGTCTGTGCAGGCTATATGGGGGATCTTTGTTTTTTTTTGCGTGCGGGTTTCCAATGTAAGAACAACAAAGATGACACCCGCAAAAAAAATATCGTGATAAAAGTAAAACCTATCCTGCTTGCACGTGGGGTAATAATTTGTGGGTCAGTTTTATACATTGATGCCGGTGTCTCATTTTAATGTGAAATACGTGAGCTGCTGTTTGGAGGGAAATTACATAATGCATGATGCTACGTCAAAAAAAATGTGCTCGTTAAATTTGAATGTTTGCAGCAACATAGTTCTGGATGAGCCATGATTGTAAAATCCAAACATACACCCACGTGGATTACGTTTGCTAATATTATTAAATCTGTTTTACTGTATCATCAAAACCCCATATACAAATGTCTTTTTTAAAAAATAACACTTATTTTTTTATCATAGTTTGACCAGAACCAGAGGGTGGAAAGGGTTATGCATTCACTAGTGCTCTGCACTGTGATCCTGGCGAACCTGAGTTGGATTATCAGTCACGTTTAACATCAGTGGCGTGCGATATTTGAACCAATCGCTGGGCATCCCCCGCACCTCCAACACCATGACCACCGTGATGGAAGTATGATCAAATGTGCATAGGGTAGCCTTCATCCAGCAGTAGATTGACAAAAGGTTTGAAAGATATATTTAATTCGATGTAGCAAATACCACAGGAAGCATATCTTTTGACTTAAAACTTTCGTGACTGCAGGGGATATAAAATTTTATAAATATAATAAAATATCTATTTTTTAAATTATAATTTCTTTTATTTTCTATCTCCGTGACTTTACCGAAAGAACCATGGAATAGGAAGCATATCGTCCGCGTAAGCCAGCGGTGGTCCACTTTGTGTTAGGTGACACCCTCAGAATATGTTCACTCGCACTGGTTGGATGCACCGCGCGTTCCGATTCCGTGCACGCTTTCCTGGGCTCGATATAGATTGTGATGAACTTTCCAGGGAACATTTTTACATTGCACGGTTGACATTGCTGCCATCACAGCTGTTTTCCATTTGGTTATCCCGTAAGAAAAAAAATAGGATGATGAAAATCTTTTATATATTTTAATAAATGAACCGAAGCAATTTTGTCAGCAACTTTGTCTCTTCAGTCAAGCTTTACGCCACGTGTACCTTGTTTAAATAAAAATGGCAGGCCGTTTCAAAATGATGTGTTATACTTTCACTTGTTTCTAATAACGTAAAGTGATTATACACAATGTCCCCTGACAAATATAGCAGACCGCTCGCATCATTTGTGCTAACCGTCACCACATTGCCTCTAAAGCTTGGCTTTGACGTCTCACCACATTCGCACACGAGGCCTCGCAGCAGAGCAATGGCCGAGGGTCAGTGTGGAAACGTGAACCGTCATCGCATTGTGATGGAACTTTCTTTTCCTAGTTGTGAATTTACGGGGATTGTGGGGGGGGGGGGGGCGCCTCCCCTACCTGGAGTAGGGTGGGTGCCTCCTATCTGGAGTAGGGGCACAACTTGACAGACCGACCAGATGACGCCAAGTGGCATTTTCAAGAGCGGACGTGTGGGCGTGGGGAGGAAAGTGGCGTTCGGTGGCTGGCGGTGGGAGTCGGGGGGTGACAGAGAACGATGACACTGAGACAGGAAGTCCTCCGTCGTCGTTGTCGCGAGCCTTCACGCGACTGCCGCAGCATAAGCCACGGGGGCAGATGCCTCCAGTGGTAAATCCTTCACCCTTCCATTGAGTCGGCGGCCCCGTGTGCAAACAGACCACACGCTGTCATGTCCGTTTTAAAGGACTGCTAGGGTAATAAAACTCAACCTTCACGCACGATGGCGTGGGCATTGTCAAGCCGGAGAGGGTCGGCGTAAGCGATCTTTTGTTCGCAGCGCTCACCAGATGCCCTCGCGGATCCTTGCCGTGCCCATTATTTGTAAAGGCTGGCAGTTACCGGATGGATATTGCTGCCATTACTCGTGGTGCCACTCTTTGTCCAGATTCTCTTATTACCAAACATTTTTACCAATGACCCTGAGAGCCTGCATCATGCACATCCGTCAGGAAAAGGAAAGTTTGGCACTCTAGATAGCTGGCCATTGTAAAATTAAATGTTTGTATTAATTCTTTGCTTGGTTCATTTCACATTAGGCTCAGTGCCCCTGTACTCGGTTAGGCAGCCTGGATTGATGAATTGACGGGCACATGGAAACTGCTTGATTATAATTATGCATAACTATTTACATTCCACAAGCATGCAGTATGGATAATTACTGAAACCAAACTACAAAAAATAAATAATTTTTTGTTTTAATCGGAACGCTTCAGTTTTAAATATGTTTAGTATGGTTCATTGTGTGGCTTTTCTGGGCCATGTTGAGCATCTCTTTTCTCCAGATTTTGCCGCACACTACCGCGGGCCTCTTCAGGAATTGAATTCCTGATGGAGTTGAACTTTTGAAGCCCCAGTAGGGCGTGGTAAAAAACCTTGAGAGATTTGACATTCAGCATTCAGCCCAACCCGGCCACACACGGGTAACCGGCGGCTGCGAAGATGTTCGCGTTGAATATATCATGGTACCTAACAATCAACGACTGTAACGTATAAGAACCCACATACGACTATACTATGAAAATCAACACTCGGCATTAAGAGTGGCTATTTGCTACTTGAGTTCACCGTACCTATCGGCCTATTGTCCTATTGCGTGACCCCTTCTCATCAAGGTTTATTTTCACCAGAACCCTGAAATAAAACGTGTTAGTTCAAATCCTTTATATGGCCAGGTGAGAACACATTGGGGTCAAACATCGTAGAAAAATGCCAAGAAAGATGCACGAGATATGTAAAGATGGTGATGGTTTGTACCTTGAGTTTGAGAAGGAAACATGGGTTCTTGGGTCTGCCCGTTTGACATTGCATGTGTTGCTTGTTAAATGCCATAGCGATGAATAATAATGAAACAGCACTGGGTTCCAACAAAACTTGTTTCCCCCCCCCCCTGGGAGGCTGATTGACTCCTAATTCAGCCACTCTGGGAAGCTTTTATGGAACCAGCAATTGGACTTAACGGTTTTTCAGTGAGCCTTTGGCATCTGTCACTTGCAGCTCCAAAAACCCAAGGCGGAATAAATCTACCAAATCAAGAGTCGTGGAGGTGGCCAGGTGACTCAGAGGGCTGAGCCTGCACAGATGAGACCCTGGGCGAATCCAGGCAGCTGCCCGTGATTACAATGGGTTCTCAAGTCTAGTAAGTTGACAGTCTGAGCTCAGTCATTAATAACTACATAATATATCCTCATAGGAATTTGGTCTTTACTTTATTGGGATAAATTCCAACTTCTTAGAATTAAATGTATTTCGGTTTGATTGTTACGCAATGAGCATCGGTGGCAGGGTAGATGGAAGAGTGCTGCCCCCTACTTCATGGAGCAGAGGTTACTGGAAGGAATCACGGTAGTAGTTATGTGATATCCACGTCCATGGGTAAATTCTTTAGCATGAAGGGTTTCCATGCTCTGCAAGAGATTCGAATGAATGATTCAACTCGAGACATGACACTAATACTACAATCAGAGTAAAATTATCAAAAGAGACAAAACAACCACTGTTGAAGACTTGAGCTGTTGTCCGAGTGAAGTCCTCATGACTTAATTGCAGGTCAGGAGTGAGATGATGCTTTGATCTGTATGGATTCTTAAGCTTTATGAAAAACATGCATCCATCCTGTGTACTAGAATGAATATATTTGCGATTTGTATATTATGTTGTGTGCAATGGGTTGACGTCACACCCTGCAGCCACGAAATGTTAAACAATAGTTTGAGAGTCTTAACGATGGCCAGGTGGTTCAGAGGTCAGAGCGTAGTAGAGCTGGCATTGCTGAGATCCAGGCAGTTGCCCACAATTAAATCCTGATTCTCAAGTGCAGTGAATTCATGGTCTCAACCCAGTCAATAATGACTGCACGTAAATATATTGCACAACATTTGGCTTAATTCCACTTCCGAGAATTAAAGATGTCGGATTTTCTGTCATGAGACGGGCATTGTTTCTGGAGCAGGGCGAGTGGGAAAGTGCTACCTCCTGGTAAGTATATGGATAAGAAGTCACTTAAAAGATATTTCAGAAGCAGTTTTTTTTTAATGTCTCCTTTCACCGAATGTTCTCTTCTGTGGGGCGATGCAGTACTCTGCGAGCATTCCGAATTGATTTTTCGTATCTAGACATGATGCCGAGAGCACAATTGTAATCATATTGGGGAAAAGACAAAAATATTTTGGGGAAAAATAAGAACCTCTGGACTGGAACTACAATCCTGAATTGTGACACTTCCTATAATTAGGGTGTGATTCGTTCTACCGTGAAAAACAATGCATTATTCTGAGTACTAACGTGGTTGTAATCATGATGGTCAGCTTTACAGATCTGGGGTCAGTTGCGTAAATAACTTCAGTAATGTCCCATAGTTTGCCATATTAATCAGTGTGACTGAAGGAGGCATTTCTGTTTAGGAATGTTATGCAACTGGGCCACAGGCCCCTCCCAAAACGCTCTCATGAGACATTAATTGTTGAATTATTTGGACTTGTTTGACAGTCAAATGCCATTTTAAGACCTCTTTTCCGAGTGTATTCATTTATTTGTTTGTTTTGAAGTGCACAAGCCCTCGGCTACAATGCGTTGATGTGGTTTCTGGGGAAAGGGACAGAAAAACTGCAGGGGGGGGGGGGGCTTGGGGGGAGGGCACTTTGAGCACTCAACCATGTTTAGGTGGGGCCTTGGTTTATTTTATGTTAATGTAGATGGTATAGACACTTGCCAGACACTTTTGAACCCCCACGGCCCCCTCTAAACCCTCCAATATTTGCTTTCTTCACACTCATGAAATTTGCAATAATTATGACAACCCGTAAGCAGTTTCAATACATTGCATTACACATTACCGGCAGCACGAGTCAAGGTGCTGATAGCTGCTGCGTGTTTTCCCAACGCATTGATCGGCTTCAAACGTATGTCTCTGTATGTTCAACTGAAAAGAAATCTTTGATTTGGAAGTTAGACTTTTTATTAATTTCCGTGTCTTTTTTGTTAATCAAGTAAAAAAATGACGTTTCTACATTTCACGCACCATTCGAGTTGAATGGCGAAATGGATGCTTTTACTGCCTTCCGGGGATATTGCCCCAAACATTGTGGAGACTCATGGAAGCAATTTACAGCGATTTATATTTGTTAAAATCGTATAGCATGTTTTCTTTAACCGGGGCATGCCATCGTGGAAACGAAATAGCTGCGTGGTATTCTAAATATTTCCACAGCCTGCTACAAATCAGCCTTTAACTCTCCCCATATAATTCATGGTTTTAATGCCGATCTCTTATATTTTTTCAGTATTGTCGTAACCAGAAAATAATATTAGAAATATACATGACTCTCTCACGTATTAATCTCGCTGCCAAAAAAGCACTTCCCTAAACGGTTCCTTAATTTTAGCGATTAAAAAAAATGCCCTTTCTGTTTTTTCTTATAGTGGTAAATGCCCGTTGTATATGTGACACTGGCTTCCTCGTGAATATTTTACCAAACCCATGTAGGCGAGTGATTCTGCAATGTGAGAAAGGTTTTAAATTATGTACAACGTAATTGTGTTGTAGTTTAGGTATAATGGTTGGAAACATATAAGCCTTGTTTAGCCTTGTTAATTAAGTTATCTATCTGTGTCCTGAAAGGACTGTGAGTAAAAGTAATATTTGTGGTATACTCACCAGATGCACGATTCTCAATCAAAGGGACCTGTAAAATGTACACTTTAAATTGTAACGTGAGGACACACATCATGGGACCTCCTTTGCCAGTACCAAAATATGATGATAGGTTTTTCCCCTTTTTTTTCTGGCAACAAAACAGGTGTTACGATTTTAAAACACCAAACTGAAACCTTTTTACAAGGAATCAATATCTGCATTAAACCACAATGCTTGTGATCAGAATGCAAACAAAAAAACATACTCTGATAATATATGCATTGTCTTTGAAACTGATTAGTCCACACCAGAGACAGTTTTCTTTTGAGCCTCGCCTTTCGGCGTCCTCTGGTCGAACACCGTTTGAGATGAGGCTCAAAAGAAAGCTGTCTCTGATGTGGACCAATCAGTTTCAAGGATAATGCATATATTTTTCATCATTAGACCTCCTTTGCCAGTACCAACATGTAATAATAGGGTTTTTCCCCTTTTTTCTGGCAACAAAACTGAAACCTTTTTTACAAGGATTCATGATTGCATTAACCACAATACCTGCAGTCAAATTGCAAACAAAAACATACAAAATTTTGATTTAAAGCTTTCGTGACTACAGTGATTCATATTCTTGGTTCTTTCGGTAAAGTCACATTGAAGGGAAACAATAAAATAATAAAATATATATATAAAACAATAAAATTCTCACGACGTTTCGACTGCAACACAAGCAGTCATCATCAGGTGTGAAAACCAACGGCAAGAACATTTGAAAGAAGTGGCGGTTTGTATTTATTTATTTTTAAAGTGCCAATTGGGTCGAGGCTCAAAAGAAAGCCGTCCCTTGGTGTGGACCAATCAGTTTCAAGAACAATGCATATATTATCATAGTATGTTTTTGGTTTGCATTTTGACTGCAGGTATTGTGGTTAATGCAGACATGAATCCTTGTAAAAAAAGGTTTCAGTTTTGTTGCCAGAAAAAAGGGGAAAAACCCTATTATTTAATGCATATTATCAGTGTGTTTTTTGTTTGCATTCTGACCACAAGCATTGTGGTTAATACAGACATGATTCCTTGTAAAAAGGTTTCAGTTTGGTGTTTTAACATCTTAACACAGCTGTTTTGTTGCCAGAAAAAAGGGGAAAAACCTGAGGGGACACAGATTGATACAATGAAAATACTGTAATACGGTAGGATATTGGATACATGCTGGACATTTCAAATGTCCTTCCTAATGAGTTAGTATATCCTGCAAGTACAGCTTATCTGGATAAATAATACTCGTAACCACTGACAAAACACATGTTTATAGATCGGGCGTGCACATAGATTAAAGGTTTGCGGATGGTATAGAATGTTAAAAACTTCATGTGTTTTTTTTCATATGATACATTATGTATATTTTACAACTCAGAATTTTTAAAATGCCCCAACAGCACCGTCATGCCTGGCTTTTGAACTATTTTTCAATAATTAAAAACAAGAATGTGCATTGCAAGGCACTGCTGTGGGTTGCTATTAAAAACAACCAATGGACTAAAAGCACTGTAACGGTTTTCAAACAATGTTTTTTTTAATATTTCTCATTGTTACTCACCACCTGCCCTTAAATATCCTGTTCACACACACACATCAATTCCTGGCACCCCCTCATAGTTTTCCCTACATCCCTGCCCCTGTCATAAATAATACCGGAAAGAGTTTGGTGTTGGCAAAAAAAAGCACATTGCAAATGATTTTCATACCAGTTAATCAACTTCATATTATTGACATAAAACAACGTAATAACTTCAGCTACAAGGGGAGCGCTCTTGGCTGTACTCCATTGGACGTAAATGCATCTCACCTGGCGCAAAGCTAAAGCACAGTGATGATGTAACACATTTCATCTTTTACCTTTAAATACAACGTCCATGGGTATCAGCGGTATTGCGTCCGTTCATCCCCTTGAAACAAACTCCCCCCCCCCCCCATCTCCTGTTCCTTACCGAAGCACAGGATTCGAACGCGTAATGCTCCCAACCCACAAGAGGTGGAGTTTGCATGTTCATGAGAGAGAGCAAAATTCTCCAGGACTATAGCTGTTGCCTGATGAAGTTGGTTGCTGTTATGACTGGGGGAAACGTCGTACTCGAATTATACATTTTGTGAGTTTACTATCCAACACACCGGTGTGCTTTGCTTTTAACGAATTGGCATGTTTTGTTTACGTGACAAACCTGACTAATTGTCGGGTGGTGGCGGGTTTAACGACACATATTTATGCGCTCTAACCCAAAAACCTCTCTTATGAGCAAAATCTTGTTTCACACCTGTCCAGATGTTGACTTCTCTGTCGTTAGGTATTGTTCTTCTCTGGGTCTGTATTCGTCTTCTTTTCTCCACTGAATTAATTGTCTGTGTTTACTGCTTTCCAAATATGATCACTCAAAAGTCTTCTCTACTCTTGCCATTCCATTTTTGTGCGTGGAAACACGCTCAGGCGCTAAATGTCATTGTCCAGGTCGGCTAGCCACGAAAGGGCTTCAGGAGAGCTTTTGTGTAGCTTTGCTGTTCCTCCTCTTCCGTTGAAGGAGCGCAGACTACAGTGGTGTTTACTGTACGGTCCATAATCTTACTACTGCCATTTGAGCTCGTGTACCAGCAACATCCTGGTGCTGAGATTATTAACTTTTTGGTAACTGCAATGTCATCCATAAGGGTTCATAGTGGCAACAAAAGTCACGCGACTATTTAACTATTTTTATTTTACCAGGTAAGGCACCACCGAGCTATATAGCTCTTTTCCAGAAGCGACCTGGCTACCACAAATGATAGCTCAACGAAGTGGCTTATCACATGGATATGTATCGCAGCCAAATACTCTAACACGGAGACAAACCCACACGACCACGGGGAGAGAGAACACGCAAACTCCAATTATACAGCAGGCGTCAGCGTCGGGACCGAACCCATGACCTCGTGCATACCGGGCGAGGCAGTTAACATCTCACCACCACGACACCTCAGGACCACATTCCTGAGTGACAATTATTACGTTTTTGGATAATTACCCGATGTACGACAAACGAAGCTGGCCTTGAAGTCTAATTGTTCTCGCGATTAGAACAAGCCTAGAACAATTAGTTAGCTGTGGCACACACATACTAGACTATCAGATCAACCCAGTGCTCTAAGCTCTCTTCCAGACAACTCGTCCAACTCCATACACATCTTGCAGCAATTGGCGCAGACTCTATTGAATTTCTCTATGCTCCATACTCACTGTGAAGCATCCCCTATACCGTAAGACAAACAAGTTATAAGTTGGTATTTAAGAGTGCTCAGTGAGGTGATATCTGTGACTGTCATCCTTGCCTCCCGTTACACGCAACCTGTTTTCCAATGAGTGATGTATCAATATTTTTGCCTCGGCTGTTACTGATATTATTCTAGTGGGCATGTCAACCTTTAACCCAATTTTCAACACGTTTTGGGGAAAGTTAACTCTCTGCCGTGGTTTAATCTGAACTGTCGAGCGGCAGCCTCTTCTAAACTCAACGGAGAACGTGTAAGCGATGGTGTCACTGTCAGTCTCTTTCATATCTTTACGTCATACGAAGTTAAAAGTAACAAATGCAAATGTGTCATCAAAAGCATGAAATACTTGACTTTGTGAATGGCAAATATACGGAACTGGTATCATATCCAGTTTGCTGTCATCTATGCTCGTCAGTTGCCAAAGCTATTGCAAACAATTTCCGTAAAACTGATTTTCTATTTGGCTAATTTTTCATCAAATTCTACTCCTGATAGCAAAAAAAAACAAATGAAGTGCCACGTTCCTACTTAATGGTCGGATAAAACAACTAAGATCCGCACCGTGCATGCTGTGACATGAGGCGCTGATCCAGACTCAATAGCTCTCACTCAGCAGTGTGTTCCTGAGACGACACCTGGCATCGTGCGGCTTAACGTATGTGTGCACCGGAACTTGCACCGGTTCTTTGTCAGCCCTTGAAGATCTCACGAAGTACCCACAATGCACCACTCAACACGAAGTGCCCACACTGCACCAGGCAACACGAAGTACCCACGCTGCACCACGCAGCACGAAGTACCCACGCTGCACCACGCAGCACGAAGTACCCACACTGCACCACACAACAGGAAGTACCCACACTGCATGACGCAACACGAAGTACCCACACTGCACCACGCAACACGAAGTACCCACACTGCACCACACAACAGGAAGTACCCCACACTGCATCACGCAACACGAAGTACCCACACTGCACCACACAACACGAAGTACCCACACTGCACCACGCAACATGAACTACCCACACTGCACCACACAACACGAAGTACCCACACTGCACCACGCAACATGAACTACCCACACTGCACCACACAACACGAAGTACCCACACTGCACCACACAACACGAAGTACCCACACTGCACCACGCAACACGAAGTACCCACACTGCACCACACAACAGGAAGTACCCACACTGCATCACGCAACACTAAGTACCCACACTGCACCACGCAACACGAAGTACCCACACTGCACCACACAACAGGAAGTACCCACACTGCATCACGCAACACGAAGTACCCACACTGCACCACGCAACACGAAGTACCCACACTGCACCACACAACAGGAAGTACCCACACTGCATCACGCAACACGAAGTACCCACACTGCACCACGCAACACGAAGTACCCACACTGCACCACACAACACGAAGTACCCAAACTGCACCACACAACACGAAGTACCCACACTGCAACATGAACTACCCACACTGCACCACGCAACATGAACTACCCACACTACACTACACCACACAACACGAAGCACCCACACTGCACCACGCAACAGGAACTACCCACACTACACCACACAACACGAAGTACCCACACTGCACCACACAACTTGGAACTGATCTCGCCAGTCCCGTAACAATGGTGGTGGTTCATCTTGTACGAATTTACAGTCATTAACGTCGCAGTCGAGAATGTACGGAACAAAATATATAAACGGACAATATGCCTACTTCCCATATTTGTCTCGTCACATAAAAAATAAGTACAGTTTGACACATCCCATCAGCAACATGATCTGGCAGTGAATGTATCCAGCGGCATTGGTTCAACACTCACAGACTGGACTGGTTTTGACATTTAGTGTCTCGTCAGCAGTCAGGCTTGTTGAGAACAATCCTGGTCGTATCTTTTATCAACAGCAATGTTCCTGATTATATTATTACATATAGTTTCATGTTGAACTAGGACCCATGTCTGAGAGAAGAGGGGTCCATTCCTATGAACATCTTGACATTTCCAAAGCATTTGATTACATCAAACATCATGCACTACTTGAAAATTTGCAGTCCATCATTTGCAGTCCACTCTAATCTGCATGCTTGGTTTTCTAGCCTTTTGACCGATGGATATGTTATATGCAGGAAGGTAACCAATCTTGAAATCTTCACCGTTAATTCTGGTGTTCCACAGGGCTGTGCTTTGTCTCTCAAACAGAATTTCTTATTATTTATGACTTATTATCAACCACGCAATATGATCCACTCCTTTGTAGATGACAATACACTTCATGCTTCATACTCTACGTGCAGATAATTCACTGTCAATCAGCACTGATTGAAAACAATTCATGTTTGAGGGTGACAAAAAACTGGCCACATTCAACAAACAAAAAACCCATTCAATGATAATATAATACAATACGCGGTTTGTCCCATCATATCAGACAATTTTATTCTTCACCGTAATGACATTTAATCTGTTTGGCACATTAATCTCATTGGATCTGTCATAGAATGGTTGTACTGTATTACTAATCTGGCTAAACGGGCATCAAACAAACCTGGATTTATTTTCTGTGCAAAAAGCCCTCTTTAACTCTGAACAATTGTTACTTCGCCAATGTAGCTAAAGTTGGAATACTGTTGTCATATTTGGGGTATAGTACCCAGTTCCTCCTGCACAGTGCATAATATAATTCAACTTGTGGCAACCGGATGGATTGATGATCCAGCACTCACTAGTTCATTCCAGTCACTCATCACCAGCGGCCAGTCGCCTTCTTGTCACTCTGCTATCACTGCTACAATGGTTATTGTTCCAGTAAATATCCACTTATTGATTCCTCCGCCATGTTAGGATGCGGACCACCAGACCTAACTGTTTGATTTCGTCTACACTGCACTCAATCACCACACTGCAGGTCAAAACACTCCTCGCTCTGCTTCTTTTCACGCACTTCTCCTTCGTCTCTTCATGTTCTTACAACCCCTGCTAAATTCTAAAACCCCGTTAACTCTTATTTACTATTTGGTAAAGTCACGTAGAAGGGAAACAATAAAATAATAAAAATATAAAACAATACAATTCTCACGACGTTTCGACTGCAACACAAGCAATCGTCATCAGGTGTGAAAACCACAGCAAGAACATTTGAAAAAGGTGGCGGTTTCTTAACGTTAGCACCACGGAGAGCGATTTGACAGTTTGTTCAGATGGACGAGTCCATCTATGTTCGGAAAAGAGGAGGGGGGAGACGAAAAATAATGGATGCGGTCTGAAAGCCACCTTAAGCGTGATCAATCAGTTAAGACCCGAAATTGTTTATCGAATCCTTCCAATGATTGCTAAGCCAGAATCCATCTTCTCGGTTGAAATTGTCTCTGTGTTTGTATATGTGGATAGCCTCATGAACGAATCTCTCATGGTAGCCAGATGGCTTGCAAAGAACTTCTGTCTTCGAGAAGTCAATGTCATGTGAGCCTACTGAATTATAACAGTGATCTGCCACGGCCGAGGTGTTGGTCCTACCGTGTTTCAGGTCTGCTTTGTGTTCACGAATGCGGTCCGAGACATGTCGTTTGGTTTCTCCAATGTAACTACTACCACAGAGGCAACTTAGTTTGTAGACGACAGTGTACTGTATGTCCGGAATCACATCTTTTACAGACGGAACCAGATCACGGATTCCATTCCAAGTGAAGTATGTATTGGTTAAGCAGTGTCTCACCAGGGGGGTACCTCAGTGTTTAGTCCTTGATGATCTTTCTACAAACAAACTGAGGGCACCCCAATGGGCTCCCCCCTATCTCCGGTTGTAGCCAACATTTCCATGGATAAATTTGAGACTGACGCCATCCAGACTGCCACTCTGTGCCCAACCTTATGGAAGAGGTACGTGGATGACACTTTTATCATCTGGCCACATGGCCGGCCTGCTCTAGACCAATTCTTCGACCACATCAATTCCATACACCCAGCCATCATATTTACCATGGAAGTCGAAAAAGATGGCAAGCTACCTTTTTTGGATGTCCTAATAAAAAAGAGACCTGATGGTTCAATGAGCCACTCTGTCTACAGGAAAGATACCCATACGGATGCTTACCTGAAACCGGATTCCCACCACCATCCATCCCAGAAGAATTCCCTCATCAAGACTCTGCACCATAGAGCCCAATGCATATCCGACCAGGAACACATAGCCAGTGAACTCAAGCACATACACCAAGCTCTTAAGGCTAATGGTTATTCCGACTACACAATCCGTAAGCTATCACTCCAACCATGAAGAAGGACCCTCTTGAGCCTTTCAAAACCATCACTTTACCCTACATTGCAGGGATCACAAAAAAGATCTCCAAAATCTTGAATAAACACAAGATCCAGGTCCGATTCAACACATTTCATAAAATCCGTGATCTGGTTCCATCTGTAAAAGATGTGATTCCAGACATACAGTACCCTGGCGTCTACAAACTAAGTTGCCTCTTTGGTAGTAGTTACATTGGAGAAACCAAACGACATGTCTCGGAGCGCATTCGTGAACACAAAGCAGACCTGAAACACCTCGGCCGTGGCAGATCACTGTTATAATTTAGTAGGCTCACATGACATTGACTTCTCCAAGACAGAGGTTCTTTGCAAGCCATCTGGCTACCATGAGAGATTCGTTCATGAGGCTATCCACATATACAAACACAGAGACAATTTCAACCGAAGAAGATGGATTCTGGCTTAGTAATCATTGGAAGGATTTGATCAACCATTTCGGGTCTTAATTGATTGATCACGCTTAAGGTGGCTTTCAGACCGCATCCATTATTTTTCGTCTCCCCCCTCCTCTTTTCCGAACATAGATGGACTCAATGCGTGATGTTGATTCTAAATGTGGAGGGAAAAGCCAGAGGACCCGGAGAAAAAAAAATCCACACGACTACGGGGAGGGAGAGAGACACGCAAACTCCAAATATACAGCATGGGTCAAGGTCGGGATCGAACTCAGGATCTCCTGCATACCAGGCGAGGTAGTTAACATCTTGCCACTGCGGCTGCCCATTATTATGCCTCTCAAAACTGCAGTTTCTTGCTGACTGCTTAGAAATGTATGCCATTGGACCTGGGCTCAGCAACCATAATTTAATAAAGGTACCTACAGTCTATTATTTTAACTCAGTTTCAATGCTTACTTGAGTGCTATAACTATGGATTAAAAACCTAGAATTTAGTTGAAATGAGTTTAACAAGAATTTGTATCCTTTTTACCTGGCTGTGGTTTATTTACGTGTATTTGCTTTATCAGTCGTTGAAAAAAAAAATGATGCCCTTTTCGTGAATTCATCAAAAATATCCTTTTAAATGGGAATAATAGTTGCAAGTGCAAATTGTAAAATGTTTATTTTTATTTTCAGCAGGTAAAATTGCAAGTGCTGAATTTAAAAGTTTCTGGCTGTTTAGATACATAGCGTCTTTGCTATTTCAGTACAGTGTTTGCAATATGTGGAAAAAAATTGCAGACCTGAGGGCTTTTTCAACTGCCCAATGACAGATATTTTGAGTATCTTTATATAAAAAGCAATGTTTTAATAAACAGTGGTTATAATGACTCGAGTAGTGAAGGCGTGTGTTTCAAAGCAACTTTAGGCCTCTCTACACTTTTCATTTTGTTTCATTCCATTTGAGTGTCAAAACAAAACATGTGCAACTTGATTTGTGCATGTGTGTGCCAATATTCAGTGCTTTTGGCTCTTTGCACATGAGCCCGGGCCAGGAGAAATCTGCAGAAGCTCCCAACTTCTTTTGACAGTGCATGGGTCATTTTAGTTTTACAATTGGTCGTTGCATTCATATTTTCTAGATTGTACATTTGATTTGATTGAAATACTCTCATGAGGTGGACTGTCCCTTGATGCAAAAAAAAAGTCGAATCATCTGAACAATCAAATATATGCCTCACACAAAGATTGATTGACCATAGCAGAGGGCCTTGGCATCATGGGCTGGTAGAATACATGTGTACGCTTGTTGATGCATAGGGCACGTTGGTATATAATGTCCACCTATATGTTGCCATCCACCTCAGCAATCTCTGCTCTCTCCCAAGATGTCCCTGCACCAAAATGCTCACGGGAATGATTTCCATTTTGTTCCATTTTTTTTCTGTCCTCCATTTTCGCTGCGCTGTCTCTTTGTCGTGGTGGTACAGTCCAAAGTGTGTGCGTCTAAAGACAAAGATCCTCCCGTATAGCCTGAACAGACTGTTGGGGCAAGTGCTGTTAGTGAGCACCTATGAAGGCCGGCACGGCACACGAGGGACTGGGTGACCAACACCACGCCCGACCGCCTTTGTCTCCCCAGTTGGCGATGTTTTTACACACCGGAGCAGGTACTCATTCGAGGCTGAGTCGACCTAGGGGATGCCCAGGACCGGTTCAGATAATCGCCACTGGTGTTTGCGGCCGTGAGCGGGAATCAAACTCGAGGCCTTCAGGTTCGTAGCGCAGCGCGCTCACCGCCACACCACCGCTCCCCCACGTACACCCTGGCAGGACGGCAGGGCGTGCTGTTGGCAGGCGAGTGGGCAGCAGCAGCGGTAACGTTGCCGAAGAGTGAATCACAGTGCGTTGCCGCTTTGTCGGCACATTTCTCAACAGACTCGGGCACTCGCTGATTCCACTGCACGTCAGTGTCGAATTTTTTGCACTGCTAATGAATCAAAGAACCGTTCTTTGAGGATTAATCATAAATGTGGCGGGGGTGTATTTACCGTGGAATACTTTATTAAAATTTAAGTTGGTTTAACGTAGGCTTTCGCGACCAATATCCAAAAAAATATCTTATGGAAAATGAATGTTATTAACTCATGTTTATAGAGATGTACAGTGTGGTTTGATGTTATGTATCCTTCGTTATTTGTATTGAATACTTGTTATTGCATTCTGGAAGTTATTCTTGGATTATTCCAGAATCTCGTGGATATGAACCTTTCACCGAATTATAATTTTTTTTATGTTTGTCTAATTAAAACATGGGGACTTTTACCGAAAACAAATATAATTATGATATCGAGCTAGGCTGTTGAAAACAATCACAGCAGTGCAAAGGCATGTCTTTGCATGTAACAGTACAACATGATGGTAATTAACAATTAAGGCATTCAAAAATAATTGCAACCAAGCCTCCTTTTGCTAGTTAACCACAGTTTTCACAGGCCACTGATGAATTATAATTTTGAAGAAAAATAACACAGTTCCCAAAATTTGTAAAAAAAACTATTAAATATTAAAAGCAGTGACAAACAATTAATTGGTGCATGACCGCTGCCTGACATTAATGATTTACAAAAAATGATTTCCATGGCAACGCTTCGTTGCTCCAGGTATCGAAGCGACTGCATAGGAATGGGAGATGCATCATGGGAAATGTTTGCTGCAGCAGGGTGAGACTTGGCGCATTGCCACAGTCAATTTCATCATTTTGTGCATAAAGCGCAAAAAAAATGGCTGCCTGCCAAACTCGGGGTGACCAGGCAATGGGGAGGCTTTCAGCTCCACCATAAGGAGAAGGGCGAGAGAGAGAGATGGAGCTATTTTTATTGCTCAGATTTCATTAAAAAACCTCAATAATCCTGCCAGCTATTAAGTCAGTAGCACCTTCACAGAGTGGACTTTCCCAGAATAGTTATGTGGAGGGTTACGTAAAACAAAATGGGGGCGGAGAGAAGCGTGTAATGTAAATGCACTACCTGATGCATTTCTATTTTTTTTGTTTATCTTCAACAAGATCTTAAAACATTCACCTTTTTCACATGTGTCTCTTGTGAAATAACATTTGAATAATTGGTGCGTTTTTTGTGTTCGTGGTGAAAAGGATTTTTTTTGTTCACAACGAAATTAATAAACATTTAGTTTTTAGTTTTTAAATGTTTCGTGGCAGCTGCTTTGCATCTCATATTTTGCCTCTGGCCCACGTTGGCCAACACACCATGACTGAACACACACAGACATGCACGCATATGTCCCCCGTATACAAAAAAAAGGAACACACAATTTTGCATGACCAAATAAAATAGAATCAAATTTCCAACAGTTGTCAGCAGCAGCAGCCTTCTAGGATGGGTTATGTTACTTTCCCATGCATGGCACTCGTAGTCTGATTGAGAATTTATTATATATTTATTTTAATGCATCAGCGCCCGTGCAACTTACTGCTCCTTTAAAATGTCACAGCCACATTGCCAAGTCACCTGACCTGTCTCCCCCCCGCCCATTTGCCATTCCCAGACAGCCAGTAGGATCTCGCTATCTCCAGTTGTTGGGGTAGTTTCGCTGCTTGGCCTATCTGGCACGCAGGACGCAGTGTTCTGGCTCTGTTCGTCCGACGAGCTTCCAACAGATCAGCCCCAATGCTTATTTGTGCTGCTTTGTCGCCGTGTTGGGGCCTTGGCGGCCCTCCAAGAAGGCTGCCCCCCTCTCACGCCCGATAAATCTTTTCATAAACAAAAAGCGTTATTTACAGCCCGAAAACGCATTTGGGTACGTTTTCCCTTTTTGGACACTCGTCGCTCTCTGCGTTAAAGCATTTTTACGCGCTGCAGTTTTCGAACAGAATTCTGATTCCCTGTTAATTTTATTTTTCGTGGTAGGGGAGGGCGGTGGGGAGTAAAAATGTTAAAAGGAAAAATGACGACGTGTGTTTGGGAAGTGTTGCGAAATGAAATCACGGGCAATAATTTAAAGAATGTTTTCCGTTTGTCGTGAAACCATCCTCATTTTGTCTTGCATCTTTCAAATAGGCATGCATTGGTTTTGGCATTTTGCCACATGCACCGTATTTACATTTAATATCCCTGAGCAGTGCCATCGCCCGTTGAAACATAATGCTTGGGTATATTTTAGCGAACACACGAGCCGTATTGGCTTGGCATTTCAACTGTAACTTATACATTTCTGCCAAGGCAGGCGAGGCAAGCATTATTTTATTTATTTAGTTACTTGGGGTTGTTTTATTTATTAATTTTACAACGCTTACCACCATTGGTTGCTTTTGCCGCTCAAATGTCTCGACGCGTGGGATTGGTAGAAAGAATCCGCAGTGCTTCGTGATCGGAATGTGTGTTTGCAAGTAAGGGCCCAGAGCCAAGAATGGCAGCTTGGGTCCGGAGCCCAGTTAGGTCTACCAGGGGTGTCCAATAAATATGCCTGATTTTTTTTATTTTTTTTAATTCATTGAGATTTTTACAGGAAACCGTAAAGCCCCTGTGCAAGCATGCGGCGAAGTGAAATCTTTAGGGGGAAAAAATAGATAGCTTAACAGTTCGCGATGTTAAAACGAGTACGTTTATTTACACGGACGCTGCGATTTTCAGTACGAAAAGTCTCAGCATGCGCAGTACTATTTTCTTTTCGCTCTGGCGTGCTCACTTTTGCGTTTGCTCACCCCCCTCTGCAGTCGGCATCGCTGTTGCCAACACGGGCGGCCCGCCATTGTTGCTCAGCGAAGGCAGAGCACTGGGCCAGATTTTTTTTTTTTTTACATGGGTCTTGGACGAGAACGCTGGTTAGAAAAGGGTGGCAGACTTCCCAGATTTTAATAGTTGGCTTTTTCGAAATAAAAAAAAATCTCCCTGGGAATAGGCAGCGCAGGCCGAAGCACGTCGAAAACTTCGGGCGCTAAGACCCGCACTCCGCCATCAGGCGCCACGTTCATATTGCCGCCAACGGAGGATCGCGGGCTCTCGTTTTTCTGTCGAAGCGAACTCGAAAACCCGCCGATAAATTTTCAGCGCTTTCTATTTAACGTTTCGCCGTATTCCGTTGCGCACGGCTTTTTAAATCGTGGACGATTTTTACTTCCCTTTTTTTTTATTTTTCTTCGTTACCGCCTCGCGGGCCCCGTTTGTGATGCGGCCGACGAATTTAGCGCACAAATTGAGTATCGTACTTTTGAAATGTACCTTGGCAGCGCTTGATTTTGTACCCGGTGGCGTTATTCCTTGAGTATTGCTCTTGACCGATACGTTGTGGTTTTTCTCGCAGGTCTGGTGGTCTGTGCGAGGTATTGGTGGACACCGAGCGACTCGGCGCTCCAGCTGCCGGTCACTGGCATCTTCGCCGCGCAAAGATCGGGATCGGAGGCAGTGTTTGTCAGATTTTGGTGGGTATTCAAGATTCGATCTCGGAGTAAATCTCTACCCGTCTCACATACGTTTGTGGAGAAAATAGTTTGTTCTTTTAAAATAACACGAGTGGGGACAAAATCGCGTGATTATATATTTTTTACGCGATTTTCGCTCGTTTGTAAGGCGTAACAAAATGGTGGCTTCGTTTTTTCCCTCCGCTTTACGTTTGTCAGACTTTCGATGCGATCAAGGAACCTTACACCTTCCTCGGAGAAATGTATTATCTATTCCGTGAAATTTAACGTAGGGCGTTTTAAAAACTCAATTGAAACTTTTGAACCCAGCGCAACTGTAACTCCGTTTTAGCGGAATCGTTGCATCGTCGCATTTCGTGAGGTCCAATTTTCATTCATGATTCTCAAAATCGGCTAACGCGTAGTGGAGGGACTTTGAAAATGAAACAATTCGTTCAATGTTTTTTAGGCCTGGGTTTGTTAAATGGTTAACTTTTGGTCTGACCTATTTTGTTTTATTTCTTTATTTTCGATCATGGAACTTGTCCCAAAATGTAGCGGAGACTTGGCGGTGCTTGGTACTCGAGCATTCTGCCTCGCGGCTTGTGTTCGCTGGCATGCACTCTATGCACACATCCGCGCTACGCTCTTCTGGCAGCGAGCAGACGGGCAATGCGACCCCACCAAGCTTTACAAAAAGAGCCTAAAAAAATCAAGCCCAGATTGGTCGTCCTGATATCCCATAGGATGGAAAATGATGTTCTAACGTGCCAAAAATATATAAGTGCGTGAGTTTGTTTTAATTGTGTCCTGTTACATATTCTTGAGTTGTATACGTGGAATTATTGTCACATGCATCGATCGTAACTTTATATTGCACTTTGTGGAGAAATTCGATTTTGCAGTTTAGAGCTTTGTTAAAATATTTCAAATGGGTGTCTTTAAAAGCAGTGGTTAGATGGCGTTTTTCTAATGGGACTTTACTCACACGTTTTACTTGTAGTTCCAGTTATCAAAACCGATTTTCGGATATTAACCATATATATAGTTCTGAACTGTTGGGAACCCAACAAACAAACCCATAACGATGTTTGCTGTGTCGCCAAGGTGGCCTCCTTTAATCAGGGACAGTCGAAAGTCCTTTGGTAGTTGTCCCCCTGGCCTGCTGCCCACAAGCGACAACATTCTACTTCAAAAGAACTTGGAGGTTATTTCCATTCCTATTGTACATTTGAGGCTTGAAATGCACAGATTTAAATAAACAAATGTTTTTAATCCAGTTAGTTCTTCATATCATTTGCCTTGTATAGATTCCAGTTTTTTGCTTTTCCATTGCACTTATGTCGAGCGTGATGTATAAAAAATAAAATTCCATCTGAACTAGGCCGAAACAGATAGTTCCGTAGGAAGCGTTGCAAAGCAGTCACGTTTTTTTTCATTCGGATTTCGCATTGTCCGATTTATGCAATTGATATAAAACAATGCACCATTGTAAAACATATAATTAATTGGCAATCGTTTGCCAAAACTGGAACCGTCGCAAAGTCTAACACGATGTAACCTTAGTCAGGACATATCTAAACAAGGCCGCAGATATTTACCAGATTGTATTTTTGCAAGCGTTTAAAAACGCTTTCCACTTTATTTGCTTATCTGTTTACAGAAGTTCGAGTTTTGAAGTATTTTCTGTGTGTACACGTCCCGTCTCTCAACGTATGCCGCCGTGTAGCAACTCGTCCTGGCGCCGCGTAATTATCAAGCAGCTCGGATAAAAACGCACAAGCGCTTTCGATTTAAAACGCGTGAACCAAGCAACGCGCCACAATCTTTTTGCGGATAAAAGTTCGAATGAAACGCCCAAATGGTGAGGCCAACTTGTGCTTTTTAAAAAAGGTGGACTCTGCGGCGCCAGCGAACGGGGGCGCAGTAAAGCAGGTCTTCGCCGCCAAGAGTCATTTCAGCTGGACACTTTATCTCGCTCCGACGACGCGGACGTTAAAAGAAGGGCCCCTTTCGGAGGGCAAAGCAAGCGGTGCGGTTCGGCTTGCGAGAACAACCCCACGGGTTTTTATTTTTTGGAGTCCGCCGTAAAACGGCGAATAAAAGTGTTTTCTATTCAAAATACAAAAACTTGGCCTCGATCGCATGGCAACAAGCAGGGTTTTCAGGCCAATTGCCAAAAGGTCCCTGCTGTGGAATCTGTTGAAGCTCGCTCAACTGTGGATGTGTTTATATATTTATTTATTGCTTTAATTTCCCCCTCATTAAATAGCTCTCGCCCCTACGAGTCCGCAGCTTTTTGCAGCTGCTGTAGACAAATTGGCGCGCTTAATAGATTGGGGTGTAAGACTTAATGTAACAAAAAAATTATTTTTTTTTAAATCTATCGGGTGCGCAATGCCTCGTGTGCAACCTTTTTAGCTTTTGCGTGATGTTTGCAGATAGCCACGGTGGCGGCGGCGTTTGCAACGGCTTTGAAATCTTCATAAATCCACAAAGAGATGGAAGACTATTTTTACAACAATTCATTGAATGTGGCTTTAAATAGCCCACTGTATGTTGAAACCATTGGGGAAATGGTGTATATTAGAGACTGTGTGTATATACGCAACGTTGCTTGTATGCTTTAGACAGAGCACCTGCGTAGAGTATAAATGCAAAGTGGATAATTTTGCAGCAAGGTACTTGCAGTTGTTTGCAACAGCAACAAAAATCTCAATGATTAAATCAGCATTTGCACACGACTCTTAATAACGATGCAAAAAAAAAAATCTATGAATTATTGACGGGAGATTGATGAACGAAAGTAAAAAAACGACGAGCGATTAAATTGTTGAATTTGCACGCACGAAAAAAATGAATTTGCAGACGGCGCACACAATGGTGCCGCTTCACTGGCGCTCGCGTGTTGTCTGCTACAGACGTGGCCAGGAGCATTGCCCGGGCTGAGAGGAGACGAGAGAGGCCCGTTCCTACACATGCGAGCGCAGACGTAATAAACGGGACGACCCAAGCCTCTGCCGCAATGCGGAAAATGGTAAGGGGTGGGGGGTGCTGGCTTGGAGGGATGACGGGTAGCTTGTGAGCGCGTGCGTACGCTCTCGCACGTCTGTCCGTGCGCTCGAGTCCGCGCGTGTGTCTCGTGCGGAGGTAGGGGGAGATGGCTGGTGGGGAGGGTGGTTGAAGGAGCGTCGTTGTTGGGCGTGGGGGGGGTGGTGGCTCTGCGTGGGCGGACGTGGTGGGCTCGTGGTAGGCAGCAGCGGTAGCGGCAATCATGGCAGAAGGTGGGGAGGAGTTAGGGCACAAAGGCATGCGAAGGTGGGCAGCTCCCCACCGCAAGGTATGCTGGGATAGGTGATGCGCGATTCGTCCGTAGTTTTCTGGCTGGCCTCGGCCAAATGGAGTTGAAACTGAAATTTCGAGAAAAATGGGTGCCGGCCAGGCTTGGTTGCACACGGGGGATTTGGTTCATACTGAATCGATCACAGACGGTCCCTTGGATGGACTTGATGATGTGTGCTACGAATTGAGTCCTCTGCCTGCCAGCAGAATGCCAGTAACGTTCTTGACGAAACAAAAATAAATTTAGGTTTCGTGCGATTGTCAAAAAAAATTAGCGGCGTGACGCATCCAGGATGAACACTCGTGTCAAAAGTTAACACACATTTAGCAGTGGAAATAATATATGTTAAATATTTGTAGATTGGTTGTTAAAATATTCACCATTGCAGCTGAACGTTTGAAACGGTGTCTGCATGTGTAATCAGCGCGTGCGTATGTTTTATTTTTTTTAATACATATTTATGTTTGTTACGACTGGGTTACAGTGTTAGAGAACATCACAAATAGACGATCTGTTCTGTTCTTTCTACATCCCCTTGTAGTCCATCGACCAAACCAATTTGGCTCACAAGCATGCGAGCACCCTCATATTTTGTTACGTTCCCCTACGTGTGCCGACGCTATGTGTGTCTCATCACTCTGTTGAGGGCAGCGGTTGTTTCAATCAGGTGATCGTTACCTGTGCCCCGGGCTCACATTTTTACTCTCCGAGCCAGTGTGCCATTTGTAGGCGCGAGTGTGACACCAAACATCGGTGCTTGTCGCCACGCGTAGAAGTTCTCGGCGACAGTGAGACGGGGCGCGCGGGACGGTAGTTGTCGCACAGACGGGCGCGCGGCGGGGCTGGATTCCGCCGGTCGCCACAAACCCGTAGATCCGAACTTGTGGTGGGAGTTTTGCACAAGCTCGTGTCTACGGGTCTGTGTCGGCAGGGCACGCACACGCAGCCACTCGCCAGCGCGACGGCCTAAAAGACAAAGACGACGATTCCGCCATTCACCGTCCGTGACATGTTGGGGGGGCAAGTGATTTTAGCAAGCACCTGTTATGCACTCTGCAACCATGCACACACGTACACACACACACAGACAAATCCTTGTATGGCAATTAACAGACTATTTGGGTATGTGCTGTTAGCAAGCACCTATTAAGGCCGGCACCGGTGTATAAGGGGGTGACGTGATCAGCACGATACTCAGCCACCTTGGTCTCCCCGGTGCCTACAACATGTTCTGATATCATGTGTTCCTGATATTATTAGCCATGGCAGGATCTCAAACTCAATTTGCCGGCTTCATTATGCAGTGCGCTAACGGCTGTGCCAATGCTCCCCAAAGACAAATATACCCCATATAGCCTTATCAGACTTTTGGGGCAAGTGCTATTTGTGAGCACCTATGAAGGCCGGCATGGTACACGAGGGCGTGGGTTGCCAGCACCACGCCCGGCTGCCTTTGTCTACACAGTGGCGATGTTTACACACCGCACCAGGTACTCATTTGAGGCTGAGTCTTCTTAGGGGAGGCCCACAACTGATTGAGATAATCGTCACTGCTGTTGGTGGCCCATGGTGGGAATCGAACTCGGGTCGCCGGGTTCGTAGCGCAGCATGCTAACCACTGTGCCAGTGCTCTACACACACACACGTTTACAACATTTCGTACCTTAGACAAATACACTCTTATGGTGGAGAAGTCAGGTTGTCTGCCGTAAGTGAACGTAACCTATGCTATGTGGTATTTTGAAAAAGTTGCCAAAAAAAAGTCAAATCATTTTTACACTTTGTCCATGCTGTATTTAAATTTCAAACTATATATTTGTTTTATCACATCTTGCAGCTCAACGTGCATCGGTTGCATATTGCTCGACATGCTGACTAAGCTTAACATTTATTGATGTTTTTTTGTTACTGTGGTTTTTTCTTTATGTTGCATGCTCGGATGAAATACTTTAGACTTAGATAAACTGGGCAACGTTAGTGCTCACCGTTTCCCGGTTAGCTTCGTCGCATGAAAATGTCGTTCGCGGCGTTTGTTCATACATGTACGTTATCTGGGGAGCGGTAGCACAGCGGTTAGTGCACTGCGCTATGACCCTGGCGACCCGAGTTCGATTCCCGCTCATGACCAACACCAGTGATGATTACTGAACCAATCCTGGGCCTCCCGTAGTTCGACTCAGGCTAAAATAAGTACCCGTGGAGATGTGTAATAATCACCACGAAGAAGACAAAGGCGAGCAGATTTGGTGTTGGTCACACGCCCCCATCGTGTGCTGTGCCGTCCTTCATAGGTGCTTGCGAATAGCACTTGCCCCAAAAGTCTATTGAAGGCTATATGGGGGGGGAGGAATCTTTGCCTTTATTATCTGACATCTTTTGATGCATCACACGAAGAAGATTTGCTTCTGAAATCATATTGTCTTGTACAATGAAAAGTATATATTTTTTTAAAACAAGGAGGCCCATTGTGAACTTAGGAAATTTTTATACAACTGTTTATATGCTTTGATTTATACTTCTCGTCACACAATTCAAATTAATCACTTGATTAAGGTATACGTGCATTTATTTGTGTTATTATTTATATTGAGATGCTCGCAAAATGAATGTTAGCAATTAGAGAACTTGTGGCATGCCACACTGGTTTTCATTGGTTAAATTTCAAGCGGGTGGTAGTGTTCCTGCCAAATAGAGGAGGAGGGTAAGCGTTGGTGCAACGTATTACGGTACGTGCAACATTCCACTTGGTTATTGGAAATCGCCCACCCTAAGGACGTAATTGGGTGCAGCTGCAATGGAAAAATTTGTCTGCGAGCAAAATCCCGTTGATTTCATATCTTTTATTTTCACTTGTGCTGTAACATGAGCCCTTGGAAGAGAACTCCCTATTTTTTTGGCATGATATTAAGAACCAAGAAGACAGAAAAAAGAGGCAGGATGAAGGTGGCCTTTGTATCGAAAAAAAAGTAAATATCACCCACGGTGAGAAGCATTTAAGCTACAATTTGCAGTATTAAACATATATGCTGCCTAACAGTATCACCATTTCGTTCAGCGCCCAGGTTTCCGTGTTATTTCAGGACCTATTCGATGCTTGGGTGCCGTCTAGTGAATGCGGCCATCGCAAGATGCGATTGCTTTTTTTTGGAGGGGGGGGGGGTTTTCAGCGTAAATATTGCGTCTCGGAAGTGGTGGCGTGCCTTAAAATTTGAAAAAAATACTAAAATGTAGGCAGCCGTTCGGCGATACATCGCCGTTCCAATTAATATTGTACAACACTCGCGAGCGGGTCTTTATCGGCAGAGAGTTAATAATGCAGCGCGCTACATGGCTCGCAAGCTTTTGTTGTGTAACCAGTATGTGCGGCGGCCCCTTTTTGTCCCAGGCAACACCGTGCATGCGGAAGCAAATAACGAAACTAACCTTTTTATTCGCGATATGTTATTTACCCGTGTTTTAACGCAGTCTGTCAAATATCATGCAGCTTTGCAGCAAAAGAATTAGCACTAAATGGGGGAGTTAGCTTTCTCGTCTGGAAAGGAAAAAACTAAATAAATTGCGTACCCTATCAATCGTATTCGAAGGAAAAAACACAATCGTGTTATATAAGAGAGTGATATTTAAAAAGTGGCTATCAGATTTTTATTGAAATGTTCTGGTTATCATTATCTTCTTGTAAATAATTGTAATGACCTATTTTAATTAATTTGGCGAAAGGCTAATATAAAACCCCTTACCGCTTCAAGTGTTAAACCGTTAATACACTTTCAGAATTAATACATTTTGAAGTAAAATGCACGTTAATGAACATTTGACGTTTTCATAAAAACATACTACCTTTCTTTCCCCCCAGTAAAAGAAGCTACAAAGTAAAACAAAATGTTTGGACCATAGGTTCATCAGGCATGGTGTTTTTTTTGCGGGTGATGTCACAGGTTTACTGTGGTTATGATACGAGCCCGAGCAAATAAATCGTTTAGCAGACCAGCACTAACCTCTCCAGAACCTCTAGAACAGGCAAAACTTACAATGTTCCTCTGCTAAAGATGTAAAGCTTTCGCGCGACCGAAGAGGTTTTGTTTTGGCTTCATTCTATAACCTTTACAAATCTTGCATCTGCTCAAAATCCCTTTCTTTGATTCTTGGGGATAGGCGGGAGGGTGAAAGAAATTAAACTTTTCAAAATTATAGGCCTGTTTTATTTTTTATTCGAGTTCTGTGTATTGAAAAACCTTTTTGAACCACCTGTTTTATATTTCCACTCTTGTCAAGCTACAGCACAATAGCTTTTTTTCTGTTACATTTAAATTATATGCAGTTTGTTTCAAGGCGGCTTTCATTTTTTCGAATATCAACTGAAAATGTGTCCAAGAGGTCTAATCCCGTATCTGAAAACTATAAATCTTTCCATGGATATAGTCTGGATAGTAAGCCAACACTCCATCATGGGAGTTGCCTCTTATTTTTTTGTCCACGCAGATATTTCTTGGAGGTCAGGAACTAGCTGCTTATCACTGCACAATTTTGGACAGCTTGTCTGCATAATCCAAACACTTGCATTATGGTATGTTATCTGTTAGAACATGAATTTAACAACTTCGCAGCAGAGTTGTCCTGCCGAGTAGACTATTGGTTTTCCGTATCTTCCAGCTGCACATAATCACTCAGCGTTGATGGGCATGTTTCTGAAATAGCAATAGGCAGACAGACTTTATATTATGTAAGCCCCGCTGAGCTAACTATCTCTGGACGACCATAGCCCAGCAGTGGCAGCAGTTGCTCAGATTGTTGTCCGGTTATACGCATTTAGAGGTTATACAATTACAGTTTATTTAACAAAATGAACTTGCTTTATTGATACCTAAAATAAAAGCCAGTCAGACATTTCAAGCGATCATTACATACCATGGCCATCGATGCCAACAAATATGAATGGCAATTAATGAAAATAAAGGAAACAAATTAGGAAAACACAAATAAATGTGGTTTAATTCAAGACATGTAGCACTAGAACATTTTCTACGTAGAGTTATACAAATTATTTTTTGTGTGCTGGTTCGTATTTTCATCAGTGTCGTGTAAAAGCGTATCTATTAGCTTTGAGTAAAACGGCCAGAGGGGAGACTCGTTTTATTTATTTTTTATTTTACCAGGTGTAAGGCCCACTGAACTACATGGCACTTTTTCAGAAGCGTCTTGCCTACACACGACAGCTCGACGAAGTGGCTTATCGTGTGGAAATGTCAGCCAACATACTCTAAGACGCACGTTTCTAAATGTGGAGAGAAAAACCAGAGGGCCCAGAAAAACATCCGCATGAATACGGGGTGAACATGCAAACACGAAATATACAGCAGGTGTCAGGGTCGGGATCAAACCCACGAAATCCTGTATACCAGGCGAGGTAGTTAACATCTCGCCACCGTGCTGTCCCCCCCGGCCCACCCCACCCCCAGAGGTCACATTGTGACTGTGCGCGTGGTCACTCCACACGCTGCTACTACAGTTGCCCCCCCCCCCCCCCCCTGCTTATCGCTGCGTAAAGGTGTCACACTGACCACTTAATCCCATGGCTGTCTAGATTACACAGCTCTACCTCACTGCTTTTTGCTGAAATGACAACACACCTTAGAGATTTGAAAGAGAGTGCAACAAGGGACTTATTTATTTTAATATATATCAAATCTACCAGACCAGAAATTGCAGAGTTTATCACTTGTTAACGGTCTTTATGAATTAAATTGTTACGCTGTGTTATTCCACGATGGTGGAAGTTACATAACAAACCGGCTGACCATTTTTTCAGTGCAGTTGGTCTGTGGGACGGTGTCCATTTACCGAGAAACGTTATAGGTTGTGGCAAACCGGGCATGGATTTTAGTTTTCCCAGAGATTCACATTTTAATGTGGTGACACATTTGTGAACTGGGCAGTTACTTTGCGCCAAACTTCTCAAAGTTAAGTATGCAATTAACAGCACAATAAAATGTCTTGATGCAACCGCATCGCTTTCACAATTTTAATAGCATGTACCCACATATAAACAAAAAATTATATAGTTGTAAAAAATAAGTTAAAGTGGTTTTCCCCACTCAAATTATTATCACGAGTCGGCTCTTCGTGCCCACTTCGGAGCCCCTGGGCCAGTGGTGGAATTTCCACATTTCCGATTGTGGGAGCCAGTTATTCCAGAGGAGAACCACTGTTGACTTTCCACGTAATTGTACTTGATCAACCCCCTGTCAAGGAATTCAAACACTTAACTTTTTGATTACCAGCCCGCACGCTATACAGCTGCACTACCCAACCAGCTAAGACTGTTGTAATCAGATAGATGACTTTAAAATGTCCACGGATACATATTTCTTTCTGCCATGGGGCATCACCATTGCACCACTTTTTCCAGCTATCTTTGCTTTTAAAACGACTCTACGTAGCCACACTGTTAGCATTTATCGCAGCATTTTGCTCCTGTTAGCGGGCGACCGCAGAATAAAAAATGAATCGCGACGGCACTTAAATGGAGACTCGGCTTATTTGTCTTAGCGATCACCAAGCTGATGTTCGTGCGTAACGCTGCCTGGATATAAAATATTTTGGGACGCCAAACTTGCGGCACGCCAGAGGCTGTCCCGTTAAGTCGGCGACTGGTTTGCGTGACTGCATCGTGTCACGTTTCCCAAAGGGTCACGGTCGGCTAGCGAAGAAGGCCTCGGGTGTAATTCAGCATCGGTTTCAGAGTCCCAGGATGCAAGGTGGACACTTGGCCCTCGCTGGCAGAAGCCTTCGATTGAACGCCTTCCTCGGGGGTTGTTTTCGTCCACCGTTATGCCGCTCCGGTCAAATTGAGACGCCAGTCGACAACATCAGCACAGCCTGTACGTGTCCCGCGCGGAAACTCGGTTAGGTGCTTGCTCGTTCCCATATCTCTTGTCACCTGATTGAATTATGACTGCATCACTGTCTACGCGGTGGGGGGAGAGGGGAGAGGGCGGGGGGGGAGCCTCTGATTATCAGACGCAACATGTGTGTTCGCCGTCTCATTTTAGAAGGTTTGGCTGGAGAGGGCGGTGGTGGGGGGGTTATCTCCGCTATCTTCTTGTCCAGGCCGTCGGTGATTCATAATGCTCATGGGGCTCACATCGTGGTTCCCCTTAAACATTTAATGCTGATTATGGAACCGCGGACAAGTATTAACTGCGTATATTTGCCATACGATGGGTGCCTACAGCCTTCATGGGAGAGGCTGTTGTATACAGGGTGGTCCCACAAGTCTTGTGACCCCCCCCCACTATATAACTCACAAAAATGTTTTTTTTTTAAGTGAGGTTTATTTAAAACAGAAATTATCATGCAAAGGAACAAAAACGTTTAGGGTCAATTCATTGGGGGGGGGGTGGGGGTGGGGGGGTGGTCACAAGACATCTGGACCACCGTTTACATTAAAGGGGATTTGTTTTGAGCCATGAAAATTGTCTTATTTAATATGCATGATGTATGCACCTTCGTACATGGCTGTGTATATATGTGTGTGCACGGTATTTAAAATTACATGTATATTAGGCAGCACTCGAATATACCTCACCGAATGGGTTTTAAATAATCCAAATGTCATGGCGGGCTCAATGCAGTCACTTAGGGGGCTTGCGTTGCTTGCGGTTTGCGTGATTTTATTTGTGATCAGCTACCCCTTTGTCGTTGCAATCCAAACGGTTAAGTGTGAGATACGCTACGAAGTGCATTAGCGTTTAAATCATGGCTGTACAAACAGCGTGGCACAACGGGAGGAAAAAAAAAAACCTGCGTGTAGAACTGGATTTTGTTATTTTGTTTTGCTCAACAGCAATAATGCAGGGAAGTGAAAAGCTAACAAAAAAAAATTCACACCGGATGGCCTGTCATGAGAACTTGGATACTGAGTGCAGGGTGGTCCAGATGTCTTGTGACCCGCCGCCCCCCCCCCCCCCCCCCCCCATTTAACTCTCTAAACGTAATATTTAAAAAGTAAGGTTAATGTAAAACAGAAATTTACATGCAAAGTGGAAAAACATGTTTGGCATCAATTTATTTGGGGGGGCGGTCACAAGACATCTGGACCACCCTGTATAACACAACCCTTGTTTTTTCCTCCACGTAAATTGGATTGCTACCCATTACGAAAATGCCGGCAGCAACTGTGTTCTGCTCCAGCATTGTGTGCGTGACGAGTCCTTCAATCGTAGCGGCTCTCTCTCTCTCACTCACTTTGATGGAGATTGTTAAAGAGTCGCAAATTTACCAGCCCCCCTCTCCACACATCGGGGTCTACACTTGAGCCTCCGCGCGTCTTCGGGGTGAGGTAGTAGGTTGTATAGTTTAGCATTACACCTACGGAGATAACTGTACAACCTTCTAGCTTTCCCCGCGGGCGCGCAACGCAGCCACCGCCGACGACGACGAGAGACGCCTGCCATCGGGGGGGGGGGGGGGGTGGTGGTGGGGGGCAGCCGTTGTTGTTGTTCCACCGCACGCCCGTCTTGATACACGCCATACCGTGGGATGGATGGAAGAATGGGTGGGAAGTATACCAAGTGTGTGGTCTATTCCACCCTTCGCGCGCAATATCACCGTGTTTTCCAGACAGCTCATTTTGGGCGTGGGTCTTTTGTGCTCAAATGAATTATCGGCGGTTTGTCCAGTGACTTGTGCTCATAAGAAAAAAACACGGACCGCGCCTGACCTCGTGTGAACTGTGAAATTTGGTTAGCCTCAAGAGAATGGGTGGATCGGACCAGAGGTCCTGCAATGCATCAAGTGGTTATTGAGGTTTGATGGTTTTGTAACACCGGAGTGGATTGTGCACATGTGCACAGTCATATATTGCATATATTGTTCCAAGTAAAAAATGTATCTTGTGTGGTTGTACTCAGTTTGTATGCTGCGTTGCAAAATAACAGTTTTATAGCCGTTTGTCAAAGCACTGCTAAATGAAGGGCCTCCGCATCGTTTTTTGGGGCGCGGGGATTACTTTACCATATTTGGCCACGGCAATATCGGTGCGGGCTGGTGAAGGGGACTGAAGCAAGACCGGTTCCGGATGTCAGTCGCCGCCGGTGTTAGCCGTGGCCGGTGCACGAAAGCCGGTTCATCGTGGCCACAGTGCGGCGGTGTGCGAGACATTGCGCCACGGGCCCCACTTTCCGATGCATTACGTTATTATTGACACATTTGCCGCGGATTCCATTTAAATTTGCCAGGGTGGGGGTTTTTGTCTTTTTTTTAAGTCGCCGTTCCGCTAATCGCACCTCTCGTTGCTTAAAGGGAAAAAAACGCCACAATGATGAACGCAGCACAACATATTGCTAGTTTTCATTTCCACGCCCCTGCCGTCATATCATAAATGTTGATTCGGACGGTGGAAGTTTATTGGTGCTCGCCGTCTCTCTCTTTCTGTGTCTAGTCAAGTCAAATTGCCGCAGATAGCATTTGGAGATTGGGGAGATTTGTTGGTGGACCGGAGTGGCCGGGGCACAGCGCTGGGGCGGATGGGGAGATTATGAGAAACGATGATAAGATGGAGCAGTGTTTGTTGAGGCAATGGGGGGCGGTTGGGGGGGGGGTGCCGGTGGTGGGGAGGGGGGCACGTCGGAACAGAGGGCATACGGCGGCTCAGCAGTCTCTAGGAGGGGCAGCAGATAGAATGTAACGGCGGCTCGCATTGGCACAGCAGCGAGTGGGGGCCGTTTGGTGGGTGGGTGGGAGGGTGGGGGGGGCGACGGGCTACGGGCTGGATCTCTGCAACGGGGAAGGAGGGTGGCGTGGGGGGCGTGTTGCACTTGGGGGTGCAGTTGAGCAGGAGTTGCCCATGTGACTTTGCAGCAGCTCGAGCATTGGTTGACATACAGCAGGCCATCGGATTCCGCCCGCTTGGTCGGCACGGCTATTCACGCAGGTTTGGCTGGCCCAGTTCTGCACGACTGTCTGGCCAAATCATCGCGGCGTTGTTAGTTTAGGTAATGCGAATCATCCTACTATGCATGCACGTTGCACGTCCTTAAGACAATGGTTAAAAATATGCTCTTTTTTCCCCCCGCTCTTTAAAATCAATGATATTGTTTCTGTGCAGCATTCATTTCGCAACTGCATATTTGTTTTAACAGTGGCAAAGTATTGCTTGCATACAGTACCATGAGAAAAAGGATTGTCGTTTTGATGTTGGCCGAGGGTAAACTCCAGATGGAAAGTACATTAAGTACGTTGTATATTTAAAGTGTTCGCTGCAGTGTTGGATAATGAGTGAGTGGGGGGAATAGAGAGATATATAACTATTTTTTACTCTTTGGCTGATGGGGTCTCACCATGCTCACCCATTGATGTGTTAAAGATCAGAGCAGCGCAGTGTGAACTGATCCAGAGAGCCATGATGGGCAAAACATCAAATGCCCGCACTGCGCTCCGCTGAAAGCGGCTTCGGTGGAGTTTGCCGGTGCCAACGACAACGGGTCCTGCTCACAATCAGGGAAGCATTTTAATCAACACACGCAAACAAACGAATAAGCAAACGCTTCACGATTAATTGAAATGTTCAAACAAATTACGCAATGTTTCACAGGTTTGAAGATCGGCATGCAAAGAATACAATTTTTATTTTTACGAGAACACAATGGTTAATGTACATGGAAGTCAATGACAGTGCATGCTGGATTTACTTATACACTATTTCAGGAAAATGTAACACAGTATATTTAGATGTAACCAAACTCATTTATTTTGTACATTCGCAAATGAGTATTATGAATTCATGCTCGGATATATAGTGAACATGACAATTGCCGGAGCTATCAATGCAACTGAATAGTTAACAACACTGATGGCCCTCAATAACATGAGAGACCATCCGATATCTTTATTAAAATTCAAAACAACCATTTGCAGGTGTCGTAAATAATTGAATACTACGCCCTGATTAATTGCCCCGCACACACCTTTTTACTTCAATTATTCAACAGTTTATTTTATTTTACGGACTCCTGTTCCTTGTTTGTGCATGGAGCACGGCGAGCTTACCTGTGCAGTAATCGGAAGCCTTCCCGTGCAGTATCCAAAATCAATCTGAAATCGTTCCCATCACCGATCGATAACCCGTATCTTTTATTACTTTACGCAAAAGGGCAAAAAAATCAATACCTGCGATCGGAGGGTGAACTTGCATCGGTAGCACGGGGGGGGTGAGTGGTTGGAGGGGGGGGCAGGGTGGACGTGGGTGTCGAGTGGTGGATGTTTTCTGTCGGTGGGTGATTGGAAATTAAATACGGCTGAGTATGTCGAGCATAACGCATAACTGGACAGGTTTGTGCATAAAAACCAAAAATATTGCTAAATAAGATGGTATCGCACGCAGGCTCTGGTCGGGCTTTATAGCTTTCCACCGCACGGGTGGTGGCGGTAAAATGGCGTTGCTGTGCGGCATTTAGTCGTTTGGCTGCAGCAGTGATCGCTTCAAAATGGATGCTGGCGCATTGATCTCTCTGTTGCTCTTGGACGGGAACTGGAATTTTTTTTAGCTCGCTCTCTCCCTCTCCGTCTCTTGATCTTGCCCTCGTTCTGGGACGAGGGCCCGACGTTCCCTTCGCCTTGCGAGCGCGGCAAGCCCCATCCCGATAGGGTCAAGAGTTCAATTACGAAGTGGACAGCGTTAATGCGAGCAAGGTACCCCCAATAAATAATCTGTCCATGAAGACGGGTCTACCTTCGGGTACCCTCTTTAATAATTCAGCATTGTCATTTTGAATTCTGAATCTGTGAGAAAATGGTGTGCGACTTAAAACATGTAATCGGTTGTTGGCTGGTTAAAATTAATAACCTATCTTAAAAATTTAAACAACAAAATTCAGTTTCATGAAATTCTAGTCTGTACGATTACCACTTGAGCCGCTTAATTAGACCGCCGGTGATGTTTTTATTTCTAATGTCATAGATAGCGTTTAAAGAAGAAAGGAAAACGGTGATGGTTAAGTAAAATTATTTATCTTCTTGGTTCTTTCGGTAAAGTCACATAGAATGAGAAAACAATAAAACTAAATAAGACAATAAAATTCTCACGACGTTTCGGCCACAACACAAGTAGCCTTCTTCAGGTGAAGGAACAGAACTGTCGGGACGACAGTGCTTTACCGAAAGAACCAAGAAGATGAATCCTTGCAGTCACGAAAGCTTTAAATCGAAATAAAATTATTTAGTTGTATTTTTTCTCAATTAATGTTTAAATATAAATTATTTTAATGTATTTTATTTAGCCAATGGTACTCACGGTGCAAAACTTGATATCGCGAAAGCTTTCCACCAATGCGGTATGCGAAACGGTTAATTCGCTTCTTTTGCGCACAAAAAGCCTATCGTTAATATTCCGTCGCTGTCGATGGTAATAGTACAGGTCGATCAATCGATTTGCGGACTGGCGTGACAAGAGGCGCTATTTGCTATGCGGTGGTCACCGCTGCCCACTGGGTCCTCCGGGATTTTGTCTAATTTTGTGTCGCTGACCCCTTCCCGATCCACTGCGGAATGTGCAGCTTCTGACTTCGATCGGAAATGGTTGCGGGTCGCGCTGGACGTGACCTCGTGAAATCGCGAAATGCTAAAATGTTAACTTTTTTACAATTAATTGTTACGGCCACCAAAATACAAATTGCTTCAGTCGATCCGAAAACAGCAACTGTGCTGCTTTGTCCGCCGATGTGGAATTTCACCGAAATAGGAAAGACCTTTTTTTTCCATCATATTCCATGAATGCGTCAAAATGGAGAGTTGAGTTTTACGGGGGGCGGGGGGGAGGCAATAGACGGGGAGTGGGGAGTGGGGGCTCGGGAGGAGAGGGGGCAAGACAGAAAAAGGGTTGGGTGCTCGGGATGTTATAATATTTTGGCCGAGGAAGCTGGGGCAAGCCACCGCCCGTTTAAAGTAATGGCACAGTGTGTCGCGCCGCTGATGATGTCACAAGCGGCTGGAGAATCGTGGGTAGAGAACAGAGGGTGGGCGACCAACAAGAGGACGGGGGGGGGTAGAGAAGAGGGGGGGAGTGAGAGAGGCGGGCAGCAGCATGCAAGGAGACGACGAGCGGGAGGCAAACTCGGAGCAGAAGCAAGCCGATATCGACCAGACAAAGCGTTTTTTCGTAACAGTGGCAGGGACTCTGTTTTTTCGCTTTTGCGAATTATATATATTTTTTAAAGCCATATTACGTGAAGATTTTTTTTTTTTACAAATTCGTAATGTCCAAAAATTACATATTTTAAGAAATGGCAGGGGGGAGGGAAAAAGAAGACTAAATTTTTGTAAACCTTTGTAAATTAAAGTGTTACTTGACAAGCATTTTTTTTTTACATTGGCAAAGTGGAATTTAAAAAAAAGAAGCCGCAACACTAGGAGAAAAGCGAAGTACAACATTTTTGCGTTCAGCGTTAGTCTGCATGTTACCGGGGTGAAGTGTTACTGGGTTGACTGTCACAGTATTGCTCGATACCTGTGCGCATTTTGGGCTGTTGCTGGGATGCTCGACCAGCGATCATTTAATACGTGACCTCTTCACGATCGACTTTAACCTCCCCATCGCTCCCTTCCCGATTTCTTTTTATTTGGTCTTATCAACAGACGGAGAGAGCGAGCGAGCGTGCGTGCGTGCGTGCGCGCGCGAGAGAAAGAGAGGGGAGTGCAGGAGAGAGAAAGCCGGGTGCTGGAACAGGACAAACTGAGCAAGCGAGCGAACGTGAGCGCAAGCGAACGATCATGCAGCAGTGCCAGTCAGAAGGTGCGACAGGATTGGCGGATAAAAATAGCGCAGTGTTGCTGACCGGTCTGTGGCCAAAGTCAGTGGCCGTTTAACGCGCACGGTGCGCGTTACCTGCCCGACTTTGACCGGTAAGGAGGGGCTTTACTTATCTCATTTCCATAATTCCTTCCACTGCTCGCCCGTTGTTACATCACTTACATATTTCAGTGTGCTTCTGTCAAATGCTTTGCGCCGAGTGTCTTTATCGGTGCCAGCTTCCCCTTCGCACACATTTTGACTTTGTGATGCGCGTGTTAATTTGTTTGTCCCCCCCCGCTCCCCCCCCCCCGACATATAGTGGTTTTCCTGAGTGAGGCCGTATGCCTGGGACGATTTTCGTTTGTGACACTTTGCTTTACTCTCTCTCTCTCTCTTTGCTTGAGAGGGTTCGAAAATTATGCGTACACTATTTCACCCAAAAAGTAAATTTTAAGGACACCTGTTCGTTCAGTTTTTGTACAAGTATTGGATTTAGGTATAGTATGCGCAGATGGATTTCCGACGTATAGATATTGCGTACAAATTCAGATGAAAGCTGCGTAGTTTAAACTCTTGGGAAACTTGGCTATGAGCGTAGAAAATGTGTAATAATGAGGAGACGAGCGGCAACAAAAAATTTTTTGGCAATGTCTTTGTGTTTACTCCGCTTGAACTTTTACATAACGTCGAAAAGAGCTGGGGGGGGGGGGTTTGTTGAAACGGCGAACATTTTTTTAAATTCAAAATCAGACTGCACATCGTTCCGTTCACTGTACGAAGGTTTTTTGACGGAGTTGCAATAACAACAAAATTCGCCTGTACGTTGTCTAAAACTGAAAGGTGTTACAAAGTTATTTGTTTCTATCTTAGGTCAAAATATTTTGGATTGTAGAACAAGTGCTTTTTGTTTTTAACCCTGCAAAATTCTTAGAATTCATCTGCCCCCCCCCCCCCCATCTGTCAACTTCTTTGCGACATTCTTGGCAGGATATGAGTGCGAACGCATTTTTTCAGAGCGACCAAAGTAATTTCTCTTGGATCTTTGCCGACAATTTCCAGCTCTAACCGAGGCACAGAAAACCCCATTGAGCGTCAAACCCATGAGTGCGGCTAGATAATATCCCAGCGTAAAAATCTTTATTATTGGACATTTTCTGCAGGCGAAGCCATTCCTGGGTTTTCGTGATGGTTTCAGCATGAGTTTGCCATGATAATAATGAGCTTGGTGTTAGAGAATGTTCGGTGCAACACGACGGCTATATACATTGGTGTGGACGCGCGCCGTACTTTTAACGCTTTATTTCGGCACGAGACAACATTTTTACGTCCGCGTTCGCTCCATATCCTTCTCGCTGAAAGAATGATTTGATTTGGATGCAAACCGATGGCGAGTCAACAGATATTCTCCCCTCGCACTTTTAACCGTCACAATCGTAACTGTTCTTAAAAAAGTAAAAGAATGTGTTTTTTATCGGGCACGGAAATAAATATATTAAAGACCGTAATTTAAAAGGTGCGCACACGCGCGCGCAGGCACGGCCATTCCGTGAAACAACGCATGCGCCGGAAGGCGGCAGGCAGCGGCGGTGGCGGCACGTGGCGCGCTCTCCCCGCTGCAGCCCCCCCATCGCATTGTGCACTGCGAGGCCGCTTGCAGCAGCGGCCGAGCCCGCGTGTGCATCGACGCTATCAATTGACTTGGACGGAGCGCGAGCCGCCGGCAACAGCGGTAGCCTTGAAAATCTCTCCCTCGCTCGCTCGCTCGCTCCCTCGCTCGCTCCCTCTCCCTCGCTCTCTCTCTCGTGCGCTCTCTCTCGCTCTCTCTCCCCTTCCTCAAACCCTCCCTTTGCTTCCCCTGATTCCTGCTTCCCCCCCCCCCGCCCGCCCGCCCTCTGTGTTACCGTGGCGTCCCTGCATCTTCTGACATGCTTCCCCGTCTTCCTCCTCATCTTCCTTCTCGTCGTCCTGCGATCCCTTGATGTTGAATAAATAAATTAACGTCGGCCTGCTCGTGATGCTGCGAAAACACCGGGGTTGCTCTCCCGTGCAGGCTAGCGAGCCCAAGGCACGGGCAACGGCAAGTTTTATTTTATTATTTTTAACATCGACGATTTTATTAAACTACAATACCATTCGCGCTTATTTTCGTATTCTTTATATCTTTTTATATTTCTTTCTCTACCCCCCCCCCCCCAGAGGCCAGAGGAAGCTGTGCGAGCGGCGTGGTTTAAAAAACGGCGATCTCGAATCTTAAGACGAAACTCGGCGGACGAGAAGGTGGTTGGGTGGGTGGGGGGGGGCGCAAGGTGTGGGGACTTTGGGAGTTAAGGGGAGGTCGGTAGGTGGCTGGCGGCAGGGTGGAGGGGGTGGCGGGCGGTGGCGGGGGGGGTCTGTGGAAACCCAATGTTGAAGGGAGACTTCGTGCCACCGCCGTACTGCAGCTACCGAACGTCGGTGCCTCCAGTGTGGAAGGCGACGGAGTGAGGCCGGTAAGCCTTTGCACCGTTTTCTTTTTTCCCCTCTTCACCTGCGCTTCATCACCCACTCGCGCTGACCATGTGCACGTCTATTACGTGAAATTTATGAATTTAAAATCACATTTCCTTGGCTGAGGTTGCGCGCAGAGAGTGCCCGTTGCAAATATCGAGGGTTGGAATTCTCTTTTTAGTCGATGTGTTTTTTGTCGCGGTATATATCATTACGATCGTCCGTTGGCTCTTTTTTTTAACATGTTCTGGAGATTTGGAAAATTCAGATTGTGTCTAGCCAAAATAAATATTGCAGCTTTTTTCAAAGCGGTCTACGTGAAACAAAATAACGACGGGTTCTTGTGCCGTCCCCGGTTCCCGAGACTGCCTTCCCGATGAAACGTTTTAAAACGATGCCGAAACTTACACACTGCGCCACACTGGCAGAATTGGTGCTCGAAGACCAAAGTCTGCGCTGCCTACCACAGACCTCCCTGCACTCGGCTCTGCTTCCACGAATCTAGCACATACATACCTATTCCTTTTTGCAGTCATCGCAGAAAATTCTCGCTTTAAGAGGCAGCGGCGTTTGTCTGCAGCTAGTTTATGGCAAGGCCTTGGGGGTGGGGGGGTGGCGGAGATGATGCATCATGCATATTTGAATATTTCACACGAGTGGGCTTTTAGGGAAAAGTTATCATCTAGCAACCTTTGGTATGCAATTAGCCGTGGTTATTTTTTCCCCCAGCTGACTGTTCTATATTGGAGCTGGCTGTTCATTTTGGCTTCTTGTTCCGAAAAGGAATGAGTAACACATTGAGGTTTGTTGTTACAATACGCCGCATTCAATGGTAGAGATTTCATCCGTGGATGTCCTATTTTTTTTTTGGGGGGGGGGGGTGGAGAGGAAGTAAATTCGAAGGAAATATCGAAATCGCTTGCGCAGCTTCAGATTTTCCAAGTTGTAAATAGCGTTCACTAATTTCAAAATCGAGCGGCCTCTTCGCGGGAACCTTAACGAGGTTCCCCGTGCAATCGTGCACCGAGGTTTTTTGAATGCGATGCAAATAATTACCTTGCCAGTGGGCCTCTTCTTGTACTCAACCCAGTTGCGGATTGCTCAGCAACTTGCAATGTTACATAACTGGGACAATGTAAATAAGCGAGCGGGCAACAAATAAATAATCAAATACTTTCCATCCATTGCACGCACGCATGCATGTATATATAGTGTGAGTGTACCTGATGCGTCAATTATAAGTTTTTATTTCAAATAAATGTTTGGCCAATTATTACTATGTATTTTAAACTGTCGAATGTTTTGCGTACATATGGTCGGGTAGTTTTAGGATGATTTTCCTCTTTATATATATTTATTTGGCTGAGACTGATGTAGACGGCCTCCATTTTCACCAATAACCAGTAGACGGGCTTTTAATCATTCACAATACTGTTTTGTAATGATTGGTCCATTTTATGAAATTATTTTATTGATTGCAATGCTGGTTGTGATTCCAAAATTGTGGTGACCTTATCCCGGACATAATTTGAAGCAGTGATGGCTCCTTGGCCTAGAAACCTGAAATGGCTTTTAAATAAATATTCCGTACTCTTGCTTTGAAGACGTTATTCAGTGAACAGCACACTGCGTATCCATCTGAAATATAACAAAAATATTCCATTTAAATGCAACATGCGATTGAAGAAAATGTGGGTGGATAAATCGTAAAATGTGCATAAATATAATGTCATTCACCTAAATCTGTGATTTTTTTTCCAAAAAAATTGTCAGTTTTTTATTTACAAAATTACTTGTAAACACACACATCGACACACCTGTTGATTTACAGATATTATCAGCAGGTGATGCCATTTATCTAAATACGACATTGTAAAAATAAGGATAAAATATAAATCCACAGTTATATCTTAAAATAAGCAATTATTAAGGCAAATTTCATCAAAACGGCAGTCGTTCATAGGTTACTGTGCCAGGCGTAAAAAAAATATGTACGTGCGATAAAATGTCTTTGATGTATGATTAATATGGCACAAAAGTGTACCTGGTTCGTATCACAGCCATTTAATCCTAACAGGCTACAAGTGTTACAAGTGGATAAATATCCTGGCTGATGACATGAACGACAGCGATTATGACATTGACGACGATACATAATGATTTTGTGCTTTTTTGTACCAAGCAAAATTGCACCAAAGTCGGGTGTTTTTTTTTAAAGATTGTTTTTATTGCACTTCACTGTGTGTAGCCTTGCTGGTACATAAGTGTTTCTTACGTAACACCGCATGTCCGTGTATTATACCACTCTCTCATTCTCACGTGTGTTTTTCCCTCGCGCGGTTCCAAGTAAAATATTGGGGGGGGGGTTTATAAAACAAATTGGCATTTGTACTTTGCTTAACATTCAAAATCGAATTCCGTATATGTTTGAGATATTTATCATTATTATTTTAAATAGGTCAAAATGGATGGTTATATAACGACTGCCCTCCGAATGCTTTTCAAGTGATGTTATCGTTTGAAACTGGGAATCCTTTTCTACGGAAAATATCACGTCCGTTTGGAAACTAAACTTAACTTTACCAATTCTTGCTATGTTACTGGTATTGCGTCTGTCTTTAAAGTATATATGTATATACCACAGCGATTGAAGGTCGGTAAGTCATTCATTTAAAATATACGTATTCATACAGGAAAGCCACACTGATTCGTATGATTCTTCCAGGCACATTGGGTTTTATTTTTACGATGTTTTCGGCCAACTATTGAGTGTTTTATACACGCGGGAGGAAACCGGAGCACCCGGAGAAAAAAACCCACGCACGCTAAGGGGGCAACACCCCAAATCCCCGTACGGATGGAAACAGATGGCGATTAGTCCAATTGCTCCACTGCCTTCTCCTGGCGAGCCAGGGTTATGGCACCTCAACGCCCACACAGGAAGGGAGTGTCCACAGCATTAGTGCGATCCACCAATCCTCGCTGCCTCGACAGCGCTGGGTCACAGGCATGCGCCAGCACCGGCCCGGCTAAAGTGGAGAGGTTGCACATTTCAAGCGATGCTTGCGTTGGTTCGCATTATACGCGTAAACTAGAGGGTTGCTTTGTTTTTGTTTCACTGCAGAGACTCGTAATCCGATTGCACCGCATTATTTTTCCTGCAAGTGTTCTTCAAATTAAGTGTAACATTTATCGTGTGACCTTTATTCCTACCTCGTTCATGAAAAAAAAAAAACGTTTAGTCCCCTCCTTGTCCTTCTCTAATCATTGACCGACGGATTGAATGAGACAATTCTGCGCGCAAAATTTTTAAATGTGTTAATGACGCGAGAAAGCAGTCTAAAATAAACTGGTGCTGTTTGCAAATGCGTGCAAGGGGGGGAATAATAATTAAATAACTTTCATTTAAAGGGAAAACCAAAGCTGGCTTTGCCTCACATTTTCCAATGTCGGCTTTAACAAAACCACACCCGTCCGCATTTGTAATTGAACGTGACATTTTCCACATTGACAGCAGTGATCACATTTTTGGAACTAATATGATTTTAGGAGTACGTGTTTGATGAAAAATAAGAATAGGTTTTACCCTTTCTGGCAATAAAACAGGTGTTAGCATGTTGAAATAGATACCTTTTTGCAAGGCATCAAGTCTGCATTAACCACACATACTTGTGGCAAAACATGCAAAAAAACATCCTCTGAAAGGGTAAAACCTATTCTTTAATTTACGTAATTTTGGATGCTGGCAAAAAGGTCCCATACTTACATGTTTATACGTAATCAAAGCCATTGAGAAAAACGGAACAACCACACTGAGGTTACATTAAGGAAGTACCACATTACATATTGAAAGGGGAGTCTGGCAAGGTGATGCACTTTTTCCAAAGTTATTCGATGTGGCATTTGGGGATATTTTCGTAAAATTGGACGAGAGAAGACATTAACCGTCCTCAGATTTTTGCGCAGTCATAGTCGTGATAGCGTTCAATGAGATTAAAATACGGGAAATGTTAGAAGGGGCAAATGTGCCTCAATAAATGGAAATTTTTAATCAAAGCGTACAACCCCAGCAGTGACGTGTGGATGAGAAACATGGATGTGAACAAAGAAAATGGAACAAAAACTGAAACGTGCATCATTGAAATCACGTTGAGAGACAGACAGGAAGACAGATCAGAGATCTGAAGCACGTTCAAGACAAAATTCAAACTGTGGGGCTTGGGAAAGATGCGTCGCTAGAGGGGACGATGACCCACGGTCAACAATAGTGAAGGAGTGGCAGCCAAGGGGATGGACCGCATCCGAGAGGAAATACATCAAGGAGATGGAGCAACGAAATCGGCTCGTGTGTGCGGATTCACCGAGCAATGTTACATCGGGGGATCATGAATGTTAGCAACAGGTTGGGGAGGCCTTCATCCAGCAGTGGGATGATCGTGGCTTATGATAATGATGATGATGGTGAAGAAGACGTTTTCGATACAACTGCTTTTTAAAAATAGATGTTATTTCCTTTAATTGGATGGGCTTGGTTGACCTTAATAGCAATAGATTTCAATCGAGAACTGGATTTCTTGGCTGTCCGAATACATTTTTGAACAGGGTAGGGAATGGTTTGCCACTCTTTATTCCCCAAAACAAATTCTACTCTTTTATAGCTGCAGGGATGGATGGCTAACAAAATTAATAATGAATATAAGCACGCCAAAGCTATATTTCATTTAAAGAAGTCTGTGATTTTTGTATGTTTTTTTGTAGTTGCTAAAACTAATGCAATAGTTGGCGCACATTTCTGGTGGTATCCTGACATGCAACGAAAGGCCTAAATATGGGCAACATATCAACTCTTGTCTAAAACGCAGTCGATCTAGGGACAAGCTCCAAGTGTCTTTTTTTAAAAGCCTCTCGTTATCAGCACATTTTTTTTTTAAATCATCTTTTTTTAAACGTGGGACGAGTGTAGGTCCTCAGAAATAATTAGCTTGGTTAACATTTATCATGGCATGTACATATATATCACATGTTAGTGTTTCTGCATTGGTTCTGGCACTGCGTAAAATACCGGTGATGTCCCATTGGCAACATTTATCTGAATCCGGCGTGGGCCGCCCTCTTGGTCAACCTTTAAATGAATGTCCGGTGTGATGCATCAGCATCTGTGCTGGAGAGCCAACGTCAAACAGGCTGTACATCACCCCCGCTCATAGGCCTTTGCCATTCTTAACACGTGACGCACAAACATCAGGCGTGGGAAATGGTGGTGCGGTGCTTCATACACTCTGGCTTGCTGGTTCTACTGCGGACTGAGAAAACCAGAATTCAGCTTCTGCCCACGTCCATAACGTCGGTGAGCGAGCGGTGTCTGAACCGGTCCCCGGCCCATGCCCTTCGCCAAACCCACAATGGTCCAGTGGGGTGAAGTGTTGTCCAAACACACACCCCCCCTTTGTCGAAATGGCAGAGTGTATTGACAAACGGCTCTAAATAAAAACTCCTTTATATTTTACTAAGCGCAGCACTTGGCGGAGCAGTCATTAAAGCTAAATGGGTGGGTCATCATTGTTATCTGTGTGTGCAGTCCGCGTGTGAGTTATGCGCTTAACGTTATGCAAATGTAGGAAAGTTACGTAATAGTACCTTTAGAGTGGCAAGAGTGAAAATGAACAATGGCTAGTCCGAGCTGGGTGGAGGGGCTTGCAGTGTGCTCACTGTGGAGACATTTGCCCTCCACAATATGTGCCATCAGCTCTTAATGCTGCAGGTGTGTAGCAGCGGCAGTAGCCCATGTCACCCACCACCTGTTCACGTTTTATCTAAACGCTGAAAAAATTGCGTAAGCGACCCTTTGCGAAAGACCACGTTTCATTACCGCTCTGCCCAACTCTTAGGAAAATATCTGTGCCCTGCTGCCACAAGTGCTCGCTTTGTGTGCCAGCCTTGCAGCCTGGAGGGTGGGGGGGAAGTGGTGTGGGGGGCAGTGGTGGGGAGGGGGGCAGTTGGTTTTCGGCCGCACTCAGCACTGGCAGACAGTCACGTCTGGCCGTCTGGTGGGCACCGGGATTTTCTAGAAATTTCCACTGCCCCGGCTGGCGTATCCATTCGTCGCCGCAGCACTGCCGCTTTTGCAAAAGAAGGAGCATCCTTCCACTGGGGTAAATAATCTCCGATAAAATTATCCTTTCACTGCCCGTTTTATTTTCGCAAAATTTTATTAATTTACATTCGTCATTTTCATATTTCCATAGCGTCCCTTTAAAATATATCATTTCTATAATGCTGTGCATCTTCCCTATGAAAGAAAATGTAAAACAAGTCAAGACTAAGAACAAAAGAAATAGATGCTCAATAATGTTAATTTACCCAAAACAATAATTCATACGTTCGGTCTTCAAAAATATATATACAGATTTGCTATGATGTCGAATTATGTAATAGTTTCCTGCTATGCCTGCGATGCTCTCCAAAAATAAATGCAATTATATTTGTTGTATATGACATTTAACGATAAGAGCCTTCGGATAGATTGGGTGGGACACGGAACACAGATTTGGGGTTGCTGAATTGGTGAGCCTGCTCCCATTATCTATGATCTTAAACTTGTGCTCCACAGACCATCAATTGTTCGACTAAAAGCCCTAATGGGCTCTCAATCAACTACCGTTATGAGATTACCAAGTCATGCACAGGGTACAGGATAATAATCTTCAATTCAGAATGTTTTGGTAATATTTTATTTGGGATTATCCTCTGGAGAAAAAAATGGTTCACTCCTCCCAAAAGGTCTTTTACATCCTTCCACTCCGCATTAAACACATTTTTGGGGATGGTGCTGGGTTGGCACAAATAACAAAATCCCACCACATTCGTCAATATCACTGTGGCCTTAAAAGGAACAAAATTATATCGTGGGTGACATTTCAGGCAATGGGCCCTGCTTCATAGCACATTGCTTCCACATTAGGTTTGCATTGTAGTCGCCATGGCTTTGAATATTTTACATTCTTGCTTGTGATGCCAAGCATATGTGTGTGTGTGTGTGCGCTCATAATACCCTGTCTTGTGTTTTAAAGCGTATTGAGAATAATCTTTGTGTGCCAAGTCTCTGGACCAAGACGTTGATTAAACGCCGATGTGAAATATCCTACGTTCGTTCAGAATCCAAGCCACAGGTAAAAATCAAGAAAGAAGGTGGATATCTAGATGTGTTTTTTTTGTCTCGTGTGAAAGTTATGTAACCTCCAGATCAGGCGTGAGTAGATTACCTAAGTCTTCAAAGAAAATTGCTGTCGCTCATTAGTATTGTTATTACTCCTTAGACAGTTTCATAGCCCTTCATCAGATTTCTGGTGTAATTGATGGCTGCTCTTAACGATCCATTTTGAAGTCTCATCGGCAGATAAAGTGTTCGGTTTCATATGCGTTGAGATGAAGCCCCAAATATGTACAATGTACATGAAGACCAAGTTGGCCGTTGAATAACAAATATTGAACGACTTGCCAAGGTGGCAATGGTGGTATACGAGCGGTCTTTAAAGAGCTAAATTGTGTGCGTGATGCCCGTGATGTGCGGAAATAAGCTAAATATTTTTTGTAACATGTTAAAATTGGGCAGACCCAATGAAAAGTATTCATACAGGTACCTTTGTTGTTCATGACCTTTATTTGGACTCTGTGAACGTATTGGCACCGCCTAATCTCCCCCTGTTTTATCACAGTACACCTGATTTGAAAATGGTGTCGAGAAATAAATTACAAATCTGTCTGCGTTACTACGGCTCTTCAACAAAATGCCGGGCACGTTTCAGATCCTGGAAGTAATTCATATTATTTCATTTATTCCCTTTAATATCTCTCTCTTAATGCTGATACCGTTTTCTGTCCATTAAAGGGGCCTGGTTCCTCATTGATTGATGTGGTTTATGCAGGGCTTACACGGAGAATGCGAAATACGTCCCAGCGAAGGCGCACGGTGGGTCGGGTGGCACATGGCACGGAGCAGTGCCTTTTTATGCCACCTCAGCCTTCCTTTCCTCCTCCCTTCCTTGGTGGTGGACCCCCTCGGGGGTGACCGGCTGTGACACGGCCATCATCACCGGTGCCTTCCCCTCTCAGCTCGGCGGGACTTTTCGTCAAATATCCCGGTACCGAACGCAAAGGACACACGAGACGTGGAGTGCGAACCCAGCGTCGACGACGCAGGCACGGAGCGATCGAGCCTTTTGCGCGATCCCTGAGACCCTAACTTGTGAGTTGGTTGCCCTGTCACTGGTTAGGCTCTTGGGAACCGTGCAGAATGGCAAATCTGAGATCGAAGGAGGAAACGCCGTCTTCGCCTTAGCTGTCCATCGTGAGCCGTGGTGCGAATGTTCTTGAAGCAGCGTGCGGGTTGACGTACGGGCAGAGCATCGGCACTTTATTCTGCCTTGTTGCGTTTTGTTGATAAAAGCCTAGAGATGTATTACAAAACACTGTGCAGGGCCTTGTAACAAAAAGGAATTTCCTTACGCGTGTGACCGTAAAAAGTAACAAAAAACAAAATGAATTGTAAACTCGGATACTCCAATGCTCTTAAGTGTCTTATTACATCTAAATTTCCTTCGGCTTCAATGTAGTTGAATTACGAGCGATAGATTTTGGGGGGCGGTGTCTGTACATGCATGGGGGGGGGGATGCTGCTGTCTTTCGGCACGGGAAGCAGCAGCGGTCAACGCCGAGACTTAGCATGGAACTGCGGGAACAAAGGGGTGGTCTCCATTGAAGCCGGTTGGTAGCATGTCAGGCAACCTCGCCCCTTTCAAAGGAAACACGAGTTAAAAGAGGGTAACCTGTTTGAACGTACGTTAATGCGTGCGTTTTTTTTATTTAGAGGCTTAAAAGGCGTGAACCCTTTATTATATTTGGGATGGAAAATATAGCGAGAACGCGACGGCGTTTTGTCTATTAATGCGTTGACGTTTCGCTCGAAAACGATGTGACGAATGTATTTCCGTGAGAGGAGGCTGCCGAGTTGGAAGCGCGCGGTTTGCCTGCCTGTTACATTTCGAACGCGCCGCACCAGCAGGTGCACAGACCGGCGGTTTCCATTCGGATCTTTTATTTTCTCAGCGATTTAATTTGTTGGGTTGGAAATCGCCGTCTCCCAGCCAAGGGATGGGGGGGGGGGGGCATAAAACTGAATGTTTCCAATATAACGAGCTGCGTGGAAACTAAAACTCGAGGCACGAGAGGTCCTCGCGTGACCACTAACATTTTACGAAGTCCGCCAATGCCTTGCGTAAATATACATGTAAATTCAAATACGTTTAAAGAGAACATTTTTGGACAGGTTTTAATATTCAGTTAACAGTGCGCAGTTTTATCAGTTGGTTACTGTTTATGGCGTTAAACTGAAAACGCGTATTTTCGACAACAGTTTGGTTTTCTCTTTTGAGTTCTACGGTCTTTTTTTTTTGTTATGACGGTGATGTGGGTTATTCAAGGAACGCCAAACAGCCACTTATAACCCCCGGGCGCTGGACGCAGGGATTCTGAATCCGCCGGCATAAAGCGATCGTCCAGTTACACGACGTTTCCAATCGCGATTTGCAGATCCAGATTAAATGTCCGATGCTCCGCCGTTGTGCCCACGTCTGTCGCGCGCGCGTGTCTTTTGCAGTTTATCGCAAAATGTGTCTGTAGTGATCAGTCGCTGGCCTGGGAATTCGGTACAGTCGGGCGGCTTGTCAACTATTGACTGATGCATGGTCACTCAAGAATATGAGCTCCGATGATCGAGAACGCACAAGGACGTGCGTGTTTCACCCTCCGATGATCAACAGAGTTAACAAAAAAAACAAGCCTTTTATACATTTCTTTTAGCACTGGTTGTTGTTGTGGTTTCAGTTCGTTGTCCTTCTCCTGCACCTCCGATTAGCACGGTTGGCTACGTACGGTGCAAAATAAGTTCAATATTTGTGCAAGTATTTTTGTTACGAAAAGAAAAGCCAAATTATTTTATAAAATAAAAGCCAAAAACATGTTTTCCACGCGGATAAATTATAACGTAAAGTAACCCCCTTGAGGAAAGCTTATCAGCTCGGGCTTCGAGTCTTTTCTGTTTTGAGAAAGTTGTTTTACCATTTTAATAGACCAAAAATCTAACTCCCAAGTCAAGGTTTATTGATGCAGAGAGTACAAGTAAACATGTAAAAAAAACTCTGGATATACCAACAAAGAAATAATGCAGCATCCTATATATGATCTACACATGTATAAACAAACGTTTTTTTTTTACATTCATTTCATTCCTAATATAACATTTTACGATGTTTAAATTGTGTTAGTTGCCCTGCTGTCACCTGTATTATATATTGCGTGTGTGTTTGAATGTACCGGTTGGATCCGAACTTTCCTTGGCAATATTAATTCTTCCACAATTGGACACTTTGCAAACTTGTGACCATTTAACTTTGCAAGTAGAAAATGAAGCATGGCATTGTTGATTTGAAACAGCAACGCTTTAAGACAAATATGAAATTCAGAAAATGGCTGTAGTATTGGCATGCATTCTTGCATTGTGTCCTGGGAAAGCTAAATGGCTGTAGCATATATATACACCTTTGGAAGGTACTGATCTTTTTCAATAGGAATATTCGTTTTTAAATGCCAATAGGTTATTGGGCTCAGGGGTTAATAAGAAGGGTTATTGTAACGGGTATTATTTAATAATCTTCATTTTTTTAAATGCCGTGCTGCAGATAATCTTTTGAACGTGTGTGTTTTAAAATGTGGCAAGTATAATTTTTGCTCTAAGCTTGCCTAGCTTTCCCTGCTGCCATTCCCTGTATAGTTATACTCGTAGACAACAGAATCTGGATGTATTGTGGGTAAATTATTTCAACTTGGTTTTTTTCCCCTAGGGGTTTTTCTTGCAATTGGAGCACACATTACATACGATGTCAGGCACATACATCAACCGTTTTTGCTTCTGCGGTAGTTGCGGTAAGTGACACTGTAGAGCAGGATGAGTTTAAAGGAAAGTAACGTGTTCATTTGTTTCCGCGCTGACAATACTTCGTACAAAGTGCTTTGATCGTCGTTTACAATACTGAAACGTTTAAAAAAAAGTGCAATTGTTTGCGGTTGCACGTTTAATTTTTGTGCACGAAAATTATTCCTGAAATGTTTTCGCAACGTTAAACAATATGCCATATGTTCAAGTTGTGAATTTATTTAAGGCACGTTGTGACTTTGTGTTACATAACTACCCTACGTGGATTAAAATATTTAGCAAAGGCTGAAATGCCTTCATTTGCTATGACTGGTCATGTGGAAAGTATCATATTCGGACATAATTTCCAATGAACGTCATCTTTAAACACCACTCGCCTCTCATCTCTCCAGCATGTCTCTCCCTTGGAGACCAAGTTTGTGAGCAATTTAATAAGGTCAGTCCCATTGAGAGCATTATCCGTATCATTTTTGTTAAAACCGTACAATGTGCACACAACTACATTATTTAAACCAAGTACTTGTTTATTTTTAAGCAACGAAAAAAAACCTCTTCCCTTTTAGAGGATGTTAACATTTATCAGTTTCATTCTGTCGTCTTGTTCAAGACCACACAACGGGTTTGGCGAACTTGCGTTGGCCATTGGTGCAGGTGGAGTGGCCAGATTAGCCTGCCCCCCCCCCCCCCCATGGTCAAAGCAAACCCCCTACCCCCCATTGAATTCCCATGAGGGCATTATTTTGGAAAGATGACTACTCATTATGTGACAATTAAAATAGACCATCAATGGGTTCAAGATGCTGTGAGCAGTGTAAGTAGGGCACGCGGTTTTTTAGGCCGGCCCAAATTCCCCACCTACTTGTCTGCTCTGCACCCCTTTCAAACAGCACTTGAGCAGTGACTCATTATAAGCTCTCTCTATTGTATTTCAAATGAGCAAATTAGGCAAATTATGCATTTTCTTTACGTGCCTCAATTACGTCATTGCAAAGACTGCGGCACAAGCCATTGTTAGGGTGGAGATCTTTGCCGACGGGGTGTTTTTGTGTGTGTGCGCACGCGCGTCTTAAAGCAAATATTGCAACACACACGGCCACGTGCGTTTGTGTGAATCAGAGGCTTGTGAAGGACACTACGGAGCAGTTAGAGGCAGTTACCCTCCAGCAACAATGGAGGACAGAGGAGCGATGCTCACAACTACGAGCAGAGTGCCAGGTGGCTAAAGCACAGTAAGTTGACACAGTAGGGGGGCATAGGTTGTGCATCGGCTAGTCATCTCAATCAGGCAACCCATGGCACCTCGGTCTGTCCCGTGAATTCCTGCCAATGGGCGTTCAACACTTCACGTGGCCTTAACGTCCACATAGCCTGGCACAAGCGCCGTGGTGACGTTACCAACACTTAGTGGAGAATGGTGGTTGTTGTTGTGAATCAATGCTTTACGAGAGGTTTCTGGAAACCGAAATGGGGCGCACTTCAATCTGGGTTGGGAACAAACTGCAGAGAAGCCATTAACCCCTTCTGGTGCTTTTCTCCACAACAGTGGGGGGGGGGGGAGGGGTTGCTTGTAGCATTTGCCACTGGTACATCATCATCACCATCACGATCCAAGGGCAAATAGCCCCCGTAGGTCACTGCACATTTCGTAATTTCTTTCCACTTTCCTCTATCTTGTAGTGCCAATATGCTCAAGTCGTGGGCCACATCTGTCTGGCACCGATCGTCGTCAAGCCCATCCTCGGTGAGGTCTTTAATCTCTTTCCGGTTCTTCCCATTTTTCCGGACAACATACTGTTAATTCTCATGTTGATGTCCATCCTACATATGTGTGCAAATAGTACCAGTTTAATTCTCATTACTGCCTGCATCATCAGGTCTTCTTGTATTTAAAACCTTTTTTCTTCTACGCTGGTCACTCTTTGGGTCCAGCTTCGATGTAGTATCCTTCTCTAGCAATACATTTCGAGTGCCAATATCTCACCTGCCACTGGTAAAACAGTGGAAACATTAGTGTAAGTAATGAGCAGCACTGTACAATATCTTCAATGTAAAAAACGTACATCTTCGGCATATTTTGCCCGTTATTAATGGATGTTCATTTTAATCCACCTAAATATCGCAAGATGTGCCGTTTGTTTCCCGTCACATGCCCAGTCCTCTTCCAAGTTTAACAAATGTAGCGATTATATATCAATGTATCTGTATAAGTACAATGCCAAACTTACTTTTGGTAGTTCGACCCAGGGAGACCCCCCACCCCGCCTCTGTAGCAACGCAGGGATGTGTGCTGCTTGTAGCGAATGTGTACATGTAACATCACATTTACAGTTTGATGGATGACTTACGACGTGTTTCCAATACGCCTCTGTCTTGGCCCGTGTGTCAAAGAGGACAGACAAATAATGTATCCCAAGTGTATAATCCATATTATTGGTTGCTTTATTGGTTTGGATTATATATGTATAGTTTTGCATTGTTTCCCATGGTTCTTAATGCACCGTTGGTGATCTGGATTTTTTAAATGTTCTTGCAAAAGAAAATCCTGTGGGAGTTTCCACATGTTTCAACGGAATCTTGCAGATATCTTCAAACTTAAAATTCATATTATACTTTCTTGTGTATCATTTTCTATTCGAATGCTCATTGTGGAAAGTCTGCTAATGCCATATTATTTTCAGGTAAGATGTATTTAAAGGGTCACGTGTCTACTTTGAAAGGGTAATGCAGCTGGGGCTGTTCTTTTTAAGACAATTTCTGTGTAACTGGAGATGGCTGTAATAGTGTTTAGATTGATCTTGAATTTGGCCGAGGATTTATTTCCTCTGCACTGGTAAAAGAAAACCTATGAACTAATAATTTACAAATATTGGATATACCAGTGGTTCTCAATTGTAGCCTTGTATCAAAATTAACAGACCCGTAATGGCATGATCACCATTAAGAGCAATGATTGAAAAGCCTTGCATTTGGCATGCATTTGTTACTTCCTGTTTGGTAAATGTATGCAGTCTGAATCCTGGAAACATGGAATGTGCGGTTAGACCCAATAGCAGTGATGTCATAGTCTAGCAGTGATGTCGTAGCCTAGCAGTGATGTCATATTCTAGCAGTGATCTCATAGTCTAGCAGTGATGTCATAGTCTAGCAGTGATGTCATAGTCTAGCAGTGATGTCATAGTCTAGCAGTGCTGTCGTAGTCTAGCAGTGATGTCATAGTCTAGCAGTGATGTCATAGTCTAGCAGTGCTGTCAGAGTCTAGCACTAGATGTCATAGTCTAGCAGTGCTGTCAAAGTCTAGCAGTGATGTCATAGTCGAGCAGTGCTGTCATAGTCTAGCAGTGATGTCATAGTCTAGCAGTGCTGTCATAGTCTAGCAGTGATGTCATAGTCTAGCAGTGCTGTCATAGTCTAGCAGTGATGTCATAGTCTAGCAGTGATGTCGTAGTCTAGCAGTGCTGTCGTAGTCTAGCAGTGATGTCATACTCTTTGGTTCTATTCGGTAAAGTCACGTAGGTAAAAAATAAAACAAAAATCACGACGTTTCGGCCACAACATAAGCGGCCTTCATCAGGTGAAGGGACCAGGCTGTCTCGAGGACAGCGCTGGAGTGAAACACAGCCACGCTCAGACCGCGACCTTTAAGCTGTGTGCGAGGAAACAAGGTGCCTTGTTAAAGGAATTAGCATAAAAATTAGCATTTGATTGGCCGACTTAGCATGATGAACGGTGTAAAGGTGGTGTACATGCGGGTGAACATGCCGGTTGGCGCGGGGGGGAGGGGGAGTTTACCTATTGACGGTGTGAAAAGGGAATTTTTAAGAGCTGCGAAAGTTTGGGGTACCACTACTTGAAAAATATACTGTACCATTGAAAATTAGTTTAATGTTTGGTTCGATTTAGAACATCTTTCCAATGGTTGCTTAATTTGAAACCATCTTCTCGGTTGAAATTGTGTCTTTGTTTGTAGATCTGAATTGCCTCGTGAACAAATATCTGATAAAAACCCGTGGGTTTGCAAAGAACCTTGGTATCGGAGAAAATTATATCGTGATCACCCACAGCGTTGTAACAGTGATCAGCTACGGCAGAATAATTCGTTCTGTCGTTTTTCAAATCTGATTTGTGCTCGCGAATTCGGTCAGAGACATGTCGCTTTGTCTCCCTGATATAGCAATCACCGCAGGTACAACTCAATTTGTAAACCCCGGGGTACTGTAAGTCAGGAATGACATCCTTCACGGATGGGATCAGATCACAAATTTGTGTACTGTATTGAACCGGACCCGGATCTTGTGTTTGTTTAGAATTTTGGAAATCTTTTTAGTAACGCCGGCTATATATGGTAGTGTGATGGTTTTGACCGGAGTATCAAGTAGTTGTTTCTGTATGGAGGGAGAAACAGCTTGGCGGATGGTACGGTCAGAGTATCCATTCCTTTTGAGGGCCAGGTGTACATGTTTTAATTCACTGGTCAGGTGGTGTTGGTCCGAAATGCAATGAGCCCTATGGTATACAGTTTTGATGAGAGAATTCTTTTGGGCTGGGTGGTGGTGGGAATCAGGTTTCAAGTAGGAATCTGTGTGGGTGGGTTTCCTGTAGACAGAATGCCCCAATGAGCCATCAGGTCTCCTCTCAAACAGAACATCCAAGAATGATAGTTTGCCATCTTTCTCCACTTCCATGGTGAATTTGATGGCGGGATGTCTGGAATTGATGTGGTGTAGGAAAAGGTTCAGAGCTGGGAGGCCATGTGGCCAAATGACGAAAGTGTCATCCACATATCTCTTCCACAGGGAAGGTCTGAGGGTGGAAGTCTGGATGGCGTCTGATTCAAATTTCTCCATGAAAATATTGGCTATCTCTGGTGACAAGGGGGATCCCATGGGGGTACCCTCATTTTGTTTGTAGAAGGAGCCATTCCAAGTAAAGTAGGTATTGTTGAGGCAGTGCCTAACCAGTGCAGGTGTATCAGGGTCTAGTCCATGTTGGACCAAATTTTCAATTATTTCAATGGTATCAGGTACTGGGACCTTGGTGAACAAAGAGACCACATCGAAGCTGACAAGGATATCGTCAGGGGACAGTACAACGTCTTTGACCATAGAGACCAATTGGGCTGAGTTAAGTACTGCTGAGGCGGTCTTGCCAGTGAAAGGCAGCAAGGTATCTGACAGAAAACGGGCTAGTCTATAGGTAGGGGAGTTGATCGTGGATACGATGGGTCGTAGTGGGGTGCCTTCTTTACGAATCTTGGGAAGACCATAGGGGGTCTTGCAGCAGAAGGTTTTAGGGAGGGACGTTTAGTTGGGTCGATTAGGGAGGTCGAACTTGTGATGATCTTGTTGGTTTTTATCGCTAGGCTATTGGTAGGGTCATTTTAAATTTTTGAGTAACTTCCATCGTTGAGCAGATTCTGTATTTTGTTGTTGTATGAATCTTTATCCATAATTACAGTAGCGTTGCCTTTATCGGCTGAGAGGATGACTATATCACTTCTGTTTTTTAAATTCGCGAGTTCAGAGCGTTCATTTTTGCTGATGTTACTAATAGGTTTCTTAGCATTCTTAAAAATAGTGGCTATTTCAGCTCTCGCAACGTCTGCTTGGATGTGTCCTACGCCATTGAGGGCTACATCGACCTGAGAGATGATATCCTGTGGTATGTGTTTTGGGGTGACAGCAAAATTCAGTCCCCTAGCCAGTACTGTTTTCAGATTATCCGAAATCGGGGTGCTACTCTGATTAATTACGATTTTGTTGACCTCTAGTTTTGTTATACGTGGAACTGGGTTCTTCTTTGATAGGTGGTTGAATTTAGAAATCAGGTTAGCTTTACATTTGACTGACAGTGAATCAGCAGAAGAAGCAGTCGTGTTCTCTACGTGATTCCAATCAGAAGGTGACATTTTTTGTGTTAACATTAAATGAGCTTGTAGGAGAGTCCTGTCTAAAGTATCGAGTTCAAATCGGAGTAGCCTTATCCTCTCTGAGATTAAAGGTAGGCTGGCCTTAAACAGAATCTGTTTAGAATTCGGAGAAGGTACAGCAGCAGAAGTGAGTGTGAAAGCGATGGGTATTACCTTGTGATCGCAGCATCTTTTGAGGAAGGTCAGCGTCTCGATGAGCTGTGACTTCTTGTCCCGTTGTCTGTTAAAAGCTCTAACAGATAGGTGAAAGCCCTCCTCGTAGAATTTATCAATTCTAGATTTAAAGCTTTCGTGACTGCAAGGATCCATACTCTTTGGTTCTATTCGGTAAAGTCACGTAGATAAAAAATAAAACAACAAAAATCACGACGTTTCGGCCACAACACAAGCGGCCTTCATCAGGTGAAGGGACCAGGCTGTCTCGAGGACAGCGCTGGAGTGAAACACAGCCACGCTCAGACCACGACCTTTAAGCTGTGTGCGAGCAAACAAGGTGCCTTGACAAAGGAATTAGCATAAAAATTAGCATTTGATTGGCCGACTTAGCATGATGAACGGTGTAGAGGTGGTGTACATGCGGGTGAACATGCCGGTTGGCGTGGGGGGGAGGGGGAGTTTACCTATTGATGGTGTGAAAAGGGAATTTTTAAGAGCTGCGAAAGTTTGGGGTACCACTACTTGAAAAATATACTGTACCATTGAAAATTTTTTAATGTTTGGTTCGATTTAGAACATCTTTCCAATGGTTGCTTAATTTGAAACCATCTTCTCGGTTGAAATTGTGTCTGTGTTTGTAGATCTGAATTGTTTCGTGAACAAATCTCTGATAAAAACCCGTGGGTTTGCAAAGAAACTTGGTATCGGAGAAAATTATATCTTGATCACCCACAGCGTTGTAACAGTGATCAGCTACGACAGAAGAATTCGTTCTGCCGTGTTTCAAATCTGATTTGTACTCGCGAATTCGGTCAGAGACATGTCGCTTTGTCTCCCCGATATAGCAATCACCGCAGGTACAACTCAATTTGTAAACCCCGGGGTACTGTAAGTCAGGAATGACACGGATGGGATCAGATCACGAATTTTGCGTACTGTATTGAACCGGACCCGGATCTTGTGTTTGTTTAGAATTTTGGAAATCTTTTTAGTAACGCCTGCTATATATGGTACAAATCAGATTTGAAACATGGCAGAACGAATTCTTCTGCCGTAGCTGATCACTGTTACAACGCTGTGGATGATCACGATATAATTTTCTCCGATACCAAGGTTCTTTGCAAACCCACGGGTTTTTATCAGAGATTTGTTCACGAGGCAATTCAGATCTACAAACACAGACACAATTTCAACCGAGAAGATGGTTTCAAATTAAGCAACCATTGGAAGGATGTTCTAAATCGAACCAAACATTAAACTAATTTTCAATGTTTCGATTTAAAGCTTTCGTGACTGCAATGATTCATCTTCTTTGGTTCTTTCGGTAAAGTCACGTAGAATGAGAATAAAATAATAAATTGATCAAATAAAATAACACAATAATATTCTCACGACGTTTCGGCCACAACACAAGCGGCCTTCATCAGGTGAAGGGACGAGACTGTCTGGTAGGACAGCGCTGGAGTGAAAGAGCCACGTTCAGATCACGGCCTTTAAGCTGTGTGAGAGGAACAAAGCGCCTTGACAAAGGAATTAGCATATCATTTAGCATTGAAATGGCTGAATGATTAGCTTGTGACTGGTCACAGAAATAGCTATGTTAAAAGTTAAAGCATACACATCCGCAGAGGCACCCCTTGATAAAGGAATTAGCATAGAATTTAGCATTGAAATAGCTAAGTTAAAGCATACATATCCGCAGAGGCACCCCTTGACAATGGAATTAGCATAGAATTTAGCATTGAAATAGCTGAGTGATTAGCTTGTAACTGCTCACAGAAATAGCTACGTTAAAGTCAGAGCATACACATTCACCGAGGCACTTAGTACAAATCAAACAGGAGAATTTAGCATTGAAATAACTAGGCGAATTTAGCATTGAAATAACTGAGTGATTAGCTAGTGACTGGTCACAGAAATGACTATGTTGAAGTCAAGGCCTACACATCTGAGCTATTCACAGTACTATATAGTGAACCAATAAAAAAAACTAAAATATAAATTACCTTAATGTTATCAATAAACTCTATATTCTCCAATCAGCTAAGCTACCAACAATAAGTCGTTATATATCACAATGCTATATGGCGAAAAAATGGGTGGATTCTTACCCTCAACTTTAGCACCACGGATAGCTACGGGCCCCGTTCAGACAGACGAGTTCGTCCATGGTCGGAACAGAGGAGGGGGAGAGAGACAGCTGCGAGGCGCTATTATACTCCATGTTGTAAAACCATGCCATTAACCGTGGTGTGAGAGGTATTAAGAGTCAATGCTGGCGAAGGAGCTGCGGTCTGAAGGTCATCGTAAAAATACAATTAATTTAGAACAGAAATGATTTAAAACTTCTTTCCAGTGGTTACTAAGCCAGAATCCATCTTCTCGGTTGAAATTGTCTCTGTGCTTGTATATGTGAATGGCCTCATGAACGGATCTCTCATGGTAGCCGGTTGGTTTGCAAAGAACCTCCGTCTTGGAGAAGTCAATGTCATGTGAGCCCACTGAATTATAACAGTGATCTGCCACGGCAGAGGAGTTCGTCCTACCGTGTTTCAAGTCTGCTTTATGTTCGCGGATGCGGTCCGACATATGTCTTTTGGTTTCTCCAATGTAGCTACTACCACAGAGGCACTTTAGTTTGTAAACGCCCGGGTACCGTATGTCTGGAACAGCATCTTTTACAGATGGAACTAAATCACGGATTTTATGTACTGTGTTGAATCGGACCTGGATCTTTTGTTTATTCAGGATTTTGGAGATCTTGTGATTTTACCGAAAGAACCAAAGAAGATAATCATGATATTCTATTGTGTTATTTTATTTTATCAATTGATTTTTTTATTCTCGTTCTACGTGACTTTACCGAAAGAACCAAAGAAGATGAATCCTTGCAGTCACGAAAGCTTTAAAGTGATGTCATAGTCTAGCAGTGCTGTCATAGTCTAGCAGTGATGTCAGAGTCTAGCAGTCCTGTCGTATTCTAGCAGTGATGTCATAGTCTAGCAGTGATGTCATATTCTAGCAGTCCTTTCGTATTCTAGCAGTGCTGTCATATTCTAGCATTGATGTCATAGTCTAGCAGTGATGTCGTAGTCTAGCAGTGATGTCGTAGTCTAGCAGTTATGTCATAGTCTAGCAGTGATGTCATAGTCTAGAAGTGATGTCATAGTCTAGCAGTGCTGTCATAGTCTAGCAGTGCTGTCATAGTCTAGCAGCGCTGTCATTGTTTAGCAGTGATGTCATAGTCTAGCAGTGATGTCGTAAGTCTCGCAGTGCTGTCATAGTCTAGCAGTGATGTCATAGTCTAGCAGTGCTGTCGTATTCTAGCAATGCTGTCATAGTCTAGCAGTGATGTCATCGTCTAGCAGTGATGTCGTAGTCTAGCAGTGATGTCATAGTCTAGCAGTGATGTCATAGTCTAGGAGTGATGTCATAGTCTAGCAGTGATGTCATAGTCTAGTCGTGATGTCATAGTCTAGCAGCGCTGTCATAGTCTAGCAGCGCTGTCATAGTCTAGCAATGATGTCATAGTCTAGCAGCGATGTCGTAAGTCTCGCAGTGCTGTCATAGTCTAGCACTGATTTCATAGTCTAGCAGTGATGTCATAGTCTTGCAGTGCTGTCATAGTCTAGCAGCGCTGTCGTAGTCTAGCTTTGATGTCGTATTGTAGCAGTGATGTCGTAGTCTAGCAGTGATGTCGTAGCAGTGATGTCGTAGTCTAGCAGTGATGTTGTAGTCTAGCTGTGATGTCGTAGTCTAGCAGTGATGTCGTAGTCTAACAGCGCTGTCATAGTCTAGCAGCGGTGTAATAGTCTAGCAGTGATGTCATAGTCTAGCAGTGATGTCGTAAGTCTCGCAGTGATGTCATAGTCTAGCAGTGATGTCATTGTCTAGCAGTGCTGTCATAGTCTCGCAGTGATGTCATAGTCTATCAGTGATGTCGTAGTCTAGCAGTGATGTCATATTCTAGCAGTGCTGTCATAGTCTAGCAGTGATGTCATAGTCTAGCAGTGATGTCGTAGTCTTGCAGTGATGTCGTACTCTAGAAGTGCTGTCATAGTCTAGCAGTGATGTCGTAGTCTAGCAGTGATGTCGTAGTCTAGCAGCGATGTTGTAGACTAGCAGCGCTGTCATAGTTTTGCAGTGATGTCATAGTCTAGCAGTGATGTCATAGTCTAGCAGTGATGTCATAGTCTAGGAGTGCTGTCATAGTCTAGCCGTAATGTCGTAGTCTAGCAGTGATGTCATAGTCTAGCAGCGATGTCGTAGTCTAGCAGTGATGTCATAGTCTACAGCGCTGTCATAGTCTAGCAGTGATGTCATAGTCTAGCAGTGATGTCATAGTCTAGCAGTGATGTTGTAGTCTAGCAGCGCTGTCATAGTCTAGCAGCGCTGTCATAGTCTAGCAGTGATTTCATAGCCTAGCCGTGATGTCGTAAGTCTCGCAGTGCTGTCATAGTCTAGCACTGATTTCATAGTCTAGCAATGATGTCATAGTCTAGCAGTGCTGTCATAGTCTAGCAGCGCTGTCGTAGTCTAGCGGTGATGTCGTATTGTAGCAGTGATGTCATAGTCTAGCAGTGATGTCGTAGTCTAGCAGTGATGTCATATTATAGCAGTGCTGTCATAGTCTAGCAGTGATGTCATAGTCTAGCAGTGATGTCGTAGTCTTACAGTCATGCCGTACTCTAGCAGTGCTGTCATAGTCTAGCAGTGATGTCGTAGTCTAGCAGTGATGTCGTAGTCTAGCAGCGATGTTGTAGACTAGCAGCGCTGTCATAGTTTTGCAGTGATGTCATAGTCTAGCAGTGATGTCATAGTCTAGCAGTGATGTCATAGTCTAGCAGTGATGTCATAGTCTAGCAGTGATGTCGTATTCTAGCAGTGCTGTCGTATTCTAGCAATGCTGTCATAGTCTAGCAGTGATGTCGTCGTCTAGCAGTGATGTCGTAGTCTAGCAGTTATGTCATAGTCTAGCAGTGATGTCATAGTCTAGGAGTGATGTCATAGTCTAGCAGTGCTGTCATAGTCTAGCCGTGATGTCATAGTCTAGCAGTGATGTCATAGTCTAGCAGTGATGTTATAGTCTAGCAGCGCTGTCATAGTCTAGCAGCGCTGTCATAGTCTAGCAATGATGTCATAGTCTAGCAGTGATGTCGTAAGTCTCGCAGTGCTGTCATAGTCTAGCACTGATTTCATAGTCTAGCAGTGATGTCATAGTCTTGCAGTGCTGTCATAGTCTAGCAGCGCTGTCGTAGTCTAGCTTTGATGTCGTATTGTAGCAGTGATGTCGTAGTCTAGCAGTGATGTTGTAGTCTAGCTGTGATGTCGTAGTCTAGCAGTGATGTCGTAGTCTAACAGCGCTGTCATAGTCTACCAGCGCTGTAATAGTCTAGCAGTGATGTCATAGTCTAGCAGTGATGTCGTAAGTCTCGCAGTGATGTCATAGTCTAGCAGTGATATCATTGTCTAGCAGTGCTGTCATAGTCTCGCAGTGATGTCATAGTCTAGCAGTGATGTCATAGTCTAGCAGTGCTGTCATAGTCTAGAAATGATGTCATAGTCTAGCAGTGATGTTGTAGTTAGCAGCGCTGTCATAGTCTAGCAGTGCTGTCATAGTCCAGCAGCGCTGTCATAGTCTAGCAGTGATGTCATAGTCTAGCAGTGATGTCGTAAGTCTCGCAGTGATGTCATAGTCTAGCAGTGCTGTCATAGTCCAGCAGCGCTGTCATAGTCTCGCAGTGATGTCATAGTCTAGCAGTGATGTCGTAAGTCTCGCAGTGCTGTCATAGTCTAGCAGCGCTGTCGTAGTCTACCAGTGATGTCATAGTCTAGCAGTGATGTCGTAGTCTAGCAGTGATGTCGTAGTCTAGCAGTGATGTCATAGTCTACCAGTGATGTCATAGTCTAGCAGTCCTGTCGTATTCTAGCAGTGCTGTCATAGTCTAGCAGTGATGTCATAGTCTAGCAGTGATGTCGTAGTCTAGCAATGATGTCGTAGTCTAGCAGTTATGTCATAGTCTAGCAGTGATGTCATAGTCTAGGAGTGATGGCATAGTCTAGCAGTGCTGTCATAGTCTAGCCGTGATGTCATAGTCTAGGAGTGATGTTGTAGTCTAGCAGCGCTGTCATAGTCTAGCAGCGCTGTCATAGTCTAGCAGTCATGTCTTAAGTCTCACAGTGCTGTCATAGTCTAGCAGTGATGTCATAGTCTAGCACTGATGTCATAGTCTAGCAGTTTTGTCGTATTCTAGCAGTGATGTCATAGTCTAGCAGTGATGTCATAGTCTAGCAGTGCTGTCATAGTCTAGCAGTGCTGTCATAGTCTAGCAGTAATGTCATAGCCTAGCAGTGATGTCGTAGTCTAGCAGTGATGTCGTAGTCTAGCAGTGATGTCGTAATCTAGCAGTGGTGTCGTAGTCTAGCTGTGATGTCATAGTCTAGCAGTGATGTCGTCGTCTGGCAGTGATGTCATAGTCTAGAAGTGACGTCGTAGTCTCGCAGTGATGTCGTAGTCTAGCAGCGCTGTCATAGTCTAGCAGTGATGTCATAGTCTAGCAGTCCTGTCGTATTCTAGCACTGATGTCATAGGTTAGCAGTGATGTCATAGTCTAGCAGTCCTTTCGTATTCTAGCAGTACTGTCATATTCTAGCAGTGATGTCGTAGTCTCGCAGTGATGTCGTAGTCTAGCAGTTATGTCATAGTCTAGCATTGATGTCATAGTTAAGGAGTGATGTCATAGTCTAGCAGTGCTGTCATAGTCTAGCAGCGCTGTCATAGTCTAGCAGCGCTAGCATAGTCTAGCAGTGATGTCATAGTCTAGCAGTGATGTCGTATGTCTCGCAGTGCTGTCATAGTCTAGCAGTCATGTCATAGTCTAGCAGTGCTGTCGTATTCTAGCAGTACTGTCATAGTCTAGCAGTGATGTAGTCGTCTAGCAGTGATGTCATAGTCTAGGAGTGATGTCATAGTCTAGCAGTGCTGTCATAGTCTAGCCGTGATGTCATAGTCTAGCAGTGATGTCATAGTCTAGCAGTGATGTTGTAGTCTAGCAGCGCTGTCATAGTCTAGCAGTGCTGTCAAAGTCTAGCAGTGATGTCGTAAGTCTTGCAGTGCTGTCATAGTCTAGCAGTGATGTCATAGTCTAGCAGTGCTGTCGTATTTGTAGCAGTACTGTCATAGTCTAGCAGTGATGTAGTCGTCTAGCAGTGATGTCGTAGTCTAGCAGTTATGTCATAGTCTTGCAGTGCTGTCATAGTCTAGCAGCGCTGTCGTAGTCTAGCGGTGATGTATTGTCGCAGTGATGTCGTAGTCTAGCAGTGATGTCGTAGTCTAGCAGTGCTTTCGTATTCTAGCAGTGATGTCGTAGCAGTGATGTCGTAGACTAGCAGTGATGTTGTAGTCTAGCTGTGATGTCGTAGTCTAGCAGTGATGTCGTAGTCTAACAGCGCTGTCATAGTCTAGCAGCGCTGTAATAGTCTAGCAGTGATGTCATAGTCTAGCAGTGATGTCATAAGTCTCGCAGTGATGTCATAGTCTAGCAGTTATATCATTGTCTAGCAGTGCTGTCATAGTCTCGCAGTGATGTCATAGTCTAGCAGTGATGTCATAGTGTAGCTGTGCTGTCATAGTCTAGAAATGATGTCATAGTCTAGCAGTGATGTTGTAGTTAGCAGCGCTGTCATAGTCTAGCAGCGCTGTCATAGTCTAGCAGCGCTGTCATAGTCTAGCAGTGATGTCATAGTCTAGCAGTGATGTCGTAAGTCTCGCAGTGATGTCATAGTCTAGCAGTGATGTCATTGTCTAGCAGTGCTGTCATAGTCTCGCAGTGATGTCATAGTCTAGCAGTGATGTCGTAAGTCTCGCAGTGCTGTCATAGTCTAGCACTGATGTCATAGTCTAGCAGTGATGTCATAGACTAGCAGTGCTGTCATAGTCTAGCAGCGCTGTCGTAGTCTACCAGTGATGTCGTAGTCTAGCAGTGATGTCATAGTCTAGCAGTGATGTCGTAGTCTAGCAGTCCTGTCGTATTCTAGCAGTGCTGTCATAGTCTAGCAGTGATGTCATAGTCTAGCAGTGATGTCGTAGTCTAGCAATGATGTCGTAGTCTAGCAGTTATGTCATAGTCTAGCAGTGATGTCATAGTCTAGGAGTGATGTCATAGTCTAGCAGTGCTGTCATAGTCTAGCCGTGATGTCATAGTCTAGCAGTGATGTTGTAGTCTAGCAGCGCTGTCATAGTCTAGCAGCGCTGTCATAGTCTAGCAGTCATGTCTTAAGTCTCACAGTGCTGTCATAGTCTAGCAGTGATGTTGTAGTTAGCAGCGCTGTCATAGTCTAGCAGTGCTGTCATAGTCCAGCAGCGCTGTCATAGTCTAGCAGTGATGTCATAGTCTAGCAGTGATGTCGTAAGTCTCGCAGTGATGTCATAGTCAAGCAGTGCTGTCATAGTCCAGCAGCGCTGTCATAGTCTCGCAGTGATGTCATAGTCTAGCAGTGATGTCGTAAGTCTCGCAGTGCTGTCATAGTCTAGCAGCGCTGTCGTAGTCTACCAGTGATGTCATAGTCTAGCAGTGATGTCGTAGTCTAGCAGTGATGTCGTAGTCTAGCAGTGATGTCATAGTCTACCAGTGATGTCATAGTCTAGCAGTCCTGTCGTATTCTAGCAGTGCTGTCATAGTCTAGCAGTGATGTCATAGTCTAGCAGTGATGTCGTAGTCTAGCAATGATGTCGTAGTCTAGCAGTTATGTCATAGTCTAGCAGTGATGTCATAGTCTAGGAGTGATGGCATAGTCTAGCAGTGCTGTCATAGTCTAGCCGTGATGTCATAGTCTAGCAGTGATGTTGTAGTCTAGCAGCGCTGTCATAGTCTAGCAGCGCTGTCATAGTCTAGCAGTCATGTCTTAAGTCTCACAGTGCTGTCATAGTCTAGCAGTGATGTCATCGTCTAGCACTGATGTCATAGTCTAGCAGTTTTGTCGTATTCTAGCAGTGATGTCATAGTCTAGCAGTGATGTCATAGTCTAGCAGTGCTGTCATAGTCTAGCAGTGCTGTCATAGTCTAGCAGTAATGTCATAGCCTAGCAGTGATGTCGTAGTCTAGCAGTGATGTCGTAGTCTAGCAGTGATGTCGTAATCTAGCAGTGGTGTCGTAGTCTAGCTGTGATGTCATAGTCTAGCAGTGATGTCGTCGTCTGGCAGTGATGTCATAGTCTAGAAGTGACGTTGTAGTCTGGCAGTGATGTCGTAGTCTAGCAGCGCTGTCATAGTCTAGCAGTGATGTCATAGTCTAGCAGTCCTTTCGTATTCTAGCAGTACTGTCATATTCTAGCAGTGATGTCGTAGTCTCGCAGTGATGTCGTAGTCTAGCAGTTATGTCATAGTCTAGCATTGATGTCATAGTTAAGGAGTGATGTCATAGTCTAGCAGTGCTGTCATAGTCTAGCAGCGCTGTCATAGTCTAGCAGCGCTAGCATAGTCTAGCAGTGATGTCATAGTCTAGCAGTGATGTCGTATGTCTCGCAGTGCTGTCATAGTCTAGCAGTCATGTCATAGTCTAGCAGTGCTGTCGTATTCTAGCAGTACTGTCATAGTCTAGCAGTGATGTAGTCGTCTAGCAGTGATGTCATAGTCTAGGATTGATGTCATAGTCTAGCAGTGCTGTCATAGTCTAGCCGTGATGTCATAGTCTAGCAGTGATGTCATAGTCTAGCAGTGATGTTGTAGTCTAGCAGCGCTGTCATAGTCTAGCAGCGCTGTCAAAGTCTAGCAATGATGTCGTAAGTCTTGCAGTGCTGTCATAGTCTAGCAGTGATGTCATAGTCTAGCAGTGCTGTCGTATTTGTAGCAGTACTGTCATAGTCTAGCAGTGATGTAGTCGTCTAGCAGTGATGTCGTAGTCTAGCAGTTATGTCATAGTCTTGCAGTGCTGTCATAGTCTAGCAGCGCTGTCGTAGTCTAGCGGTGATGTCGTATTGTCGCAGTGATGTCGTAGTCTAGCAGTGATGTCGTAGTCTAGCAGTGCTTTCGTATTCTAGCAGTGATGTCGTAGCAGTGATGTCGTAGACTAGCAGTGATGTTGTAGTCTAGCTGTGATGTCGTAGTCTAGCAGTGATGCCGTAGTCTAACAGCGCTGTCATAGTCTAGCAGCGCTGTAATAGTCTAGCAGTGATGTCATAGTCTAGCAGTGATGTCATAAGTCTCGCAGTGATGTCATAGTCTAGCAGTGATATCATTGTCTCGCAGTGCTGTCATAGTCTCGCAGTGATGTCATAGTCTAGCAGTGATGTCATAGTCTAGAAATGATGTCATAGTCTAGCAGTGATGTTGTAGTTAGCAGCGCTGTCATAGTCTAGCAGCGCTGTCATAGTCTAGCAGCGCTGTCATAGTCTAGCAGTGATGTCATAGTCTAGCAGTGATGTCGTAAGTCTCGCAGTGATGTCATAGTCTAGCAGTGATGTCATTGTCTAGCAGTGCTGTCATAGTCTCGCAGTGATGTCATAGTCTAGCAGTGATGTCGTAAGTCTCGCAGTGCTGTCATAGTCTAGCACTGATGTCATAGTCTAGCAGTGATGTCATAGACTAGCAGTGCTGTCATAGTCTAGCAGCGCTGTCGTAGTCTACCAGTGATGTCGTATTCTAGCAGTGATGTCATAGTCTAGCAGTGATGTCGTAGTCTAGCAGTGATGTCGTAGCAGTGATGTCGTAGTCTAGCAGTGATGTCATAGTCTACCAGTGATGTCATTCTAGCAGTCCTGTCGTATTCTAGCAGTGCTGTCATAGTCTAGCAGTGATGTCATAGTCTAGCAGTGATGTCGTAGTCTAGCAATGATGTCGTAGTCTAGCAGTTATGTCATAGTCTAGCAGTGATGTCATAGTCTAGGAGTGATGTCATAGTCTAGCAGTGCTGTCATAGTCTAGCCGTGATGTCATAGTCTAGCAGTGATGTTGTAGTCTAGCAGCGCTGTCATAGTCTAGCAGCGCTGTCATAGTCTAGCAGTCATGTCTTAAGTCTCACAGTGCTGTCATAGTCTAGCAGTGATGTCATAGTCTAGCACTGATGTCATAGTCTAGCAGTTTTGTCGTATTCTAGCAGTGATGTCATAGTCTAGCAGTGATGTCATAGTCTAGCAGTGCTTTCATAGTCTAGCAGTGCTGTCATAGTCTAGAAGTAATGTCATAGCCTAGCAGTGATGTCGTAGTCTAGCAGTGATGTCGTAGTCTAGCAGTGATGTCATAATCTAGCAGTGGTGTCATAGTCTAGCTGTGATGTCATAGTCTAGCAGTGATGTCGTCGTCTGGCAGTGATGTCATAGTCTAGAAGTGACGTCGTAGTCTGGCAGTGATGTCGTAGTCTAGCAGCGCTGTCATAGTCTAGCAGTGATGTCATAGTCTAGCAGTCCTGTCGTATTCTAGCACTGATGTCATAGGTTAGCAGTGATGTCATAGTCTAGCAGTCCTTTCGTATTCTAGCAGTACTTCATATTCTAGCAGTGATGTCGTAGTCTAGCAGTTATGTCATAGTCTAGCATTGATGTCATAGTTAAGGAGTGATGTCATAGTCTAGCAGTGCTGTCATAGTCTAGAGGGCTGTCATAGTCTAGCAGCGCTAGCATAGTCTAACAGTGATGTCATAGTCTAGCACTGATGTCGTAAGTCTCGCAGTGCTGTCATAGTCTAGCAGTGATGTCATAGTCTAGCAGTGCTGTCGTATTCTAGCAGTACTGTCATAGTCTAGCAGTGATGTAGTCGTCTAGCAGTGATGTCATATTCTAGGAGTGATGTCATAGTCTAGCAGTGCTGTCATAGTCTATCAGTGATGTTGTAGTCTAGCAGCGCTGTCATAGTCTAGCAGCGCTGTCAAAGTCTAGCAGTGATGTAAGTCTTGCAGTGCTGTCATAGTCTAGCAGTCCTGTCATAGTCTAGCAGTGCTGTCGTATTCTAGCAGTACTGTCATAGTCTAGCAGTGATGTAGTCGTCTAGCAGTGATGTCATAGTCTAGGATTGATGTCATAGTCTAGCAGTGCTGTCATAGTCTAGCCGTGATGTCATAGTCTAGCAGTGATGTCATAGTCTAGCAGTGATGTTGTAGTCTAGCAGCGCTGTCATAGTCTAGCAGCGCTGTCAAAGTCTAGCAATGATGTCGTAAGTCTTGCAGTGCTGTCATAGTCTAGCCGTGATGTCATAGTCTAGCAGTGATGTTGTATTCTAGCAGCGCTGTCATAGTCTAGCAGCGCTGTCATAGTCTAGCAGTCATGTCTTAAGTCTCACAGTGCTGTCATAGTCTAGCAGTGATGTCATAGTCTAGCACTGATGTCATAGTCTAGCCGTGATGTCATAGTCTAGCAGTGATGTTGTAGTCTAGCAGCGCTGTCATAGTCTAGCAGCGCTGTCATAGTCTAGCAGTCATGTCTTAAGTCTCACAGTGCTGTCATAGTCTAGCAGTGATGTCATAGTCTAGCACTGATGTCATAGTCTAGCAGTTTTGTCGTATTCTAGCAGTGATGTCATAGTCTAGCAGTGATGTCATAGTCTAGCAGTGCTTTCATAGTCTAGCAGTGCTGTCATAGTCTAGAAGTAATGTCATAGCCTAGCAGTGATGTCGTAGTCTAGCAGTGATGTCGTAGTCTAGCAGTGATGTCATAATCTAGCAGTGGTGTCATAGTCTAGCTGTGATGTCATAGTCTAGCAGTGATGTCGTCGTCTGGCAGTGATGTCATAGTCTAGAAGTGACGTCGTAGTCTGGCAGTGATGTCGTAGTCTAGCAGCGCTGTCATAGTCTAGCAGTGATGTCATAGTCTAGCAGTCCTGTCGTATTCTAGCACTGATGTCATAGGTTAGCAGTGATGTCATAGTCTAGCAGTCCTTTCGTATTCTAGCAGTACTTCATATTCTAGCAGTGATGTCGTAGTCTCGCAGTGATGTCGTAGTCTAGCAGTTATGTCATAGTCTAGCATTGATGTCATAGTTAAGGAGTGATGTCATAGTCTAGCAGTGCTGTCATAGTCTAGAGGGCTGTCATAGTCTAGCAGCGCTAGCATAGTCTAGCAGTGATGTCATAGTCTAGCACTGATGTCGTAAGTCTCGCAGTGCTGTCATAGTCTAGCAGTGATGTCATAGTCTAGCAGTGCTGTCGTATTCTAGCAGTACTGTCATAGTCTAGCAGTGATGTAGTCGTCTAGCAGTGATGTCATATTCTAGGAGTGATGTCATAGTCTAGCAGTGCTGTCATAGTCTATCAGTGATGTTGTAGTCTAGCAGCGCTGTCATAGTCTAGCAGCGCTGTCAAAGTCTAGCAGTGATGTAAGTCTTGCAGTGCTGTCATAGTCTAGCAGTCCTGTCATAGTCTAGCAGTGCTGTCGTATTCTAGCAGTACTGTCATAGTCTAGCAGTGATGTAGTCGTCTAGCAGTGATGTCATAGTCTAGGATTGATGTCATAGTCTAGCAGTGCTGTCATAGTCTAGCCGTGATGTCATAGTCTAGCAGTGATGTCATAGTCTAGCAGTGATGTTGTAGTCTAGCAGCGCTGTCATAGTCTAGCAGCGCTGTCAAATTCTAGCAGTGATGTCGTAAGTCTTGCAGTGCTGTCGTAGTCTAGCAGTTATGTCATAGTCTAGCATTGATGTCATAGTTAAGGAGTGATGTCATAGTCTAGCAGTGCTGTCATAGTCTAGAGGGCTGTCATAGTCTAGCAGCGCTAGCATAGTCTAGCAGTGATGTCATAGTCTAGCACTGATGTCGTAAGTCTCGCAGTGCTGTCATAGTCTAGCAGTAATGTCATAGTCTAGCAGTGCTGTCGTATTCTAGCAGTACTGTCATAGTCTAGCAGTGATGTAGTCGTCTAGCAGTGATGTCATATTCTATGAGTGATGTCATAGTCTAGCAGTGCTGTCATAGTCTATCAGTGATGTTGTAGTCTAGCAGCGCTGTCATAGTCTAGCAGCGCTGTCAAAGTCTAGCAGTGATGTAAGTCTTGCAGTGCTGTCATAGTCTAGCAGTCCTGTCATAGTCTAGCAGTGCTGTCGTATTCTAGCAGTACTGTCATAGTCTAGCAGTGATGTAGTCGTCTAGCAGTGATGTCATAGTCTAGGATTGATGTCATAGTCTAGCAGTGCTGTCATAGTCTAGCCGTGATGTCATAGTCTAGCAGTGATGTCATAGTCTAGCAGTGATGTTGTAGTCTAGCAGCGCTGTCATAGTCTAGCAGCGCTGTCAAAGTCTAGCAATGATGTCGTAAGTCTTGCAGTGCTGTCATAGTCTAGCAGTGATGTCATAGTCTAGCAGTGCTGTCGTATTTGTAGCAGTACTGTCATAGTCTAGCAGTGATGTAGTCGTCTAGCAGTGATGTCGTAGTCTAGCAGTTATGTCATAGTCTTGCAGTGCTGTCATAGTCTAGCAGCGCTGTCGTAGTCTAGCGGTGATGTCGTATTGTCGCAGTGATGTCGTAGTCTAGCGGTGATGTCGTAGTCTAGCAGTGCTTTCGTATTCTAGCAGTGATGTCGTAGCAGTGATGTCGTAGACTAGCAGTGATGTTGTAGTCTAGCTGTGATGTCGTAGTCTAGCACTGATGTCATAGTCTAGCAGTTTTGTCGTATTCTAGCAGTGATGTCATAGTCTAGCAGTGATGTCATAGTCTAGCAGTGCTGTCATAGTCTAGCAGTGCTGTCATAGTCTAGCAGTAATGTCATAGCCTAGCAGTGATGTCGTAGTCTAGCAGTGATGTCGTAGTCTAGCAGTGATGTCGTAATCTAGCAGTGGTGTCGTAGTCTAGCTGTGATGTCATAGTCTAGCAGTGATGTCGTCGTCTGGCAGTGATGTCATAGTCTAGAAGTGACGTTGTAGTCTGGCAGTGATGTCGTAGTCTAGCAGCGCTGTCATAGTCTAGCAGTGATGTCATAGTCTAGCAGTCCTTTCGTATTCTAGCAGTACTGTCATATTCTAGCAGTGATGTCGTAGTCTCGCAGTGATGTCGTAGTCTAGCAGTTATGTCATAGTCTAGCATTGATGTCATAGTTAAGGAGTGATGTCATAGTCTAGCAGTGCTGTCATAGTCTAGCAGCGCTGTCATAGTCTAGCAGCGCTAGCATAGTCTAGCAGTGATGTCATAGTCTAGCAGTGATGTCGTATGTCTCGCAGTGCTGTCATAGTCTAGCAGTCATGTCATAGTCTAGCAGTGCTGTCGTATTCTAGCAGTACTGTCATAGTCTAGCAGTGATGTAGTCGTCTAGCAGTGATGTCATAGTCTAGGATTGATGTCATAGTCTAGCAGTGCTGTCATAGTCTAGCCGTGATGTCATAGTCTAGCAGTGATGTCATAGTCTAGCAGTGATGTTGTAGTCTAGCAGCGCTGTCATAGTCTAGCAGCGCTGTCAAAGTCTAGCAATGATGTCGTAAGTCTTGCAGTGCTGTCATAGTCTAGCAGTGATGTCATAGTCTAGCAGTGCTGTCGTATTTGTAGCAGTACTGTCATAGTCTAGCAGTGATGTAGTCGTCTAGCAGTGATGTCGTAGTCTAGCAGTTATGTCATAGTCTTGCAGTGCTGTCATAGTCTAGCAGCGCTGTCGTAGTCTAGCGGTGATGTCGTATTGTCGCAGTGATGTCGTAGTCTAGCAGTGATGTCGTAGTCTAGCAGTGCTTTCGTATTCTAGCAGTGATGTCGTAGCAGTGATGTCGTAGACTAGCAGTGATGTTGTAGTCTAGCTGTGATGTCGTAGTCTAGCAGTGATGCCGTAGTCTAACAGCGCTGTCATAGTCTAGCAGCGCTGTAATAGTCTAGCAGTGATGTCATAGTCTAGCAGTGATGTCATAAGTCTCGCAGTGATGTCATAGTCTAGCAGTGATATCATTGTCTCGCAGTGCTGTCATAGTCTCGCAGTGATGTCATAGTCTAGCAGTGATGTCATAGTCTAGCAGTGCTGTCATAGTCTAGAAATGATGTCATAGTCTAGCAGTGATGTTGTAGTTAGCAGCGCTGTCATAGTCTAGCAGCGCTGTCATAGTCTAGCAGCGCTGTCATAGTCTAGCAGTGATGTCATAGTCTAGCAGTGATGTCGTAAGTCTCGCAGTGATGTCATAGTCTAGCAGTGATGTCATTGTCTAGCAGTGCTGTCATAGTCTCGCAGTGATGTCATAGTCTAGCAGTGATGTCGTAAGTCTCGCAGTGCTGTCATAGTCTAGCACTGATGTCATAGTCTAGCAGTGATGTCATAGACTAGCAGTGCTGTCATAGTCTAGCAGCGCTGTCGTAGTCTACCAGTGATGTCGTATTCTAGCAGTGATGTCATAGTCTAGCAGTGATGTCGTAGTCTAGCAGTGATGTCGTAGCAGTGATGTCGTAGTCTAGCAGTGATGTCATAGTCTACCAGTGATGTCATTCTAGCAGTCCTGTCGTATTCTAGCAGTGCTGTCATAGTCTAGCAGTGATGTCATAGTCTAGCAGTGATGTCGTAGTCTAGCAATGATGTCGTAGTCTAGCAGTTATGTCATAGTCTAGCAGTGATGTCATAGTCTAGGAGTGATGTCATAGTCTAGCAGTGCTGTCATAGTCTAGCCGTGATGTCATAGTCTAGCAGTGATGTTGTAGTCTAGCAGCGCTGTCATAGTCTAGCAGCGCTGTCATAGTCTAGCAGTCATGTCTTAAGTCTCACAGTGCTGTCATAGTCTAGCAGTGATGTCATAGTCTAGCACTGATGTCATAGTCTAGCAGTTTTGTCGTATTCTAGCAGTGATGTCATAGTCTAGCAGTGATGTCATAGTCTAGCAGTGCTTTCATAGTCTAGCAGTGCTGTCATAGTCTAGAAGTAATGTCATAGCCTAGCAGTGATGTCGTAGTCTAGCAGTGATGTCGTAGTCTAGCAGTGATGTCATAATCTAGCAGTGGTGTCATAGTCTAGCTGTGATGTCATAGTCTAGCAGTGATGTCGTCGTCTGGCAGTGATGTCATAGTCTAGAAGTGACGTCGTAGTCTGGCAGTGATGTCGTAGTCTAGCAGCGCTGTCATAGTCTAGCAGTGATGTCATAGTCTAGCAGTCCTGTCGTATTCTAGCACTGATGTCATAGGTTAGCAGTGATGTCATAGTCTAGCAGTCCTTTCGTATTCTAGCAGTACTTCATATTCTAGCAGTGATGTCGTAGTCTAGCAGTTATGTCATAGTCTAGCATTGATGTCATAGTTAAGGAGTGATGTCATAGTCTAGCAGTGCTGTCATAGTCTAGAGGGCTGTCATAGTCTAGCAGCGCTAGCATAGTCTAACAGTGATGTCATAGTCTAGCACTGATGTCGTAAGTCTCGCAGTGCTGTCATAGTCTAGCAGTGATGTCATAGTCTAGCAGTGCTGTCGTATTCTAGCAGTACTGTCATAGTCTAGCAGTGATGTAGTCGTCTAGCAGTGATGTCATATTCTAGGAGTGATGTCATAGTCTAGCAGTGCTGTCATAGTCTATCAGTGATGTTGTAGTCTAGCAGCGCTGTCATAGTCTAGCAGCGCTGTCAAAGTCTAGCAGTGATGTAAGTCTTGCAGTGCTGTCATAGTCTAGCAGTCCTGTCATAGTCTAGCAGTGCTGTCGTATTCTAGCAGTACTGTCATAGTCTAGCAGTGATGTAGTCGTCTAGCAGTGATGTCATAGTCTAGGATTGATGTCATAGTCTAGCAGTGCTGTCATAGTCTAGCCGTGATGTCATAGTCTAGCAGTGATGTCATAGTCTAGCAGTGATGTTGTAGTCTAGCAGCGCTGTCATAGTCTAGCAGCGCTGTCAAAGTCTAGCAATGATGTCGTAAGTCTTGCAGTGCTGTCATAGTCTAGCCGTGATGTCATAGTCTAGCAGTGATGTTGTATTCTAGCAGCGCTGTCATAGTCTAGCAGCGCTGTCATAGTCTAGCAGTCATGTCTTAAGTCTCACAGTGCTGTCATAGTCTAGCAGTGATGTCATAGTCTAGCACTGATGTCATAGTCTAGCCGTGATGTCATAGTCTAGCAGTGATGTTGTAGTCTAGCAGCGCTGTCATAGTCTAGCAGCGCTGTCATAGTCTAGCAGTCATGTCTTAAGTCTCACAGTGCTGTCATAGTCTAGCAGTGATGTCATAGTCTAGCACTGATGTCATAGTCTAGCAGTTTTGTCGTATTCTAGCAGTGATGTCATAGTCTAGCAGTGATGTCATAGTCTAGCAGTGCTTTCATAGTCTAGCAGTGCTGTCATAGTCTAGAAGTAATGTCATAGCCTAGCAGTGATGTCGTAGTCTAGCAGTGATGTCGTAGTCTAGCAGTGATGTCATAATCTAGCAGTGGTGTCATAGTCTAGCTGTGATGTCATAGTCTAGCAGTGATGTCGTCGTCTGGCAGTGATGTCATAGTCTAGAAGTGACGTCGTAGTCTGGCAGTGATGTCGTAGTCTAGCAGCGCTGTCATAGTCTAGCAGTGATGTCATAGTCTAGCAGTCCTGTCGTATTCTAGCACTGATGTCATAGGTTAGCAGTGATGTCATAGTCTAGCAGTCCTTTCGTATTCTAGCAGTACTTCATATTCTAGCAGTGATGTCGTAGTCTCGCAGTGATGTCGTAGTCTAGCAGTTATGTCATAGTCTAGCATTGATGTCATAGTTAAGGAGTGATGTCATAGTCTAGCAGTGCTGTCATAGTCTAGAGGGCTGTCATAGTCTAGCAGCGCTAGCATAGTCTAGCAGTGATGTCATAGTCTAGCACTGATGTCGTAAGTCTCGCAGTGCTGTCATAGTCTAGCAGTGATGTCATAGTCTAGCAGTGCTGTCGTATTCTAGCAGTACTGTCATAGTCTAGCAGTGATGTAGTCGTCTAGCAGTGATGTCATATTCTAGGAGTGATGTCATAGTCTAGCAGTGCTGTCATAGTCTATCAGTGATGTTGTAGTCTAGCAGCGCTGTCATAGTCTAGCAGCGCTGTCAAAGTCTAGCAGTGATGTAAGTCTTGCAGTGCTGTCATAGTCTAGCAGTCCTGTCATAGTCTAGCAGTGCTGTCGTATTCTAGCAGTACTGTCATAGTCTAGCAGTGATGTAGTCGTCTAGCAGTGATGTCATAGTCTAGGATTGATGTCATAGTCTAGCAGTGCTGTCATAGTCTAGCCGTGATGTCATAGTCTAGCAGTGATGTCATAGTCTAGCAGTGATGTTGTAGTCTAGCAGCGCTGTCATAGTCTAGCAGCGCTGTCAAATTCTAGCAGTGATGTCGTAAGTCTTGCAGTGCTGTCGTAGTCTAGCAGTTATGTCATAGTCTAGCATTGATGTCATAGTTAAGGAGTGATGTCATAGTCTAGCAGTGCTGTCATAGTCTAGAGGGCTGTCATAGTCTAGCAGCGCTAGCATAGTCTAGCAGTGATGTCATAGTCTAGCACTGATGTCGTAAGTCTCGCAGTGCTGTCATAGTCTAGCAGTAATGTCATAGTCTAGCAGTGCTGTCGTATTCTAGCAGTACTGTCATAGTCTAGCAGTGATGTAGTCGTCTAGCAGTGATGTCATATTCTAGGAGTGATGTCATAGTCTAGCAGTGCTGTCATAGTCTATCAGTGATGTTGTAGTCTAGCAGCGCTGTCATAGTCTAGCAGCGCTGTCAAAGTCTAGCAGTGATGTAAGTCTTGCAGTGCTGTCATAGTCTAGCAGTCCTGTCATAGTCTAGCAGTGCTGTCGTATTCTAGCAGTACTGTCATAGTCTAGCAGTGATGTAGTCGTCTAGCAGTGATGTCATAGTCTAGGATTGATGTCATAGTCTAGCAGTGCTGTCATAGTCTAGCCGTGATGTCATAGTCTAGCAGTGATGTCATAGTCTAGCAGTGATGTTGTAGTCTAGCAGCGCTGTCATAGTCTAGCAGCGCTGTCAAAGTCTAGCAATGATGTCGTAAGTCTTGCAGTGCTGTCATAGTCTAGCAGTGATGTCATAGTCTAGCAGTGCTGTCGTATTTGTAGCAGTACTGTCATAGTCTAGCAGTGATGTAGTCGTCTAGCAGTGATGTCGTAGTCTAGCAGTTATGTCATAGTCTTGCAGTGCTGTCATAGTCTAGCAGCGCTGTCGTAGTCTAGCGGTGATGTCGTATTGTCGCAGTGATGTCGTAGTCTAGCGGTGATGTCGTAGTCTAGCAGTGCTTTCGTATTCTAGCAGTGATGTCGTAGCAGTGATGTCGTAGACTAGCAGTGATGTTGTAGTCTAGCTGTGATGTCGTAGTCTAGCAGTGATGTCGTAGTCTAACAGCGCTGTCATAGTCTAGCAGCGCTGTAATAGTCTAGCAGTGATGTCATAGTCTAGCAGTGATGTCATAAGTCTCGCAGTGATGTCATAGTCTAGCAGTGATATCATTGTCTAGCAGTGCTGTCATAGTCTCGCAGTGATGTCATAGTCTAGCAGTGATGTCATAGTCTAGCAGTGCTGTCATAGTCTAGAAATGATGTCATAGTCTAGCAGTGATGTTGTAGTTAGCAGCGCTGTCATAGTCTAGCAGCGCTGTCATAGTCTAGCAGCGCTGTCATAGTCTAGCAGTGATGTCATAGTCTAGCAGTGATGTCGTAAGTCTCGCAGTGATGTCATAGTCTAGCAGTGATGTCATTGTCTAGCAGTGCTGTCATAGTCTCGCAGTGATGTCATAGTCTAGCAGTGATGTCGTAAGTCTCGCAGTGCTGTCATAGTCTAGCACTGATGTCATAGTCTAGCAGTGATGTCATAGACTAGCAGTGCTGTCATAGTCTAGCAGCGCTGTCGTAGTCTACCAGTGATGTCGTATTCTAGCAGTGATGTCATAGTCTAGCAGTGATGTCGTAGTCTAGCAGTGATGTCGTAGCAGTGATGTCGTAGTCTAGCAGTGATGTCATAGTCTACCAGTGATGTCATTCTAGCAGTCCTGTCGTATTCTAGCAGTGCTGTCATAGTCTAGCAGTGATGTCATAGTCTAGCAGTGATGTCGTAGTCTAGCAATGATGTCGTAGTCTAGCAGTTATGTCATAGTCTAGCAGTGATGTCATAGTCTAGGAGTGATGTCATAGTCTAGCAGTGCTGTCATAGTCTAGCCGTGATGTCATAGTCTAGCAGTGATGTTGTAGTCTAGCAGCGCTGTCATAGTCTAGCAGCGCTGTCATAGTCTAGCAGTCATGTCTTAAGTCTCACAGTGCTGTCATAGTCTAGCAGTGATGTCATAGTCTAGCACTGATGTCATAGTCTAGCAGTTTTGTCGTATTCTAGCAGTGATGTCATAGTCTAGCAGTGATGTCATAGTCTAGCAGTGCTTTCATAGTCTAGCAGTGCTGTCATAGTCTAGAAGTAATGTCATAGCCTAGCAGTGATGTCGTAGTCTAGCAGTGATGTCGTAGTCTAGCAGTGATGTCATAATCTAGCAGTGGTGTCATAGTCTAGCTGTGATGTCATAGTCTAGCAGTGATGTCGTCGTCTGGCAGTGATGTCATAGTCTAGAAGTGACGTCGTAGTCTGGCAGTGATGTCGTAGTCTAGCAGCGCTGTCATAGTCTAGCAGTGATGTCATAGTCTAGCAGTCCTGTCGTATTCTAGCACTGATGTCATAGGTTAGCAGTGATGTCATAGTCTAGCAGTCCTTTCGTATTCTAGCAGTACTGTCATATTCTAGCAGTGATGTCGTAGTCTCGCAGTGATGTCGTAGTCTAGCAGTTATGTCATAGTCTAGCATTGATGTCATAGTTAAGGAGTGATGTCATAGTCTAGCAGTGCTGTCATAGTCTAGAGGGCTGTCATAGTCTAGCAGCGCTAGCATAGTCTAGCAGTGATGTCATAGTCTAGCACTGATGTCGTAAGTCTCGCAGTGCTGTCATAGTCTAGCAGTGATGTCATAGTCTAGCAGTGCTGTCGTATTCTAGCAGTACTGTCATAGTCTAGCAGTGATGTAGTCGTCTAGCAGTGATGTCATAGTCTAGGAGTGATGTCATAGTCTAGCAGTGCTGTCATAGTCTATCAGTGATGTTGTAGTCTAGCAGCGCTGTCATAGTCTAGCAGCGCTGTCAAAGTCTAGCAGTGATGTAAGTCTTGCAGTGCTGTCATAGTCTAGCAGTGATGTCATAGTCTAGCAGTGCTGTCGTATTTGTAGCAGTACTGTCATAGTCTAGCAGTGATGTAGTCGTCTAGCAGTGATGTCGTAGTCTAGCAGTTATGTCATAGTCTTGCAGTGCTGTCATAGTCTAGCAGCGCTGTCGTAGTCTAGCGGTGATGTCGTATTCTAGCAGTGATGTCGTAGTCTAGCAGTGATGTCGTAAGTCTCGCAGTGATGTCATAGTCAAGCAGTGCTGTCATAGTCCAGCAGCGCTGTCATAGTCTCGCAGTGATGTCATAGTCTAGCAGTGATGTCGTAAGTCTCGCAGTGCTGTCATAGTCTAGCAGCGCTGTCGTAGTCTACCAGTGATGTCATAGTCTAGCAGTGATGTCGTAGTCTAGCAGTGATGTCGTAGTCTAGCAGTGATGTCATAGTCTACCAGTGATGTCATAGTCTAGCAGTCCTGTCGTATTCTAGCAGTGCTGTCATAGTCTAGCAGTGATGTCATAGTCTAGCAGTGATGTCGTAGTCTAGCAATGATGTCGTAGTCTAGCAGTTATGTCATAGTCTAGCAGTGATGTCATAGTCTAGGAGTGATGGCATAGTCTAGCAGTGCTGTCATAGTCTAGCCGTGATGTCATAGTCTAGCAGTGATGTTGTAGTCTAGCAGCGCTGTCATAGTCTAGCAGCGCTGTCATAGTCTGGCAGTCATGTCTTAAGTCTCACAGTGCTGTCATAGTCTAGCAGTGATGTCATCGTCTAGCACTGATGTCATAGTCTAGCAGTTTTGTCGTATTCTAGCAGTGATGTCATAGTCTAGCAGTGATGTCATAGTCTAGCAGTGCTGTCATAGTCTAGCAGTGCTGTCATAGTCTAGCAGTAATGTCATAGCCTAGCAGTGATGTCGTAGTCTAGCAGTGATGTCGTAGTCTAGCAGTGATGTCGTAATCTAGCAGTGGTGTCGTAGTCTAGCTGTGATGTCATAGTCTAGCAGTGATGTCGTCGTCTGGCAGTGATGTCATAGTCTAGAAGTGACGTCGTAGTCTGGCAGTGATGTCGTAGTCTAGCAGCGCTGTCATAGTCTAGCAGTGATGTCATAGTCTAGCAGTCCTTTCGTATTCTAGCAGTACTGTCATATTCTAGCAGTGATGTCGTAGTCTCGCAGTGATGTCGTAGTCTAGGAGTTATGTCATAGTCTAGCATTGATGTCATAGTTAAGGAGTGATGTCATAGTCTAGCAGTGCTGTCATAGTCTAGCAGCGCTGTCATAGTCTAGCAGCGCTAGCATAGTCTAGCAGTGATGTCATAGTCTAGCAGTGATGTCGTATGTCTCGCAGTGCTGTCATAGTCTAGCAGTCATGTCATAGTCTAGCAGTGCTGTCGTATTCTAGCAGTACTGTCATAGTCTAGCAGTGATGTAGTCGTCTAGCAGTGATGTCATAGTCTAGGATTGATGTCATAGTCTAGCAGTGCTGTCATAGTCTAGCCGTGATGTCATAGTCTAGCAGTGATGTCATAGTCTAGCAGTGATGTTGTAGTCTAGCAGCGCTGTCATAGTCTAGCAGCGCTGTCAAAGTCTAGCAATGATGTCGTAAGTCTTGCAGTGCTGTCATAGTCTAGCAGTGATGTCATAGTCTAGCAGTGCTGTCGTATTTGTAGCAGTACTGTCATAGTCTAGCAGTGATGTAGTCGTCTAGCAGTGATGTCGTAGTCTAGCAGTTATGTCATAGTCTTGCAGTGCTGTCATAGTCTAGCAGCGCTGTCGTAGTCTAGCGGTGATGTCGTATTGTCGCAGTGATGTCGTAGTCTAGCGGTGATGTCGTAGTCTAGCAGTGCTTTCGTATTCTAGCAGTGATGTCGTAGCAGTGATGTCGTAGACTAGCAGTGATGTTGTAGTCTAGCTGTGATGTCGTAGTCTAGCAGTGATGTCGTAGTCTAACAGCGCTGTCATAGTCTAGCAGCGCTGTAATAGTCTAGCAGTGATGTCATAGTCTAGCAGTGATGTCATAAGTCTCGCAGTGATGTCATAGTCTAGCAGTGATATCATTGTCTAGCAGTGCTGTCATAGTCTCGCAGTGATGTCATAGTCTAGCAGTGATGTCATAGTCTAGCAGTGCTGTCATAGTCTAGAAATGATGTCATAGTCTAGCAGTGATGTTGTAGTTAGCAGCGCTGTCATAGTCTAGCAGCGCTGTCATAGTCTAGCAGCGCTGTCATAGTCTAGCAGTGATGTCATAGTCTAGCAGTGATGTCGTAAGTCTCGCAGTGATGTCATAGTCTAGCAGTGATGTCATTGTCTAGCAGTGCTGTCATAGTCTCGCAGTGATGTCATAGTCTAGCAGTGATGTCGTAAGTCTCGCAGTGCTGTCATAGTCTAGCACTGATGTCATAGTCTAGCAGTGATGTCATAGACTAGCAGTGCTGTCATAGTCTAGCAGCGCTGTCGTAGTCTACCAGTGATGTCGTATTCTAGCAGTGATGTCATAGTCTAGCAGTGATGTCGTAGTCTAGCAGTGATGTCGTAGCAGTGATGTCGTAGTCTAGCAGTGATGTCATAGTCTACCAGTGATGTCATTCTAGCAGTCCTGTCGTATTCTAGCAGTGCTGTCATAGTCTAGCAGTGATGTCATAGTCTAGCAGTGATGTCGTAGTCTAGCAATGATGTCGTAGTCTAGCAGTTATGTCATAGTCTAGCAGTGATGTCATAGTCTAGGAGTGATGTCATAGTCTAGCAGTGCTGTCATAGTCTAGCCGTGATGTCATAGTCTAGCAGTGATGTTGTAGTCTAGCAGCGCTGTCATAGTCTAGCAGCGCTGTCATAGTCTAGCAGTCATGTCTTAAGTCTCACAGTGCTGTCATAGTCTAGCAGTGATGTCATAGTCTAGCACTGATGTCATAGTCTAGCAGTTTTGTCGTATTCTAGCAGTGATGTCATAGTCTAGCAGTGATGTCATAGTCTAGCAGTGCTTTCATAGTCTAGCAGTGCTGTCATAGTCTAGAAGTAATGTCATAGCCTAGCAGTGATGTCGTAGTCTAGCAGTGATGTCGTAGTCTAGCAGTGATGTCATAATCTAGCAGTGGTGTCATAGTCTAGCTGTGATGTCATAGTCTAGCAGTGATGTCGTCGTCTGGCAGTGATGTCATAATCTAGAAGTGACGTCGTAGTCTGGCAGTGATGTCGTAGTCTAGCAGCGCTGTCATAGTCTAGCAGTGATGTCATAGTCTAGCAGTCCTGTCGTATTCTAGCACTGATGTCATAGGTTAGCAGTGATGTCATAGTCTAGCAGTCCTTTCGTATTCTAGCAGTACTGTCATATTCTAGCAGTGATGTCGTAGTCTCGCAGTGATGTCGTAGTCTAGCAGTTATGTCATAGTCTAGCATTGATGTCATAGTTAAGGAGTGATGTCATAGTCTAGCAGTGCTGTCATAGTCTAGAGGGCTGTCATAGTCTAGCAGCGCTAGCATAGTTTAGCAGTGATGTCATAGTCTAGCACTGATGTCGTAAGTCTCGCAGTGCTGTCATAGTCTAGCAGTGATGTCATAGTCTAGCAGTGCTGTCGTATTCTAGCAGTACTGTCATAGTCTAGCAGTGATGTAGTCGTCTAGCAGTGATGTCATAGTCTAGGAGTGATGTCATAGTCTAGCAGTGCTGTCATAGTCTATCAGTGATGTTGTAGTCTAGCAGCGCTGTCATAGTCTAGCAGCGCTGTCAAAGTCTAGCAGTGATGTAAGTCTTGCAGTGCTGTCATAGTCTAGCAGTCATGTCATAGTCTAGCAGTGGTGTCGTATTCTAGCAGTACTGTCATAGTCTAGCAGTGATGTAGTCGTCTAGCAGTGATGTCATAGTCTAGGATTGATGTCATAGTCTAGCAGTGCTGTCATAGTCTAGCCGTGATGTCATAGTCTAGCAGTGATGTCATAGTCTAGCAGTGATGTTGTAGTCTAGCAGCGCTGTCATAGTCTAGCAGCGCTGTCAAAGTCTAGCAATGATGTCGTAAGTCTTGCAGTGCTGTCATAGTCTAGCAGTGATGTCATAGTCTAGCAGTGCTGTCGTATTTGTAGCAGTACTGTCATAGTCTAGCAGTGATGTAGTCGTCTAGCAGTGATGTCGTAGTCTAGCAGTGATGTCGTAGTCTAGCAGTGCTTTCGTATTCTAGCAGTGATGTCGTAGCAGTGATGTCGTAGACTAGCAGTGATGTTGTAGTCTAGCTGTGATGTCGTAGTCTAGCAGTGATGTCGTAGTCTAACAGCGCTGTCATAGTCTAGCAGCGCTGTAATAGTCTAGCAGTGATGTCATACTCTAGCAGTGATGTCATAAGTCTCACAGTGATGTCATAGTCTCGCAGTGATATCATTGTCTAGCAGTGCTGTCATAGTCTCGCAGTGATGTCATAGTCTAGCAGTGATGTCATAGTCTAGCAGTGCTGTCATAGTCTAGAAATGATGTCATAGTCTAGCAGTGATGTTGTAGTTATCAGCGCTGTCATAGTCTAGCAGCGCTGTCATAGTCTAGCAGCGCTGTCATAGTCTAGCAGTGATGTCATAGTCTAGCAGTGATGTCGTAAGTCTCGCAGTGATGTCATAGTCTAGCAGTGATGTCATTGTCTAGCAGTGCTGTCATAGTCTCGCACTGATGTCATAGTCTAGCAGTGATGTCGTAAGTCTCGCAGTGCTGTCATAGTCTAGCACTGATGTCATAGTCTAGCAGTGATGTCATAGACTAGCAGTGCTGTCATAGTCTAGCAGCGCTGTCGTAGTCTACCAGTGATGTCGTATTCTAGCAGTGATGTCATAGTCTAGCAGTGATGTCGTAGTCTAGCAGTGATGTCGTAGCAGTGATGTCGTAGTCTAGCAGTGATGTCATAGTCTACCAGTGATGTCATTCTAGCAGTCCTGTCGTATTCTAGCAGTGCTGTCATAGTCTAGCAGTGATGTCATAGTCTAGCAGTGATGTCATAGTCTAGCAGTGATGTCGTAGTCTAGCAATGATGTCGTAGTCTAGCAGTTATGTCATAGTCTAGCAGTGATGTCATAGTCTAGGAGTGATGTCATAGTCTAGCAGTGCTGTCATAGTCTAGCCGTGATGTCATAGTCTAGCAGTGATGTTGTAGTCTAGCAGCGCTGTCATAGTCTAGCAGCGCTGTCATAGTCTAGCAGTCATGTCTTAAGTCTCACAGTGCTGTCATAGTCTAGCAGTGATGTCATAGTCTAGCACTGATGTCATAGTCTAGCAGTTTTGTCGTATTCTAGCAGTGATGTCATAGTCTAGCAGTGATGTCATAGTCTAGCAGTGCTTTCATAGTCTAGCAGTGCTGTCATAGTCTAGAAGTAATGTCATAGCCTAGCAGTGATGTCGTAGTCTAGCAGTGATGTCGTAGTCTAGCAGTGATGTCATAATCTAGCAGTGGTGTCATAGTCTAGCTGTGATGTCATAGTCTAGCAGTGATGTCGTCGTCTGGCAGTGATGTCATAGTCTAGAAGTGACGTCGTAGTCTGGCAGTGATGTCGTAGTCTAGCAGCGCTGTCATAGTCTAGCAGTGATGTCATAGTCTAGCAGTCCTGTCGTATTCTAGCACTGATGTCATAGGTTAGCAGTGATGTCATAGTCTAGCAGTCCTTTCGTATTCTAGCAGTACTGTCATATTCTAGCAGTGATGTCGTAGTCTCGCAGTGATGTCGTAGTCTAGCAGTTATGTCATAGTCTAGCATTGATGTCATAGTTAAGGAGTGATGTCATAGTCTAGCAGTGCTGTCATAGTCTAGAGGGCTGTCATAGTCTAGCAGCGCTAGCATAGTCTAGCAGTGATGTCATAGTCTAGCAGTGATGTCATAGTCTAGCAGTGCTGTCATAGTCTAGAAATGATGTCATAGTCTAGCAGTGATGTTGTAGTTAGCAGCGCTGTCATAGTCTAGCAGCGCTGTCATAGTCTAGCAGCGCTGTCATAGTCTAGCAGTGATGTCATAGTCTAGCAGTGATGTCGTAAGTCTCGCAGTGATGTCATAGTCTAGCAGTGATGTCATTGTCTAGCAGTGCTGTCATAGTCTCGCAGTGATGTCATAGTCTAGCAGTGATGTCGTAAGTCTCGCAGTGCTGTCATAGTCTAGCACTGATGTCATAGTCTAGCAGTGATGTCATAGACTAGCAGTGCTGTCATAGTCTAGCAGCGCTGTCGTAGTCTACCAGTGATGTCGTATTCTAGCAGTGATGTCATAGTCTAGCAGTGATGTCGTAGTCTAGCAGTGATGTCGTAGCAGTGATGTCGTAGTCTAGCAGTGATCTCATAGTCTACCAGTGATGTAATTCTAGCAGTCCTGTCGTATTCTAGCAGTGCTGTCATAGTCTAGCAGTGATGTCATAGTCTAGCAGTGATGTCGTAGTCTAGCAATGATGTCGTAGTCTATCAGTTATGTCATAGTCTAGCAGTGATGTCATAGTCTAGGAGTGATGTCATAGTCTAGCAGTGCTGTCATAGTCTAGCCGTGATGTCATAGTCTAGCAGTGATGTTGTAGTCTAGCAGCGCTGTCATAGTCTAGCAGCGCTGTCATAGTCTAGCAGTCATGTCTTAAGTCTCACAGTGCTGTCATAGTCTAGCAGTGATGTCATAGTCTAGCACTGATGTCATAGTCTAGCAGTTTTGTCGTATTCTAGCAGTGATGTCATAGTCTAGCAGTGATGTCGTAGTCTAGCAGTGATGTCGTAGTCTAGCAGTGATGTCATAATCTAGCAGTGGTGTCATAGTCTAGCTGTGATGTCATAGTCTAGCAGTGATGTCGTCGTCTGGCAGTGATGTCATAGTCTAGAAGTGACGTCGTAGTCTGGCAGTGATGTCGTAGTCTAGCAGCGCTGTCATAGTCTAGCAGTGATGTCATAGTCTAGCAGTCCTGTCGTATTCTAGCACTGATGTCATAGGTTAGCAGTGATGTCATAGTCTAGCAGTCCTTTCGTATTCTAGCAGTACTGTCATATTCTAGCAGTGATGTCGTAGTCTCGCAGTGATGTCGTAGTCTAGCAGTTATGTCATAGTCTTGCATTGATGTCATAGTTAAGGAGTGATGTCATAGTCTAGCAGTGCTGTCATAGTCTAGAGGGCTGTCATAGTCTAGCAGCGCTAGCATAGTCTAGCAGTGATGTCATAGTCTAGCACTGATGTCGTAAGTCTCGCAGTGCTGTCATAGTCTAGCAGTGATGTCATAGTCTAGCAGTGCTGTCGTATTCTAGCAGTACTGTCATAGTCTAGCAGTGATGTAGTCGTCTAGCAGTGATGTCATAGTCTAGGAGTGATGTCATAGTCTAGCAGTGCTGTCATAGTCTATCAGTGATGTAGTAGTCTAGCAGCGCTGTCATAGTCTAGCAGCGCTGTCAAAGTCTAGCAGTGATGTCGTAAGTCTTGCAGTGCTGTCATAGTCTAGCAGTGATGTCATAGTCTAGCAGTGCTGTCGTATTTGTAGCAGTACTGTCATAGTCTAGCAGTGATGTAGTCGTCTAGCAGTGATGTCGTAGTCTAGCAGTTATGTCATAGTCTTGCAGTGCTGTCATAGTCTAGCAGCGCTGTCGTAGTCTAGCGGTGATGTCGTATTCTAGCAGTGATGTCGTAGTCTAGCAGTGATGTCGTAGTCTAGCAGTGCTGTCGTATTCTAGCATTGATGTCATAGTTAAGGAGTGATGTCATAGTCTAGCAGTGCTGTCATAGTCTAGCAGTGCTGTCATAGTCTAGCCGTGATGTCATAGTCTAGCAGTGATGTTGTAGTCTAGCAGCGCTGTCATAGTCTAGCAGCGCTGTCATAGTCTAGCAGTCATGTCTTAAGTCTCACAGTGCTGTCATAGTCTAGCAGTGATGTTGTAGTTAGCAGCGCTGTCATAGTCTAGCAGTGCTGTCATAGTCCAGCAGCGCTGTCATAGTCTAGCAGTGATGTCATAGTCTAGCAGTGATGTCGTAAGTCTCGCAGTGATGTCATAGTCAAGCAGTGCTGTCATAGTCCAGCAGCGCTGTCATAGTCTCGCAGTGATGTCATAGTCTAGCAGTGATGTCGTAAGTCTCGCAGTGCTGTCATAGTCTAGCAGCGCTGTCGTAGTCTACCAGTGATGTCATAGTCTAGCAGTGATGTCGTAGTCTAGCAGTGATGTCGTAGTCTAGCAGTGATGTCATAGTCTACCAGTGATGTCATAGTCTAGCAGTCCTGTCGTATTCTAGCAGTGCTGTCATAGTCTAGCAGTGATGTCATAGTGTAGCAGTGATGTCGTAGTCTAGAAATGATGTCGTAGTCTAGCAGTTATGTCATAGTCTAGCAGTGATGTCATAGTCTAGGAGTGATGGCATAGTCTAGCAGTGCTGTCATAGTCTAGCTGTGATGTCATAGTCTAGCAGTGATGTTGTAGTCTAGCAGCGCTGTCATAGTCTAGCAGCGCTGTCATAGTCTAGCAGTCATGTCTTAAGTCTCACAGTGCTGTCATAGTCTAGCAGTGATGTCATCGTCTAGCACTGATGTCATAGTCTAGCAGTTTTGTCGTATTCTAGCAGTGATGTCATAGTCTAGCAGTGATGTCATAGTCTAGCAGTGCTGTCATAGTCTAGCAGTGCTGTCATAGTCTAGCAGTAATGTCATAGCCTAGCAGTGATGTCGTAGTCTAGCAGTGATGTCGTAGTCTAGCAGTGATGTCGTAATCTAGCAGTGGTGTCGTAGTCTAGCTGTGATGTCATAGTCTAGCAGTGATGTCGTCGTCTGGCAGTGATGTCATAGTCTAGAAGTGACGTCGTAGTCTGGCAGTGATGTCGTAGTCTAGCAGCGCTGTCATAGTCTAGCAGTGATGTCATAGTCTAGCAGTCCTGTCGTATTCTAGCACTGATGTCATAGGTTAGCAGTGATGTCATAGTCTAGCAGTCCTTTCGTATTCTAGCAGTACTGTCATATTCTAGCAGTGATGTCGTAGTCTCGCAGTGATGTCGTAGTCTAGCAGTTATGTCATAGTCTAGCATTGATGTCATAGTTAAGGAGTGATGTCATAGTCTAGCAGTGCTGTCATAGTCTAGCAGCGCTGTCATAGTCTAGCAGCGCTAGCATAGTCTAGCAGTGATGTCATAGTCTAGCAGTGATGTCGTATGTCTCGCAGTGCTGTCATAGTCTAGCAGTCATGTCATAGTCTAGCAGTGCTGTCGTATTCTAGCAGTACTGTCATAGTCTAGCAGTGATGTAGTCGTCTAGCAGTGATGTCATAGTCTAGGATTGATGTCATAGTCTAGCAGTGCTGTCATAGTCTAGCCGTGATGTCATAGTCTAGCAGTGATGTCATAGTCTAGCAGTGATGTTGTAGTCTAGCAGCGCTGTCATAGTCTAGCAGCGCTGTCAAAGTCTAGCAATGATGTCGTAAGTCTTGCAGTGCTGTCATAGTCTAGCAGTGATGTCATAGTCTAGCAGTGCTGTCGTATTTGTAGCAGTACTGTCATAGTCTAGCAGTGATGTAGTCGTCTAGCAGTGATGTCGTAGTCTAGCAGTTATGTCATAGTCTTGCAGTGCTGTCATAGTCTAGCAGCGCTGTCGTAGTCTAGCGGTGATGTCGTATTGTCGCAGTGATGTCGTAGTCTAGCAGTGATGTCGTAGTCTAGCAGTGCTTTCGTATTCTAGCAGTGATGTCGTAGCAGTGATGTCGTAGACTAGCAGTGATGTTGTAGTCTAGCTGTGATGTCGTAGTCTAGCAGTGATGTCGTAGTCTAACAGCGCTGTCATAGTCTATCAGCGCTGTAATAGTCTAGCAGTGATGTCATAGTCTAGCAGTGATGTCATAAGTCTCGCAGTGATGTCATAGTCTAGCAGTGATATCATTGTCTAGCAGTGCTGTCATAGTCTCGCAGTGATGTCATAGTCTAGCAGTGATGTCATAGTCTAGCAGTGCTGTCATAGTCTAGAAATGATGTCATAGTCTAGCAGTGATGTTGTAGTTAGCAGCGCTGTCATAGTCTAGCAGCGCTGTCATAGTCTAGCAGCGCTGTCATAGTCTAGCAGTGATGTCATAGTCTAGCAGTGATGTCGTAAGTCTCGCAGTGATGTCATAGTCTAGCAGTGATGTCATTGTCTAGCAGTGCTGTCATAGTCTCGCAGTGATGTCATAGTCTAGCAGTGATGTCGTAAGTCTCGCAGTGCTGTCATAGTCTAGCACTGATGTCATAGTCTAGCAGTGATGTCATAGACTAGCAGTGCTGTCATAGTCTAGCAGCGCTGTCGTAGTCTACCAGTGATGTCGTATTCTAGCAGTGATGTCATAGTCTAGCAGTGATGTCGTAGTCTAGCAGTGATGTCGTAGCAGTGATGTCGTAGTCTAGCAGTGATGTCATAGTCTACCAGTGATGTCATTCTAGCAGTCCTGTCGTATTCTAGCAGTGCTGTCATAGTCTAGCAGTGATGTCATAGTCTAGCAGTGATGTCGTAGTCTAGCAATGATGTCGTAGTCTAGCAGTTATGTCATAGTCTAGCAGTGATGTCATAGTCTAGGAGTGATGTCATAGTCTAGCAGTGCTGTCATAGTCTAGCCGTGATGTCATAGTCTAGCAGTGATGTTGTAGTCTAGCAGCGCTGTCATAGTCTAGCAGCGCTGTCATAGTCTAGCAGTCATGTCTTAAGTCTCACAGTGCTGTCATAGTCTAGCAGTGATGTCATAGTCTAGCACTGATGTCATAGTCTAGCAGTTTTGTCGTATTCTAGCAGTGATGTCATAGTCTAGCAGTGATGTCATAGTCTAGCAGTGCTGTCATAGTCTAGCAGTGCTGTCATAGTCTAGAAGTAATGTCATAGCCTAGCAGTGATGTCGTAGTCTAGCAGTGATGTCGTAGTCTAGCAGTGATGTCATAATCTAGCAGTGGTGTCATAGTCTAGCTGTGATGTCATAGTCTAGCAGTGATGTCGTCGTCTGGCAGTGATGTCATAGTCTAGAAGTGACGTCGTAGTCTGGCAGTGATGTCGTAGTCTAGCAGCGCTGTCATAGTCTAGCAGTGATGTCATAGTCTAGCAGTCCTGTCGTATTCTAGCACTGATGTCATAGGTTAGCAGTGATGTCATAGTCTAGCAGTCCTTTCATATTCTAGCAGTACTGTTATATTCTAGCAGTGATGTCGTAGTCTCGCAGTGATGTCGTAGTCTAGCAGTTATGTCATAGTCTAGCATTGATGTCATAGTTAAGGAGTGATGTCATAGTCTAGCAGTGCTGTCATAGTCTAGAGGGCTGTCATAGTCTAGCAGCGCTAGCATAGTCTAGCAGTGATGTCATAGTCTAGCACTGATGTCGTAAGTCTCGCAGTGCTGTCATAGTCTAGCAGTGATGTCATAGTCTAGCAGTGCTGTCGTATTCTAGCAGTACTGTCATAGTCTAGCAGTGATGTAGTCGTCTAGCAGTGATGTCATAGTCTAGCAGTGATGTAGTCGTCTAGCAGTGATGTCATAGTCTAGGAGTGATGTCATAGTCTAGCAGTGCTGTCATAGTCTATCAGTGATGTTGTAGTCTAGCAGCGCTGTCATAGTCTAGCAGCGCTGTCAAAGTCTAGCAGTGATGTCGTAAGTCTTGCAGTGCTGTCATAGTCTAGCAGTGATGTCATAGTCTAGCAGTGCTGTCGTATTTGTAGCAGTACTGTCATAGTCTAGCAGTGATGTAGTCGTCTAGCAGTGATGTCGTAGTCTAGCAGTTATGTCATAGTCTTGCAGTGCTGTCATAGTCTAGCAGCGCTGTCGTAGTCTAGCGGTGATGTCGTATTCTAGCAGTGATGTCGTAGTCTAGCAGTGATGTCGTAGTCTAGCAGTGCTGTCGTATTCTAGCATTGATGTCATAGTTAAGGAGTGATGTCATAGTCTAGCAGTGCTGTCATAGTCTAGAGGGCTGTCATAGTCTTGATGTCATAGTCTAGCACTGATGTCGTAAGTCTCGCAGTGCTGTCATAGTCTAGCAGTGATGTCATAGTCTAGCAGTGCTGTCGTATTCTAGCAGTACTGTCATAGTCTAGCAGTGATGTAGTCGTCTAGCAGTGATGTCATAGTCTAGGAGTGATGTCATAGTCTAGCAGTGCTGTCATAGTCTATCAGTGATGTTGTAGTCTAGCAGCGCTGTCATAGTCTAGCAGCGCTGTCAAAGTCTAGCAGTGATGTCGTAAGTCTTGCAGTGCTGTCATAGTCTAGCAGTGATGTCATAGTCTAGCAGTGCTGTCGTATTTGTAGCAGTACTGTCATAGTCTAGCAGTGATGTAGTCGTCTAGCAGTGATGTCGTAGTCTAGCAGTTATGTCATAGTCTTGCAGTGCTGTCATAGTCTAGCAGCGCTGTCGTAGTCTAGCGGTGATGTCGTGTTCTAGCAGTGATGTCGTAGTCTAGCAGTGATGTCGTAGTCTAGCAGTGATGTTGTAGTCTAGCTGTGATGTCGTAGTCTAGCAGTGATGTCGTAGTCTAACAGCGCTGTCATATTCTAGCAGCGCTGTCATAGTCTAGCAGTCATGTCATAGTCTAGCAGTGATGTCGTAAGTCTCGCAGTGATGTCATAGTCTAGCAGTGATGTCATTGTCTAGCAGTCCGGTCATAGTCTCGCAGTGATGTCATAGTCTAGCAGTGATGTCGTAGTCTAGCAGTGATGTCATATTCTAGCAGTGCTGTCATAGTCTAGCAGTGATGTCATAGTCTAGCAGTGATGTCGTAGTCTAGCAGTGATGTCGTCGTCTAGCAGTGCTGTCATAGTCGAGCAGTGATGTCGTAGTCTAGCAGTGATATCGTTGTCTAGCCGCGATGTTGTAGTCTAGCAGCGCTGGCATAGTCTTGCAGTGATGTCATAGTCTAGCAGTGATGTCATAGTATAGCAGTGATGTCATAGTCTAGGAGTGCTGTCATAGTCTAGCCGTAATGTCGTAGTCTAGCAGTGATGTCATAGTCTAGCAGCGATGTCGTAGTCTAGCAGTGATGTCATAGTCTAGCAGCGTTGTCATAGTCTAGCAGTAATGTCATAGTCTTGCAGTGATGTCATAGTCTAGCAGTGATGTCGTATTCTATCAGTGTTGTCTTAGTCCAGCAGTTATGTCATAGTCTAGCAGTGATGTCATAGTCTAGGAGTACTGTCATAGTCTAGCAGTGATGTCATAGTCTAGCAGTGATGTCATAGTCTAGGAGTGCTGTCATAGTCTAGCCATAATGTCGTAGTCTGGCAGTGATGTCATAGTCTAGCAGCGATGTCGTAGTCTAGCAGTGATGTCATAGTCTAGCAGCGCTGTCATAGTCTAGCAGTGATGTCATAGTCTAGCAGTGATGTCATAGTCTAGCATTGATGTCATAGTCTAGCAGTGATGTCGTATTCTAGCAGTGATGTCATAGTCTAGCAGTGATGTCATAGTCTAGCAGTGATGTCATAGTCTAGGAGTGCTGTCATAGTCTAGCCGTAATGTCGTAGTCTAGCAGTGATGTCATAGTCTAGCAGCGATGTCGTAGTCTAGCAGTGATGTCATAGTCTAGGAGTGATGTCATAGTCTAGCAGTGCTGTCATAGTCTAGCCGTGATGTCATAGTCTAGCAGTGATGTCATAGTCTAGCAGTGTTGTTGTAGTCTAGCAGCTCTGTCATAGTCTAGCAGTGATGTCGTAGTCTAGCAGTGATGTAGTAGCCTAGCTGTGATGTCGTAGTCTAGCAGTGATGTCGTAGTCTAACAGCGCTGTCCTAGTCTAGCAGCGCTGTAATAGTCTAGCAGTGATGTCGTAGTCTAGCAGTGATGTCATAGTATAGCAGTGATGTCATAGTCTAGGAGTGCTGTCATAGTCTAGCCGTAATGTTGTAGTCTAGCAGTGATGTCATAGTCTAGCAGCGAAGTCGTAGTCTAGCAGTGATGTCATAGTCTAGCAGCGCTGTCATAGTTTAGCAGTGATGTCATAGTCTAGCAGTGATGTCATAGTCTAGCAGTGATGTCATAGTCTAGCAGTGATGTCGTATTCTAGCAGTGATGTCGTAGTCTAGCAGTTATGTCATAGTCTAGTAGTGATGTCATAGTCTAGGAGTGCTGTCATAGACTAGCAGTGATGTCATAGTCTAGCAGTGATGTCGTATTCTAGCAGTGATGTCGTAGTCTAGCAGTTATGTCATAGTCTAGTAGTGATGTCATAGTCTAGGAGTGCTGTCATAGACTAGCAGTGATGTCATAGTCTAGCAGTGATGTCATAGTCTAGGAGTGCTGTCATAGTCTAGCCGTAATGTCGTAGTCTGGTAGTGATGTCATAGTCTAGCAGTGATGTCATAGTCTAGCAGTGATGTCATAGTCTAGCAGTGATGTCATAGTCTAGCAGTGATGTCGTATTCTAGCAGTGCTGTCATATTCTAGCAGTGATGTTGTAGTCTAGCAGTGATGTCGTAGTCTAGCAGTTATGTCATAGTCTAGCAGTGATGTCATAGTTAAGGAGTGATGTCATAGCCTAGCAGTGCTGTCATAGTCTAGCAGCGCTGTCATAGTCTAGCAGCGCTAGCATATTCTAGCAGTGATGTCATAGTCTAGCAGTGATGTCGTAAGTCTCGCAGTGCTGTCATAGTCTAGCAGTGATGTCATAGTCTAGCAGTGCTGTCGTATTCTAGCAGTACTGTCATAGTCTAGCAATGATGTAGTCGTCTAGCAGTGATGTCGTAGTCTAGCAGTTATGTCATAGTCCAGCAGTGATGTCATAGTCTAGGAGTGATGTCATAGTCTAGCAGTGCTGTCATAGTCTAGCCGTGATGTCATAGTCTAGCAGTGATGTCATAGTCTAGCAGTGATGTTGTAGTCTAGCAGCGCTGTCATAGTCTAGCAGTGCTGTCATAGTCTAGCAGTGATGTCATAGTCTAGCAGTGCTGTCATAGTCTAGCAGCGCTGTCGTAGTCTAGCAGTGATGTCGTAGTCTAGCAGTGATGTTGTAGTCTAGCAGTGATGTCATAGTCTAGCAGTGATGTAGCAGTGATGTCGTAGTCTAGTAGTAATGTCGTCTAGCAGTCCTGTCGTATTCTAGCACTGATGTCATAGTTTAGCAGTGATGTCATAGTCTAGCAGTCCTTTCGTATTCTACCATCGCTGTCATAGTCTAGCAGTGATGTCATAGTCTAGGAGTGCTGTCATAGTCTAGCCGTAATGTCGTAGTCTAGCAGTGATGTCATAGTCTAGCAGTGATGTCATAGTCTAGCAGTGATGTCATAGTCTAGGAGTGCTGTCATAGTCTAGCCGTAATGTCGTAGTCTAGCAGTGATGTCATAGTCTAGCAGCGATGTCGTAGTCTAGCAGTGATGTCATAGTCTAGCAGCGCTGTCATAGTCTAGCAGTGATGTCATAGTCTAGCAGTGATGTCATAGTCTAGCAGTGCTGTCGTATTCTAGCAGTACTGTCATAGTCTAGCAGTGATGTAATCGTCTAGCAGTGATGTCGTAGTCTAGCAGTTATGTCATAGTCTAGCAGTGATGTCATAGTCTAGCAGTGATGTCGTATTCTAGCAGTGCTGTCATATTCTAGCAGTGATGTCGTAGTCTAGCAGTGATGTCGTAGTCTAGCAGTTATGTCATAGTCTAGCAGTGATGTCATAGTTACGGAGTGATGTCATAGTCTAGCAGTGCTGTCATAGTCTAGCAGCGCTGTCATAGTCTAGCAGCGCTAGCATATTCTAGCAGTGATGTCATAGTCTAGCAGTGATGTCGTAAGTCTCACAGTGCTGTCATAGTCTAGCAGTGATGTCATAGTCTAGCAGTGCTGTCGTATTCTAGCAGTACTGTCATAGTCTAGCAGTGATGTAATCGTCTAGCAGTGATGTCGTAGTCTAGCAGTTATGTCATAGTCTAGCAGTGATGTCATAGTCTAGGAGTGATGTCATAGTCTAGCAGTGCTGTCATAGTCTAGCCGTGATGTCATAGTCTAGCAGTGATGTCATAGTCTAGCAGTGATGTTGTAGTCTCGCAGCTCTCTGTCATAGTCTAGCAGAGATGTCGTAGTCTAGCAGTGATGTAGTAGTCTAGCTGTGATGTCGTAGTCTAGCAGTGATGTCGTAGTCTAACAGCGCTGTCCTAGTCTAGCAGCGCTGTAATAGTCTAGCAGTGATGTCGTAGTCTAGCAGTGATGTCATAGTATAGCAGTGATGTCATAGTCTAGGAGTGCTGTCATAGTCTAGCCGTAATGTCGTAGTCTAGCAGTGATGTCATAGTCTAGCAGCGAAGTCGTAGTCTAGCAGTGATGTCATAGTCTAGCAGCGCTGTCATAGTTTAGCAGTGATGTCATAGTCTAGCAGTGATGTCATAGTCTAGCAGTGATGTCGTATTCTAGCAGTGATGTCGTAGTCTAGCAGATATGTCATAGTCTAGTAGTGATGTCATAGTCTAGGAGTGCTGTCATAGACTAGCAGTGATGTCATAGTCTAGCAGTGATGTCATAGTCTAGGAGTGCTGTCATAGTCTAGCCGTAATGTCGTAGTCTGGTAGTGATGTCATAGTCTAGCAGCGATGTCATAGTCTAGCAGTGATGTCATAGTCTAGCAGCGCTGTCATAGTCTAGCAGTGATGTCATAGTCTAGCAGTGATGTCATAGTCTAGCAGTGATGTCATAGTCTAGCAGTGATGTCGTATTCTAGCAGTGATGTCATAGTCTAACAGTGATGTCATAGTCTAGCAGTGATGTCATAGTCTAGGAATGCTGTCATAGTCTAGCCGTAATGTCGTAGTCTAGCAGTAATGTCATAGTCTAGCAGCGATGTCGTAGTCTAGCAGTGATGTCATAGTCTAGCAGCGCTGTCATAGTCTAGCAGTGATGTCATAGTCTAGCAGTGATGTCATAGTCTAGCAGTGATGTCGTATTCTAGCACTGATATCATAGTCTAGCAGTGATGTCATAGTCTAGCAGTGAGGTCATAGTCTAGGAGTGCTGTCATAGTCTAGCCGTAATGTCGTAGTCTAGCAGTGATGTCATAGTCTAGCAGCGATGTCGTAGTCTAGCAGTGATGTCATAGTCTAGCAGTGATGTCATAGTCTAGCAGTGATGTCATAGTCTAGCGCTGATGTCGTATTCTAGCAGTGCTGTCATAGTCTAGCAGCGCTGTCATAGTCTAGCAGTGATGTCATAGTCTAGCAGTGATGTCATAGTCTAGCAGTGATGTCATAGTCTAGCGCTGATGTCGTATTCTAGCAGTGCTGTCATATTCTAGCAGTGATGTCGTAGTCTAGCAGTGATTTCGTAGTCTAGCAGTTATGTCATAGTCTAGCAGTGATGTCATAGTTAAGGAGTGATGTCATAGTCTAGCAGTGCTGTCATAGTCTAGCGGCGCTGTCATAGTCTAGCAGCGCTAGCATATTCTAGCAGTGATGTCATAGTCTAGCAGTGATGTCGTAAGTCTCACAGTGCTGTCATAGTCTAGCAGTGATGTCATAGTCTAGCAGTGCTGTCGTATTCTAGCAGTACTGTCATAGTCTAGCAGTGATGTAGTCGTCTAGCAGTGATGTCGTAGTCTAGCAGTTATATCATAGTCTAGCAGTGATGTCATAGTCAAGGAGTGATGTCATAGTCTAGCAGTGCTGTCATAGTCTAGCCGTGATGTCATAGTCTAGCAGTGATGTCATAGTCTAGCAGTGATGTTGTAGTCTAGCAGCGCTGTCATAGTCTAGCAGTGCTGTCATAGTCTAGCAGTGATGTCATAGTCTAGCAGTGCTGTCATAGTCTAGCAGCGCTGTCGTAGTCTACCAGTGATGTCGTATTCTAGCAGTGATGTCATAGTCTAGCAGTGATATCGTAGTCTAGCAGTGATGTCGTAGCAGTGATGTCGTAGTCTAGCAGTGATGTCGTAGTCTAGCAGTGATGTTATAGTCTAGCAGTGATGTCATAGTCTAGCAGTGATGTCGTAGCAGTGATGTCGTAGTCTAGTAGTAATGTCGTCTAGCAGTCCTGTCGTATTCTAGCACTGATGTCATAGTTTAGCAGTGATGTCATAGTCTAGCAGTCCTTTCGTATTCTAGCAGCGCTGTCATAGTCTAGCAGTGATGTCATAGTCTAGCAGTGATGTCATAGTCTAGCAGTGATGTCATAGTCTAGCAGTGATGTCGTATTCTAGCAGTGCTGTCATGTTCTAGCAGTGATGTCGTAGTCTAGCAATGATGTCGTAGTCTAGCAGTTATGTCATAGTCTAGCAGTTATGTCATAGTTAAGGAGTGATGTCATAGTCTAGCAGTGCTGTCATAGTCTAGCAGTGCTGTCATAGTCTAGCAGCGCTGTCATAGTCTAGCAGTGATGTCATAGTCTAGCAGTGATGTCATAGTCTAGCAGTGATGTCGTATTCTAGCAGTGCTGTCATATTCTAGCAGTGATGTCGTAGTCTAGCAGTGATGTCGTAGTCTAGCAGTAATGTCATAGTCCAGCAGTGATGTCATAGTTAAGGAGTGATGTCCTAGTCTAGCAGTGCTATCATAGTCTAGCAGCGCTGTCATAGTCTAGCAGCGCTAGCATATTCTAGCAGTGATGTCATAGTCTAGCAGTGATGTCGTAAGTCTCACAGTGCTGTCATAGTCTAGCAGTGCTGTCGTATTCTAGCAGTACTCTCATAGTCTAGCAGTGATGTAGTCGTCTAGCAGTGATGTCATAGTCTAGCAGTGATGTCATAGTCTAGGAGTGATGTCATAGTCTAGCAGTGCTGTCATAGTCTAGCCGTGATGTCATAGTCTAGCAGTGATGTCATAGTCTAGCAGTGATGTTGTAGTCTAGCAGCTCTGTCATAGTCTAGCAGTGATGTCGTAGTCTAGCAGTGATGTAGTAGTCTAGCTGTGATGTCGTAGTCTAGCAGTGATGTCGTAGTCTAACAGCGCTGTCCTAGTCTAGCAGCGCTGTAATAGTCTAGCAGTGATGTCGTAGTCTAGCAGTGATGTCATAGTATAGCAGTGATGTCATAGTCTAGGAGTGCTGTCATAGTCTAGCCGTAATGTCGTAGTCTAGCAGCGCTGTCATAGTCTAGCAGCGCTGTCATAGTCTAGCAGTGATGTCATAGTCTAGCAGTGATGTAAGTCTCGCAGTGATGTCATAGTCTAGCAGTGATGTCATTGTCTAGCAGTGCTGTCATAGTCTCGCAGTGATGTCATAGTCTAGCAGTGATGTCATAGTCTAGCAGTGCTGTCGGATTCTAGCAGTGATGTCATAGTCTAGCAGTGATGTCATAGTCTAGCAGTGCTGTCGTATTCTAGCAGTGCTGTCATAGTCTAGCAGTGATGTCGTATTCTAGCAGGGATGTCGTAGTCTAGCAGTTATGTCATAGTCTAGTAGTGATGTCATAGTCTAGGAGTGCTGTCATAGACTAGCAGTGATGTCATAGTCTAGCAGTGATGTCATAGTCTAGGAGTGCTGTCATAGTCTAGCCGTAATGTCGTAGTCTGGTAGTGATGTCATAGTCTAGCAGCGATGTCATAGTCTAGCAGTGATGTCATAGTCTAGCAGCGCTGTCATAGTCTAGCAGTGATGTCATAGTCTAGCAGTGATGTCATAGTCTAGCAGTGATGTCATAGTCTAGCAGTGATGTCGTATTCTAGCAGTGATGTCATAGTCTAGCAGTGATGTCATAGTCTAGCAGTGATGTCATAGTCTAGGAATGCTGTCATAGTCTAGCCGTAATGTCGTAGTCTAGCAGTAATGTCATAGTCTAGCAGCGATGTCGTAGTCTAGCAGTGATGTCATAGTCTAGCAGCGCTGTCATAGTCTAGCAGTGATGTCATAGTCTAGCAGTGATGTCATAGTCTAGCAGTGATGTCGTATTCTAGCAGTGATATCATAGTCTAGCAGTGATGTCATAGTCTAGCAGTGATGTCATAGTCTAGGAGTGCTGTCATAGTCTAGCCTTAATGTCGTAGTCTAGCAGTGATGTCATAGTCTAGCAGCGATGTCGTAGTCTAGCAGTGATGTCATAGTCTAGCAGCGCTGTCATAGTCTAGCAGTGATGTCATAGTCTAGCAGTGATGTCATAGTCTAGCAGTGATGTCATAGTCTAGCGGTGATGTCGTATTCTAGCAGTGCTGTCATATTCTAGCAGTGATGTCGTAGTCTAGCAGTGATGTCGTAGTCTAACAGTTATGTCATAGTCTAGCAGTGATGTCATAGTTAAGGAGTGATGTCATAGTCTAGCAGTGCTATCATAGTCTAGCAGCGCTGTCATAGTCTAGCAGCGCTAGCATATTCTAGCAGTGATGTCATAGTCTAGCAGTGATGTCGTAAGTCTCACAGTGCTGTCATAGTCTAGCAGTGATGTCATAGTCTAGCAGTGCTGTCGTATTCTAGCAGTACTCTCATAGTCTAGCAGTGATGTAGTCGTCTAGCAGTGATGTCGTAGTCTAGCAGTGATGTCGTAGTCTAGCAGTTATGTCATAGTCTAGCAGTTATGTCATAGTTAAGGAGTGATGTCATAGTCTAGCAGTGCTGTCATAGTCTAGCAGTGATGTCATAGTCTAGCAGCGCTGTCATAGTCTAGCAGTGATGTCATAGTCTAGCAGTGATGTCATAGTCTAGCAGTGATGTCGTATTCTAGCAGTGCTGTCATATTCTAGCAGTGATGTCGTAGTCTAGCAGTGATGTCGTAGTCTAGCAGTTATGTCATAGTCCAGCAGTGATGTCATAGTTAAGGAGTGATGTCATAGTCTAGCAGTGCTATCATAGTCTAGCAGCGCTGTCATAGTCTAGCAGCGCTAGCATATTCTAGCAGTGATGTCATAGTCTAGCAGTGATGTCGTAAGTCTCACAGTGCTGTCATAGTCTAGCAGTGATGTCATAGTCTAGCAGTGCTGTCGTATTCTAGCAGTACTCTCATAGTCTAGCAGTGATGTAGTCGTCTAGCAGTGATGTCATAGTCTAGCAGTGATGTCATAGTCTAGGAGTGATGTCATAGTCTAGCAGTGCTGTCATAGTCTAGCCGTGATGTCATAGTCTAGCAGTGATGTCATAGTCTAGCAGTGATGTTGTAGTCTAGCAGCTCTGTCATAGTCTAGCAGTGATGTCGTAGTCTAGCAGTGATGTAGTAGTCTAGCTGTGATGTCGTAGTCTAGCAGTGATGTCGTAGTCTAACAGCGCTGTCCTAGTCTAGCAGCGCTGTAATAGTCTAGCAGTGATGTCGTAGTCTAGCAGTGATGTCATAGTATAGCAGTGATGTCATAGTCTAGGAGTGCTGTCATAGTCTAGCCGTAATGTCGTAGTCTAGCAGTGATGTCATAGTCTAGCAGCGAAGTCGTAGTCTAGCAGTGATGTCATAGTCTAGCAGCGCTGTCATAGTTTTGCAGTGATGTCATAGTCTAGCAGTGATGTCATAGTCTTGCAGTGATGTCATAGTCTAGCAGTGATGTCGTATTCTAGCAGTGATGTCGTAGTCTAGCAGTTATGTCATAGTCTAGTAGTGATGTCATAGTCTAGGAGTGCTGTCATAGACTAGCAGTGATGTCATAGTCTAGCAGTGATGTCATAGTCTAGGAGTGCTGTCATAGTCTAGCCGTAATGTCGTAGTCTGATAGTGATGTCATAGTCTAGCAGCGATGTCATAGTCTAGCAGTGATGTCATAGTCTAGCAGCGCTTTCATAGTCTAGCAGTGATGTCATAGTCTAGCAGTGATGTCATAGTCTAGCAGTGATGTCATAGTCTAGCAGTGATGTCGTATTCTAGCAGTGATGTCATAGTCTAGCAGTGATGTCATAGTCAAGCAGTGATGTCATAGTCTAGGAATGCTGTCATAGTCTAGCCCTAATGTCGTAGTCTAGCAGTAATGTCATAGTCTAGCAGCGATGTCGTAGTCTAGCAGTGATGTCATAGTCTAGCAGCGCTGTCATAGTCTAGCAGTGATGTCATAGTCTAGCAGTGATGTCATAGTCTTGCAGTGATGTCGTATTCTAGCAGTGATATCATAGTCTAGCAGTGATGTCATAGTCTAGCAGTGATGTCATAGTCTAGGAGTGCTGTCATAGTCTAGCCGTAATGTCGTAGTCTAGCAGTGATGTCATAGTCTAGCAGCGATGTCGTAGTCTTGCAGTGATGTCATAGTCTAGCAGCGCTGTCATAGTCTAGCAGTGATGTCATAGTCTAGCAGTGATGTCATAGTCTAGCAGTGATGTCATAGTCTAGCGGTGATGTCGTATTCTAGCAGAGCTGTCATATTCTAGCAGTGATGTCGTAGTCTAGCAGTGATGTCGTAGTCTAACAGTTATGTCATAGTCTAGCAGTGATGTCATAGTTAAGGAGTGATGTCATAGTCTAGCAGTGCAATCATAGTCTAGCAGCGCTGTCATAGTCTAGCAGCGCTAGCATATTCTAGCAGTGATGTCATAGTCTAGCAGTGATGTTGTAAGTCTCACAGTGCTGTCATAGTCTAGCAGTCATGTCATAGTCTAGCAGTGCTGTCGTATTCTAGCAGTACTCTCATAGTCTAGCAGTGATGTAGTCGTCTAGCAGTGATGTCATAGTCTAGCAGTGATGTCATAGTCTAGGAGTGATGTCATAGTCTAGCAGTGCTGTCATAGTCTAGCCGTGATGTCATAGTCTAGCAGTGATGTCATAGTCTAGCAGTGATGTTGTAGTCTAGCAGCTCTGTCATAGTCTAGCAGTGATGTCGTAGTCTAGCAGTGATGTAGTAGTCTAGCTGTGATGTCGTAGTCTAGCAGTGATGTCGTAGTCTAACAGCGCTGTCCTAGTCTAGCAGCGCTGTAATAGTCTAGCAGTGATGTCGTAGTCTAGCAGTGATGTCATAGTATAGCAGTGATGTCATAGTCTAGGAGTGCTGTCATAGTCTAGCCGTAATGTCGTAGTCTAGCAGTGATGTCATAGTCTAGCAGCGAAGTCGTAGTCTAGCAGTGATGTCATAGTCTAGCAGCGCTGTCATAGTTTTGCAGTGATGTCATAGTCTAGCAGTGATGTCATAGTCTAGCAGTGATGTCATAGTCTAGCAGTGATGTCGTATTCTAGCAGTGATGTCGTAGTCTAGCAGTTACGTCATAGTCTAGTAGTGATGTCATAGTCTAGGAGTGCTGTCATAGACTAGCAGTGATGTCATAGTCTAGCAGTGATGTCATAGTCTAGGAGTGCTGTCATAGTCTAGCCGTAATGTCGTAGTCTGGTAGTGATGTCATAGTCTAGCAGCGATGTCATAGTCTAGCAGTGATGTCATAGTCTAGCAGCGCTGTCATAGTCTAGCAGTGATGTCATAGTCTAGCAGTGATTTCATAGTCTAGCAGTGATGTCGTATTCTAGCAGTGATGTCATAGTCTAGCAGTGATGTCATAGTCTAGCAGTGATGTCATAGTCTAGGAATGCTGTCATAGTCTAGCCGTAATGTCGTAGTCTAGCAGTAATGTCATAGTCTAGCAGCGATGTCGTAGTCTAGCAGTGATGTCATAGTCTAGCAGCGCTGTCATAGTCTAGCAGTGATGTCGTATTCTAGCAGTGATATCATAGTCTAGCAGTGATGTCATAGTCTAGCAGTGATGTCATAGTCTAGGAGTGCTGTCATAGTCTAGCCGTAATGTCGTAGTCTAGCAGTGATGTCATAGTCTAGCAGCAATGTCGTAGTCTAGCAGTGATGTCATAGTCTAGCAGCGCTGTCATAGTCTAGCAGGATGTCATAGTCTAGCAGTGATGTCATAGTCTAGCAGTGATGTCATAGTCTAGCGGTGATGTCGTATTCTAGCAGTGCTGTCATATTCTAGCAGTGATGTCGTAGTCTAGCAGTGATGTCGTAGTCTAACAGTTATGTCATAGTCTAGCAGTGATGTCATAGTTAAGGAGAGATGTCATAGTCTAGCAGTGCTGTCATAGTCTAGCAGCGCTGTCATAGTCTAGCAGCGCTAGCATATTCTAGCAGTGATGTCATAGTCTAGCAGTGATGTCGTAAGTCTCACAGTGCTGTCATAGTCTAGCAGTGATGTCATAGTCTAGCAGTGCTGTCGTATTCTAGCAGTACTGTCATAGTCTAGCAGTGATGTAGTCGTCTAGCAGTGATGTCGTAGTCTAGCAGTTATGTCATAGTCTAGCAGTGATGTCATAGTCTAGGAGTGATGTCATAGTCTAGCAGTGCTGTCATAGTCTAGCCGTGATGTCATAGTCTAGCAGTGATGGCATAGTCTAGCAGTGATGTTGTAGTCTAGCAGCGCTGTCATAGTCTAGCAGTGCTGTCATAGTCTAGCAGTGATGTCATAGTCTAGCAGTGCTGTCATAGTCTAGCAGCGCTGTCGTAGTCTACCAGTGATGTCGTATTCTAGCAGTGATGTCATAGTCTAGCAGTGATATCGTAGTCTACCAGTGATGTCGTAGCAGTGATGTCATAGTCTAGCAGTGATGTCATAGTCTAGCAGTGATGTTATAGTCTAGCAGTGATGTCATAGTCTAGCAGTGATGTCGTAGCAGTGATGTCGTAGTCTAGTAGTAATGTCGTCTAGCAGTCCTGTCGTATTCTAGCACTGATGTCATAGTTTAGCAGTGATGTCATAGTCTAGCAGTCCTTTCGTATTCTAGCAGCGCTGTCATAGTCTAGCAGTGATGTCATAGTCTAGCAGTGATGTCATAGTCTAGCAGTGATGTCATAGTCTAGCAGTGATGTCGTATTCTAGCAGTGCTGTCATATTCTAGCAGGATGTCGTAGTCTAGCAGTGATGTCGTAGTCTAGCAGTTATGTCATAGTCTAGCAGTTATGTCATAGTTAAGGAGTGATGTCATAGTCTAGCAGTGCTGTCATAGTCTAGCAGTGATGTCATAGTCTAGCAGCGCTGTCATAATCTAGCAGTGATGTCATAGTCTAGCAGTGATGTCATAGTCTAGCAGTGATGTCATAGTCTAGCAGTGATGTCGTATTCTAGCAGTGCTGTCATATTCTAGCAGCGATGTCGTAGTCTAGCAGTGATGTCGTAGTCTAGCAGTTATGTCATAGTCTAGCAGTGATGTCATAGTTAAGGAGTGATGTCATAGTCTAGCAGTGCTGTCATAGTCTAGCAGCGCTGTCATAGTCTAGCAGCTCTAGCATATTCTAGCAGTGATGTCATAGTCTAGCAGTGATGTCGTAAGTCTCACAGTGCTGTCATAGTCTAGCAGTGATGTCATAGTCTAGCAGTGCTGTCGTATTCTAGCAGTACTGTCATAGTCTAGCAGTAATGTAGTCGTCTAGCAGTGATGTCGTAGTCTAGCAGTTATGTCATAGTCTAGCAGTGATGTCATAGTCTAGGAGTGATGTCATAGTCTAGCAGTGCTGTCATAGTCTAGCCGTGATGTCATAGTCTAGCAGTGATGTCATAGTCTAGCAGTGATGTTGTAGTCTAGCAGCGCTGTCATAGTCTAGCAGTGCTGTCATAGTCTAGCAGTGATGTCATAGTCTAGCAGTGCTGTCATAGTCTAGCAGCGCTGTCGTAGTCTACCAGTGATGTCGTATTCTAGCAGTGATGTCATAGTCTAGCAGTGATATCGTAGTCTAGCAGTGATGTCGTAGCAGTGATGTCGTAGTCTATCAGTGATGTCGTAGTCTAGCAGTGATGTTATAGTCTAGCAGTGATGTCATAGTCTAGCAGTGATGTCGTAGCAGTGATGTTGTAGTCTAGTAGTAATGTCGTCTAGCAGTCCTGTCGTATTCTAGCACTGATGTCATAGTTTAGCAGTGATGTCATAGTCTAGCAGTCCTTTCGTATTCTAGCAGCGCTGTCATAGTCTAGCAGTGATGTCATAGTCTAGCAGTGATGTCATAGTCTAGCAGTGATGTCATAGTCTAGCAGTGATGTCGTATTCTAGCAGTGCTGTCATATTCTAGCAGTGATGTCGTAGTCTAGCAGTGATGTCGTAGTCTAGCAGTTATGTCATAGTCTAGCCGTTATGTCATAGTTAAGGAGTGATGTCATAGTTTAGCAGTGCTGTCATAGTCTAGCAGCGCTGTCATAGTCTAGCAGCGCTAGCATATTCTAGCAGTGATGTCATAGTCTAGCAGTGATGTCGTAAGTTTTGCAGTGCTGTCATAGTCTAGCAGTGATGTCATAGTCTAGCAGTGCTGTCGTATTCTAGCAGTACTGTCATAGTCTAGCAGTGATGTAGTCGTCTAGCAGTGTTGTCGTAGTCTAGCAGTTATGTCATAGTCTAGCAGTGATGTCATAGTCTAGAAGTGATGTCATAGTCTAGCAGTGCTGTCATAGTCTAGCCGTGATGTCATAGTCTAGCAGTGATGTCATAGTCTAGCAGTGATGTTTTAGTCTAGCAGCGCTGTCATAGTCTAGCAGTGATGTCGTAGTCTAGCAGTGATGTTGTAGTCTAGCTGTGATGTCGTAGTCTAGCAGTGATGTCGTAGTCTAACAGGGCTGTCATAGTCTAGCAGTGCTGTCATAGTTTAGCAGCGCTGTCGTAGTCTACCAGTGATGTCGTATTCTAGCAGTGATGTCATAGTCTAGCAGTGATATCGTAGTCTAGCAGTGATGTCGTAGCAGTGATGTCGTAGTCTAGCAGTGATGTCGTAGTCTAGCAGTGATGTTATAGTCTAGCAGTGATGTCATAGTCTAGCAGTGATGTCGTAGCAGTGATGTCGTAGTCTAGTAGTAATGTCGTCTAGCAGTCCTGTCGTATTCTAGCACTGATGTCATAGTTTAGCAGTGATGTCATAGTCTAGCAGTCCTTTCGTATTCTAGCAGCGCTGTCATAGTCTAGCAGTGATGTCATAGTCTAGCAGTGATGTCATAGTCTAGCAGTGATGTCATAGTCTAGCAGTGATGTCGTATTCTAGCAGTGCTATCATATTCTAGCAGGATGTCGTAGTCTAGCAGTGATGTCGTAGTCTAGCAGTTATGTCATAGTCTAGCAGTTATGTCATAGTTAAGGAGTGATGTCATAGTCTAGCAGTGCTGTCATAGTCTAGCAGTGATGTCATAGTCTAGCAGCGCTGTCATAATCTAGCAGTGATGTCATAGTCTAGCAGTGATGTCATAGTCTAGCAGTGATGTCATAGTCTAGCAGTGATGTCGTATTCTAGCAGTGCTGTCATATTCTAGCAGCGATGTCGTAGTCTAGCAGTGATGTCGTAGTCTAGCAGTTATGTTATAGTCTAGCAGTGATGTCATAGTTAAGGAGTGATGTCATAGTCTAGCAGTGCTGTCATAGTCTAGCAGCGCTGTCATAGTCTAGCAGCTCTAGCATATTCTAGCAGTGATGTCATAGTCTAGCAGTGATGTCGTAAGTCTCACAGTGCTGTCATAGTCTAGCAGTGATGTCATAGTCTAGCAGTGCTGTCGTATTCTAGCAGTACTGTCATAGTCTAGCAGTAATGTAGTCGTCTAGCAGTGATGTCGTAGTCTAGCAGTTATGTCATAGTCTAGCAGTGATGTCATAGTCTAGGAGTGATGTCATAGTCTAGCAGTGCTGTCATAGTCTAGCCGTGATGTCATAGTCTAGCAGTGATGGCATAGTCTAGCAGTGATGTTGTAGTCTAGCAGCGCTGTCATAGTCTAGCAGTGCTGTCATAGTCTAGCAGTGATGTCATAGTCTAGCAGTGCTGTCATAGTCTAGCAGCGCTGTCGTAGTCTACCAGTGATGTCGTATTCTAGCAGTGATGTCATAGTCTAGCAGTGATATCGTAGTCTAGCAGTGATGTCGTAGCAGTGATGTCGTAGTCTATCAGTGATGTCGTAGTCTAGCAGTGATGTTATAGTCTAGCAGTGATGTCATAATCTAGCAGTGATGTCGTAGCAGTGATGTCGTAGTCTAGTAGTAATGTCGTCTAGCAGTCCTGTCGTATTCTAGCACTGATGTCATAGTTTAGCAGTGATGTCATAGTCTAGCAGTCCTTTCGTATTCTAGCAGCGCTGTCATAGTCTAGCAGTGCTGTCATAGTCTAGCAGTGATGTCATAGTCTAGCAGTGCTGTCATAGTCTAGCAGCGCTGTCGTAGTCTACCAGTGATGTCGTATTCTAGCAGTGATGTCATAGTCTAGCAGTGATATCGTAGTCTAGCAGTGATGTCGTAGCAGTGATGTCGTAGTCTATCAGTGATGTCGTAGTCTAGCAGTGATGTTATAGTCTAGCAGTGATGTCATAATCTAGCAGTGATGTCGTAGCAGTGATGTCGTAGTCTAGTAGTAATGTCGTCTAGCAGTCCTGTCGTATTCTAGCACTGATGTCATAGTTTAGCAGTGATGTCATAGTCTAGCAGTCCTTTCGTATTCTAGCAGCGCTGTCATAGTCTAGCAGTGATGTCATAGTCTAGCAGTGATGTCATAGTCTAGCAGTGATGTCATAGTCTAGCAGTTATGTCATAGTTAAGGAGTGATGTCATAGTCTAGCAGTGCTGTCATAGTCTAGCAGCGCTGTCATAGTCTAGCAGCGCTAGCATATTCTAGCAGTGATGTCATAGTCTAGCAGTGATGTCGTAAGTCTCGCAGTGCTGTCATAGTCTAGCAGTGATGTCATAGTCTAGCAGTGCTGTCGTATTCTAGCAGTACTGTCATAGTCTAGCAGTGATGTAGTCGTCTAGCAGTGTTGTCGTAGTCTAGCAGTTATGTCATAGTCTAGCAGTGATGTCATAGTCTAGGAGTGATGTCATAGTCTAGCAGTGCTGTCATAGTCTAGCCGTGATGTCATAGTCTAGCAGTGATGTCATAGTCTAGCAGTGATGTTGTAGTCTAGCAGCGCTGTCATAGTCTAGCATTGATGTCGTAGTCTAGCAGTGATGTTGTAGTCTAGCTGTGATGTCGTAGTCTAGCAGTGATGTTGTAGTCTAGCAGCGCTGTCATAGTCTAGCAGTGATGTCGTAGTCTAGCAGTGATGTTGTAGTCTAGCTGTGATGTCGTAGTCTAGCAGTGATGTCGTAGTCTAACAGGGCTGTCATAGTCTAGCAGCGCTGTAATAGTCTAGCAGTGATGTCGTAGTCTATCAGTGATGTCATAGTATAGCAGTGATGTCGTAGTCTAGCAGTGATGTCATAGTCTAGCAGCGCTGTCATAGTTTAGCAGTGATGTCATAGTCTAGCAGTGATGTCATAGTCTAGCAGTGATGTCATAGTCTAGCAGTGATGTCGCATTCTAGCAGTGATGTCGTAGTCTAGCAGTTATGTCATAGTCTAGCAGTGATGACATAGTCTAGGAGTGCTGTCATAGTCTAGCAGTGATGTCATAGTCTAGCAGTGATGTCAGAGTCTAGGAGTGCTGTCATAGTCTAGCCATAATGTCGTAGTCTGGCAGTGATGTCATAGTCTAGCAGCGATGTCATAGTCTAGCAGTGATGTCATAGTCTAGCAGCGCTGTCATAGTCTAGCAGTGATGTCATAGTCTCGCAGTGATGTCATAGTCTAGCAGTGATGTCATAGTCTAGCAGTGATGTCGTATTCTAGCAGTGATGTCATAGTCTAGCAGTGATGTCATAGTCTAGCATTGATGTCATAGTCTAGGAGTGCTGTCATAGTCTAGCCATAATGTCGTAGTCTAGCAGTGATGTCATAGTCTTGCAGCGATGTCGTAGTCTAGCAGTGATGTCATAGTCTAGCAGCGCTGTCATAATCTAGCAGTGATGTCATAGTCTAGCAGTGATGTCATAATCTAGCAGTGATGTCATAGTCTAGCAGTGATGTCGTATTCTAGCAGTGCTGTCATATTCTAGCAGTGATGTCGTAGTCTAGCAGTGATGTCGTAGTCTAGCAGTTATGTCATAGTCTAGCAGTGATGTCATAGTTACGGAGTGATGTCATAGTTTAGCAGTGCTGTCATAGTCTAGCAGCGCTGTCATAGTCTAGCAGCGCTAGCATATTCTAGCAGTGATGTCATAGTCTAGTAGTGATGTCGTAAGTCTCGCAGTGATGTCATAGTCTAGCAGTGATGTCGTAAGTCCCGCAGTGCTGTCGTATTCTAGCAGTACTGTCATAGTCTAGCAGTGATGTAGTGGTCTAGCAGTGATGTCGTAGTCTAGCAGTTATGTCATAGTCTAGCAGTGATGTCGTAGCAGTGATGTCGTAGTCTAGCAGTGATGTTGTAGTCTAGCTGTGATGTCGTAGTCTAGCAGTGATGTTGTAGTCTAGCTGTGATGTCGTAGTCTAGCAGTGATGTCATAGTCTAACAGCGCTGTCATAGTCTAGCAGCACTGTAATAGTCTAGCAGTGATGTCATAGTCTAGCAGTGATGTTGTAAGTCTCGCAGTGATGTCATAGTCTAGCAGTGATGTCATTGTCTAGCAGTCCTGTCATAGTCTCGCAGTGATGTCATAGTCTAGCAGTGATGTCGTAGTCTAGCAGTGATGTCATATTCTAGCAGTGCTGTCATAGTCTAGCAGTGATGTCATAGTCTAGCTGTGATGTCATAGTCTAGCAGTGATGCCGTATTCTAGCAGTGATGTCGTAGTCTAGCAGTTATGTCATAGTCTAGCAGTGATGTCATAGTCTAGGAGTGCTGTCATAGTCTAGCAGTGATGTCATAGTCTAGCAGTGATGTCATAGTCTAGGAGTGCTGTCATAGTCTAGCCATAATGTCGTAGTCTGGCAGTGATGTCATAGTCTAGCAGCGATGTCATAGTCTAGCAGTGATGTCATAGTCTAGCAGCGCTGTCATAGTCTAGCAGTGATGTCATAGTCTAGCAGTGATGTCATAGTCTAGCAGTGATGTCGTATTCTAGCAGTGATGTCATAGTCTAGCAGTGATGTCATAGTCTAGCAGTGATGTCATAGTCTAGGAGTGCTGTCATAGTCTAGCCGTAATGTCGTAGTCTAGCAGTGATGTCATAGTCTAGCAGCGATGTCGTAGTCTAGCAGTGATGTCATAGTCTAGCAGCGCTGTCATAGTCTAGCAGTGATGTCATAGTCTGGCAGTGATGTCATAGTCTAGCAGTGATGTCATAGTCTAGCAGTGATGTCGTATTCTAGCAGTGCTGTCATATTCTAGCATTGATGTCGTAGTCTAGCAGTGATGTCGTAGTCTAGCAGTTATGTCATAGTCTAGCAGTGATGTCATAGTTAAGGAGTGATGTCATAGTCTAGCAGTGCTGTCATAGTCTAGCAGCGCTGTCATAGTCTAGGAGCGCTAGCATATTCTAGCAGTGATGTCATAGTCTAGCAGTGATGTCGTAAGTCTCGCAGTGCTGTCATTGTCTAGCAGTGATGTCATAGTCTAGCAGTGCTGTCGTATTCTAGCAGTACTGTCATAGTCTAGCAGTGATGTAGTCGTCTAGCAGTGATGTCGTAGTCTAGCAGTTATGTCATAGTCTAGCAGTGATGTCATAGTCTAGGAGTGATGTCATAGTCTAGCAGTGCTGTCATAGTCTAGCCGTGATGTCATAGTCTAGCAGTGATGTCATAGTCTAGCAGTGATGTTGTAGTCTAGCAGCGCTGTCATAGTCTATTAGTGCTGTCATAGTCTAGCAATGATGTCATAGTCTAGCAGTGATGTTGTAGTCTAGCAGCGCTGTCATAGTCTAGCAGCGCTGTCATAGTCTAGCAGCGCTGTCATAGTCTAGCAGTGATGTCATAGTCTAGCAGTGATGTCGTAAGTCTCGCAGTGATGTCATAGTCTAGCAGTGATGACATTGTCTAGCAGTGCTGTCATAGTCTCGCAGTGATGTCATAGTATAGCAGTGATGTCGTAAGTCTCGCAGTGCTGTCATAGTCTAGCACTGATGTCATAGTCTAGCAGTGATGTCATAGTCTAGCAGTGCTGTCATAGTCTAGCAGCGCTGTCATAGTCTACCAGTGATGTCGTATTCTAGCAGTGATATCATAGTCTAGCAGTGATATCGTAGTCTAGCAGTGATGTCGTAGCAGTGATGTCGTAGTCTAGCAGTGATGTCGTAGTCTAGCAGTGATGTTATAGTCTAGCAGTGATGTCATAGTCTAGCAGTGATGTCATAGCAGTGATGTCGTAGTCTAGTAGTAATGTCGTCTAGCAGTGATGTCGTAGTCTAGCAGCGCTTTCATAGTCTAGCAGTGATGTCGTAAGTCTCGCAGTGATGTCATAGTCTAGCAGTGATGTCATTGTCTAGCAGTGCTGTCATAATCTCGCAGTGATGTCATAGTCTAGCAGTGATGTCATAGTCTAGCAGTCCTGTCGTATACTAGCAGTGATGTCATAGTCTACCAGTGATGTCATAGTCTAGCAGTCCTGTCATATTCTAGCAGTGCTGTCATAGTCTAGCAGTGATGTCATAGTCTGCAGTGATGTCGTAGTCTAGCAATGATGTCGTAGTCTAGCAGTTATGTCATAGTCTAGCAGTGATGTCATAGTCTAGGAGTGATGTCATAGTCTAGCAGTGCAGTCATAGTCTAGTCGTGATGTCATAGTATAGCAGTGATGATGTAGTCTAGCAGCGCTGTCATAGTCTAGCAGCGCTGTCATAGTCTAGCAGTCATGTCTTAAGTCTCGCAGTGCTGTCATAGTCTAGCAGTGATGTCATAGTCTACCACTGATGTCATAGTCTAGCAGTTTTGTCGTATTCTAGCAGTGATGTCATAGTCTAGCAGTGATGTCATAGTCTAGCAGTGCTGTCATAGTCTAGCAGTGCTGTCATAGTCTAGCAGTAATGTCATAGCCTAGCAGTGATGTCGTAGTCTAGCAGTGATGTCGTAGTCTAGCAGTGATGTCGTAATCTAGCAGTGGTGTCGTAGTCTAGCTGTGATGTCATAGTCTAGCAGTGATGTCGTCGTCTGGCAGTTATGTCATAGTCTAGAAGTGACGTCGTAGTCTGGCAGTGGTGTCGTAGTCTAGCAGCGCTGTCATAGTCTAGCAGTGATGTTGTATTCTAGCACTGATGTCATAGTTTAGCAGTGATGTCATAGTCTAGCAGTCCTTTCGTATTCTAGCAGTGCTGTCATATTCTAGCAGTGATGTCGTAGTCTAGCAGTGATGTCGTAGTCTCGCAGTTATGTCATAGTCTAGCATTGATGCCATAGTTAAGGAGTGATGTCATAGTCTAGCAGTGCTGTCATAGTCTAGCAGCACTGTCATAGTCTAGCAGCACTAGCATAGTCTAGCAGTGATGTCATAGTCTAGCAGTGATGTCGTAAGTCTCGCAGTGCTGTCATAGTCTCGCAGTGATGTCATAGTCTAGCAGTGCTGTCGTATTCTAGCAGTACTGTCATAGTCTAGCAGTGATGTAGTCGTCTAGCAGTGATGTCGTAGTCTAGCAGTTATGTCATAGTCTAGCAGTGATGTCATAGTCTAGGAGTGATGTCATAGTCTAGCAGTGCTGTCATAGTCTAGCCGTGATGTCATAGTCTAGCAGTGATGTCATAGTCTAGCAGTGATGTTGTAGTCTAGCAGCGCTGTCATAGTCTAGCAGCGCTGTAATAGTCTAGCAGTGATGTCATAGTCTAGCAGTGATGTCGTAAGTCTCGCAGTGCTGTCATAGTCTAGCACTGATTTCATAGTCTAGCAGTGATGTCATAGTCTAGCAGTGCTGTCATAGTCTAGCAGCGATGTCATAGTCTAGCGGTGATGTCGTATTGTAGCTGTGATGTCGTAGTCTAGCAGTGATGTCGTAGTCTAGCAGTAATGTCGTATTATAGCAGTGATGTCGTAGCAGTGATGTCGTAGTCTAGCAGTGATGTCGTAGTCTAGCTGTGATGTCATAGTCTAGCAGCGCTGTCGTAGTCTACCAGTGATGTCGTATTCTAGCAGTGATATCATAGTCTAGCAGTGATATCGTAGTCTAGCAGTGATGTCGTAGCAGTGATGTCGTAGTCTAGCAGTGATGTCGTAGTCTAGCAGTGATGTTATAGTCTAGCAGTGATGTCATAGTCTAGCAGTGATGTCATAGTCTACCACTGATGTCATAGTCTAGCAGTTTTGTCGTATTCTAGCAGTGATGTCATAGTCTAGCAGTGATGTCATAGTCTAGCAGTGCTGTCATAGTCTATCAGTGCTGTCATAGTCTAGCAGTAATGTCATAGCCTAGCAGTGATGTCGTAGTCTAGCAGTGATGTCGTAGTCTAGCAGTGATGTCGTAATCTAGCAGTGGTGTCGTAGTCTAGCTGTGATGTCATAGTCTAGCAGTGATGTCGTCGTCTGGCAGTTATGTCATAGTCTAGAAGTGACGTCGTAGTCTGGCAGTGGTGTCGTAGTCTAGCAGCGCTGTCATAGTCTAGCAGTGATGTTGTATTCTAGCACTGATGTCATAGTTTAGCAGTGATGTCATAGTCTAGCAGTCCTTTCGTATTCTAGCAGTGCTGTCATATTCTAGCAGTGATGTCGTAGTCTAGCAGTGATGTCGTAGTCTCGCAGTTATGTCATAGTCTAGCATTGATGCCATAGTTAAGGAGTGATGTCATAGTCTAGCAGTGCTGTCATAGTCTAGCAGCACTGTCATAGTCTAGCAGCACTAGCATAGTCTAGCAGTGATGTCATAGTCTAGCAGTGATGTCGTAAGTCTCGCAGTGCTGTCATAGTCTCGCAGTGATGTCATAGTCTAGCAGTGCTGTCGTATTCTAGCAGTACTGTCATAGTCTAGCAGTGATGTAGTCGTCTAGCAGTGATGTCGTAGTCTAGCAGTTATGTCATAGTCTAGCAGTGATGTCATAGTCTAGGAGTGATGTCATAGTCTAGCAGTGCTGTCATAGTCTAGCCGTGATGTCATAGTCTAGCAGTGATGTCATAGTCTAGCAGTGATGTTGTAGTCTAGCAGCGCTGTCATAGTCTAGCAGCGCTGTAATAGTCTAGCAGTGATGTCATAGTCTAGCAGTGATGTCGTAAGTCTCGCAGTGCTGTCATAGTCTAGCACTGATTTCATAGTCTAGCAGTGATGTCATAGTCTAGCAGTGCTGTCATAGTCTAGCAGCGATGTCATAGTCTAGCGGTGATGTCGTATTGTAGCTGTGATGTCGTAGTCTAGCAGTGATGTCGTAGTCTAGCAGTGATGTCGTATTATAGCAGTGATGTCGTAGCAGTGATGTCGTAGTCTAGCAGTGATGTCGTAGTCTAGCTGTGATGTCATAGTCTAGCAGCGCTGTCGTAGTCTACCAGTGATGTCGTATTCTAGCAGTGATATCATAGTCTAGCAGTGATATCGTAGTCTAGCAGTGATGTCGTAGCAGTGATGTCGTAGTCTAGCAGTGATGTCGTAGTCTAGCAGTGATGTTATAGTCTAGCAGTGATGTCATAGTCTAGCAGTGATGTCGTAGCAGTGATGTCGTAGTCTAGTAGTAATGTCGTCTAGCAGTGATGTCGTAGTCTAGCAGCGCTTTCATAGTCTAGCAGTGATGTCGTAAGTCTCGCAGTGATGTCATAGTCTAGCAGTGATGTCATTGTCTAGCAGTGCTGTCATAATCTCGCAGTGATGTCATAGTCTAGCAGTGATGTCATAGTCTAGCAGTCCTGTCGTATTCTAGCAGTGATGTCATAGTCTACCAGTGATGTCATAGTCTAGCAGTCCTGTCGTATTCTAGCAGTGCTGTCATAGTCTAGCAGTGATGTCATAGTCTGCAGTGATGTCGTAGTCTAGCAATGATGTCGTAGTCTAGCAGTTATGTCATAGTCTAGCAGTGATGTCATAGTCTAGGAGTGATGTCATAGTCTAGCAGTGCAGTCATAGTCTAGTCGTGATGTCATAGTCTAGCAGTGATGATGTAGTCTAGCAGCGCTGTCATAGTCTAGCAGCGCTGTCATAGTCTAGCAGTCATGTCTTAAGTCTCGCAGTGCTGTCATATTCTAGCAGTGATGTCATAGTCTACCACTGATGTCATAGTCTAGCAGTTTTGTCGTATTCTAGCAGTGATGTCATAGTCTAGCAGTGATGTCATAATCTAGCAGTGCTGTCATAGTCTAGCAGTGCTGTCATAGTCTAGCAGTAATGTCATAGCCTAGCAGTGATGTCGTAGTCTAGCAGTGATGTCGTAGTCTAGCAGTGATGTCGTAATCTAGCAGTGGTGTCGTAGTCTAGCTGTGATGTCATAGTCTAGCAGTGATGTCGTCGTCTGGCAGTGATGTCATAGTGTAGAAGTGACGTCATAGTCTGGCAGTGGTGTCGTAGTCTAGCAGCGCTGTCATAGTCTAGCAGTGATGTCATAGTCTAGCAGTCCTGTCGTATTCTAGCACTGATGTCATAGTTTAGCAGTGATGTCATAGTCTAGCAGTCCTTTCGTATTCTAGCAGTGCTGTCATATTCTAGCAGTGATGTCGTAGTCTAGCAGTGATGTCGTAGTCTAGCAGTTATGTCATAGTCTAGCATTGATGCCATAGTTAAGGAGTGATGTCATAGTCTAGCAGTGCTGTCATAGTCTAGCAGCACTGTCATAGTCTAGCAGCACTAGCATAGCATAGCAGTGATGTCATAGTCTAGGAGTGATGTCATAGTCTAGCAGTGCTGTCATAGTCTAGCCGTGATGTCATAGTCTAGCAGTGATGTCATAGTCTAGCAGTGATGTTGTAGTCTAGCAGCGCTGTCATAGTCTAGCAGCGCTGTCATAGTCTAGCAGTGATGTCATAGTCTAGCAGTGATGTCGTAAGTCTCGCAGTGCTGTCATAGTCTAGCACTGATTTCATAGTCTAGCAGTGATGTCATAGTCTAGCAGTGCTGTCATAGTCTAGCAGCGATGTCATAGTCTAGCGGTGATGTCGTATTGTAGCAGTGATGTTGTAGTCTAGCAGTGATGTTGTAGTCTAGCAGTGATGTCGTATTATAGCAGTGATGTCGTAGCTGTGATGTCGTAGTCTAACAGCGCTGTCATAGTCTAGTAGTGCTGTAATAGTCTAGCAGTGATGTCATAGTCTAGCAGTGATGTCGTAAGTCTCGCAGTGATCTCATAGTCTAGCAGTGATGTCATTGTCTAGCAGTCCTGTCATAGTCTCGCAGTGATGTCATAGTCTAGCAGTGATGTCGTAGTCTAGCAGTGATGTCATATTCTAGCAGTGCTGTGATAGTCTAGCAGTGATGTCATAGTCTAGCAGTGATGTCGTAGTCTAGCAGTGATGTCGTCGTCTAGCAGTGCTGTCATAGTCTAGCAGTGATGTCGTAGTCTAGCAGTGATGTCGTAGTCTAGCTGTGATGTCATAGTCTAGCAGCGCTGTCGTAGTCTACCAGTGATGTCGTATTCTAGCAGTGATATCATAGTCTAGCAGTGATATCGTAGTCTAGCAGTGATGTCGTAGCAGTGATGTCGTAGTCTAGCAGTGATGTCGTAGTCTAGCAGTGATGTTATAGTCTAGCAGTGATGTCATAGTCTAGCAGTGATGTCGTAGCAGTGATGTCGTAGTCTAGTAGTAATGTCGTCTAGCAGTGATGTCGTAGTCTAGCAGCGCTTTCATAGTCTAGCCGTGATGTCGTAAGTCTCGCAGTGATGTCATAGTCTAGCAGTGATGTCATTGTCTAGCAGTGCTGTCATAATCTCGCAGTGATGTCATAGTCTAGCAGTGATGTCATAGTCTAGCAGTCCTGTCGTATTCTAGCAGTGATGTCATAGTCTACCAGTGATGTCATAGTCTAGCAGTCCTGTCGTATTCTAGCAGTGCTGTCATAGTCTAGCAGTGATGTCATAGTCTGCAGTGATGTCGTAGTCTAGCAATGATGTCGTAGTCTAGCAGTTATGTCATAGTCTAGCAGTGCAGTCATAGTCTAGTCGTGATGTCATAGTCTAGCAGTGATGATGTAGTCTAGCAGCGCTGTCATAGTCTAGCAGCGCTGTCATAGTCTAGCAGTCATGTCTTAAGTCTCGCAGTGCTGTCATAGTCTAGCAGTGATGTCATAGTCTACCACTGATGTCATAGTCTAGCAGTTTTGTCGTATTCTAGCAGTGATGTCATAATCTAGCAGTGATGTCATAGTCTAGCAGTGCTGTCATAGTCTAGCAGTGCTGTCATAGTCTAGCAGTAATGTCATAGCCTAGCAGTGATGTCGTAGTCTAGCAGTGATGTCGTAGTCTAGCAGTGATATCGTAATCTAGCAGTGGTGTCGTAGTCTAGCTGTGATGTCATAGTCTAGCAGTGATGTCGTCGTCTGGCAGTGTTGTCATAGTCTAGAAGTGACGTCGTAGTCTGGCAGTGGTGTCGTAGTCTAGCAGCGCTGTCATAGTCTAGCAGTGATGTCATAGTCTAGCAGTCCTGTCGTATTCTAGCACTGATGTCATAGTTTAGCAGTGATGTCATAGTCTAGCAGTCCTTTCGTATTCTAGCAGTGCTGTCATATTCTAGCAGTGATGTCGTAGTCTAGCAGTGATGTCGTAGTCTAGCAGTTATGTCATAGTCTAGCATTGATGCCATAGTTAAGGAGTGATGTCATAGTCTAGCAGTGCTGTCATAGTCTAGCAGCACTGTCATAGTCTAGCAGCACTAGCATAGTCTAGCAGTGATGTCATAGTCTAGCAGTGATGTCGTAAGTCTCGCAGTGCTGTCATAGTCTCGCAGTGATGTCATAGTCTAGCAGTGCTGTCGTATTCTAGCAGTACTGTCATAGTCTAGCAGTGATGTAGTCGTCTAGCAGTGATGTCATAGTCTAGCAGTTATGTCATAGTCTAGCAGTGATGTCATAGTCTAGGAGTGATGTCATAGTCTAGCAGTGCTGTCATAGTCTAGCCGTGATGTCATAGTCTAGCAGTGATGTCATAGTCTAGCAGTGATGTTGTAGTCTAGCAGCGCTGTCATAGTCTAGCAGCGCTGTCATAGTCTAGCAGTGATGTCATAGTCTAGCAGTGATGTCGTAAGTCTCGCAGTGCTGTCATAGTCTAGCACTGATTTCATAGTCTAGCAGTGATGTCATAGTCTAGCAGTGCTGTCATAGTCTAGCAGCGATGTCATAGTCTAGCGGTGATGTCGTATTGTAGCAGTGATGTCGTAGTCTTGCAGTGATGTCGTAGTCTAGCAGTGATGTCGTATTATAGCAGTGATGTCGTAGCAGTGATGTCGTAGTCTAGCAGTGATGTAGTCTAGCTGTGATGTCGTAGTCTAACAGCGCTGTCATAGTCTAGCAGTGCTGTAATAGTCTAGCAGTGATGTCATAGTCTAGCAGTGATGTCGTAAGTCTCGCAGTGATCTCGTAGTCTAGCAGTGATGTCATTGTCTAGCAGTCCTGTCATAGTCTCGCAGTGATGTCATAGTCTAGCAGTGATGTCGTAGTCTAGCAGTGATGTCATATTCTAGGAGTGCTGTCATAGTCTAGCAGTGATGTCATAGTCTAGCAGTGATGTCGTAGTCTAGCAGTGATGTCGTCGTCTAGCAGTGCTGTCATAGTCTAGCAGTGATGTCGTAGTCTAGCAGTGATGTCGTAGTCTAGCAGCGATGTTGTAGTCTAGCAGCGCTGGCATAGTCTTGCAGTGATGTCATAGTCTAGCAGTGATATCATAGTATAGCAGTGATGTCATTGTCTAGGAGTGCTGTCATAGTCTAGCCGTAATGTCGTAGTCTCGCAGTGATATCATTGTCTCGCAGCGATGTCGTAGTCTAGCAGTGATGTCATAGTCTAGCAGCGCTGTCATAGTCTAGCAGTGATGTCATAGTCTAGCAGTGATGTCATAGTCTAGCAGTGATGTCGTATTCTAGCAGTAATGTCGTAGTCTAGCAGTTATGTCATAGTCTAGCAGTGATGTCATAGTCTAGGAGTGCTGTCATAGTCTAGCAGTGATGTCATAGTCTAGCAGTGATGTCATAGTCTAGGAGTGCTGTCATAGTCTAGCCGTAATGTCGTAGTCTAGCAGTGATGTCATAGTCTAGCAGCGATGTCGTAGTCTAGCAGTGATGTCATAGGCTAGCAGCGCTGTCATAGTCTAGCAGTGATGTCATAGTCTAGCAGTGATGTTATAGTCTAGCAGTGATGTCATAGTCTAGCAGTGATGTCGTATTCAAGCAGTGATGTCATAGTCTAGCAGTGATGTCATAGTCTAGCAGTGATGTCATAGTCTAGGAGTGCTGTCATAGTCTAGCCGTAATGTCGTAGTCTAGCAGTGATGTCATAGTCTAGCAGCGATGTCGTAGTCTAGCAGTGATGTCATAGTCTAGCAGCGCTGTCATAGTCTAGCAGTGATGTCATAGTCTAGCAGTGATGTCATAGTCTAGCAGTGATGTCATAGTCTAGCAGTGATGTCGTATTCTAGCAGTGCTGTCATATTCTAGCTGATATCGTAGTCTAGCAGTGATGTCGTAGTCTAGCAGTTATGTCATAGTCTAGCAGTGATGTCATAGTTAAGGAGTGATGTCATAGTCTAGCAGTGCTGTCATAGTCTAGCAGCGCTGTCATAGTCTAGCAGCGCTAGCATATTCTAGGAGTGATGTGATAGTCTAGCAGTAATGTCGTAAGTCTCGCAGTGCTGTCATAGTCTAGCAGTGATGTCATAGTCTAGCAGTGCTGTCGTATTCTAGAAGTACTGTCATAGTCTAGCAGTGATGTAGTCGTCTAGCAGTGATGTCGTAGTCTAGCAGTTATGTCATAGTCTAGCAGTGATGTCATAGTCTAGGAGTGATGTCATAGTCTAGCAGTGCTGTCATAGTCTAGCCGTGATGTCGTAGTCTAGCAGTTATGTCATAGTCTAGCAGTGATGTCATAGTCTAGGAGTGATGTCATAGTCTAGCAGTGCTGTCATAGTCTAGCCGTGATGTCATAGTCTAGCAGTGATGTCATAGTCTAGCAGTGATGTAGTCTAGCAGCGCTGTCATAGTCTAGCAGCGCTGACATAGTCTAGCAGTAATGTCATAGTCTAGCAGTGATGTCGTAAGTCTCGCAGTGCTGTCATAGTCTAGCACTGATTTCATAGTCTAGCAGTGATGTCATAGTCTAGGAGTGCTGTCATAGTCTAGCAGCGATGTCATAGTCTAGCGGTGATGTCGTATTGTAGCAGTGATGTCGTAGTCTAGCAGTGATGTCGTAGTCTAGCAGTGATGTCGTATTCTAGCAGTGATGTCGTAGCAGTGATGTCGTAGTCTAGCAGTGATGTTGTAGTCTAGCTGTGATGTCGTAGTCTAGCAGTGATGTCGTAGTCTAACAGCGCTGTCATAGTCTAGCAGCGCTGTAATAGTCTATCAGTGATGTCATAGTCTAGCAGTGATGTCGTAAGTCTCGCAGTGATGTCATAGTCTAGCAGTGATGTCATTGTCTAGCAGTCCTGTCATAGTCTCGCAGTGATGTCTTGGTATAGCAGTGATGTCGTAGTCTAGCAGTAATGTCATATTCTAGCAGTGCTGTCATAGTCTAGCAGTGATGTCATAGTCTAGCAGTGATGTCGTAGTCTAGCAGTGATGTCGTAGTCTAGCAGCGATGTTGTAGTCTAGCAGCGCTGGCATAGTCTTGCAGTGATGTCATAGTCTAGCAGTGATGTCATAGTCTAGCAGTGATGTCATAGTCTAGGAGTGCTGTCATAGTCTAGCCGTAATGTCGTAGTCTAGCAGTGATGTCATAGTCTAGCAGCGATGTCGTCGTCTAGCAGTGATGTCATAGTCTACCAGCGCTGTCATAGTCTAGCAGTGATGTCATAGTCTAGCAGTGATGTCATAGTCTAGCATTGATGTCATAGTCTAGCAGTGATGTCGTATTCTAGCAGTGATGTCGTAGTCTAGCAGTTATGTCATAGTCTAGCAGTTATGTCATAGTCTAGCAGTGATGTCATAGTCTAGGAGTGATGTCATAGTCTAGCAGTGCTGTCATAGTCTAGCCGTGATGTCATAGTCTAGCAGTGATGTCATAGTCTAGCAGTGATGTTGTAGTCTAGCAGCGCTGTCATAGTCTAGCAGCGCTGTCATAGTCTAGCAGTGATGTCGTAAGTCTCGCAGTGCTGTCATATTCTAGCAGTGATGTCATAGTCTAGCAGTTTTGTCGTATTCTGGCAGTGCTGTCATAGTCTAGCAGTAATGTCATAGTCTAGCAGTGATGTCGTAGTCTAGCAGTGATGTCGTAGTCTAGCAGTGATGTCGTGATCTAGCAGTGTTGTCGTAGTCTAGCTGTGATGTCATAGTCTAGCAGTGATGTCGTCGTCTGGCAGTGATGTCATAGTCTAGCAGTCCTTTCGTATTCTAGCATTGCTGTCATATTCTAGCAGTGATGTCGTTGTCTAGCAGTGATGTCGTAGTCTAGCAGTTATGTCATAGTCTAGCAGTGATGTCATAGTTAAGGAGCGATGTCATAGTCTAGCAGTGCTGTCATAGTCTAGCAGCGCTGTCATAGTCTAGCAGCGCTAGCATAGTCTAGCAGTGATGTCATAGTCTAGCAGTGATGTCGTAAGTCTAGCAGTGATGTCATAGTCTAGGAGTGATGTCATAGTCTAGCAGTGCTGTCATAGTCTAGCCGTGATGTCATAGTCTAGCAGTGATGTCATAGTCTAGCAGTGATGTTGTAGTCTAGCAGCGCTGTCATAGTCTAGCAGCGCTGTCATAGTCTAGCAGTGATGTCATAGTCTAGCAGTGATGTCGTAAGTCTCGCAGTGCTGTCATAGTCTAGCACTGATTTCATAGTCTAGCAGTGATGTCATAGTCTAGCAGTGCTGTCATAGTCTAGCAGCGATGTCATAGTCTAGCGGTGATGTAGTATTGTAGCAGTGATGTCGTAGTCTAGCAGTGATGTCGTAGTCTAGCAGTGATGTCGTAGTCTAGCAGTGATTTCGTATTCTAGCAGTGATGTCATAGCAGTGATATCGTAGTCTAGCAGTGATTTTGTAGTCTAGCTGTGATGTCGTAGTCTAGCAGTGATGTCGTAGTCTAACAGCGCTGTCATAGTCTAGCAGCGCTGTAATAGTCTAGCAGTGATGTCATAGTCTAGCAGTGATGTCGTAAGTCTCGCAGTGATGTCATAGTCTAGCAGTGATGTCATTGTCTAGCAGTCCTGTCATAGTCTCGCAGTGATGTCATAGTCTAGCAGTGATGTCGTAGTCTAGCAGTGATGTCATTTTCTAGCAGTGCTGTCATAGTCTTGCAGTGATGTCATAGTCTAGCAGTGATGTCATAGTCTAGCAGTGAAGTCATAGTCTAGGAGTGCTGTCATAGTCTAGCCGTAATGTCGTAGTCTAGCAGTGATGTCATAGTCTAGCAGCGATGTCGTAGTCTAGCAGTGATGTCATAGTCTAGCAGCGCTGTCATAGTCTAGCAGTGATGTCATAGTCTAGCAGTGATGTCATAGTCTAGCAGTGATGTCGTAGTCTAGCAGTGATGTCGTCGTCTAGCAGTGCTGTCATAGTCTAGCAGTGATGTCGTAGTCTAGCAGTGATGTCGTAGTCTAGCAGCGATGTTGTAGTCTAGCAGCGCTGGCATAGTCTTGCAGTGATGTCATAGTCTAGCAGTGATATCATAGAATAGCAGTGATGTCATAGTCTAGGAGTGCTGTCATAGTCTAGCCGTAATGTCGTAGTCTCGCAGTGATGTCATTGTCTCGCAGCGATGTCGTAGTCTAGCAGTGATGTCATAGTCTAGCAGCGCTGTCATAGTCTAGCAGTGATGTCATAGTCTAGCAGTGATGTCATAGTCTAGCAGTGATGTCATAGTCTAGCAGTGATGTCGTATTCTAGCAGTAATGTCGTAGTCTAGCAGTTATGTCATAGTCTAGCAGTGATGTCATAGTCTAGGAGTGCTGTCATAGTCTAGCAGTGATGTCATAGTCTAGCAGTGATGTCATAGTCTAGGAGTGCTGTCATAGTCTAGCCGTAATGTCGTAGTCTAGCAGTGATGTCATAGTCTAGCAGCGATGTCGTAGTCTAGCAGTGATGTCATAGTCTAGCAGCGCTGTCATAGTCTAGCAGTGATGTCATAGTCTAGCAGTGATTTCATAGTCTAGCAGTGATGTCATAGTCTAGCAGTGATGTCGTATTCTAGCAGTGATGTCATAGTCTAGCAGTGATGTCATAGTCTAGCAGTGATGTCATAGTCTAGGAGTGCTGTCATAGTCTAGCCGTAATGTCGTAGTCTAGCAGTGATGTCATAGTCTAGCAGCGATGTCGTAGTCTAGCAGTGATATCATAGTCTAGCAGTGATGTCATAGTCTAGCAGTGATGTCATAGTCTAGCAGTGATGTCATAGTCTAGCAGTGATGTCGTATTCTAGCAGTGCTGTCATATTCTAGCAGTGATATCGTAGTCTAGCAGTGATGTCGTAGTCTAGCAGTGATGTCTTAGTCTAGCAGTGATGTCATAGTTAAGGAGTGATGTCATAGTCTAGCAGTGCTGTCATAGTCTAGCAGCGCTGTCATAGTCTAGCAGCGCTAGCATATTCTAGGAGTGATGTCATAGTCTAGCAGTAATGTCGTAAGTCTCGCAGTGCTGTCATAGTCTAGCAGTGATGTCATAGTCTAGCAGTGCTGTCGTATTCTAGAAGTACTGTCATAGTCTAGCAGTGATGTAGTCGTCTAGCAGTGATGTCGTAGTCTAGCAGTTATGTCATAGTCTAGCAGTGATGTCATAGTCTAGCAGTGCTGTCATAGTCTAGCCGTGATGTCATAGTCTAGCAGTGATGTCATAGTCTAGCAGTGATGTAGTCTAGCAGCGCTGTCATAGTCTAGCAGCGCTGACATAGTCTAGCAGTGATGTCGTAAGTCTCGCAGTGCTGTCATAGTCTAGCAGTGATGTCATAGTCTAGCACTGATGTCATAGTCTAGCAGTTTTGTCGTATTATAGCAGTGATGTCATAGTCTAGCAGTGATGTCATAGTCTAGCAGTGCTGTCATATTCTAGCAGTGCTGTCAAAGTCTAGCAGTAATGCCATAGTCTAGCAGTGATGTCGTAGTCTAGCAGTGATGTCGTAGTCTAGCAGTGATGTCGTATTCTAGCAGTGGTGTCATAGTCTAGCTGTGATGTCATAGTCTAGCAGTCCTGTCGTATTCTAGCACTGATGTCATAGTCTAGCAGTGATGTCATAGTCTAGCAGTCCTTTCGTATTCTAGCAGTGCTGTCATATTCTAGCAGTGATGTCGTAGTCTAGCAGTGATGTCGTAGTCTAGCAGTTATGTCATAGTCTAGCAGTGATGTCATAGTTTAGGAGTGATGTCATAGTCTAGCAGTGCTGTCATAGTCTTGCAGCGCTGTCATAGTCTAGCAGCGCTGTCATAGTCTAGCAGTGATGTCATAGTCTAGCAGTGCTGTCGTATTCTAGCAGTACTGTCATAGTCTATCAGTGATGTAGTCGTCTTGCAGTGATGTCGTAGTCTAGCAGTTATGTCATAGTCTAGCCGTGATGTCATAGTCTAGGAGTGATGTCATAGTCTAGCAGTGCTGTCATAGTCTAGCCGTGATGTCATAGTCTAGCAGTGATGTCATAGTCTAGCAGTGATGTTGTAGTCTAGTAGCGCTGTCATAGTCTAGCAGCGCTGTCATAGTCTAGCAGTGATGTCATAGTCTAGCAGTGATGTCATAGTCTAGCAGTGATGTCGTAAGTCTCGCAGTGCTGTCATAGTCTAGCACTGATTTCATAGTCTAGCAGTGATGTCATAGTCTAGCAGTGCTGTCATAGTCTAGCAGCGATGTCATAGTCTAGCGGTGATGTCGTATTGTCGCAGTGATGTCGTAGTCTAGCAGTGATGTCGTAGTCTAGCAGTGATGTCGTATTCTAGCAGTGATGTCGTAGCAGTGATGTCGTAGTCTAGCAGTGATGTTGTAGTCTAGCTGTGATGTCGTAGTCTAGCAGTGATGTCATAGTCTAGCAGCGCTGTCATAGTCTAGCAGTGATGTCATAGTCTAGCAGTGATGTCATAGTCTAGCAGTCCTGTCGTATTCTAGCAGTGCTGTCATATTATAGCAGTGATGTCATAGTCTAGCGGTGATGTCGTATTCTAGCAGTGATGTCGTAGTCTAGCAGTTATGTCATAGTCTAGCAGTGATGTCATAGTCTGGGAGTGATGTCATAGTCTAGTAGTGCTGTCATAGTCTAGCCGTGATGTCATAGTCTAGCAGTGATGTCATAGTCTAGCAGTGATGTTGTAGTCTAGCAGCGCTGTCATAGTCTAGCAGCGCTGTCATAGTCTAGCAGTGATGTCGTAAGTCTCGCAGTGCTGTCATAGTCTAGCAGTGATGTCATAGTCTAGCACTGATGTCATAGTCTAGCAGTTTTGTCGTATTCTAGCAGTGATGTCATAGTCTAGCAGTGATGTCATAGTCTAGCAGTGCTGTCATAGTCTAGCAGTGCTGTCATAGTCTAGCAGTAATGGCATAGTCTAGCAGTGATGTCGTCGTCTAGCAGTGATGTCGTAGTCTAGCAGTGATGTCGTAATCTAGCAGTGGTGTCGTAGTCTAGCTGTGATGTCATAGTCTAGCAGTGATGTCGTCGTCTGGCAGTGATGTCATAGTCTAGAAGTGACGTCGTAGTCTGCAGTGATGTCGTAGTCTAGCAGCGATGTTGTAGTCTAGCAGCGATGTCGTAGTCTAGCAGTGCTGTCATAGTCTAGCAGTCATGTCATAGTCTAGCAGTCCTGTCGTATTCTAGCACTGATGTCATAGTCTAGCAGTGATGTCATAGTCTAGCAGTCCTTTCGTATTCTAGCAGTGCTGTCATATTCTAGCAGTGATGTCGTAGTCTAGCAGTGATGTCGTAGTCTAGCAGTTATGTCATAGTCTAGCAGTGATGTCATAGTCTAGCAGCGCTGTCATAGTCTAGCAGCGCTGTCATAGTCTAGCAGCGCTGTCATAGTCTAGCAGTGATGTCATAGTCTAGCAGTGATGTCGTAAATCTCGCAGTGCTGTCATAGTCTAGCAGTGATGTCATAGTCTAGCAGTGCTGTCGTATTCTAGCAGTACTGTCATAGTCTAGCAGTGATGTAGTCGTCTAGCAGTGATGTCGTAGTCTAGCAGTTATGTCATAGTCTTGCAGTGATGTCATAGTCTAGGAGTGATGTCATAGTCTAGCAGTGATGTTGTAGTCTAGCAGCGCTGTCATAGTCTAGCAGTGATGTCATAGTCTAGCAGTGATGTCGTAAGTCTCGCAGTGCTATCATAGTCTAGCACTGATTTCTTAGTCTAGCAGTGATGGCATAGTCTAGCAGTGCTGTCATAGTCTAGCAGCGATGCCATAGTCTAGCGGTGATGTCGTATTGTAGCTGTGATGTCGTAGTCTAGCAGTGATGTCGTATTCTAGCAGTGATGTCGTAGCAGTGATGTCGTAGCAGTGATGTTGTAGTCTAGCAGTGATGTCGTAGTCTAGCAGTGATGTTGTAGTCTTGCAGTGATGTCCTAGTCTAGCAGTTATGTCATAGTGTAGCAGTGATGTCATAGTTTTGGAGTGATGTCATAGTCTAGCAGTGCTGTCATAGTCTAGCAGTGATGTCATAGTCTAGCAGTAATGTCATATTCTAGCAGTGCTGTCATAGTCTAGCAGTGATGTCATAGTCTAGCAGTGATGTCGTAGTCTTGCAGTGAAGTCATAGTCTAGCAGTTATGTCATAGTCTAGCAGTGATGTCATAGTTTAGGAGTGATGTCATAGTCTAGCAGTGCTGTCATAGTCTAGCAGCACTGTCATAGTCTAGCAGCGCTGTCATAGTCTAGCAGTGATGTCATAGTCTAGCAGTGCTGTCGTATTCTAGCAGTGATGTCGTAGCAGTGATGTCGTAGTCTAGCAGTGATGTCATAGTCTAGCAGCGCTGTCATAGTCTAGCAGTGATGTCATAGTCTAGCAGTGATGTCATAGTCTAGCAGTCCTGTCGTATTCTAGCAGCGCTGTCATAGTCTAGCAGTGATGTCATAGTCTAGCAGTGATGTCGTAAATCTCGCAGTGCTGTCATAGTCTAGCAGTGATGTCATAGTCTAGCAGTGCTGTCGTATTCTAGCAGTACTGTCATAGTCTAGCAGTGATGTAGTCGTCTAGCAGTGATGTCGTAGTCTAGCAGTTATGTCATAGTCTTGCAATGATGTCATAGTCTAGGAGTGATGTCATAGTCTAGCAGTGATGTTGTAGTCTAGCAGCGCTGTCATAGTCTAGCAGTGATGTCATAGTCTAGCAGTGATGTCGTAAGTCTCGCAGTGCTGTCATAGTCTAGCACTGATTTCATAGTCTAGCAGTGATGGCATAGTCTAGCAGTGCTGTCATAGTCTAGCAGCGATGTCATAGTCTAGCGGTGATGTCGTATTGTAGCAGTGATGTCGTAGTCTAGCAGTGATGTCGTATTCTAGCAGTGATGTCGTAGCAGTGATGTCGTAGCAGTGATGTTGTAGTCTAGCAGTGATGTCGTAGTCTAGCAGTGATGTCGTAGTCTTGCAGTGATGTCCTAGTCTAGCAGTTATGTCATAGTGTAGCAGTGATGTCATAGTTTTGGAGTGATGTCATAGTCTAGCAGTGCTGTCATAGTCTAGCAGTGATGTCGTAGTCTAGCAGTAATGTCATATTCTAGCAGTGCTGTCATAGTCTAGCAGTGATGTCATAGTCTAGCAGTGATGTCGTAGTCTTGCAGTGAAGTCATAGTCTAGCAGTTATGTCATAGTCTAGCAGTGATGTCATAGTTTAGGAGTGATGTCATAGTCTAGCAGTGCTGTCATAGTCTAGCAGCACTGTCATAGTCTAGCAGCGCTGTCATAGTCTAGCAGTGATGTCATAGTCTAGCAGTGCTGTCGTATTCTAGCAGTGATGTCGTAGCAGTGATGTCGTAGTCTAGCAGTGATGTCATAGTCTAGCAGCGCTGTCATAGTCTAGCAGTGATGTCATAGTCTAGCAGTGATGTCATAGTCTAGCAGTCCTGTCGTATTCTAGCAGTGCTGTCATATTATAGCAGTGATGTCATAGTCTAGCGGTGATGTCGTATTCTAGCAGTGATGTCGTAGTCTAGCAGTTATGTCATAGTCTAGCAGTGATGTCATAGTCTGGGAGTGATGTCATAGTCTAGTAGTGCTGTCATAGTCTAGCCGTGATGTCATAGTCTAGCAGTGATGTCATAGTCTAGCAGTGATGTTGTAGTCTAGCAGCGCTGTCATAGTCTAGCAGCGCTGTCATAGTCTAGCAGTGATGTCGTAAGTCTCGCAGTGCTGTCATAGTCTAGCAGTGATGTCATAGTCTAACACTGATGTCATAGTCTAGCAGTTTTGTCGTATTCTAGCAGTGATGTCATAGTCTAGCAGTGATGTCATAGTCTAGCAGTGCTGTCATAGTCTAGCAGTGCTGTCATAGTCTAGCAGTAATGGCATAGTCTAGCAGTGATGTCGTCGTCTAGCAGTGATGTCGTAGTCTAGCAGTGATGTCGTAATCTAGCAGTGGTGTCGTAGTCTAGCTGTGATGTCATAGTCTAGCAGTGATGTCGTCGTCTGGCAGTGATGTCATAGTCTAGAAGTGACGTCGTAGTCTGCAGTGATGTCGTAGTCTAGCAGCGATGTTGTAGTCTAGCAGCGATGTCGTAGTCTAGCAGTGCTGTCATAGTCTAGCAGTCATGTCATAGTCTAGCAGTCCTGTCGTATTCTAGCACTGATGTCATAGTCTAGCAGTGATGTCATAGTCTAGCAGTCCTTTCGTATTCTAGCAGTGCTGTCATATTCTAGCAGTGATGTCGTAGTCTAGCAGTGATGTCGTAGTCTAGCAGTTATGTCATAGTCTAGCAGTGATGTCATAGTCTAGCAGCGCTGTCATAGTCTAGCAGCGCTGTCATAGTCTAGCAGCGCTGTCATAGTCTAGCAGTGATGTCATAGTCTAGCAGTGATGTCGTAAATCTCGCATTGCTGTCATAGTCTAGCAGTGATGTCATAGTCTAGCAGTGCTGTCGTATTCTAGCAGTACTGTCATAGTCTAGCAGTGATGTAGTCGTCTAGCAGTGATTTCGTAGTCTAGCAGTTATGTCATAGTCTTGCAGTGATGTCATAGTCTAGGAGTGATGTCATAGTCTAGCAGTGATGTTGTAGTCTAGCAGCGCTGTCATAGTCTAGCAGTGATGTCATAGTCTAGCAGTGATGTCGTAAGTCTCGCAGTGCTGTCATAGTCTAGCACTGATTTCATAGTCTAGCAGTGATGGCATAGTCTAGCAGTGCTGTCATAGTCTAGCAGCGATGTCATAGTCTAGCGGTGATGTCGTATTGTAGCAGTGATGTCGTAGTCTAGCAGTGATGTCGTATTCTAGCAGTGATGTCGTAGCAGTGATGTCGTAGCAGTGATGTTGTAGTCTAGCAGTGATGTCGTAGTCTAGCAGTGATGTCGTAGTCTTGCAGTGATGTCGTAGTCTAGCAGTTATGTCATAGTGTAGCAGTGATGTCATAGTTTTGGAGTGATCTCATAGTCTAGCAGTGCTGTCATAGTCTAGCAGTGATGTCGTAGTCTAGCAGTAATGTCATATTCTAGCAGTGCTGTCATAGTCTAGCAGTGATGTCATAGTCTAGCAGTGATGTCGTAGTCTTGCAGTGAAGTCGTAGTCTAGCAGTTATGTCATAGTCTAGCAGTGATGTCATAGTTTAGGAGTGATGTCATAGTCTAGCAGTGCTGTCATAGTCTAGCAGCGCTGTCATAGTCTAGCAGCGCTGTCATAGTCTAGCAGTGATGTCATAGTCTAGCAGTGCTGTCGTATTCTAGCAGTACTGTCATAGTCTATCAGTGATGTAGTCGTCTAGCAGTGATGTCGTAGTCTAGCAGTTATGTCATAGTCTAGCAGTGATGTCATAGTCTAGGAGTGATGTCATAGTCTAGCAGTGCTGTCATAGTCTAGCCGTGATGTCATAGTCTAGCAGTGATGTCATAGTCTAGCAGTGATGTTGTAGTCTAGCAGCGCTGTCATAGTCTAGCAGCACTGTCATAGTCTAGCAGTGATGTCATAGTCTAGCAGTGATGTCGTAAGTCTCGCAGTGCTGTCATAGTCTAGCACTGATTTCATAGTCTAGCAGTGATGTCATAGTCTAGCAGTGCTGTCATAGTCTAGCAGCGATGTCATAGTCTAGCGGTGATGTCGTATTGTCGCAGCGATGTTGTAGTCTAGCAGTGATGTCGTAGTCTAGCAGTGATGTCGTATTCTAGCAGTGATGTCGTAGCAGTGATGTCGTAGTCTAGCAGTGATGTTGTAGTCTAGCTGTGATGTCGTAGTCTAGCAGTGATGTCGTAGTCTAACAGCGCTGTCATAGTCTAGCAGCGCTGTAATAGTCTAGCAGTGATGTCATAGTCTAGCAGCGCTGTCATAGTCTAGCAGTGATTTCATAGTCTAGCAGTGATGTCATAGTCTAGCAGTCCTGTCGTATTCTAGCAGTGCTGTCATATTCTAGCAGTGATGTCATAGTCTAGCGGTGATGTCGTATTCTAGCAGTGATGTCGTAGTCTAGCAGTTATGGCATAGTCTAGCAGTGATGTCATAGTCTAGCAGTGATGTTGTAGTCTAGCAGCGCTGTCATAGTCTAGCAGCGCTGTCATAGTCTAGCAGTGATATCGTAAGCCTCGCAGTGCTGTCATAGTCTAGCAGTGATGTCATAGTCTAGCACTGATGTCATAGTCTAGCAGTTTTGTCGTATTCTAGCAGTGATGTCATAGTCTAGCAGTGATGTCATAGTCTAGCAGTGCTGTCATAGTCTAGCAGTGCTGTCATAGTCTAGCAGTGATGTCATAGTCTAGCAGTGCTGTCGTATTCTAGCAGTACTGTCATAGTCTAGCAGTGATGTAGTCGTCTAGCAGTGATGTCGTAGTCTAGCAGTTATGTCATAGTCTTGCAGTGATGTCATAGTCTAGGAGTGATGTCATAGTCTAGCAGTGATGTTGTAGTCTAGCAGCGCTGTCATAGTCTAGCAGTGATGTCATAGTCTAGCAGTGATGTCGTAAGTCTCGCAGTGCTGTCATAGTCTAGCACTGATTTCATAGTCTAGCAGTGATGGCATAGTCTAGCAGTGCTGTCATAGTCTAGCAGCGATGTCATAGTCTAGCGGTGATGTCGTATTGTAGCAGTGATGTCGTAGTCTAGCAGTGATGTCGTATTCTAGCAGTGATGTCGTAGCAGTGATGTCGTAGCAGTGATGTTGTAGTCTAGCAGTGATGTCGTAGTCTAGCAGTGATGTCGTAGTCTTGCAGTGATGTCGTAGTCTAGCAGTTATGTCATAGTGTAGCAGTGATGTCATAGTTTTGGAGTGATGTCATAGTCTAGCAGTGCTGTCATAGTCTAGCAGTGATGTCGTAGTCTAGCAGTAATGTCATATTCTAGCAGTGCTGTCATAGTCTAGCAGTGATGTCATAGTCTAGCAGTGATGTCGTAGTCTTGCAGTGAAGTCGTAGTCTAGCAGTTATGTCATAGTCTAGCAGTGATGTCATAGTTTAGGAGTGATGTCATAGTCTAGCAGTGCTGTCATAGTCTAGCAGCGCTGTCATAGTCTAGCAGCGCTGTCATAGTCTAGCAGTGATGTCATAGTCTAGCAGTGCTGTCGTATTCTAGCAGTACTGTCATAGTCTATCAGTGATGTAGTCGTCTAGCAGTGATGTCGTAGTCTAGCAGTTATGTCATAGTCTAGCAGTGATGTCATAGTCTAGGAGTGATGTCATAGTCTAGCAGTGCTGTCATAGTCTAGCCGTGATGTCATAGTCTAGCAGTGATGTCATAGTCTAGCAGCGATGTCATAGTCTAGCGGTGATGTCGTATTGTAGCAGTGATGTCGTAGTCTAGCAGTGATGTCGTAGCAGTGATGTCGTAGCAGTGATGTTGTAGTCTAGCAGTGATGTCGTAGTCTAGCAGTGATGTCGTAGTCTTGCAGTGATGTCGTAGTCTAGCAGTTATGTCATAGTGTAGCAGTGATGTCATAGTTTTGGAGTGATCTCATAGTCTAGCAGTGCTGTCATAGTCTAGCAGTGATGTCGTAGTCTAGCAGTAATGTCATATTCTAGCAGTGCTGTCATAGTCTAGCAGTGATGTCATAGTCTAGCAGTGATGTCGTAGTCTTGCAGTGAAGTCGTAGTCTAGCAGTTATGTCATAGTCTAGCAGTGATGTCATAGTTTAGGAGTGATGTCATAGTCTAGCAGTGCTGTCATAGTCTAGCAGCGCTGTCATAGTCTAGCAGCGCTGTCATAGTCTAGCAGTGATGTCATAGTCTAGCAGTGCTGTCGTATTCTAGCAGTACTGTCATAGTCTATCAGTGATGTAGTCGTCTAGCAGTGATGTCGTAGTCTAGCAGTTATGTCATAGTCTAGCAGTGATGTCATAGTCTAGGAGTGATGTCATAGTCTAGCAGTGCTGTCATAGTCTAGCCGTGATGTCATAGTCTAGCAGTGATGTCATAGTCTAGCAGTGATGTTGTAGTCTAGCAGCGCTGTCATAGTCTAGCAGCACTGTCATAGTCTAGCAGTGATGTCATAGTCTAGCAGTGATGTCGTAAGTCTCGCAGTGCTGTCATAGTCTAGCACTGATTTCATAGTCTAGCAGTGATGTCATAGTCTAGCAGTGCTGTCATAGTCTAGCAGCGATGTCATAGTCTAGCGGTGATGTCGTATTGTCGCAGCGATGTTGTAGTCTAGCAGTGATGTCGTAGTCTAGCAGTGATGTCGTATTCTAGCAGTGATGTCGTAGCAGTGATGTCGTAGTCTAGCAGTGATGTTGTAGTCTAGCTGTGATGTCGTAGTCTAGCAGTGATGTCGTAGTCTAACAGCGCTGTCATAGTCTAGCAGCGCTGTAATAGTCTAGCAGTGATGTCATAGTCTAGCAGCGCTGTCATAGTCTAGCAGTGATTTCATAGTCTAGCAGTGATGTCATAGTCTAGCAGTCCTGTCGTATTCTAGCAGTGCTGTCATATTCTAGCAGTGATGTCATAGTCTAGCGGTGATGTCGTATTCTAGCAGTGATGTCGTAGTCTAGCAGTTATGGCATAGTCTAGCAGTGATGTCATAGTCTAGCAGTGATGTTGTAGTCTAGCAGCGCTGTCATAGTCTAGCAGCGCTGTCATAGTCTAGCAGTGATATCGTAAGCCTCGCAGTGCTGTCATAGTCTAGCAGTGATGTCATAGTCTAGCACTGATGTCATAGTCTAGCAGTTTTGTCGTATTCTAGCAGTGATGTCATAGTCTAGCAGTGATGTCATAGTCTAGCAGTGCTGTCATAGTCTAGCAGTGCTGTCATAGTCTAGCAGTGATGTCATAGTCTAGCAGTGCTGTCGTATTCTAGCAGTACTGTCATAGTCTAGCAGTGATGTAGTCGTCTAGCAGTGATGTCGTAGTCTAGCAGTTATGTCATAGTCTTGCAGTGATGTCATAGTCTAGGAGTGATGTCATAGTCTAGCAGTGATGTTGTAGTCTAGCAGCGCTGTCATAGTCTAGCAGTGATGTCATAGTCTAGCAGTGATGTCGTAAGTCTCGCAGTGCTGTCATAGTCTAGCACTGATTTCATAGTCTAGCAGTGATGGCATAGTCTAGCAGTGCTGTCATAGTCTAGCAGCGATGTCATAGTCTAGCGGTGATGTCGTATTGTAGCAGTGATGTCGTAGTCTAGCAGTGATGTCGTATTCTAGCAGTGATGTCGTAGCAGTGATGTCGTAGCAGTGATGTTGTAGTCTAGCAGTGATGTCGTAGTCTAGCAGTGATGTCGTAGTCTTGCAGTGATGTCGTAGTCTAGCAGTTATGTCATAGTGTAGCAGTGATGTCATAGTTTTGGAGTGATGTCATAGTCTAGCAGTGCTGTCATAGTCTAGCAGTGATGTCGTAGTCTAGCAGTAATGTCATATTCTAGCAGTGCTGTCATAGTCTAGCAGTGATGTCATAGTCTAGCAGTGATGTCGTAGTCTTGCAGTGAAGTCGTAGTCTAGCAGTTATGTCATAGTCTAGCAGTGATGTCATAGTTTAGGAGTGATGTCATAGTCTAGCAGTGCTGTCATAGTCTAGCAGCGCTGTCATAGTCTAGCAGCGCTGTCATAGTCTAGCAGTGATGTCATAGTCTAGCAGTGCTGTCGTATTCTAGCAGTACTGTCATAGTCTATCAGTGATGTAGTCGTCTAGCAGTGATGTCGTAGTCTAGCAGTTATGTCATAGTCTAGCAGTGATGTCATAGTCTAGGAGTGATGTCATAGTCTAGCAGTGCTGTCATAGTCTAGCCGTGATGTCATAGTCTAGCAGTGATGTCATAGTCTAGCAGTGATGTTGTAGTCTAGCAGCGCTGTCATAGTCTAGCAGCACTGTCATAGTCTAGCAGTGATGTCATAGTCTAGCAGTGATGTCGTAAGTCTCGCAGTGCTGTCATAGTCTAGCACTGATTTCATAGTCTAGCAGTGATGTCATAGTCTAGCAGTGCTGTCATAGTCTAGCAGCGATGTCATAGTCTAGCGGTGATGTCGTATTGTCGCAGCGATGTCGTAGTCTAGCAGTGATGTCGTAGTCTAGCAGTGATGTCGTATTCTAGCAGTGATGTCGTAGCAGTGATGTCGTAGTCTAGCAGTGATGTTGTAGTCTAGCTGTGATGTCGTAGTCTAGCAGTGATGTCGTAGTCTAACAGCGCTGTCATAGTCTAGCAGCGCTGTAATAGTCTAGCAGTGATGTCATAGTCTAGCAGCGCTGTCATAGTCTAGCAGTGATTTCATAGTCTAGCAGTGATGTCATAGTCTAGCAGTCCTGTCGTATTCTAGCAGTGCTGTCTTATTCTAGCAGTGATGTCATAGTCTAGCGGTGATGTCGTATTCTAGCAGTGATGTCGTAGTCTAGCAGTTATGGCATAGTCTAGCAGTGATGTCATAGTCTAGCAGTGATGTTGTAGTCTAGCAGCGCTGTCATAGTCTAGCAGCGCTGTCATAGTCTAGCAGTGATATCGTAAGCCTCGCAGTGCTGTCATAGTCTAGCAGTGATGTCATAGTCTAGCACTGATGTCATAGTCTAGCAGTTTTGTCGTATTCTAGCAGTGATGTCATAGTCTAGCAGTGATGTCATAGTCTAGCAGTGCTGTCATAGTCTAGCAGTGCTGTCATAGTCTAGCAGTGATGTTGTAGTCTAGCAGCGCTGTCATAGTCTAGCAGCGCTGTCATAGTCTAGCAGTGATGTCGTAAGTCTCGCAGTGCTGTCATAGTCTAGCAGTGATGTCATAGTCTAGCACTGATGTCATAGTCTAGCAGTTTTGTCGTATTCTAGCAGTTATGTCATAGTCTAGCAGTGATGTCGTAGTCTAGCAGTGATGTCGTAGTCTAGCAGTGATGTCGTAATCTAGCAGTGGTGTCGTAGTCTAGCTGTGATGTCATAGTCTAGCAGTGATGTCGTCGTCTGGCAGTGATGTCATAGTCTAGAAGTAACGTCGTAGTCTGGCAGTGATGTCGTAGTCTAGCAGCGATGTTGTAGTCTAGCAGCGATGTCGTAGTCTAGCAGTGCTGTCATAGTCTAGCAGTGATGTCATAGTCTAGCAGTTCTGTCGTATTCTAGCACTGATGTCATAGTCTAGCAGTGATGTCGTAGTCTAGCAGTGATGTCGTAGTCTAGCAGTTATGTCATAGTCTAGCAGTGATGTCATAGTTTAGGAGTGATGTCATAGTCTAGCAGTGCTGTCATAGTCTAGCAGCGCTGTCATAGTCTAGCAGTGCTGTCATAGTCTAGCAGTGATGTCATAGTCTCGCAGTGATGTCGTAAGTCTCGCAGTGCTGTCATAGTCTAGCAGTGATGTCATAGTCTAGCAGTGCTGTCATAGTCTAGCACTGATTTCATAGTCTAGCAGTGATGTCATAGTCTAGCGGTGATGTCGTATTCTAGCAGTGATGTCGTAGTCTAGCAGTTATGGCATAGTCTAGCAGTGATGTCATAGTCTAGCAGTGATGTTGTAGTCTAGCAGCGCTGTCATAGTCTAGCAGCGCTGTCATAGTCTAGCAGTGATATCGTAAGCCTCGCAGTGCTGTCATAGTCTAGCAGTGATGTCATAGTCTAGCACTGATGTCATAGTCTAGCAGTTTTGTCGTATTCTAGCAGTGATGTCATAGTCTAGCAGTGATGTCATAGTCTAGCAGTGCTGTCATAGTCTAGCAGTGCTGTCCATAGTCTAGCAATGATGTTGTAGTCTAGCAGCGCTGTCATAGTCTAGCAGCGCTGTCATAGTCTAGCAGTGATGTCGTAAGTCTCGCAGTGCTGTCATAGTCTAGCAGTGATGTCATAGTCTAGCACTGATGTCATAGTCTAGCAGTTTTGTCGTATTCTAGCAGTTATGTCATAGTCTAGCAGTGATGTCGTAGTCTAGCAGTGATGTCGTAGTCTAGCAGTGATGTCGTAATCTAGCAGTGGTGTCGTAGTCTAGCTGTGATGTCATAGTCTAGCAGTGATGTCGTCGTCTGGCAGTGATGTCATAGTCTAGAAGTAACGTCGTAGTCTGGCAGTGATGTCGTAGTCTAGCAGCGATGTTGTAGTCTAGCAGCGATGTCGTAGTCTAGCAGTGCTGTCATAGTCTAGCAGTGATGTCATAGTCTAGCAGTCCTGTCGTATTCTAGCACTAATGTCATAGTCTAGCAGTGATGTCGTAGTCTAGCAGTGATGTCGTAGTCTAGCAGTTATGTCATAGTCTAGCAGTGATGTCATAGTTTAGGAGTGATGTCATAGTCTAGCAGTGCTGTCATAGTCTAGCAGCGCTGTCATAGTCTAGCAGTGCTGTCATAGTCTAGCAGTGATGTCATAGTCTCGCAGTGATGTCGTAAGTCTCGCAGTGCTGTCATAGTCTAGCAGTGATGTCATAGTCTAGCAGTGCTGTCGTATTCTAGCAGTGCTGTCATAGTCTAGCAGTGATGTAGTCGTCTAGCAGTGATGTCGTAGTCTAGCAGTTATGTCATAGTCTTGCAGTGATGTCATAGTCTAGGAGTGATGTCATAGTCTAGCAGTGATGTTGTAGTCTAGCAGCGCTGTCATAGTCTAGCAGCGCTGTCATAGTCTACCAGTGATGTCATAGTCTAGCAGTGATGTCGTAAGTCTCGCAGTGCTGTCATAGTCTAGCACTGGTTTCATAGTCTAGCAGTGATGGCATAGTCTAGCAGTGCTGTCATAGTCTAGCAGCGATGTCATAGTCTAGCGTTGATGTCGTATTGTAGCAGTGATGTCGTAGTCTAGCAGTGATGTCGTATTCTAGCAGTGATGTCGTAGCAGTGATGTCGTAGCAGTCATGTTGTAGTCTAGCAGTGATGTCGTAGTCTAGCAGTGATGTCGTAGTCTAGCAGTGATGTCGTAGTCTTGCAGTGATGTCGTAGTCTAGCAGTTATGTCATAGTCTAGCAGTGATGTCATAGTTTTGGAGTGATGTCATAGTCTAGCAGTGCAGTCATAGTCTAGCAGTGATGTCGTAGTCTAGCAGTAATGTCATATTCTAGCAGTGCTGTCATAGTCTAGCAGTGATGTCATAGTCTAGCAGTGATGTCGTAGTCTTGCAGTGAAGTCGTAGTCTAGCAGTTATGTCATAGTCTAGCAGTGATGTCATAGTTTAGGAGTGATGTCATAGTCTAGCAGTGCTGTCATAGTCTAGCAGCGCTGTCATAGTCTAGCAGTGCTGTCATAGTCTAGCAGTGATGTCATAGTCTAGCAGTGCTGTCGTATTCTAGCAGTACTGTCATAGTCTATCAGTGATGTAGTCGTCTAGCAGTGATGTCGTAGTCTAGCAGTTATGTCATAGTCTAGCAGTGATGTCATAGTCTAGGAGTGATGTCATAGTCTAGCAGTGCTGTCATAGTCTAGCCGTGATGTCATAGTCTAGCAGTGATGTCATAGTCTAGCAGTGATGTTGTAGTCTAGCAGCGCTGTCATAGTCTAGCAGCGCTGTCATAGTCTAGCAGTGATGTCATAGTCTAGCAGTGATGTCGTAAGTCTCGCAGTGCTGTCATAGTCTAGCACTGATTTCATAGTCTAGCAGTGATGTCATAGTCTAGCAGTGCTGTCATAGGCTAGCAGCGATGTCATAGTCTAGCGGTGATGTCGTATTGTCGCAGCGATGTCGTAGTCTTGCAGTGATGTCGTAGTCTAACAGTGATGTCGTATTCTAGCAGTGATGTCGTAGCAGTGATGTCGTAGTCTAGCAGTGATGTTGTAGTCTAGCTGTGATGTCGTAGTCTAGCAGTGATGTTGTAGTCTAACAGCGCTGTCATAGTCTAGCAGCGCTGTAATAGTCTAGCAGTGATGTCATAGTCTAGCAGCGCTGTCATAGTCTAGCAGTGATTTCATAGTCTATCAGTGATGTCATAGTATAGCAGTGCTGTCATATTCTAGCAGTGATGTCATAGTCTAGCGGTGATGTCGTATTCTAGCAGTGATGTCGTAGTCTAGCAGTTATGGCATAGTCTAGCAGTGATGTCATAGTCTAGCAGTGATGTTGTAGTCTAGCAGCGCTGTCATAGTCTAGCAGCGCTGTCATAGTCTAGCAGTGATATCGTAAGCCTCGCAGTGCTGTCATAGTCTAGCAGTGATGTCATAGTCTAGCACTGATGTCATAGTCTAGCAGTTTTGTCGTATTCTAGCAGTGATGTCATAGTCTAGCAGTGATGTCATAGTCTAGCAGTGCTGTCATAGTCTACCAGTGCTGTCATAGTCTAGCAGTGATGTTGTAGTCTAGCAGCGCTGTCATAGTCTAGCAGCGCTGTCATAGTCTAGCAGTGATGTCGTAAGTCTCGCAGTGCTGTCATAGTCTAGCAGTGATGTCATAGTCTAGCACTGATGTCATAGTCTAGCAGTTTTGTCGTATTCTAGCAGTTATGTCATAGTCTAGCAGTGATGTCGTAGTCTAGCAGTGATGTCGTAGTCTAGCAGTGATGTCGTAATCTAGCAGTGGTGTCGTAGTCTAGCTGTGATGTCATAGTCTAGCAGTGATGTCGTCGTCTGGCAGTGATGTCATAGTCTAGATGTAACGTCGTAGTCTGGCAGTGATGTCGTAGTCTAGCAGCGATGTTGTAGTCTAGCAGCGATGTCGTAGTCTAGCAGTGCTGTCATAGTCTAGCAGTGATGTCATAGTCTAGCAGTCCTGTCGTATTCTAGCACTGATGTCATAGTCTAGCAGTGATGTCGTAGTCTTGCAGTGAAGTCGTAGTCTAGCAGTTATGTCATAGTCTAGCAGTGATGTCATAGTTTAGGAGTGATGTCATAGTCTAGCAGTGCTGTCATAGTCTAGCAGCGCTGTCATAGTCTAGCAGTGCTGTCATAGTCTAGCAGTGATGTCATAGTCTAGCAGTGCTGTCGTATTCTAGCAGTACTGTCATAGTCTATCAGTGATGTAGTCGTCTAGCAGTGATGTCGTAGTCTAGCAGTTATGTCATAGTCTAGCAGTGATGTCATAGTCTAGGAGTGATGTCATAGTCTAGCAGTGCTGTCATAGTCTAGCCGTGATGTCATAGTCTAGCAGTGATGTCATAGTCTAGCAGTGATGTTGTAGTCTAGCAGCGCTGTCATAGTCTAGCAGCGCTGTCATAGTCTAGCAGTGATGTCATAGTCTAGCAGTGATGTCGTAAGTCTCGCAGTGCTGTCATAGTCTAGCACTGATTTCATAGTCTAGCAGTGATGTCATAGTCTAGCAGTGCTGTCATAGTCTAGCAGCGATGTCATAGTCTAGCGGTGATGTCGTATTGTCGCAGCGATGTCGTAGTCTTGCAGTGATGTCGTAGTCTAACAGTGATGTCGTATTCTAGCAGTGATGTCGTAGCAGTGATGTCGTAGTCTAGCAGTGATGTTGTAGTCTAGCTGTGATGTCGTAGTCTAGCAGTGATGTTGTAGTCTAACAGCGCTGTCATAGTCTAGCAGCGCTGTAATAGTCTAGCAGTGATGTCATAGTCTAGCAGCGCTGTCATAGTCTAGCAGTGATTTCATAGTCTATCAGTGATGTCATAGTATAGCAGTGCTGTCATATTCTAGCAGTGATGTCATAGTCTAGCGGTGATGTCGTATTCTAGCAGTGATGTCATAGTCTAGCAGTTATGGCATAGTCTAGCAGTGATGTCATAGTCTAGCAGTGATGTTGTAGTCTAGCAGCGCTGTCATAGTAGTGCAGCGCTGTCATAGTCTAGCAGTGATATCGTAAGCCTCGCAGTGCTGTCATAGTCTAGCAGTGATGTCATAGTCTAGCACTGATGTCATAGTCTAGCAGTTTTGTCGTATTCTAGCAGTGATGTCATAGTCTAGCAGTGATGTCATAGTCTAGCAGTGCTGTCATAGTCTACCAGTGCTGTCATAGTCTAGCAGTGATGTTGTAGTCTAGCAGCGCTGTCATAGTCTAGCAGCGCTGTCATAGTCTAGCAGTGATGTCGTAAGTCTCGCAGTGCTGTCATAGTCTAGCAGTGATGTCATAGTCTAGCACTGATGTCATAGTCTAGCAGTTTTGTCGTATTCTAGCAGTTATGTCATAGTCTAGCAGTGATGTCGTAGTCTAGCAGTGATGTCGTAGTCTAGCAGTGATGTCGTAATCTAGCAGTGGTGTCGTAGTCTAGCTGTGATGTCATAGTCTAGCAGTGATGTCGTCGTCTGGCAGTGATGTCATAGTCTAGATGTAACGTCGTAGTCTGGCAGTGATGTCGTAGTCTAGCAGCGATGTTGTAGTCTAGCAGCGATGTCGTAGTCTAGCAGTGCTGTCATAGTCTAGCAGTGATGTCATAGTCTAGCAGTCCTGTCGTATTCTAGCACTGATGTCATAGTCTAGCAGTGATGTCGTAGTCTTGCAGTGAAGTCGTAGTCTAGCAGTTATGTCATAGTCTAGCAGTGATGTCATAGTTTAGGAGTGATGTCATAGTCTAGCAGTGCTGTCATAGTCTAGCAGCGCTGTCATAGTCTAGCAGTGCTGTCATAGTCTAGCAGTGATGTCATAGTCTAGCAGTGCTGTCGTATTCTAGCAGTACTGTCATAGTCTATCAGTGATGTAGTCGTCTAGCAGTGATGTCGTAGTCTAGCAGTTATGTCATAGTCTAGCAGTGATGTCATAGTCTAGCACTGATGTCATAGTCTAGCAGTTTTGTCGTATTCTAGCAGTGATGTCATAGTCTAGCAGTGATGTCATAGTCTAGCAGTGCTGTCATAGTCTACCAGTGCTGTCATAGTCTAGCAGTGATGTTGTAGTCTAGCAGCGCTGTCATAGTCTAGCAGCGCTGTCATAGTCTAGCAGTGATGTCGTAAGTCTCGCAGTGCTGTCATAGTCTAGCAGTGATGTCATAGTCTAGCACTGATGTCATAGTCTAGCAGTTTTGTCGTATTCTAGCAGTTATGTCATAGTCTAGCAGTGATGTCGTAGTCTAGCAGTGATGTCGTAGTCTAGCAGTGATGTCGTAATCTAGCAGTGGTGTCGTAGTCTAGCTGTGATGTCATAGTCTAGCAGTGATGTCGTCGTCTGGCAGTGATGTCATAGTCTAGATGTAACGTCGTAGTCTGGCAGTGATGTCGTAGTCTAGCAGCGATGTTGTAGTCTAGCAGCGATGTCGTAGTCTAGCAGTGCTGTCATAGTCTAGCAGTGATGTCATAGTCTAGCAGTCCTGTCGTATTCTAGCACTGATGTCATAGTCTAGCAGTGATGTCGTAGTCTAGCAGTGATGTCGTAGTCTAGCAGTTATGTCATAGTCTAGCAGTGATGTCATAGTTTAGGAGTGATGTCATAGTCTAGCAGTGCTGTCATAGTCTTGCAGCGCTGTCATAGTCTAGCAGCGCTGTCATAGTCTAGCAGTGATGTCATAGTCTAGCAGTGATGTCGTAAGTCTCGCAGTGCTGTCATAGTCTAGCAGTGATGTCATAGTCTAGCAGTGCTGTCGTATTCTAGCAGTACTGTCATAGTCTAGCAGTGATGTAGTCGTCTAGCAGTGATGTCGTAGTCTAGCAGTTATGTCATAGTCTTGCAGTGATGTCATAGTCTAGGAGTGATGTCATAGTCTAGCAGTGATGTTGTAGTCTAGCAGCGCTGTCATAGTCTAGCAGCGCTGTCATAGTCTAGCAGTGATGTCATAGTCTAGCAGTGATGTCGTAAGTCTCGCAGTGCTGTCATAGTCTAGCACTGATTTCATAGTCTAGCAGTGATGGCATAGTCTAGCAGTGCTGTCATAGTCTAGCAGCGATGTCATAGTCTAGCGGTGATGTCGTATTGTAGCAGTGATGTCGTAGTCTAGCAGTGATGTCGTATTCTAGCAGTGATGTCATAGCAGTGATGTCGTAGTCTAGTAGTGATGTTGTAGTCTAGCTGTGATGTCGTAGTCTAGCAGTGATGTCGTAGTCTAACAGCGCTGTCATAGTCTAGCAGTGATGTCGTAGTCTAGCAGTGATGTCATATTTTAGCAGTGATGTCATTGTCTAGCAGTCCTGTCATAGTCTCGCAGTGATGTCATAGTCTAGCAGTGATGTCGTAGTCTAGCAGTGATGTCATATTCTAGCAGTGCTGTCATAGTCTAGCAGTGATGTCATAGTCTAGCAGTGATGTCGTAGTCTTGCAGTGATGTCGTAGTCTAGCAGCGCTGTCATAGTCTAGCAGTGATGTCGTTAGTCTCGCAGTGCTGTCATAGTCTAGCAGTGATGTCATAGTCTAGCACTGATGTCATAGTCTAGCAGTTTTGTCGTATTCTAGCAGTTATGTCATAGTCTAGCAGTGATGTCGTAGTCTAGCAGTGATGTCGTAGTCTAGCAGTGATGTCGTAATCTAGCAGTGGTGTCGTAGTCTAGCTGTGATGTCATAGTCTAGCAGTGATGTCGTCGTCTGGCAGTGATGTCATAGTCTAGATGTAACGTCGTAGTCTGGCAGTGATGTCATAGTCTAGCAGCGATGTTGTAGTCTAGCAGCGATGTCGTAGTCTAGCAGTGCTGTCATAGTCTAGCAGTGATGTCATAGTCTAGCAGTCCTGTCGTATTCTAGCACTGATGTCATAGTCTAGCAGTGATGTCGTAGTCTAGCAGTGATGTCGTAGTCTAGCAGTTATGTCATAGTCTAGCAGTGATGTCATAGTTTAGGAGTGATGTCATAGTCTAGCAGTGCTGTCATAGTCTTGCAGCGCTGTCATAGTCTAGCAGCGCTGTCATAGTCTAGCAGTGATGTCATAGTCTAGCAGTGATGTCGTAAGTCTCGCAGTACTGTCATAGTCTAGCAGTGATGTCATAGTCTAGCAGTGCTGTCGTATTCTAGCAGTACTGTCATAGTCTAGCAGTGATGTAGTCGTCTAGCAGTGATGTCGTAGTCTAGCAGTTATGTCATAGTCTTGCAGTGATGTCATAGTCTAGGAGTGATGTCATAGTCTAGCAGTGATGTTGTAGTCTAGCAGCGCTGTCATAGTCTAGCAGCGCTGTCATAGTCTAGCAGTGATGTCATAGTCTAGCAGTGATGTCGTAAGTCTCGCAGTGCTGTCATAGTCTAGCACTGATTTCATAGTCTAGCAGTGATGGCATAGTCTAGCAGTGCTGTCATAGTCTAGCAGCGATGTCATAGTCTAGCGGTGATGTCGTATTGTAGCAGTGATGTCGTAGTCTAGCAATAATGTCGTAGTCTAGCAGTGATGTCGTATTCTAGCAGTGATGTCATAGCAGTGATGTCGTAGTCTAGTAGTGATGTTGTAGTCTAGCTGTGATGTCGTAGTCTAGCAGTGATGTCGTAGTCTAACAGCGCTGTCATAGTCTAGCAGTGATGTCGTAGTCTAGCAGTGATGTCATATTTTAGCAGTGATGCCATTGTCTAGCAGTCCTGTCATAGTCTCGCAGTGATGTCATAGTCTAGCAGTGATGTCGTAGTCTAGCAGTGATGTCATATTCTAGCAGTGCTGTCATAGTCTAGCAGTGATGTCATAGTCTAGCAGTGATGTCGTAGTCTTGCAGTGATGTCGTAGTCTAGCAGTGCTGTCATAGTCTAGCAGTGATGTCGTAGTCTAGCAGTGATGTCGTAGTCTAGCAGCGCTGTTGTAGTCTAGCAGCGCTGTCATAGTCTAGCAGCGCTGTCATAGTCTAGCAGTGATGTCATAGTCTAGCAGTGATGTAAGTCTCGCAGTGCTGTCATAGTCTAGCACTGATTTCATAGTCTAGCAGTGATGTCATAGTCTAGCAGTGCTGTCATAGTCTAGCAGCGCTGTCGTAGTCTAGCGGTGATCTCATATTGTAGCAGTGATGTCGTAGTCTAGCAGTGATGTCGTAGTCTAGCAGTGATGTCGTATTCTAGCAGTGATGTCGTAGCAGTGATGTCGTAGTCTAGCAGTGATGTTGTAGTCTAGCTGTGATGTCGTCGTCTAGCAGTGATGTCGTAGTCTAACAGCACTGTGACAGCCTAGCAGCGCTGTAATAGTCTAGCAGTGATGTCATAGTCTACCAGTGATGTCATTGTCTAGCAGTGCTATCATAGTCTCGCAGTGATGTCATAGTCTAGCAGTGATGTCGTCGTGTAGCAGTGATGTCATAGTCTAGCAGTGCTGTCGTATTCTAGCAGTGCTGTCATAGTCTAGCAGTGATGTCATAGTCTAGCAGTGATGTCGTAGTCTAGCAGTGATGTCGTAGTCTAGCAGTTATGTCATAGTCTAGCAGTGATGTCATAGTCTAGGAGTGATGTCATAGTCTAGCAGTGCTGTCATAGTCTAGCCGTGATGTCATAGTCTAGCAGTGATGTCATAGTCTAGCAGTGATGTTGTAGTCTAGCAGTGCTGTCATAGTCTAGCAGCTCTGTCATAGTCTAGCAGTGATGTAATAGTCTAGCAGTGATGTCGTAAGTGTCGCAGTGCTGTCATAGTCTAGCACTGATGTCATAGTCTAGCAGTGATGTCATAGTCTAGCAGTGCTGTCATAGTCTAGCAGCGCTGTCGTAGTCTAGCAGTGATGTCGTATTCTGGCAGTGATGTCGTAGTCTAGCAGTGATGTCCTAGTCTAGCAGTGATGTCGTAGCAGTGATGTCGTAGTCTAGCAGTGATTTCGTAGTCTCGCAGTGATGTCGTCGTCTAGCAGCGCTGTCATAGTCTAGCATCGCTGTCATAGTCTAGCAGTGATGTCATAGTCTAGCAGTGATGTAAGTCTCGCAGTGATGTCATAGACTAGCAGTGATGTCATTGTCTAGCAGTGCTGTCATAGTCTCGCAGTGATGTCATAGTCTAGCAGTGATGTCATAGTCTAGCAGTGCTGTCGGATTCTAGCAGTGATGTCATAGTCTAGCAGTGATGTCATAGTCTAGCAGTGCTGTCGTATTCTAGCCGTGCTGTAATAGTCTAGCAGTGATGTCATAGTCTACCAGTGATGTCATTGTCTAGCAGTGCTATCATAGTCTCGCAGTGATGTCATAGTCTAGCAGTGATGTCGTCGTGTAGCAGTGATGTCATAGTCTAGCAGTGCTGTCGTATTCTAGCAGTGCTGTCATAGTCTAGCAGTGATGTCATAGTCTAGCAGTGATGTCGTAGTCTAGCAGTGATGTCGTAGTCTAGCAGTTATGTCATAGTCTAGCAGTGATGTCATAGTCTAGGAGTGATGTCATAGTCTAGCAGTGCTGTCATAGTCTAGCCGTGATGTCATAGTCTAGCAGTGATGTCATAGTCTAGCAGTGATGTTGTAGTCTAGCAGTGCTGTCATAGTCTAGCAGCTCTGTCATAGTCTAGCAGTGATGTCATAGTCTAGCAGTGATGTCGTAAGTGTCGCAGTGCTGTCATAGTCTAGCACTGATGTAATAGTCTAGCAGTGATGTCATAGTCTAGCAGTGCTGTCATAGTCTAGCAGCGCTGTCGTAGTCTAGCAGTGATGTCGTATTCTGGCAGTGATGTCGTAGTCTAGCAGTGATGTCCTAGTCTAGCAGTGATGTCGTAGCAGTGATGTCGTAGTCTAGCAGTGATTTCGTAGTCTCGCAGTGATGTCCTCGTCTAGCAGCGCTGTCATAGTCTAGCATCGCTGTCATAGTCTAGCAGTGATGTCATAGTCTAGCAGTGATGTAAGTCTCGCAGTGATGTCATAGACTAGCAGTGATGTCATATTCTAGCAGTGCTGTCATAGTCTAGCAGTGATGTCATAGTCTAGCAGTGATGTCGTAGTCTTGCAGTGATGTCGTAGTCTAGCAGCGCTGTCATAGTCTAGCAGTGATGTCGTTAGTCTCGCAGTGCTGTCATAGTCTAGCAGTGATGTCATAGTCTAGCACTGATGTCATAGTCTAGCAGTTTTGTCGTATTCTAGCAGTTATGTCATAGTCTAGCAGTGATGTCGTAGTCTAGCAGTGATGTCGTAGTCTAGCAGTGATGTCGTAATCTAGCAGTGGTGTCGTAGTCTAGCTGTGATGTCATAGTCTAGCAGTGATGTCGTCGTCTGGCAGTGATGTCATAGTCTAGATGTAACGTCGTAGTCTGGCAGTGATGTCATAGTCTAGCAGCGATGTTGTAGTCTAGCAGCGATGTCGTAGTCTAGCAGTGCTGTCATAGTCTAGCAGTGATGTCATAGTCTAGCAGTCCTGTCGTATTCTAGCACTGATGTCATAGTCTAGCAGTGATGTCGTAGTCTAGCAGTGATGTCGTAGTCTAGCAGTTATGTCATAGTCTAGCAGTGATGTCATAGTTTAGGAGTGATGTCATAGTCTAGCAGTGCTGTCATAGTCTTGCAGCGCTGTCATAGTCTAGCAGCGCTGTCATAGTCTAGCAGTGATGTCATAGTCTAGCAGTGATGTCGTAAGTCTCGCAGTACTGTCATAGTCTAGCAGTGATGTCATAGTCTAGCAGTGCTGTCGTATTCTAGCAGTACTGTCATAGTCTAGCAGTGATGTAGTCGTCTAGCAGTGATGTCGTAGTCTAGCAGTTATGTCATAGTCTTGCAGTGATGTCATAGTCTAGGAGTGATGTCATAGTCTAGCAGTGATGTTGTAGTCTAGCAGCGCTGTCATAGTCTAGCAGCGCTGTCATAGTCTAGCAGTGATGTCATAGTCTAGCAGTGATGTCGTAAGTCTCGCAGTGCTGTCATAGTCTAGCACTGATTTCATAGTCTAGCAGTGATGGCATAGTCTAGCAGTGCTGTCATAGTCTAGCAGCGATGTCATAGTCTAGCGGTGATGTCGTATTGTAGCAGTGATGTCGTAGTCTAGCAATGATGTCGTAGTCTAGCAGTGATGTCGTATTCTAGCAGTGATGTCATAGCAGTGATGTCGTAGTCTAGTAGTGATGTTGTAGTCTAGCTGTGATGTCGTAGTCTAGCAGTGATGTCGTAGTCTAACAGCGCTGTCATAGTCTAGCAGTGATGTCGTAGTCTAGCAGTGATGTCATATTTTAGCAGTGATGTCATTGTCTAGCAGTCCTGTCATAGTCTCGCAGTGATGTCATAGTCTAGCAGTGATGTCGTAGTCTAGCAGTGATGTCATATTCTAGCAGTGCTGTCATAGTCTAGCAGTGATGTCATAGTCTAGCAGTGATGTCGTAGTCTTGCAGTGATGTCGTAGTCTAGCAGTGCTGTCATAGTCTAGCAGTGATGTCGTAGTCTAGCAGTGATGTCGTAGTCTAGCAGCGCTGTTGTAGGCTAGCAGCGCTGTCATAGTCTAGCAGCGCTGTCATAGTCTAGCAGTGATGTCATAGTCTAGCAGTGATGTAAGTCTCGCAGTGCTGTCATAGTCTAGCACTGATTTCATAGTCTAGCAGTGATGTCATAGTCTAGCAGTGCTGTCATAGTCTAGCAGCGCTGTCGTAGTCTAGCGGTGATCTCATATTGTAGCAGTGATGTCGTAGTCTAGCAGTGATGTCGTAGTCTAGCAGTGATGTCGTATTCTAGCAGTGATGTCGTAGCAGTGATGTCGTAGTCTAGCAGTGATGTTGTAGTCTAGCTGTGATGTCGTAGTCTAGCAGTGATGTCGTAGTCTAACAGCACTGTGACAGCCTAGCAGCGCTGTAATAGTCTAGCAGTGATGTCATAGTCTACCAGTGATGTCATTGTCTAGCAGTGCTATCATAGTCTCGCAGTGATGTCATAGTCTAGCAGTGATGTCGTCGTGTAGCAGTGATGTCATAGTCTAGCAGTGCTGTCGTATTCTAGCAGTGCTGTCATAGTCTAGCAGTGATGTCATAGTCTAGCAGTGATGTCGTAGTCTAGCAGTGATGTCGTAGTCTAGCAGTTATGTCATAGTCTAGCAGTGATGTCATAGTCTAGGAGTGATGTCATAGTCTAGCAGTGCTGTCATAGTCTAGCCGTGATGTCATAGTCTAGCAGTGATGTCATAGTCTAGCAGTGATGTTGTAGTCTAGCAGTGCTGTCATAGTCTAGCAGCTCTGTCATAGTCTAGCAGTGATGTCATAGTCTAGCAGTGATGTCGTAAGTGTCGCAGTGCTGTCATAGTCTAGCACTGATGTCATAGTCTAGCAGTGATGTCATAGTCTAGCAGTGCTGTCATAGTCTAGCAGCGCTGTCGTAGTCTAGCAGTGATGTCGTATTCTGGCAGTGATGTCGTAGTCTAGCAGTGATGTCCTAGTCTAGCAGTGATGTCGTAGCAGTGATGTCGTAGTCTAGCAGTGATTTCGTAGTCTCGCAGTGATGTCGTCGTCTAGCAGCGCTGTCATAGTCTAGCATCGCTGTCATAGTCTAGCAGTGATGTCATAGTCTAGCAGTGATGTAAGTCTCGCAGTGATGTCATAGACTAGCAGTGATGTCATTGTCTAGCAGTGCTGTCATAGTCTCGCAGTGATGTCATAGTCTAGCAGTGATGTCATAGTCTAGCAGTGCTGTCGGATTCTAGCAGTGATGTCATAGTCTAGCAGTGATGTCATAGTCTAGCAGTGCTGTCGTATTCTAGCCGTGCTGTAATAGTCTAGCAGTGATGTCATAGTCTACCAGTGATGTCATTGTCTAGCAGTGCTATCATAGTCTCGCAGTGATGTCATAGTCTAGCAGTGATGTCGTCGTGTAGCAGTGATGTCATAGTCTAGCAGTGCTGTCGTATTCTAGCAGTGCTGTCATAGTCTAGCAGTGATGTCATAGTCTAGCAGTGATGTCGTAGTCTAGCAGTGATGTCGTAGTCTAGCAGTTATGTCATAGTCTAGCAGTGATGTCATAGTCTAGGAGTGATGTCATAGTCTAGCAGTGCTGTCATAGTCTAGCCGTGATGTCATAGTCTAGCAGTGATGTCATAGTCTAGCAGTGATGTTGTAGTCTAGCAGTGCTGTCATAGTCTAGCAGCTCTGTCATAGTCTAGCAGTGATGTCATAGTCTAGCAGTGATGTCGTAAGTGTCGCAGTGCTGTCATAGTCTAGCACTGATGTAATAGTCTAGCAGTGATGTCATAGTCTAGCAGTGCTGTCATAGTCTAGCAGCGCTGTCGTAGTCTAGCAGTGATGTCGTATTCTGGCAGTGATGTCGTAGTCTAGCAGTGATGTCCTAGTCTAGCAGTGATGTCGTAGCAGTGATGTCGTAGTCTAGCAGTGATTTCGTAGTCTCGCAGTGATGTCGTCGTCTAGCAGCGCTGTCATAGTCTAGCATCGCTGTCATAGTCTAGCAGTGATGTCATAGTCTAGCAGTGATGTAAGTCTCGCAGTGATGTCATAGACTAGCAGTGATGTCATTGTCTAGCAGTGCTGTCATAGTCTCGCAGTGATGTCATAGTCTAGCAGTGATGTCATAGTCTAGCAGTGCTGTCGGATTCTAGCAGTGATGTCATAGTCTAGCAGTGATGTCATAGTCTAGCAGTGCTGTCGTATTCTAGCCGTGCTGTCATAGTCTAACAGTGATGTCATAGTCTAGTAGTGATGGCATAGTCTAGCAGTGCTGTCATAGTCTAGCAGTGATGTCATAGTCTAGCAGTGATGTCGTAAGTGTCGCAGTGCTGTCATAGTCTAGCACTGATGTCATAGTCTAGCAGTGATGTCATAGTCTAGCAGTGCTGCCATAGTCTAGTAACGCTGTCGTAGTCTAGCAGTGATGTCGTATTCTAGCAGTGATGTCGTAGTCTAGCAGTGATGTCGTAGTCTAGCAGTGATGTCGTAGCAGTGATGTCGTAGTCTAGCATTGATTTCGTAGGCTAGCAGTGATGTCGTAGTCTAGCAGTCCTGTCGTATTCTAGCAGTGCTGTCATATTCTAGCAGTGATGTCATAGTCTAGCAGTGATGTCATAGTCTAGCAGTGATGTTGTAGTCTAGCAGCGCTGTCATAGTCTAGCAGCGCTGTCATAGTCTAGCAGTGATATCGTAAGCCTCGCAGTGCTGTCATAGTCTAGCAGTGATATCGTAAGCCTCGCAGTGCTGTCATAGTCTAGCAGTGATGTCATAGTCTAGCACTGATGTCATAGTCTAGCAGTTTTGTCGTATTCTAGCAGTGATGTCATAGTCTAGCAGTGCTGTCATAGTCTAGCAGTGATGTTGTAGTCTAGCAGCGCTGTCATAGTCTAGCAGCGCTGTCATAGTCTAGCAGTGATGTCGTAAGTCTCGCAGTGCTGTCATAGTCTAGCAGTGATGTCATAGTCTAGCACTGATGTCATAGTCTAGCAGTTTTGTCGTATTCTAGCAGTTATGTCATAGTCTAGCAGTGATGTCGTAGTCTAGCAGTGATGTCGTAGTCTAGCAGTGATGTCGTAATCTAGCAGTGGTGTCGTAGTCTAGCTGTGATGTCATAGTCTAGCAGTGATGTCGTCGTCTGGCAGTGATGTCATAGTCTAGAAGTAACGTCGTAGTCTGGCAGTGATGTCGTAGTCTAGCAGCGATGTTGTAGTCTAGCAGCGATGTCGTAGTCTAGCAGTGCTGTCATAGTCTAGCAGTGATGTCATAGTCTAGCAGTCCTGTCGTATTCTAGCACTGATGTCATAGTCTAGCAGTGATGTCGTAGTCTAGCAGTGATGTCGTAGTCTAGCAGTTATATCATAGTCTAGCAGTGATGTCATAGTTTAGGAGTGATGTCATAGTCTAGCAGTGCTGTCATAGTCTAGCAGCGCTGTCATAGTCTAGCAGCGCTGTCATAGTCTAGCAGTGATGTCATAGTCTAGCAGTGATGTCGTAAGTCTCGCAGTGCTGTCATAGTCTAGCAGTAATGTCATAGTCTAGCAGTGCTGTCGTATTCTAGCAGTACTGTCATAGTCTAGCAGTGATGTAGTCGTCTAGCAGTGATGTCGTAGTCTAGCAGTTATGTCATAGTCTTGCAGTGATGTCATAGTCTAGGAGTGATGTCATAGTCTAGCAGTGATGTTGTAGTCTAGCAGCGCTGTCATAGTCTAGCAGCGCTGTCATAGTCTAGCAGTGATGTCATAGTCTAGCAGTGATGTCGTAAGTCTCGCAGTGCTGTCATAGTCTAGCACTGATTTCATAGTCTAGCAGTGATGGCATAGTCTAGCAGTGCTGTCATAGTCTAGCAGCGATGTCATAGTCTAGCGGTGATGTCGTATTGTAGCAGTGATGTCGTAGTCTAGCAGTGATGTCGTAGTCTAGCAGTGATGTCGTATTCTAGCAGTGATGTCATAGCAGTGATGTCGTAGTCTAGTAGTGATGTTGTAGTCTAGCTGTGATGTCGTAGTCTAGCAGTGATGTCGTAGTCTAACAGCGCTGTCATAGTCTAGCAGTGATGTCGTAGTCTAGCAGTGATGTCATATTTTAGCAGTGATGTCATTGTCTAGCAGTCCTGTCATAGTCTCGCAGTGATGTCATAGTCTAGCAGTGATGTCGTAGTCTAGCAGTGATGTCATATTCTAGCAGTGCTGTCATAGTCTAGCAGTGATGTCATAGTCTAGCAGTGATGTCATAGTCTTGCAGTGATGTCGTAGTCTAGCAGTGATGTCGTAGTCTAGCAGTGATGTCGTAGTCTAGCAGCGCTGTTGTAGTCTAGCAGCGCTGTCATAGTCTAGCAGCGCTGTCATAGTCTAGCAGTGATGTCATAGTCTAGCAGTGATGTAAGTCTCGCAGTGCTGTCATAGTCTAGCACTGATTTCATAGTCTAGCAGTGATGTCATAGTCTAGCAGTGCTATCATAGTCTAGCAGCGCTGTCGTAGTCTAGCGGTGATCTCATATTGTAGCAGTGATGTCGTAGTCTAGCAGTGATGTCGTAGTCTAGCAGTGATGTCGTATTCTAGCAGTGATGTTGTAGCAGTGATGTTGTAGTCTAGCAGTGATGTTGTAGTCTAGCTGTGATGTCGTAGTCTAGCAGTGATGTCGTAGTCTAACAGCGCTGTCACAGCCTAGCAGCACTGTCATAGTCTAGCAGTGATGTCATAGTCTACCAGTGATGTCATTGTCTAGCAGTGCTATCATAGTCTCGCAGTGATGTCATAGTCTAGCAGTGATGTCGTCGTGTAGCAGTGATGTCATAGTCTAGCAGTGCTGTCGTATTCTAGCAGTGCTGTCATAGTCTAGCAGTGATGTCATAGTCTAGCAGTGATGTCGTAGTCTAGCAGTGATGTCGTAGTCTAGCAGTTATGTCATAGTCTAGCAGTGATGTCATAGTCTAGGAGTGATGTCATAGTCTAGCAGTGCTGTCATAGTCTAGCCGTGATGTCATAGTCTAGCAGTGATGTCATAGTCTAGCAGTGATGTTGTAGTCTAGCAGTGCTGTCATAGTCTAGCAGCTCTGTCATAGTCTAGCAGTGATGTCATAGTCTAGCAGTGATGTCGTAAGTGTCGCAGTGCTGTCATAGTCTAGCACTGATGTCATAGTCTAGCAGTGATGTCATAGTCTAGCAGTGCTGTCATAGTCTAGCAGCGCTGTCGTAGTCTAGCAGTGATGTCGTAGTCTCGCAGTGATGTCGTCGTCTAGCAGCGCTGTCATAGTCTAGCATCGCTGTCATAGTCTAGCAGTGATGTCATAGTCTAGCAGTGATGTAAGTCTCGCAGTGATGTCATAGACTAGCAGTGATGTCATTGTCTAGCAGTGCTGTCATAGTCTCGCAGTGATGTCATAGTCTAGCAGTGATGTCATAGTCTTGCAGTGCTGTCAGATTCTAGCAGAGATGTCATAGTCTAGCAGTGATGTCATAGTCTAGCAGTGCTGTCGTATTCTAGCAGTGCTGTCATAGTCTAGCAGTGATGTCATAGTCTAGCAGTGATGTCGTAGTCTAGCAGTGATGTCGTAGTCTAGCAGTTATGTCATAGTCTAACAGTGATGTCATAGTCTAGTAGTGATGGCATAGTCTAGCAGTGCTGTAATAGTCTAGCAGTGATGTCATAGTCTAGCAGTGATGTCGTAAGTGTCGCAGTGCTGTCATAGTCTAGCACTGATGTCATAGTCTAGTAGTGATGGCATAGTCTAGCAGTGCTGCCATAGTCTAGCAACGCTGTCGTAGTCTAGCAGTGATGTCGTATTCTAGCAGTGATGTCGTAGTCTAGCAGTGATGTCGTAGTCTAGCAGTGATGTCGTAGCAGTGATGTCGTAGTCTAGCATTGATTTCGTAGGCTAGCAGTGATGTCGTAGCCTACCAGTGATGTTGTAATCTAGCAGTGATGTCATAGTCTAGCAATAATGTCATAGTCTACCAGTGATGTCGTAAGTCTCGCAGTGCTGTCATAGTCTAGCAGTGATGTCATAGTCTAGCAGTGCTGTCGTATTCTAGCAATGCTGTCATAGTCTAGCAGTGATGTCGTCGTGTAGCAGTGATGTCATAGTCTAGCAGTTATGTCATAGTCTAGCAGTGATGTCATAGTCTAGGAGTGATGTCATAGTCTAGCAGTGCTGTCATAGTCTAGCCGTGATGTCATAGTCTAGCAGTGATGTCATAGTCTAGCAGTGATGTTGTAGTCTAGCAGCGCTGTCATAGTCTAGCAGCGCTGTCATAGTCTAGCAGTGATGTCATAGTCTAGCAGTGATGTAAGTCTCGCAGTGCTGTCATAGTCTAGCACTGATTTCATAGTCTAGCAGTGTTGTCATAGTCTAGCAGTGCTGTCATAGTCTAGCAGCGCTGTCGTAGTCTAGCGGTGATCTCGTATTGTAGCAGTGATGTCGTAGTCTAGCAGTGATGTCGTAGTCTAGCAGTGATGTCGTATTCTAGCAGTGATGTCGTAGCAGTGATGTCGTAGTCTAGCAGTGATGTTGTGGTCTAGCTGTGATGTCGTAGTCTAGCAGTGATGTCGTAGTCTAACAGCGCTGTCACAGTCTAGCAGCGCTGTAATAGTCTAGCAGTGATGTCATAGTCTACCAGTGATGTCATTGTCTAGCAGTGCTATCATAGTCTCGCAGTGATGTCATAGTCTAGCAGTGATGTCGTAGTCTAGCAGTGAGGTCATAGTCTAGCAGTGCTGTCGTATTCTAGCAATGCTGTCATAGTCTAGCAGTGATGTCGTCGTGTAGCAGTGATGTCATAGTCTAGCAGTTATGTCATAGTCTAGCAGTGATGTCATAGTCTTGCAGTGATGTCATAGTCTAGGAGTGATGTCATAGTCTAGCAGTGATGTCATAGTCTAGGAGTGCTGTCATAGTCTAGCCGTAATGTCATAGTCTAGCAGTGATGTCATAGTCTAGCAGTGATGTCATCGTCTAGCAGCGCTGTCATAGTCTAGCAGCGCTGTCATAGTCTAGCAGTGATGTCATAGTCTAACAGTGATGTAAGTCTCGCAGTGATGTCATAGTCTAGCAGTGATGTCATTGTCTAGCAGTGCTGTCATAGTCTCGCAGTGATGTCATAGTCTAGCAGTGATGTCATAGTCTAGCAGTGCTGTCGGATTCTAGCAGTGATGTCATAGTCTAGCAGTGATGTCATAGTCTAGCAGTGCTGTCGTATTCTAACAGTGCTGTCATAGTCTAGCAGTGATGTCATAGTCTAGCAGTGATGTCGTAGTCTAGCAGTGATGTCGTAGTCTAGCAGTTATGTCATAGTCTAGCAGTGATGTCATAGTCTAGGAGTGATGTCGTAAGTCTCCCAGTGCTGTCATAGTCTAGCACTGATGTCATAGTCTAGCAGTGATGTCATAGTCTAGCAGTGCTGTCATAGTCTAGCAGCGCTGTCGTAGTCTAGCAGTGATGTCGTATTCTAGCAGTGATGTCGTAGCCTAACAGTGATGTCGTAGTCTAGCAGTGATGTCGTAGCAGTGATGTCGTAGTCTAACAGTGATTTCGTAGTCTAGCAGTCATGTCGTAGCCTACCAGTGATGTTGTAGTCTAGCAGTTATGTCATAGTCTAGAAATAATGTCATAGTCTAGCAGTGCTGTCGTAGTCTAGCAGCGCTGTCATAGTCTAGCAGTGATGTCGTAAGTTTCGCAGTGATGTCATTGTCTAGCAGTGATGTCATTGACTAGCAGTTCTGTCATAGTCTAGCAGTGATGTCATAGTCTAGCAGTGATGTCATAGTTTAGCAGTCCTTTCGTATTCTAGCAGTGCTGTCATAGTCTAGCAGTGATGTCGTAGTCTAGCAGTGATGTCGTAGTCTACCAGTTATGTCATAGTCTAGCAGTGATGTCATAGTCTAGGAGTGATGTCATAGTCTAGCAGTGCTGTCATAGTCTAGCAGTGATGTCATAGTCTAGCAGTGCTGTCATAGTCTAGCAGTGATGTCGTCGTGTAGCAGTGATGTCATAGTCTAGCAGTTATGTCATAGTCTAGCAGTGATGTCATAGTCTAGGAGTGATGTCATAGTCTAGCAGTGCTGTCATAGTCTAGCCGTGATGTCATAGTCTAGCAGTCATGTCATAGTCTAGCAGTGATGTTGTAGTCTAGCAGCGCTGTCATAGTCTAGCAGCGCTGTCATAGTCTAGCAGTGATGTCATAGTCTAGCAGTGATGTAAGTCTCGCAGTGCTGTCATAGTCTAGCACTGATTTCATAGTCTAGCAGTGATGTCATAGTCTAGCAGTGCTGTCATAGTCTAGCAGCGCTGTCGTAGTCCAGCAGTGATCTCGTATTGTAGCAGTGATGTCGTAGTCTAGCAGTGATGTCGTAGTCTAGCAGTGATGTCGTATTCTAGCAGTGATGTCGTAGCAGTGATGTCGTAGTCTAGCAGTGATGTTGTGGTCTAGCTGTGATGTCATAGTCTAGCAGTGATGTCGTAGTCTAACAGCGCTGTCACAGTCTAGCAGCGCTGTAATAGTCTAGCAGTGATGTCATAGTCTACCAGTGATGTCATTGTCTAGCAGTGCTATCATAGTCTCGCAGTGATGTCATAGTCTAGCAGTGATGTCGTAGTCTAGCAGTGAGGTCATAGTCTAGCAGTGCTGTCGTATTCTAGCAATGCTGTCATAGTCTAGCAGTGATGTCGTCGTGTAGCAGTGATGTCATAGTCTAGCAGTTATGTCATAGTCTAGCAGTGATGTCATAGTCTTGCAGTGATGTCATAGTCTAGGAGTGATGTCATAGTCTAGCAGTGATGTCATAGTCTAGGAGTGCTGTCATAGTCTAGCCGTAATGTCATAGTCTAGCAGTGATGTCATAGTCTAGCAGCGATGTCGTAGTCTAGCAGTGATGTCACAGTCTAGCAGCGCTGTCATAGTCTAGCAGTGATGTCATAGTCTAGCAGTGAAGTCGTAGTCTAGCAGTGATGTCATCGTCTAGCAGCGCTGTCATAGTCTAGCAGCGCTGTCATAGTCTAGCAGTGATGTCATAGTCTAGCAGTGATGTAAGTCTCGCAGTGATGTCATAGTCTAGCAGTGATGTCATTGTCTAGCAGTGCTGTCATAGTCTCGCAGTGATGTCATAGTCTAGCAGTGATGTCATAGTCTAGCAGTGCTGTCGGATTCTAGCAGTGATGTCATAGTCTAGCAGTGATGTCATAGTCTAGCAGTGCTGTCGTATTCTAGCAGTGCTGTCATAGTCTAGCAGTGATGTCATAGTCTAGCAGTGATGTCGTAGTCTAGCAGTGATGTCGTAGTCTAGCAGTTATGTCATAGTCTAGCAGTGATGTCATAGTCTAGGAGTGATGTCGTAAGTCTCCCAGTGCTGTCATAGTCTAGCACTGATGTCATAGTCTAGCAGTGATGTCATAGTCTAGCAGTGCTGTCATAGTCTAGCAGCGCTGTCGTAGTCTAGCAGTGATGTCGTATTCTAGCAGTGATGTCGTAGCCTAACAGTGATGTCGTAGTCTAGCAGTGATGTCATAGTCTAGCAGCGATGTTGTAGTCTAGCAGCGCTGTCATAGTCTAGCAGTGATGTCATAGTGTAGCAGTGATGTCGTAGTCTAGCAGTGCTGTCATATTCTAGCAGTGATGTCGTAGTCTAGCAGTGATGTCGTCGTCTAGCAGCGCTGTCATAGTCTAGCAGCGCTGTCATAGTCTAGCAGTGATGTCATAGTCTAGCAGTGATGTAAGTCTCGCAGTGATGTCATAGTCTAGCAGTGATGTCATTGTCTAGCAGTGCTGTCATAGTCTCGCAGTGATGTCATAGTCTAGCAGTGATGTCATAGTCTAGCAGTGATGTCGTAGTCTAGCAGTAATGTTGTCGTCTAGCAGCGCTGTCATAGTCTAGCAGCGCTGTCATAGTCTAGAAGTGATGTCATAGTCTAGCAGTGATGTAAGTCTCGCAGTGATGTCATAGTCTAGCAGTGATGTCATTGTCTAGCAGTGCTGTCATAGTCTCGCAATGATGTCATAGTCTAGCAGTGATGTCATAGTCGAGCAGTGTTGTCGGATTCTAGCAGTGATGTCATAGTCTAGCAGTGATGTCATAGTGTAGCAGTGCTGTCCTATTCTAGCAGTGCTGTCATAGTCTAGCAGTGATGTCATAGTCTAGCAGTGATGTAGTAGTCTAGCAGTGATGTCGTAGTCATGCAGTTATGTCATAGTCTAGCAGTGATGTCATAGTCTAGGAATGATGTCACAGTCTAGCAGTGCTGTCATAGTCTAGCCGTGATGTCATAGTCTAGCAGTGATTTCATAGTCTAGCAGTGATGTTGTAGTCTAGCAGCGCTGTCATAGTCTAGCAGCGCTGTCATAGACTAGCAGTGATGTCCTAGCCTACCAGTGATGTTGTAGTCTAGCAGTGTTGTCATAGTCTAGCAATAATGTCATAGTCTAGCAGTGCTGTCGTAGTCTAGCAGTGCTGTCATAGTCTAGCAGTGATGTCATAGTCTAGCAGTGATGTCATAGTCTAGGAGTGATGTCGTAAGTCTCGCAGTGCTGTCATAGTCTAGCACTGATTTCATAGTCTAGCAGTGATGTCATAGTCTAGCAGTGCTGTCATAGTCTAGCAGCGCTGTCGTAGTCTAGCGGTGATCTCGTATTGTAGCAGTGATGTCGTAGTCTAGCAGTGATGTCGTAGTCTAGCAGTGATGTCGTATTCTAGCAGTGATGTCGTAGCAGTGATGTCGTAGTCTAGCAGTGATGTTGTGGTCTAGCTGTGATGTCGTAGTCTAGCAGTGATGTCGTAGTCTAACAGCGCTGTCACAGTCTAGCAGCGCTGTAATAGTCTAGCAGTGATGTCATAGTCTACCAGTGATGTCATTGTCTAGCAGTGCTATCATAGTCTCGCAGTGATGTCATAGTCTAGCAGTGATGTCGTAGTCTAGCAGTGAGGTCATAGTCTAGCAGTGCTGTCGCATTCTAGCAATGCTGTCATAGTCTAGCAGTGATGTCGTCGTGTAGCAGTGATGTCATAGTCTAGCAGTTATGTCATAGTCTAGCAGTGATGTCATAGTCTTGCAGTGATGTCATAGTCTAGGAGTGATGTCATAGTCTAGCAGTGATGTCATAGTCTAGGAGTGCTGTCATAGTCTAGCCGTAATGTCATAGTCTAGCAGTGATGTCATAGTCTAGCAGTGATGTCGTAGTCTAGCAGTGATGTCATCGTCTAGCAGCGCTGTCATAGTCTAGCAGCGCTGTCATAGTCTAGCAGTGATGTCATAGTCTAGCAGTGATGTAAGTCTCGCAGTGATGTCATAGTCTAGCAGTGATGTCATTGTCTAGCAGTGCTGTCATGGTCTCGCAGTGATGTCATAGTCTAGCAGTGATGTCATAGTCTAGCAGTGCTGTCGGATTCTAGCAGTGATGTCATAGTCTAGCAGTGATGTCATAGTCTAGCAGTGCTGTCGTATTCTAGCAGTGCTGTCATAGTCTAGCAGTGATGTCATAGTCTAGCAGTGATGTCGTAGTCTAGCAGTTATGTCATAGTCTAGCAGTGATGTCATAGTCTAGGAGTGATGTCGTAAGTCTCCGAGTGCTGTCATAGTCTAGCACTGATGTCATAGTCTAGCAGTGATGTCATAGTCTAGCAGTGCTGTCATAGTCTAGCAGCGCTGTCGTAGTCTAGCAGTGATGTCGTATTCTAGCAGTGATGTCGTAGCCTAACAGTGATGTCGTAGTCTAGCAGTGATGTCGTAGTCTAGCAGTGATGTCGTATTCTAGCAGTGATGTCGTAGCAGTGATGTCGTAGTCTAGCAGTGATGTTGTGGTCTAGCTGTGATGTCGTAGTCTAACAGTGATGTCGTAGTCTAACAGCGCTGTCACAGTCTAGCAGCGCTGTAATAGTCTAGCAGTGATGTCATAGTCTACCAGTGATGTCATTGTCTAGCAGTGCTATCATAGTCTCGCAGTGATGTCATAGTCTAGCAGTGATGTCGTAGTCTAGCAGTGAGATCATAGTCTAGCAGTGCTGTCGTATTCTAGCAATGCTGTCATAGTCTAGCAGTGATGTCGTCGTGTAGCAGTGATGTCATAGTCTAGCAGTTATGTCATAGTCTAGCAGTGATGTCATAGTCTTGCAGTGATGTCATAGTCTAGGAGTGATGTCATAGTCTAGCAGTGATGTCATAGTCTAGGAGTGCTGTCATAGTCTAACCGTAATGTCATAGTCTAGCAGTGATGTCATAGTCTAGCAGTGATGTCATCGTCTAGCAGCGCTGTCATAGTCTAGCAGCGCTGTCATATTCTAGCAGTGATGTCATAGTCTAGCAGTGATGTAAGTCTCGCAGTGATGTCATAGTCTAGCAGTGATGTCATTGTCTAGCAGTGCTGTCATAGTCTCGCAGTGATGTCATAGTCTAGCAGTGATGTCATAGTCTAGCAGTGCTGTCGGATTCTAGCAGTGATGTCATAGTCTAGCAGTGATGTCATAGTCTAGCAGTGCTGTCGTATTCTAGCAGTGCTGTCATAGTCTAGCAGTGATGTCATAGTCTAGCAGTGATGTCGTAGTCTAGCAGTGATGTCGTAGTCTAGCAGTTATGTCATAGTCTAGCAGTGATGTCATAGTCTAGGAGTGATGTCGTAAGTCTCCCAGTGCTGTCATAGTCTAGCACTGATGTCATAGTCTAGCAGTGATGTCATAGTCTAGCAGTGCTGTCATAGTCTAGCAGCGCTGTCGTAGTCTAGCAGTGATGTCGTATTCTAGCAGTGATGTCGTAGCCTAACAGTGATGTTGTAGTCTAGCAGCGCTGTCATAGTCTAGCAGTGATGTCATAGTGTAGCAGTGATGTCGTAGTCTAGCAGTGCTGTCATATTCTAGCAGTGATGTCGTAGTCTAGCAGTTATGTCGTCGTCTAGCAGCGCTGTCATAGTCTAGCAGCGCTGTCATAGTCTAGCAGTGATGTCATAGTCTAGCAGTGATGTAAGTCTCGCAGTGATGTCATAGTCTAGCAGTGATGTCATTGTCTAGCAGTGCTGTCATAGTCTCGCAGTGATGTCATAGTCTAGCAGTGATGTCATAGTGTAGCAGTGATGTCGTAGTCTAGCAGTAATGTCGTCGTCTAGCAGCGCTGTCATAGTCTAGCAGCGCTGTCATAGTCTAGCAGTGATGTCATAGTCTAGCAGTGATGTAAGTCTCGCAGTGATGTCATAGTCTAGCAGTGATGTCATTGTCTAGCAGTGCTGTCATAGTCTCGCAGTGATGTCATAGTCTAGCAGTGATGTCATAGTCTAGCAGTGTTGTCGGATTCTAGCAGTGATGTCATAGTCTAGCAGTGATGTCATAGTCTAGCAGTGCTGTCCTATTCTAGCAGTGCTGTCATAGTCTAGCAGTGATGTCATAGTCTAGCAGTGATGTAGTAGTCTAGCAGTGATGTCGTAGTCATGCAGTTATGTCATAGTCTAGCAGTGATGTCATAGTCTAGGAATGATGTCACAGTCTAGCAGTGCTGTCATAGTCTAGCCGTGATGTCATAGTCTAGCAGTGATTTCATAGTCTAGCAGTGATGTTGTAGTCTAGCAGCGCTGTCATAGTCTAGCAGCGCTGTCATAGACTAGCAGTGATGTCGTAGCCTACCAGTGATGTTGTAGTCTAGCAGTGATGTCATAGTCTAGCAATAATGTCATAGTCTAGCAGTGCTGTCGTAGTCTAGCAGTGCTGTCATAGTCTAGCAGTGATGTCATAGTCTAGCAGTGATGTCGTAGTCTAGCAGTGATGTCGTAGTCTAGCATTGATGTCGTAGTCTAGCAGTGATGTCGTAGTCTAGCAGTGATGTCGTAGTCTAGCAGTAATGTCGTAGTCTAGCAGTGCTGTCATAGTCTAGCAGTGATGTCGTAGTCTAGCAGTGATGTCGTAGTCTAGCAGTGATGTCATAGTCTAGCAGCGATGTTATAGTCTAGCAGCGCTGTCACAGTCTTGCAGTGATGTCATATTCTAGCAGTGATGTCATAGTCTAGCAGTGATGTCATAGTCTAGGAGTGCTGTCATAGTCTAGCCGTAATGTCATAGTCTAGCAGAGATGTCATAGTCTAGCAGCGATGTCGTAGTCTAGCAGTGCTGTCATAGTCTAGCAGCGCTGTCGTAGTCTAGCAGTGCTGTCATAGTCTAGCAGTGATGTCATAGTGTAGCAGTGATGTCGTAGTCTAGCAGTGCTGTCATATTCTGGCAGTGATGTCGTAGTCTAGCAGTGATGTCGTCGTCTAGCAGCGCTGTCATAGTCTAGCAGCGCTGTCATAGTCTTGCAGTGATGTCATAGTCTAGCAGTGATGTAAGTCTCGCAGTGATGTCATAGGCTAGCAGTGATGTCATTGTCTAGCAGTGCTGTCATAGTCTCGCAGTGATGTCATAGTCTAGCAGTGATGTCATAGTCTAGCAGTGATGTCGTAGTCTAGCAGTGATGTCGTCTAGCAACGCTGTCATAGTCTAGCAGCGCTGTCATAGTCTAGCAGAGATGTCATAGTCTAGCAGCGATGTTGTAGTCTAGCAGCGATGTCGTAGCCTAGCAGCGCTGTCGTAGTCTAGCAGTCATGTCATAGTCTAGCAGTGATGTCATGTTCTAGCACTGATGTCATAGTCTAGCAGTGATGTCATAGTCTAGCAGTGCTGTCGTATTCTAGCACTGCTGTCGTAGTCTAGGATAGGAGTTGTTAGTAAGGACTTGTCCCTTGCTTTTTATTCGACGCGTGTGCGGCGATGGCACAGCCATCGATCGAGGGTCGAATTTGAACCGCGTTGTGTGATCGGCACCGCGCTCGCTGAAGGTGTTTGCCTTCAGGGAAGTCGTGTACTCTATAGGCAACTGCGCACAATTCTGTGAGTCACTTATAACTGCTTTGCCGTTACTTATTGCCAATTATGGACTCGACTATTGTCCTATCATCTCATAGAGTCCCTGGCACGTAATAATATGCTACACAGTGGCAGTGGGGTTTGCATTATGTCGATTTATTATTAATAAACCCCAATGATCCGATCTAAATTAGGGATTTCGATCGGATTATTGGGCGGGCACGTGGCACCCCCCCCCCCCCTCCCACTGGCTCCGCCAGTGCCTTTTCCGATGACGCACCTGTACGTCATCGGAAAGGGTTAAATGCGCCTCATTGGGTCCAGAAGCTGAACATCACGTTGATGTTGGCAACATTTGACTCACGACGATCAGGGACTTCCATGCACTCATTTTGCTTCCAGGGAACCAAAATTGCTACAATTTCCTGCGAACGCAGTCCAGCTTTTGCACATTTATCAAAGCTGGTTTAATGCCCACGCCATTATACAACCTATGTGTGGATATAGATGATTTATCAACAATTCTGGGTGGTCATGAGCGATATTGCCCGAGGACCTGCGTTTGAGAACCACTAATCTATAGCACTTTCCCAGGCAGTAATGGATTTAGGTGAACTAGGTTGGCTTTCAATCACTCCTTTTTGGATCCGGCTTAGGGCCTGGTTATCGACCGTGACTGGTCAACGTTCGACCCCCTATGGCGTGGTTCTAGAGGCCGTTTTCACACCAGCCACACTGACTGTAGCAAGCCGATGACCGGCAAATTTCCTTTAAGTTGATTTTGCAGACATCGAGTAGCGTAAGTCGTGAGTGCGTGTTCGTTTGTTCTAGCTGTGATACGGGGTCCGACTGCCAATGGTTATGGCTTAGAGGCAAAAAATCCTTTACCTCACATTCTTTATTCTCTGGAAACACGTACAGATCAAAGTTGCTGAATTCGTTTTTTTCTTCCAAATACCAGTCCTTGCAACCCACCACTTATATTATTATAAATGTTCTCCATTCAAATACAGATGAGAGCATTAGGTACTGCTCGCCCTCACTGATTTGTAAACATGCACAACCTCCGATTAGCACGATTGAATACGTACTGTGCTAAAGAGGTTCAACATACGTACATGCACACACATTGCAGAAGGTGCTGCTTGATATCGAATGAATCGGCAATGAAGTGAAATTGCAGCGGCTTCATCGGAGCATTTGACCACCAAACAGCAACGTTTGGATGTTAAACATAGTCAGGGTACCTCATCGTCATGACAAATGCCTCACCATTTCAGTTAACGTCCCACCTACGTTAGTTACTTTTAGACTGGCAGTTGTAAGCAGAAGATTGTTCCCATCTGAACCGTTGTCCACCTCCCACGGGATCTTTAGAATTTGCGAAAAGTGACAGAATGCTCTTGAGGGCCAAGTGACCATCTTAAGGTATCGAACCAACAATTTTGATATCCTATGACTAAGCCCTTGGGTAATCATCCGAGGTTATACAAAGTAGACCTCATACGCAGCAAACGTGAAAGTCTTAGACCAATCCCCCAACAGTGGCACAAAACGTGGCCTAAATTGGTATTTACACTTCACTCGGTTTTAGCTATGTTCTGAGGGTATAAAGACAGAAAAAAAAACGACATCCCCGAACACAGTTGAAACACACAATCTTCCGCACAGTTGGCGATCGCGTGCCAGGGGTGACGAAGATAAGCCTATTGAATGGAGGCCCGGGCGAAGCCCAGCGGTATCTGATGCTGGAGTTGTTCCCTGCCGAGCCAGTGCGCCTCTGAAGTCGGCCCGGCTGTTTCCGGTGATGGAAGGGGCCTCGCTCTCTAACGGATGTCAGGAGCACAATTGGAGGGGAGAGAGGGGGGGATTGCGGAATAACAAAATATAAAAAAGCTCCGTACAGTTCACGCATGCCCTGTTCAGGGGGGGCAAACTCTCACGCGGGCCCACAAACTGTTCCTGTGCCGGTGCTTTCGTGAAAACCTCTTAACCACTTGTAGTTGTTTTTTTTAATTCTTTTATTTTTTTTACAGGTTCACCGAAGATATATGTTTTGGTTCAAAAGAGTGCATCAGATGCATTGCTGCAGACGGAGCATGGTCAGTGTTATGCGTTGCGGCCTAAATCATTCTCGGTTCAGTTCTAGCTTTCTGAGGTGAGAACCACCTTTCACCACGTTAATTTGACCGCTCCAGAATGCACCCAATCTCATCAAGATCTTGGAAGCTTGGCAGTCTTGAAACCTGGTCAGCGGGTTGGATGGGTGATCAACATGCACGCACAGGTTGTCATGGGCAGCTGTGGGATACACGACGCAGGGGGCGTGCAGCCACATCCACTATTGTACTGTTCTCTCTGTACTCCCACAGCCATTAACTCTCACTGAGCAGCGTAGTGAAATTGGGTCAAATAAACCCAACTGACCAGCAAGGCGTGGTAGCAGTGGAATGACAAAAAGGCTGTACGTGTACACGTGGTGAGGTTAACTCAGACTGAGAAGAATAATCAGAGGACGGGTCCATTAGACATGTTTGTCCTTAATGGAATAGAGGTACGTGGTAGGGTAGGGCAGGAATGGCTGTCGACCCCCACGTGTGTCCTTGTCAGTGCAAGGACCACCAACTCTGCCAACATTAAAAAATAAAGATTAAATACTGGGGGCTCTAAACATGTTATTCAGTGCTAAACGCTTTGCCATTTCAATGGCAAGAATGCTTGTAAGATTGCGAGCCATTAAACGTGACTCACTGACTTTCCACGTGTTGAAATAAAGCAAGCAGAATAATAATACATCGTAAAAAATGTAGAGAGAGAAATTACTGAAAACGCTTCCAATGTCTGCACATCATGCAAATATATAACAGGATTTAAAAAAACGTTTAGTTTTTTCTTAATCACAATGTGTATTTCATAAGATGTTGATCAATACTTTTAAACATTGCTATTCAGCATCATACTCCAGTGTTATCCACGGCTGCAGCACTAAAATATATTCATAAAAGCATGTTAACGCCTTTAATATACGGCAGCCTAAGTTGGGGAAAAGCCTCTATTCACTTAATTGTATTTAAAATGTGCTCGAGACTTTGAGGTGATTTCAGGCATCAAATATACAAATAAGTTGGCACTTAAAAGCATGGTTTTGAATGTGCCACAACATATAACAAAGTTAATTTTGTGCATGAAAGAAATAAGCTTGAGAGATTTATATTTTGGTGTTTATGTAGATCATCAAATCATCACTTATTCGACAAAGTGTGTTTTTAGAATTGTGAACCTGTCTTTTTTAACTTGTTTTGGAGAAAACAATTGTGGTTTTGAACTAATTGGTATTTTCTTTGGTTCTTTCGGTAAAGTCACGTAGAATGAGAATAAAATAATAAATTGATAAAATAAAATAGCACAATAATATTCTCACGACGTTTCGGCCACAACACAAGCGGCCTTCATCAGGTGAAGGGACGAGACTGTCTGGTAGGACAGCGCTGGAGTGAAACGTCGTGAGAATATTATTGTGTTATTTTATTTGATCAATTTATTATTTTATTCTCATTCTACGTGACTTTACCGAAAGAACCAAAGAAGATGAATCATTGCAGTCACGAAAGCTTTAAATCGAAATTTAATTGGTATTTGATTGCGCTATCGCGGATTGGTTTATGGGATGGAGCAGTTTTAACCACGGAACACAACTTTCGGATTGGCAGTAGGGTTAATAAGAACGAAAAATACATTCCGTGCCGAGTTTTAAGTTTGCGCACGTAAAGGCACATTCCCTCTCATTTGTGAGAAATTCCATGCGTGCGTTGACGAAGCACTAACTTGCATTTGCGAATCTTTAAAACTGCTACGGTTAAAAAATATATATACAACTCGTCTTCAATGCGCGGGGCGATTTTGAACGATTGTACTTTGTTTCGCATCCGTGAAATGTTGTGCAACGCGATATTTGCGCTTGCGTTGCGTGTTTGTGTCCAAACGCAACGGAACCTCCGTCTTGTTTTGTGCGCCGTGGGTACGGATCTACGTTAATGATTTTTTTTTCCCTACAGGATATCTAGGGTTACTCTGCCGCTTTTTTGCAAGGCAAACTATAAACCACTTTTATTTTACCAGGTAAGGCCCCACTGAGCTATGTAGCTCCTTTTCAGAACCGACCTGGCTATCACAAATGATAGCTCAACGAAGTGGCTCATTATGTGGACATTTACATCAGACAAATTACTCTAAACGCCTGTTTCTAAATGTGGACGGGAAAGCCCAGAGGACTCGGAGAAAAATCCACGCGACCACGAGGCAGAACATGCAAACTCCAAATATATACAGGCGTTAGGGTCGGGATCGAACCCACGACCTCCTGTATACCAGGCGAAGAAGTTTATTTCTTGCCACCGCTGCCTGCCTTCAACTCTTCATAAACACGCACACACTCTTACAACCAACTCCGTGACATTGCCCTAAATTCATGAGCGGCAGCAGCCACGGTCAATGCACTGGTGGATGGAAGCCTGCCCCAAGCTGTTGCCACTTCTCATGGTCGGGCAATGTAGCGATCCATCTCGCTCTTGTAAATGGGGCTGATTTCATCGCTGCATCTCTGCGATAGACGTTCTTTCAGACATTGTCCCTCCTTTGGCTCCCACTCCAATGTTAGTCGTCATTACAGTCATCTCCTCTAGGACGCCACACTTGAAAAAAGCAAATTCAGCAACATTGGCACAATTCAATTATATACAAAGTAGGTTATATATATTTTGTTACTAATAGGCATTAAATAACGTGCCACCAGTCCACGGACGGTCAACTAATTTACGCAACATTTTCCACGTGCAACTTAAGCAATGCAAGTACTCTGTGTGGCAATTATTTATTAGAGTGTTGTGGCTGGCTTGCAGTTGACATGCTGACATGAGCCAGCGTCGGGCGAGTTAATGGTGAAACGTTGGGCAAGTGCGTTCACCAAAAAAATAATTTGGCTCGTCGGCATGCGGTCGGTGCTGGCCCAGGTATCGCAGCTGACTTCACCATAACAGATGTCAATTGAGAGCCCTTACCAGATGTCGTTATGGTGCAAGTGCAGGAGGTAATGCACTCCCTTTAATTAATAATCAACCCCATTGCTTTATACGCCCGTCTCGGCGAAGCTTGAAAACATGCCCCCGGTAAATGTAGCCTCGGCATCTGTGGTGCCCGTGGAATCGGTAATAGCTGGGAGAAATAAGAAGAAGAAAAGGCAACTTAGCCAATGCACCTGTACATCATCCGTATGACATCACCTCAATCTTTTAGTTGGCGGAGTCGAATTAACGACGTCCATTTCACCTACATGACGGCATTGCGGTTCAGATGACATGTTACACACATTTAATAGGTGGGGCAGCAGGGACGCTACCGTCTCCCACCGAGAACAGCACGAACTGTCTCTCTCTCCCCAAGCCCTCTCGTTGCGAGCAGACCCCCCCCCCCCCCAACAGCGTGCGTCTCCAGAACACGTTGCCATACACGCAGGAAGGGAATACTGCAGTTGCCGAGAGGGACATGCTTATGCAGTTGGCAATTCATGATGAAACGTGCGCACACACTTATTAAAGCAGGGTCGGATCCTGGATAGTGTTCATATGATGATGTTATTATACTTGGTTACCCAGAAAAGTCTCACTGAATCTCCATGACCTTTTTCAGGAGGGCCCTGCCAAGTGCTTTGCAGTCGGGGAGTGTGGGGGGGGACAATCATTGCTCTGTAAATATTCCAGTAGAGCAGTGGTTCTTAACCTTTACTTCAGCCTTGCACCCTTTTAAATACATGGTGTTTGATCAAACAAAGTAGTTGTCATTTTTTATTTAAAGCTTTCGTGAATGCAGGGATTCATATTCTTGGTTCTTTCGGTAGTCACGTAGAAGGGAAACAATAAAATAATAAAAATATAAAACAATATTGTTTGAAATTAATAAAAATATAAAACAATATTGTTTAATATTGTTTAATATTTTTATTTTTTTTATTGTTTCCCTTCTACGTGACTTTACCGAAAGAACCAAGAATATAAAAGGAGTTGTACTCACGTGCCCGTGCTTAATTTGTATTTTCGATTATTTACCTTCTAAAAAAAAATCTGGCCATGTCTCGCACCCGCAGAAAAGGCATCTTGCATCCCCAGGGGATGCGTGCACCCCAGGTTAAGAAGAACCACTGCAATCGAGTAATGTGGGTCATTTTTTTAAATCTCCAAACGCCGCAAAGTACTGGTGTGCGAACCACAATTGCACAAGACGGGCGTAGTAGGCCGCCGAGAGCTTTACGGTGTCGACGGGAAGGCAGTTCAGCCCAAATCCATGATTGTTACAGGAATTAAGCTCCCAGCATTTACGGCTCCTGCCTTCGCTAATCCACACTGACCGCCGTGGTCATCGTATGGCCCACGAACAGCCAGGATGTGGAGAGACGACGGTCGTGTCTTTGTACTGTTTGTTGTTGTAACGTTCTTACCCACCCCTACTGGACATCTGTGAAAAATAGCTTTATGGCTCATCGAATTCCTCCAGTATAAATACACATTCTGATGAGGCCCTCATCCAGCAGTGTATTCATGAACGGCTTGTACATCAGCACGTAGAGATATGGTTTACAAAGCAACTACGACGACCTGTGCATGGACGTATTCGGTATAAGTGCAGGGTAAAATATGATGTAAATATCACCATTTAAACTATGTTTAATATCATCTTAGATTTAAAGCTTTCGTGACTCTTTGGTTCTATTCGGTAAAGTCACGTAAGTAAAAAATAAAACAACAAAAAATTACACAACAAAAAATCACGACGTTTCGGCCACAACGCTTGTGTTGTGGCCGAAACGTCGTGATTTTTGTTGTTTTATTTTTTGTTTTATTTTTTACCTACGTGACTTTATCGAATAGAACCAAAGAGTAATATCATCTTTTGCATTTGTAGATACGATTCTTTACGTTGTGTATGAATCTGAATTTTCTGTACGAATTGATGTAAAGAAACATGTATTGATAGTTATGTAATGCTGATATGCTTTTAGTGAGGAGGCCTGGACTGCTGCTGTGTATGTGTACAATATATTGTTTGGTCTCGAGTTCAATCATAAATTACGAAGCCTTTATGTGAATTAAATATCTTTCACCTCAGAATGTATTGATTGGTTTATAATTGGTTATTTAAAAAATAAACTGCACTTACTGTCTTTTGTCTGTCTTGGGAATGTAGTTTTCATCAAACACCTATTTTAGTACTGTTTTAAAAAAAATACACGGCATCATTTCCTTCAGTAAATGGACCATCTATGCCTTAATTCTTTTAGCAAACGTGTTGAGTTTCATTGTTTTGCTACCGTTAGCAAATCCACAGATGGTTTCTTTACGTGTTTAACCTTATTCCAGTTTTCAGAAAATATCTTCAGTTGCTGTGCATATTCTAGATTTGAAGTTTTCGTGACTGCACGTAGGTGAAAAAAATATATTTTAAAAAAATATTTGTATTTTATTATTTTCTTTCTGTAAAGTCACGTAGGGGAAAAATAATAAAATAAAAATATTTTTTTCTTTTTCGTAAATAATAAAATATAAAGTATATATTTTTTAATTATTTTTTCACCTACGTGACTTTACCGAAAGAACCAAAGAATATGCCGTGCATATGCTTTGAGCCAATCTCCTTGACTAACTTCCCTTACAATTTTTTGCTCCCCCCCCCCCCTCCACACATTCTGAACAAACCAGTTCGTTATTTGAAATTGGTTTTAACCATTCCAAAAACGTTGTATGTAAAGTTATTTGCTTCGGGAGTTGTAGGTTGTGTGTCGTATATGGTGGCGTGGCGTGGCATGTCTGCTGCTGCCACCATTGTGAAATGTTGCACGCACACCAAGCCCACGCATCGGGTGTGGAGAAACGTGGGGAGTGGTGGCGTAGCGGTTAGCGCGCTGCGCTACGAACCCCCGGCCACCCGAGTTCGATCCCCGCACACGGTCCTGGGCCTCCCCTAGGTCGACTCAACCTTAAATGAGTACCTGATGCGGTGTGTAAGACATCGCCACTAGGAGACAAAGGTGGCCGGGCGTGGTGCTGGCCATACACCCCCTCGTGTTCTGTGCCTCCCTTCACAGGTGCTCGCTAATGGCACTTGCCCCAACAGGCTATACAGGGTATCTTTGTGTGTGCACGCACATGGGGGAGGTGGGGGGGGGGTGTGGAAGAAACGTCACAACGTCGTCACAAAAACGTCATAAAAACGTCACAGTCGTCATTAAAACGTCACAAAGTCGTCACAAAAAACGTCACAAGTCACAAAAATGTCACAAAGTCGTCGCAAAAACGTCACAAAGTCGTCATAAAGTCGTCAAAAAACCGTCACAATCCTGACAGCCTCACCCTGGCGGGGAGAGATGCATGGCTGCGGCCCGGGTGCCTCCCCAACACTTGACGCCAGTGACGGAACTGGCGCTATTCTTATCGCATCTCAACGGGATTTATATATTGCGCTTTAAATCAAGGCGCTTTACAAATAATTAACAACGGTACAGAGTGTGAATGGAATTGATGCAAGCAATGAGCAAATCTGTGATGTGTGAATTCTATGAAAATGTAATGATGATGAAAGGAATGAATGGGGTTAATGGGTAATAATATGAGAATATGAAGAGGGAACAGGGACGGTGATGATTATGAGGGGGAGATTAAGGGGGGTCTTGGGGTAAGCTAGGGAGCAATTAGTGAGTTTTGAGTGAGGAGCTGAAACTAGTGACCGCTTAATGTTCAGGGAGAAGTTTGTTTCGGTGAAAGGGAGCGAGAAGAGAGAGGAAGAGCGAAAGCGTGGATTGATCACAAGGAGGAGGGACGAGAGAGAGACAGTGAAGAATGATAACGTAGAGGGCGAGAAGGCACAGAGAAAGATACAAGAGTGGCAATATATGGTGGGATAAAAAAAGGGATTGGTAGACCAGGGTGAGGAATTTCAACAGGCAATGCACATTGGGGGAGGTGGGGGGGAGGGGCACGGTTTGGCTACGTACGGTGCGAAAGAAGTTCAACATACGTGATCAGACATTCCCGTCTCGCCACGCCACTCTTGGGGTCGTGGTCACTGCGAGGACCCGGTGTGATGCATGAACGTCGCCGCTACTAGGGAGGCAAAGGAGGCCAGGCGTGGTGCTGGCCACCCACCCCGCGAGGAGTGTGCCGGCCTTCAAAGGTTCTCAAAAGTCTGTTAAGGCTATAACGGGGGTCTTTGTCTTCGTGTGCGCGCGTGTGTAATGGCGGGGGGGGGGGGGTCGGCAGTGCAACGATTGGCGCGCTGTGCCACCAACCTGGCGATCAAAGTTCAATTCCCGCTCGCGACGACGATCTGAATGGGACCTTGCAGCTTTGGGGTTTGGTGCAAAGTGGTTGTGTGGCCACGGTTCATGAACTCCGAATTCCACCTTCCCCAGGCCGCCGCTAAGCCGAGGGGAAACGGGCCGCAATTCCCGCCTGCCTTGACCCAGTGGGATCGGCGCCGTGCGTGCGGCATTAGTGGTGAAGGTGGCCGACGGTGGTGGTGGTGGTGTCATGGAGGAGTGACTCGAAATTTAACCGACTCGAAGGAACGATGGACGGATTTTTTTCCGCCGGCACTGGGCAAGCTCCAGTTCAGCAGCGCCACTTGCGTCTCTGGCAGAGACTGCAATAAGAACCATCTTGTGATGTCTTTGTGTGGCAGCTATCCATGTATTTAATTTTCACGTGAGAAATATTCAACCTGGAACCTCCTTTGAGATAGAACGTCTTGGCTTGAAAAGATGTTGCCCACAGCGTCGTTTGGAACGTACGTAGCAAACACGAAACAGTGCATGATGTAGGTTTTGTTGGGTTATATCGCGTAAATATAACCAAAAAAACGACAGGGTGCTTAAAAAGTTTTAGTTATTGCCAAATTTTGTTTATAAATCGACAAATCTTTAGGCTTCTCTGAACATCTCCCGCAAAATATGTTACCCATGCCCCTAGCTGCACTATACGTATACCACTGGTCTCACTTAAAAGCTACATCAAATTAAGTCGTTTCACTTTACATGTTCATCAGAATCATTGGAAAGGGTTTTATTCGCAATGAAAGTTCGCAGAGACAAGGAATTTACTTTGGCAGTAAGGTGCATACATGCAAAATAGAGGAATCTTAAATCTTAAATAAGTGGTATACAAGTCTAGCTATACTAAAGGTACAAAGTCTAACTAACACTAATGGGCTAAAGTATGTAAAATTTTGAAGACAAGACAATCAGGGCGCACCGACTGGCTGAGGCTACCATCATCGGCGCCATCTCACCAGCACGGGTGTGCTGAACAGCAGGACTCTCTCACCAGTACTGTTGTGATGAACAGCAGGCCCCTCTCACCAGCACAAGTGTGTTGAACAGCAGGCCTCTTTCACCAGCACGGGTGTGCTGAACAGCAGACCCATCTCACCAGCACGGGTGTGCTGAACAGCAGGCCTCTCTCACCAGCACAGTTGATCAAGCAAAACAAGACAAACCCGGACAAAACAGGGCGCACCAACCGGCCGAGGCTGCCATGTTTTTTTTTTATATGAAAAAATTATGGCCCAGAGTTGTCTAGCCTAATTCACGTTCCAGATTTCTCTTCGTCGAGATGCATTGCTGCGTCTGGCCAATTCTTTTTTTTGTTCACCAGAAAAAACAAAGATCCGAGAAATCACTGATTTGTGGCTTTGTTGGGGTCTTTACAAAATACAGGGTGCTTTAAATTTTAGTTAAACATTTATACGGGACTATCGTTTTGAATGGAAAAAGAACGGATAATACACTGTAACGTGATAACAAATGTATGCTAATAGCTTCAAAAAGTCTAAGAGTCTCCCATTTGTTTCGCCATCGTTGTCAACACGTGGCCTGGAATCTTCTCCAGGTGATCTCCAGAGCCCCGAGGCAGCAGCACATTTCTCGTGGCGTTGTTGCAAATTTTCGGGAGTGTTAACATTTTTTTGAAGCACCCTGTATTGTGGATGCTATTGTTTGCGAACGCCTACATGTTCAACTGACAAAAACAGTGCATTCATTTATTCATCCACACGCACTTACGAATGTATCTATTTAATTAATTAAGTAATTCACTTGGGGAAAAAAATCCCTTGATGGGATGGAACATCGCATGGGTTCCATGGTGTCGATCGAAACTTAGGAAATAACTAATTAATTCAGTCAGCAATGCGTGGCATTGAGGCATTCCTGCATTTATCCATTCATAAATCAGTTCATTCATTCTCACCTTAATGCATTTATTCATTCATGCATGCGACAATTCATGCATTGGTTCTTGTGCTGCCTGTGCAATGCGTGCAAGCCTGCTTGGCACGGAGCTATATGCCGGCCACGGGGAATGTGACTGCGATATGCAAATTGTATGCACGTATGCTGCACGACACCAACATTGAACAACAACAATCTGAAAAGTGCACAAAGCATGGAGAAATGCATGCTTGGAAGTACTGTACAAGAGTGGTCCAGATGACGTGTGACCGCCCATTTAATTAACGTAAAACGTAATATAGTTTGTAAGTGAAGTTTATTTAAAACAAATGAATATGCGAAGGGTAAAAAAAAATCGAGGTCAATTAATTGGGGGGTCACAGGAGGTAATCTGGACCGCCCTATATATTGAAAAGCAGAAAGAAGAACACGTGGAATAGACACGTGGAAGTTTAAACCCAACTATAATGACTGTTCAAATCAGTAGCGGGCTCGAGCAGGACAAGCCGCTATAGAAGGGATGGTGGCCCAGTGGTCGAGACTCGTGACGGACTGTCAGCCAAGGGAGGGAACGCACAATCACAGAATGCATCCTCCGTCTAGATGGAGCGATGCAATCGGAGCGCGCGTAGGTGCTCTGGGTGGAGATGTCACGTTGCAAGAGCAGGAGAAAGGACTTGTTTTGGTGGAGAGGCCCTCATCCAGAAGATGATTGATCCTGCCTGATGGTGGTGATGATGATGATGATGAATAACACTCGCTTTCGAGGCGAATAACGAGGTGATGATGTGATGCAATTACATCATCATATGGGACGCAATTGCCATGGGATGGAAAACAACTTTTAAGCATTTAACGTTGGAGTTGTTTTATCGCCAAGTTCTGGGCAACCATTTGATAAAAGCTTGGTAGATTTATTGTTTTTCTCCTGGGGTATAAGTCCCAGACTGTAACGCAATTATCACCTAAAATTTGATTTGTTGCATAATGCGTATAAGTTATAGTGACTCCCCCGCTGCAGACAGAGATACGAGACAGAGCATACTCCGCTGAAGATTTCAGCCGTACTGCAGTTGGAAACGATTATAAACCACCAAACAAGACCCAAAACACAGAATACGGGGACTCCTCTACTGACGAACGAGTTCAGTTCCAGAGATCTGTTCGTGAGTCGAATGCTTTTAAGGAGAGGAGTCCCTCTACAGAGACAGCAGCAGCAACAGTCGCTGCATCGCCGCGCTTTCAGATGCGCATCTGCGGCCGTCTGGAACGCTCTTCCTTCCGATATTAGGAAGCCACTAGAACTATGCACTTTTAAATCATTTAGATTGACAAACTAATTTATTTTCTTAGTTTGTGTTTTAGTTTGTTGGCCTTCCCCCGCACCTCCGGTTAGCACGGTTGGCTGCGTACGGTGTGAAAGAAGTTCAACACACATACAGTAGCATATGCATGCTGTACATACAAAGAGGCAGCGACATTGGTGGATGACATAACGTGCTTTTAACTCTGCATTTTACACAATAGTAAAAACCCGGATAGCCGGACCATACCAGTGGTGGTGGGGGGTGGACATAGCAGAGAGAGAGAGGGGAAGGGTGGATGGGAGATGTTGGATTGATGCTGGAACCCACCTAAGTACTGCGCAGTACACCGTGAGTATGTTGTGGGCTGCACACACACCGATGTATAGTTATAATAAACTTACCGCATATAAATACAAACAAATAAACGAGTTGTCTTTTAGCAGGTAAGGCCCATTGAGCTATATGTAGCTCTTTTTCAGAAGCGACCTGGCTATCACAAATGATAGCTCAACAAAGCGGCGTATCACGTGGAGATGTATAGCAGCCGAATAGTCTAAACGCGTAATGTTGATTCTAAATGTGGATGGGAAAACCCGGAGGACCCGGAGAAAAATCCATACGCTCACGGGGAGAGAGACACGCAAACTCCAAATATACAGGCGTCAGGGTCGAGATCGAACCCAGGATCTCTTGCATACCCGGCGAGGTAGTTAACATCTCGCCTTTGTGGCGAGATGTTATTCTGTTTAGGGCAGATTTTGTTAGCGAGCACCTATTTAGGCCGGAACAGCATCCGTGTTATTATCTTCATAATCAGCAGCAGTATCAACATCATCATAATCATCAGCAGCAGTATCATCATAATCAGCAGTATTCTCATCATAATCATCAGCAGTATCATCATCATAATCAGCAGCAGTAACAGTGGGCTGGGCCTCACCTTGGGAACTTGCAATTTCCACCACTGACTCAGGACCACCCATGAAGATGGATGATATTGCTTATTTGTTTAATGTTGCGATTTATATTCTGCGTCGTTCGTGAAAATTGCATCTCACAATCGCTGAGCAACGACAAGACGAAGCTGGAAGGCAGCCAGGCGGTGAACTGGCACCAACAGTTGCCCAAGCTCTGGAGTCCTCTATATATCAAGATGTTAACAGCGAATTAATTAGTGTTAATACACGAACCAGGGGGTTGGCATTGGCAACCAGGGGTTGGTTGGTTCCCAGTGCCTGTGGATCTGTGTGTTTGCGTGAACCTCGAGTCTCTGGTCGGGTGTGTGAACATCACCGCTGGGGAGACAGAGGCGGCCGGGCGTGGTGCTGGCCACCCACCCCCTCGTGTACCGTGGAGGCCTTCATAGGCGGCACTACTGCGACTCGCGAGCCGCACTTGCCCCACTATCCTATTAAGGCTATACGGGGGAGGGGATCTTAGTCTTGTTGTTAGCCTACGGAGCGTGATTGATCAGCTCCAGCAGTGTGTGTGGGGCGGGCCTGATGATGTTATTCAGCTGCTGCTGACGCTGCACATAAGCTACGACTGGCTTACCCTGGTGGGTTCTTCCCTCCACGCTCACACAAATTCGGACAAAACTTCCCTCTCTGATTTCATCATAGAGGGGTTTTTTTTTTGGGGGGGGGGGGGGCTGTTAGATCGCGTAAGTATAAATCTGTCGTTAGACCCGCCACCACCCCGACACAGCCAGTAAAGAGGTTTGTCGCGTCAACAAAACGTGCCAATTAGTTACTACTCTAGCCTACCGGTGTCTTGGAGAGTAAATCCACGACATTTACAATTTGAGTGCTCTCTGATTTCTCGGCGGCAGTAAATAATAATAATCTGTACTTTATAAAGCGCCTTTCGTATTGAAGTATCTCAAAGCGCTGTATGTTAAAAAATTAAACGACACTTCAAAATAAAGGTTTATTCATTTTTAATTTTGGGCTAGATCTCGTAAATATAAATGTGTGTCGTTAAACCCGTCAACCACCCGACACAGCCAATTAGTAAGGTTTGTCACGTAAACAAAACGTGCCAATTCGTTACTACTTTAGCACACCGGTGTGCTGGAGAGTAACCCCACAACACTTACAATTCGAGTCCGACGTTTCGCTGGTGATTACAACCAGCTTCATCGGGCGATTAGCCAAACTTGGTGGCGGGTTTAACGACACATTTATAAACTAGATTCGTAGCTTTCGTGACTGCAGGAATTAGCTACCATAATGCCTCTACTTGATTACTGTGATATCGTTTATAAATCAGCACCCAGTACTGTTCTGAAGAAGCTTGACTCAATATATCATTCGGACTTAAGATTTGCATTGAACTGCCCATGTAGGACTCACCACTGCGATCTCTACATTGGGTCAAACTTAACAAATCTTAATGATCGACGTCTTATGCATCAGATATTGTTTATTTACGATGTACTTACAAAAAAATCCGCAGATTACCTCATGGATCTCCTTATTGTTTCGGAAAACGAATATGAGCTGAGATCTTCGCTCATTTACCAGCTTCTCATTCCTAAATGCCGTACAAATACTGGAGAAAGGGCTTTTGCTATAGATGCCCCCAGGGTCTGGAATGCTATCGCAAATAAACTCCAGCTTGGATCGTTACCAACAAGACGATCACTCAAAAATGCTCTAGAGGAGTCGTACAACCCTAGCTGCCACTGCTATCCTGTTGCCTGAAATTAAAAATATAGCTATAGATTACCGACGTATGAACTTATTATGCATGTTGATTATAGTGTGCTGCTACTGCTCTTGTTAATCCGGCTGTTATGGATTGACTTATGCAGCTAGCGAAGGACGCTAGGTTTAGTGATGTGTGTTGTGTGTGTCGCTATTGTAAACTTGTAATCACATTTGTTGGGAGAACTGTTACGTTGTTTACATAGCATTGTTTTAGTAAGTTTTAGAGGGGCTTGGTTTGGCCCGATTTTTTTGATTAAGTATAGATTTATACTTTAAATTTCGATCTGTATTGTATTATGATTGTTATTGGGATCAAACATCGAAATGGAATTTTTTGCACTTTTTGTACGCAGCATGGACGGGTTGTGCTTTTTCTGTACGATTTTATTGTTTACGTATGTGATGTTTAGATTTGTGTACAATGGATTTTAGGTGTATCTTGTAATTTTATTGTTTGCTGCGGTTGAACCCAAATCAAGAGCCGAATGGCTCACAGGGTAAATCCTAATAAATGAAAAAACTGATACTGAAACTCTTTGGATATTTCGGTAAAGTCGCGTGACTTTACCGAAAGAACCAAAGAGTGATACATTTATACTTACGTAATATAACCCAAATTTTTAAAAAAAACTTTATTATGGATAATATCGGTCGCGAAAGCTTACATGTTAAAACTACACTCACGGGTATAGATAACATCTAAGCGGCATAGAAAGCTGATAATAACAATATCAATAACTAAATAATATCCACCATCGAGCAGCCTGTCACATGCAAGTGGCCCACGTCACTAGCCCCAGTGGGTTCCTATGCACTGTATGTCCAACTTCTTTCACACTCTACGTAGCCAACCTCCCTCATCGTAAGTGCGGGGGAAGGGTTATAGTTAAATTTTTGTGTATGTTGTACTTCTTTCGCACCGTACGTAGCCAACCGCGCTATACCTGGCCGCTAATGAAGGCCTCCTATACACGCTTTGGGTTTTTTTTTTAATCGTTGGCGATTCAAAAAAATAACGAAAATATAACATGGGTTAGTTATACATTGTCATACTTTACATATGGCATTGTGTAGCGCTTACTGTTGAACATCATTCATGAACAACAGCATACAATCTAAATTGCCAAATCGTTTTTCGCTAAGGTAGAGTGTTCTCTGCCCTTATTATTAGTAGTAGTATTATTTAAAATCAATCATTCGGTGGGTATTTGCATGGAATCGTTCTTCACTGCATTTGTATGTTTCCCGAGGCACCTTGGATACCCTTGCAAACGAAATATTCCATCCCAAAGGATTATCCAGGAAGTAAAAAAAACCGTAATACATAAATAACATTGACTTTTCAGCATTAAATTTCATAACTTTTTAAACGTTGCCCTTTGCTGGAAGCCAACCCCTCAAGCAGCCAATTAATTCACTGCTGACCCAACCTCGTCAATGCACCTCCGATTAGCACGGTTGGCTACGTACGATGCGAACGAAGTTCAACAATCCACGTATGCATACAATGCGTGCATTTATGTTGAAACACACCTGATCTTGGCGCAGGTATAAATTATGTTTGTAACCGTTCGCTTCGCCGGTAATGGGTGACTAATGTTACCTCTTCATTAGTTTCCGCCTATCATCTGGTGTCCTGAATGTGCACGGCACACAGCGGATCTCATATTCTGATTTGAAAAGCTTTTTTTTAACGCCGTGGTGATTCGCAATGCTTTCCTCGACGTTATTTGTACGACGCGTGTATGGTTGAACTTCTTTCGCACCGTACGTAGCCAACCGTGTTATTCGCATGTGCGGGGAGAAGGACAACTAGACGTTAACTAACCAAAATCATGATAATTGTTTTTTTACCTTTTTATCTGGCAACAAAACTGACACATTTTTTTTTACAAGGAGTCATGTTTGCATTGACCACAAAAAAGGTGTCAGTTTTGTTGCCAGATAAAAGGGTAAAAAATCAATTATCATATTTTGCTACTGGCAAAGGAGGTTCCAATGGTGTAAATGCTTACCCCGAGCTCTCATACTCTGATGGTGCATTGTCTTTGAGTTGTGCGCCTTTTGGCGTCATCTGGTCAAACACCATATGAGACTAGGCTCGAAGGAAAGCTGTCTCGGGTGTGGACCAATCAATTTCAAGGACAGTGCCACATACATCATCAGAGTTATGTTTTTTGTTTGCATTCCAACCGCAGGTATTGTGGTCAATGCAAACATGGCTCCTTGTAAAAAAGGTGTCAGTTTTGTTGCCGGATAAAAGGGTAAAAAAAAACAATTATAATAATTTGCTACTGGCAAAGGAGGCTCCAATGGTAACGAAAATCAGTTCTAAACAAATTAGCGTTTCAATGTAGACGATGATTTGCAAGTGCGTAACTCCCAGTGGGCTTCCCGATAGCGGAAAAGGAAGAAGCGTTCCAGACGGCCGCAGAAGCAGCGCGTCAGCAGCCAACGCTGCGAGGATGACCACCCGAGTTCGTGCTATGGTTCGTGCTCCTTGACGAGACCGGCGAGGGTACTGTGGGTTCATTTGTGGCGAGGGCTTTGTGTGTGTGACCTTATTATAATTGTACTCGTTCGGCAAACCGAAAGCCAATGCGGCTCTGCGGAATCTTAATTGGAGGGGGCCTTGCTCCCCCCCCCCCCCACTCTCTCTCTCTCGTGTTATAACGCAAAGGGGGGCGGCGGCGGGGGGGAGGGGGCGAATAATCATCGCGTTATTTTTGTTTCTCCAATTCAAAGCACGGTTTACGGGAAATGATATCGCGACAACCGGCAACAGCAGGGTGCGGTGATCGCGCCTGTCCAAGAGAGACGTGGCGGGGGGGGGACTGTAACACGCGATGGCCTTGACTACACCTTGTGGGTCATGGGGGGGGGAGTGGGAGTTACTTCACCATACTTCACCTCGGCGGTCAGAGCTACTAGTAGCTACTACATATGTACTACATATCTAGGAGCTACGGGCCCCGCACTTTCGAGGGCCCAGCGCTAAAATGCTTTCAAGCTATCAATTCCGGTTCAGTGATTCTGCACTTGCTCTATTACTATAGTACTATACCGCCTTCAACTTGTACGGACGACTGGTTGTTTGAGGTTAACGATTTATCGTATTATCTGGCTGTATAGCAAATGAAAAAAATACAATTACTACACTATGCAAGTTAAAAATTTGTGTTTGAATATTTATATTTTTTAATTTAGGGCTCCTTTATAACACATGCTACAGGCCCCCCGCACTAGCTAAATCTGTTACTCCTCGGCACAGTCTCGCATTGCCAGTGCCGCTGTAAACGATTGTACGCTCTCACTCGCAGAACGCGAGATTAGGGATCACAAATGGGCCGCAAAAACTCCGTGGACGATATCGAACGTGAATGTAACAAACATACTCTTTGGTTATAAATGCAACAACTCTCAGTTGTGGTTCACCGAACATAACCTTTCTCGGAGCTATCGATAATGCGTTACAGGATATATCTGTGTGTAAAAAAACACATCGCGTGGTAACGAAATCAGTTTCGGAAAACATGCTGTACCACACATGTTCCGGATTACAGCATGATATGCAATTTTCTAAACGTACTATAAAGCAAACGTTTGTGGGGGTGGGGTGCGCCTTATAATCCAGTACCTGCGCGTGCGTGTGCGCGTGATCAGATTCTTATTTCGTGTGAAAGTATAACTTAATCTGACACCGGCGCAACGGAGTGCCTGCCTGGGTGCGTCTTACTCCGGAGCGTCTTATAATCGGGAGCTTGCGGTCAAATGCATCGTTGGTGCCAAGCAAGAATGCTGCCACCTATTGGGATAATTCTTTAGGCTCGGCCTCGCCGACAACAGATACCCGCGTGTGCAACACAGTGGGGTCAAAGATCTGGAAAAATCGCAGGCATCGTCGAGGTCACCGTACAGTCTCAGCGCAACACGTTGTGTGTGTTTGTGTGTGTGTCCACTCTGCTCACTTGTAGCCGTTGTCTGTCGCAAGCCCCGGCGGGTCACTGTTGGTTCAGCGGCGTCTCACGTTGAAGTAAACAACAGTAAACGCTGCTCGACAGCACTGGGCTCTGAGATACCATTTGTGTGTTTGTTTGTTAATGGGTTCTTCTAATTTAACGGTGGCTGGGTAGCTCAACCGTTAGTGCGCTTAATGCTGCTGCTGCTATTCCCGTTAACTCGCAGACCAACGCTGTCACCATCATGAGTCAGTGGTCTAGCCACTGTTGGACGAAGGCCTCCCCATAATATCTGCAGGGTTATTCGTAAAGAGAGACTTCTGCTGTCAACGCGGACCTTATTGGAACCTCGTCGCGTCAATGTTAACGGGTTGCATGCATCCTCACGTTTAACTTTAGATGGTACGCATAAATTATAATGCAGCGCAGTACTTTATTTGGCCGTGCGCGCACGTGCAGAGATCCTCGTCAATGCACTGCTGGAAGATGACCTTGCCGCACAAGGTCATCTTCCACCACGTAAGTCAGCACGGGTTCGCACGGTTGGCTAAGTAAAAGTAGTTGGACGCGAAAGTGGTTCGACATAAAGACGTAACATGGCATGCACGTGGATTTTACAGCACAGGCATCTGACTCCTTACAGCCTATATTACAACCCCTGCTGCTGTACATGCCATAAAATCACGATCCAGGCACAAATCCTGCTCATCTTCCAAGATCTGACGAGATCTGGGGTGTGCGCCGGGTGATTTGGTCAAAGGCTAATTTAGCCGCAGTGTAGTGAAAACGAAAAAAAATACTCTTAGGTTGTTCAGGAAAGGCTAAGTAAATCTTAAGACTTGTGTTTTTACTTTTTTGCAAAGGCCGTTCTTGCACTGGGATGTTGGCCCAGTTCCATACGTGAGTGTTTGGAATGTTGGATAACTATGGTTACCTAGGTACTTTAAGTGAAAAGGGGGGCTCATTCAACCTTAAGGGGCTCTCTCGTATGACGAGAAGGACTTTGAATGTGAATTGAACGACAGCCTTGGCTTGCTTGCTTGCTTGCTACCGTTCTTTCCCTCATAATGATCCGCACTGTGGGAGGAAGGACGACATTTACCGGAATTGTGCGGGGGTGAGGAGGGGGGAAATTTCCAAATTAGCGTTTTTTTAACATTTGGCACTTTGTGAAGTAATCAGATTGTGTTCGAACACCCCAAGGTGGCAATGAAACAGCAGGGACAACGCTCATAGGCAAACACAACTCGTTCTGTGTGTTCGTCTTACAATCACTGGGCAAGCACAGTAATTTAGTATTACGTTTAAATATAGCGCAAATTGATTGCTGAAAGGTCAATGTTATTTACGTGTTGCGTAATCATCTTGGTCCAATTTCGTTGAGAGGAAAAAAAAGAGCCGCTACACTATGTTAAGGAGAAATGTCACGTGGGCAATTGTGGTGTAAAAAAAAACGTATATAAGTATGTTATTCGCATACAATGAACTTGTATAATATATTGTATGTGTGTGCTTCCACGACCAATGTTTATTTTGTCTTGGACCATAGTGTAGATATAATGTAAAATGTTACAACTGTAGCCCTCCACCACCCGACAGAGGCAATCAAATGAGGTTGTCACGTGGGCAAATGTCAGTTGATTTGGTTTTTCAATTAAAAATGTAACATTAAACCTACACGCGGTGATCTCAGACAAAATAAACTAATTATGAGTGGTTATACAGGGTGGCCCAAAAGTCAGGACACATCGGGGTATTTTATTTATTTGAACAAATCACATCGGGCTATTGCATTTATCTTAACAGACATTCAAACTGACCCTTGTTAAAATGAACGCATGCACGAATTCTTGTTTCAATTGTATTTAGCACTTAAAAATTATTACAGCTGTATTTTATTTTAACATTCGTCAAATGTGTTTTGTTGTCTCAATCCATTCCGAGTTCTTGGTTGCATTTTGTAAACGACGGATTAGAGGTGACCCCCTGCAGGAAGGAGACAAATAAATATGAATAATGATAACAGTTCAAGAATAAACAATAAAAAACATACTCTTTGGTTCTTTCGGTAAAGTCACGTAGGTATAAAATAAAATAAAAAATAAAATGTATTTTATTTTATACCTACGGTAAAGTCACGTAGGTATAAAATAAAATAAAATGTATTTTAAAATAAAATGTATTTTATACCTACGTAAAATCAAATACAATTTATTTTATTCCTACGTGACTTTACCGAAAGAACAAAAGAGTATGGATCCCTGCAGTCACTAAAACTTCAAATCTAAATCAAAAACATGTTTTCATGCCAGTGTTAAAACAAACGAAATAACCCGAATGTGTCCCGTCTTTTGGCCATCCCGTATAACTGATTATGTTTTATTTTGTAAACCGCGGGGAAAATAACATTCCGTTGTGGTTTTCAATCTCTGACAACATTGGGACATTATTATTATTTTGAAAGTGTCACAGGCCACTGAAGTGCTCGAGTAAGAACCGTACCAACGGGCACGGCCTTCTGCCTAGCAAAGAGTGAGGGGGAGGTAGTGTGGGCGTGCGGGGGGTGGGGGGGGTATCGTGGCCTGTGATGTTGAGCCAGACAAGATTTGATTTCAGTGGCTGATATCCCCCCCCCACCCGGCATCCAGGCGCATGAGAAACGCACACGAGGTCTGTGGCCCAATCCGAGATGGCCGCGCTCGCTGACAGTGCGAAACTACCACAGTCCCGTTGTTGTCAAATAAGCATGAGTGGCAAAGGCAGACATCCTTGGACGCGGTGGAATTGTTCAATAAAGCGTTGGCGATTTCCTGTGGGTTTTTTTTGCGTGTGTGTGTGTGCGTTTAAACCCGGCTGTGGGGTTTTTTGTTGTTGTAAACGGCCACGTGTTAAACGAGCACCTGAAGTGTGAGGTTTGTTAAAGGAGCTTTGCTTAGCCGCTGGTACGAGTGAGCGGAATTCCTTAATGGATTGTAAGTGCTTCCGCATATATATTTTTTTACAGGATTGGTAACGGGATAGTACATTGCTTGGCAAGCACAAGTTTACATTTCTAGTAAAGCTGTGTACATGCAACGCTCGGTTTCAAATTACAGAGCGCCTTCAAAGAGCACGGTTAAGAGTGCGTCGTCGGCGTCCAGCACTAGTCCAGCAATTATGTGGAATCGGAGACAGCGGTCAAAGAATTGAGCAAAACAAAAGGCCTTTTTGTTGTTGATATTTTATCGACATTTTGTTAATTTATTTACGTTTCTTTCGTGTGAAATGTATTCATACAAAACAAAAAATCATATTCCTACATCTTATTTTTTTCTAAATGCACATGGCCATCGGTTGAACCTTTTAAGAATATATATTTGTAATACGCGACAACATTCTGACGGTAAATGTAATTCTCGGTCACACGACGAACGCTTTATTTACACGGCACGTTGTGTGCTACAGAAATAACGGGTCAAACCTTTTTTTTGTTAAGCAGATTTTCCCCTGGGTAAAATAACAATAACCATCACTCGGGAGCTGTGTGTTTAAAATGACAAGGGCATTGCACAGCTATGAGGCATAATTACGAACACATCCGACCATGCTTGTTCCTACAACGGATTAAATGTCATTTGCTTCTGTCGCTATTTAGATTTCTTTTTTTTAATAATTGTTTGCAACCATTACAATTTTAATATACGGCATCTGCATGCTATCGCCAGGCCTGAGCTAACGACGTTATTAGCATCTCATTGTTGCATGCATCGCATTGTTCCATGCACTTATCATTTATAATAATCCACTGCACCTGAATTCCTGATTTTTTTTCTGGGTTTTATTCGCAAGCCCCTTGTCACACAAATTACAGCAAATTTATTTCACTGTAAAGAGGAAATATCAGTTCCAAAGGCAATGCATACATTAGTATCAAACTATTTGTTTGCATGTTTTAACCGCAAGCGTGTGTGGCAAATGCAGACTAGATGTCTTGTAATAATTGGTGTCTATTTTGAACATCTTAACACCTGTATTATTGCCAGAGAGGATAAATAAAGCTTTTTGTGAGTGTGTTTTTTTATCATCTCCATACTTCCACATAGAAGAAGACCTGATGATGCAGACAGTGATGAGCAGGAAACTTGGCACTAGTTGGACACATATGTAGGATGTACAACAACAGAAAAATGTTAAACTATGTGAGTCAGAATTTTTTTTTAATGAACTGGAAAGAGAGGAAGACCTAGTAGAGAATGGTTTGACGACGACGTATGAGATTGGTGACGGAAATATGTGGCCAGGACTTGAGCATATTTGCACAGAACAGAGGAGGAAAGTGGAAACAAATTACGAAATGTGCAGTGGGCACCCATGGGGCTATCTGCCACAATGATGGTTATGATTGGGAAAAGGGGCCCCGGAGATAGGCATTATTTTCTTTAACAAATACTGACGAAACAATGAAGACCAGTCAAGTCTGTGCAAGCGTCGTGCTCCGAGAGCAGTGCTTCCTCACCTGGGGTGCAGACACCCGCTGGGGGTACGGATGCCCTTTCTGGGGGCGCGCGACATGGCCAGATTTTTTTCTGGAAGGTATATAATCGAAACACAAATTTAAGCGCGGGCACGCAAGTACAACTTACTATGTTTCACCAAGCCCTATGTGTTTATTAACATTATACGTGTGTAGTGTAATAGCGCCGGCTGGTGGACAGCAGCGGCAACTGTGGTGGACAGAGAGCACACACGCCGGTGAGGGCACGGTGTGCTGGCAGAGCGGAGGAACTAGGGCAAGGGTTATGGAGGACCCCATCTGGAAGCCCCTGGAACCTGCTAGTGGGTTCGAGAAGGGAGGCGCGGTCAGGGCAGAGCCAGGGCCGCGCAGGGAGCATAAAAGGAGTCGAGAGCGGGGGGCTCGAGGCTGCCGGTTCTGGGAGTGGACTCGTCTCGTCGTCGCTGTCATCCCGTCGCTGTAGCCGCTAAATGTCTCCGCTAGATATTGCGCTACGAAGGATAGGAGTTGGCTATCTCAGTCAGCGCCGTCAGTGTTAGACGGCCAGTGTTGTGTACAGGCAAGGCAGGGCTACTGTGGAGAGTGTGCGGACGAGACCGTGAAAGTTGTTGATAAAGAAAGTGCCTCCTAGAAACTCTGTCTCTGAATCGTTGACACTACACATGGTTTAGCGATTGAAACGCAAAGGGGTGCAAGGCTGCAGTAAAGGTTAAGAGCCACTGCCCAAGAGGGGTCCACGGGACGGTAAATGGGCCTAGCCAGGTGGGCTTACTGGGGGCGAAGGGGGGGGGGGTCAATAATAGGGAGGGAAGAGCCCAAGAGCCCTTTGAGAAGAATTATTCTCGATAACAGTGAATCTGGGGCAATCCCGTAGCGTGACCTTGTTTAATGGTGGTGGTGGGGACAAAGACAAAGATCCCCCGTATAGCCAAAACAGACTGTTGGGGCAAGTGCTGCTAGCGAGCAGCGCCTATGAAGGCCGGCACTGTGGCACATGAGGGGGTGGGTGGCCAACACCACGCCCGGCCGCCTTTGTCTCCCCAGTGGCAATGTTTTTACACAGCACTAGGTACTCAATTGAGGCTGAGTCATCACTGGTTTTGGTCGGGAGCGGGAATCGAACTCACGTCTCCAGGTTCGTAGCGCAGCGCGCTAACCGCTACACCACTGCTACCCACGGTGGTGTGGACATACAGCGACGACAACGGCAACAACTCATATGGAGAGCGGGGCCCGACACGTTCAAAGTTGAAACAAACTTTGAAACAACGGAATAGGGAAGGATACAATCTGCTTTCGTCCGTCCGGTTTTCTGCTCTGGTCCCTCTCAGCAGGAGAGGCTTGCGGGGAAGAAAAAAAAACATCGCGCTTAAGATGAAGAAGAAAGACCCCACCACTGGTGTTAATAATCGTACCAACTTTGTTTTTAATTGACTAAGAATTTAGAAGGTGGGAGGGGGGGTAAGTCCATAGCAGGGGGGATGGCTTCAGCTTACCCTCCCCCCGCATCCCCGACGCTATGGGGCTGATTTGGTGGGGCAGTCGGGCTGAAATATGCTGATGTATTTTTGCAAATGGGGTACAAAGGGAGCGAGCGGTTATATCAGTGCTCACTTAAAATCAAAGCTTTTTCCTGCTCTGGATGACATAAAATTGGCTTTTCTCTCTATCTCTCTCATAAATAGTTTTGACGTGGAATACAGCTGTAGCTTGCGAGCAGCTTAATGTAAACCCCTGGAGTAGAAGAAGCAGGCAGCAGCATTCAGCCAATGGCTGCAAGTGCTGCTCACGCACTGTTTACCCCGACAGGGAATTTGCCGTTGTGACAAGATTGGTGATTGTAAAAAAAAAATGCAACAAAAAATGCTCTCGCAATAGGTCATTAATATATTTCATGGGCGCCGCGGTGGCTAGGAGATGTTAACTACCTCGCCGGGTATACAGGAGGTCGTGGGTTCGATCACGATCCCGACCCTGACGCCTGTATATCTGGAGTTTGCGTGTTCTCCCCGTGGTGGCGTGGATTGTTCGCCGGGTCCTCCGGTTTTTCCCCTCCACATTTAGAATCAACGTGCACGAGATATGCCACTTCATTGAGCTATCATTTGTGCTACCTCGGTCGCTTCTGCAATATAATTGTGTAGCTCAGTAAGACCTTACATGGTAAAAATAAAAGAAAAAGTTTTAGTTCAGTCTAACATAAACCCCTGCAAAATTTTATATTATATTAAAATAGTACAATCCATGCATAGTTGCAGTAATCATATAGTTAATGAGCTATTAGATCGCAACATTTAGTTTTTAATCGACCAATCTTGAGGTTTCTTTGAGCATCTCCCTCAAAATATGTTGACCATGCCCCTAGTTGCACTACACGTATATATACCACTGGTCTCGCTTAAAAGCTTCATCAAATTAAGTCGTTTCACATTTACATGTTAGAGAACTACTGAATGTGTTTTTTACATATGAAAAAAAAATTACGGCCCAGAGTTATCTGGTCGAATTCACGTTCTAGATTTCTCTTGGTAGAGATGCCTTGCTCTGTCTGGCCAATGTTTTTTTTTGCTCACCAGAACAAACAACAATCCGAGACATCACTGATTCGTGGCTTTGTTGAGGTCCTTACAAAATACAGGGTCTTTAAAAAAAATGTTAACACTTATACACTGTAACATGATAACAAATGTATGTTAATAGCTTCAAAAAGTCAAAGAGTCTCCCACTTAAATTTTGTTCGCCATCGTTGTCAACGCGTGCCCGGTGGTCTCCAGAACCCAGAGGCACATTTCTCGTGTTATTGTTGCAAATTCTTAGAAGTGTTCACATATCTTTTGAAGCACCCTGTATACACATTAAGTGGTTTTAAATTAAATGTATATTCAACAGTGTAGGCCTTCTAATACGAGCACGGCAGATTCCATGTTTAGAGATGAATTCTTTGAGTGTAATAACGTGAGCAAAGTCATCGTTGACCCAACGACAGCCCGTTGTCAATCTATGGCTGGATGAAGGCTTCCCACACCGGGCCAGTTATGGGGATTGTTTGGTGAGTGGGGGGGGGTGAGGAATACTCATCGTTGATATTAGCAGTGGTTGGTAATTTAACTCTGGTCGCTAGGTTCATAGCGCAGTAATCCAAGCAATTTTTTTTTTATATATGCACGTGATTGTGTTCTTAGAAGAAAAGATTTTACCCTTTCCGGCAATAAAACAGGTGTTAAGCTTTCGTAACTGCAGGAATTTATATTCTTTGGGTCTTTCGGTAAAACTACGTAGATAGAACAAATAATAAAAATAATAACAATTCACCTGATGACGATTGCTTGTGTTGCGATCGAAACGTCGTGATATTGTTATTGTTTTTATTATTTGTTCTATCTACGTGGCTTTACCGAAAGACCCAAATAATATATATAGGTGTTAAGATGTTAAAACACCAAACATAAATCTTTTGCAAAGAATCGTGTCTGAATTAACCGCATATACTTGTGGCGAACATGCAAACAAAAAACATGCTCTGGTAGTACAGTATATGCAAGTTGTTGTGGTTAATGCAGACATTATTCCTTGCAAAAGGTTTATGTTTGGTATTTTAACATCTTAATACCTGAATATGTAAAACCTATTCTTATATTTTGACACTGGCAAGGGAGGTCCCATGATGATTATCGTCTTGGACATTACACTATTATTATTTCCCAATTACGTTACAATTAGTGAGTCCACTGCATTTGATTTGCCAAAACTGTAACGCAGCTCCAATCTAATTCTACAAATTGTGCAGGTTTGGGTTATAGATTGGAATGTGCTTTATCATCATCATCACCACCATCATAAAATGAACCCAGTTGTAGTGGGAGCAGCCTAGCTCCGATTTTGAGAGGTGGTCTTAGGGGTTTATTAATTAAGATCGTAGCAGTGCACTCTGTAAGACTCAAAACTGGGCTTATTCTGCCACAGTGACATGTAGTCTGATTTGTGACTCTAGGGGAAAGCCGTGTACAGTAAGCCAGTGCCGGGTACATACTTGGCGATTGGATTAGATTCAGATCTAATGGCTGATGGGTCAAACCAACGGGACTCCTAAAACACAACAAAAAAATCTGCAAGAACACTAAATAACCCACACAACGCACATTGTGCGCAGGGCATTTAATCTGCATAAGCAGTTGCACTGGAAAATAAATTAACACCTCCTGTATGTGCACTTGTTTAATTTGAACAAAACACGCAAAAAAAAGACGTCGTTGCATTTCGCGGTGGAAGAACAAAAGAAGAGATGTAATTTAAATCGCAATGGTTTCTCTTTTTTTGTCAAATAAAAATTATTCTCTGGCTCGGGTTAATTTTCCCATCTGCTGTCGCCGCCGATGAGATGGGGGAGGCAGCGCCGCAGAAATGGAGCTGTCAGCTCAGCTGGGAGACGGAGGGCCCAGCACAGGCAACCAATTACATTCCCCTTCCACCTCCAATCCTGCAGCGAGCCGGGAGGGGCCCACACAGCCCAGCCAGCCAGCCCCCCCCCCGCCTCCTCCTAGCCACCACCACCGCCAGCCCTTGCAGAACGGGGATGAGTGTTTTACAGTCCCGCCGCTCGCCTCCTTATCGTAATGAATCTGTCGGGACGCGACGGAGGTGGCTAGACACAGCGGACGTGCCTGGCCTACAAACACCACGGTGCCCGCTCCAGACTCGTTGGCTCCGGCGTGCGCACCGTTGGAAATGAGAGATGCGCGCTAAAGAGGCGAGATGCTGGGGCACCCCACCACCCACCCACCCAACCAGCAACCACCGCCACCACCAACACCACCGTCAACCACGACCACTAGCGCCAGTGGTGGCTCGTGCCCAAAACCCGGCAGCACCTTTCGTCTGGGGAAGAGAAATGCGCGTGGAAGACAGAAGGTCACATTGTGTGATTTAGAGGAAGTAGAAGCCGCCTCTTTGGTGGTGTCTTTTTGCGTGCGCCCGGGCGTGCGTGGAGCGATTTAGTTGCCGGTTGTTGTTGCTACGTTCAATTAAAAGCACAACTCGCACTCCTGCAGACGGGTAACGTAATACGTCCCAAGGGTCGTGAAACATTTGAGTTTTTTTACCGTCGGCGAAGGAGAATGCATGGAGGGACAAACAATAATGTCGGATTCTGTTCGTGCTGTGTCTATGCCATCGTCATCTTGTGCCACAATACTGACCGCCCATCACTTCACTAAAATACAGTGTTTTGAAGATACAGTATACATGATTACGTTTGACCTGAAGTCAGTCATGTAACGATGACGTTCTATTGCCAATAACGCCGAGACATAAGAGCGAACCCATTCTTCAAATGAAACAAGTAGACGAAATTACTTAAATGATGATTGCTTGACGTCTTTACCGAACAATTATACAGTCGTGCCTTAACCATGGCCAGGTAAACACACACCCCGTGTGTATCGATTAATTTGCTATGAAGAAGGCTCATTGCCCGAAACATTGCTTGTTATACATTGTTTCATTTTAAGCCCACAGTGATATTGACGGATGTATATGTTTTTATTCAGGCATTTCCTGGTACAGCATACAATTCCTTTGGTTCTAACAGCTGTTATCAAAAATATCTCGAAATGATTAATCACTTTTCAATTAATGTTATTGCCTTCATATTTTACAATCCCGTTTTTTAAAAAAGCATTTACACATGTCGCTGTGAACAACTTCAAACAAAAGTGCGTCTCCTTGCCTGACACCCCTTGTGATTGGTATTTTGTCACTTTGCCCACGCAGTTTTAGTATACCGCCATAGGTGTTCCATTTTTTCCCAAAATGTGTTTTTGTTACCATTTACAAAAAATACATTCAGCCTTAGGGGTTTCGCTTTGCGACTGCTTTTGTATGTACTGCATTAATTTCCAGCGAGTCGTGTGTTTGGCCATCATCTCCAAGCTCTTGTACTTAAAACATTCTGGCCATATGACACGCGTGTATAAACTTCACGAAGGATCAATTGACCCACAATGTGTCCGGTCTCATCCGATCTCAAAACAAAAACTCAAGCAAGCGTGAGCCTGGTTAGTGCTTGAATTGGAGAATTCCAAGGGCTGCCAGGTTTTTTTTAGGCCAGGAGATGGCAATGTAATGAATGGCTCTTGAATCTATCTGTGTGGAGCTTTAAGGGCCACACCTTTGTACGTGCTGGTTATCTCCGTGTACAGGCCAAACACCCATTAATGGAATTAGCCAAACATGCCAACGCAGGAGTCTCATGGAAAATTAGTCTTGTGAATCATTGAGAGCCTTTCCTGGGTAAATAAGAAGAACATCGTTGTTACTATCATTATTGTTGGTATTATTATTATCATATGCAGTGCAAGTACATTAGGAAGCCACTAGAGCTAAGTACTTTTATATCTATATTGAAAACGAATTTCTTTCGAACTGCTTTTTTGTGTTTAGTTGTCCTTACCCCACATCTCCGATTAGCACTACTGGCTACGTACGGTGCGAAAGAAGTTCAACATACACACATACAAGTACATAACAGAAGGGGTTAATAATTTGTGTTGCAGGATTACATTCACTTGTGATCAATTATTATTCCATTTCCCTTCAGCCAATGCCGGAATTAAAAGCAATCTGAGTGGCGAAACTGCAGCGCTGCATAGATTTTCAAAATCTATGCGAGCGTGGCGACCACGGATGGGTCACGAGTCTGGAAATGAGGAAAGGAGATGTCCTCGCATTCTCACTTGCGATGCAGCGTTGGGATCAACCAGAGACTGGGTTGTTTCAGCCGAGCGTCCCCCCCCCCATCCCCATCCCCTCAGTCGAAAAGAGCAAACGATGTATGCACTGTATGTTGAACTTTCTTTCGCGCCGTACGTCGCCAAGCGTGCTACTCGGAGGTGCGCACGCACGAAAAAAAAATCAGAGGTCCTGAAACGTGAAACGGTCCAAGCTTCAAACGAGCAGGCGCATGCGTATGGCATCCCTCCCCGTGCCCGCGTGTACACGAGGCATCGAGTGCACGGCACCTCTGCATTGAGACCGAGTGTGTTTAGACGAGGCGTAGAGTCTCGATGGAGGAGAGTGCGTGTCGATACGGGGGGGGGGGGGGGGGTGTCAACTAATTTGCTCGCTCCAGAACTTGCTTGCGTCGCTGCTGATTCAGACAGGAGGGTACTGGCAAGGGGTTTTGAGAAAGGGACGTTAAAATCTGTGGCAGGGATGGCACTTAGGGTGGAAAAAAAGCCTCTGGTAGGAAGGTGCGAAATATCATAACAGTCTATTTAATTTTCTAAATATTTTAGCCACCCTGCTGCATATACAGTGCGCGCGTGCTTGGATATGTGGGGAGCGGTAGTGCAGAGGTCAGCACGCTGCGCTCCGAACCCGGCGACCCGAGTTCGATTGCCGCTCACGGCGAACACCGGTGACGATTATCCGAACCGGTCCTGGGCATCCTGTAGGTCGACTGAGCCTCAAATGAGTACCTGGTGCGGGTGTGTAAAACATCGCCACTGGGGTAACAAAGGTGATATGGCGTGGTGCTGGTCACCCACCTTCTCGCGTGTAGTGCAGAAGGCCTTCACAGGTGCTACTGGTTAGCAGCACTGGCCCCAAACAGTCAGTTTTGGCTATAGGGAGGATCTTTGTGCTTGTGTATCTGAAGGACACTTCGGTGGAATTAAAGAAATAGATGATTTGGCCACATGGCTTGGCTGTTCTGCACCCATATAAGAAGACGTCTGGAGGACGGTTGAATGCCTTATTTGTTGATCGGCATTCTCATTATACAAGAAAAAAAACCCCCGTACGAAGCTGGCAATAAAATATGTGGGTTTAACTGCAGATATTGTTTGTCAATTGACGAAGACCCAAAGAAGTCTGACGAGACGAGTGCTGTTTAACAAGTGCCTATTTAAGGCTTGCGAGTAAATTTGTTGGCCACCTTTGCAGTGCTGTACAAAAAAAGACGTGAAAAT